>NC_059429.1:29016335-29702066 GCF_021028975.2 Sphaerodactylus townsendi | reverse complement strand
GGCGTGTCACAGTGAGACGTATTTCTTTCAATGGCACAGTGTGGAGTGACTGTGTGGTGGGATATATGTTTTGACAACATTACAGGTTGGGAGGGAGATTGTGGCATATGTTCATATTTGCATGTGTCCAGGTGTAGGACGGCTAGCTAGTAGGGCTGGGGTCAGCCAGGAATGTAATAGTGTTTACCAGGTTTCTCCCCCACTTAGAACATAAGAGCTGTACAATGTAGTTGTGTTAACATAAAACTCAAAGGGAAAAACATTGTTTTGCTTAGGACCTGCTCTTGTAAACAAGAGGGAAATCAAAGCAACCTGCTGCATGCGGTAAATCAAATGCGGTAAATCAAAGCAACATGCGGTAAATCACCCCCAAAAGCCAATGCACTGCTTCTTTTCTGGTATTGCCTCCTCAAATCTATACAGGTAGTTAAACTTGCTGAATGTTTTCTGAGTTGCAGTTATTCAGCAAATATAATAACATCAAATATACAGCTGCACTTCTAAGCACACTTATTAAGGCCAAACTCGATGTTACAGCATCCATGAGTCTGACCTGTGCACACCGACACATGGATGCTGTAGAGATTAATACAGCCATATAAAAATGCTACAAGAACAGGCAATGTTGTCCCTCCAGCGCATGTTTCCAAATGGCTGCCAAGGCATTTGAACAGGCCCATGGGGTGAGACAAGATTGCCTGGACCTGCCAAACTGTAAACCCTTGTGGCATTTTAAAATGGCCAAAGTTTAAAATAAAAAGGCCTCACTGTCCATGGGTCAATAAAAGGGCATTTATAAAAGGGCATCACAGTCCATGGGTCAAGCCTATAGTTGCTGTGATGCCTAGTTTGGCCCTGAGCATACACGCTTAGGATCATACCATATGATACTTAAGGACAAATAATTGTGTTTGTGCAAAGAATATAACCTTCAACTGAAGGAAAAGAGTTTTGTTTGTTGACTGCTAAGAGGAACCCAGGTAATGAATCTTAATGCAAGGGACTCTGTTTTTGGTGAAATATATATATCAAGTGGTGCCCAGGGAATATAGTTCTTTCTACATACAAACTGGTTGCCTTTCCCCACTATCCCTGTGTGTATGCATTCCATGGAAAGCCAGTTCCTAATTACTAAATATATTTGTTGGCACTCTATACCAGTAGTTTTTCAATTAAGATGGCATTTGCTGCTGGTCTAAACAGAGCTGTCTTATCCCAAGGTCACAAGATGATGGCTCTATTACTTATATTCATCAGATAAACAGCACTGGTAGATACTAAAAACCACTGAGTACTTTCCTATATTAATTTTCCACATCTCACATTTCCACTGTTGACTGTTGCAGCACCATAGAGATGTTATGCAATCCAAGTGGGAGCGAAAGACATCTATGCTAATGTTAACAAGAATTTCGGTCCTCTTCAGAGAATCTATTTTTGTTATGATGCTTCTGATTTGCGGCCTGTAGGTCATATCTTTTGCATGCAGAGTCTTGGAAGCATTCTACATGTATCAGACTAAATGTGTATAGTCAAAGATTGATCAGGCAAACCAGAAATCTAGTCACACATGCACATCTTAACAACTGTCCAATCTCTTTGGGCTTTCAAGATATTTTCACCACCACCTCCAAAAAAACCTCCTTTCGTGGAGTGCAGCTGCCAAAATAAGGGAGGTCCTTATCAATGAGGAGTGACATAGGGTTGCCTTCTTATCTGGAAAGAAATGTCTTGATCCTGTAGCAGAGGCTTAATATATGGAAATGACCAAGTAAAGCTTTTCATATCCTGGAAGTAAATAACATCACATGATAAATAATTTCCCATGAAGCTTCAATTCAAGGGACAGGACATTTTTCTACAGGGAAGTTGGCAGCCAAAAGTGTGAGAAAGAAACAGTCTGGAGGAAGCAGGGGATGAATATGTAAGTCAGCCCTCCGCAGCCCCGCAATTACGAGCATTCTGTCCCAATATGCAGAAGTAAATTTCCCTGTGTTCGGTGGGACATACTCCCAACCACATAAAGTGCAATATTACTTGTTTCTTAGTATAACGGTAAATGGACTAAACCTAGGTAGTCAAAACCTTTCTTATGTTTACTTGTGTTTGATTGCTCAATATAACTTAATTATCACCAGTTACAGTCCCTGCAGGCCAGCTTTTGAAAGTCAGAGCTTTTGAAAGCTGGCTTTTAAAAACATGGAGGGTGGGGGCGGGGCCATGCCCCTGAGCCCCACCCTCACCCTCCATGCTTTTAGAAGCACTTCCCTGGACACCGGCTCCTGCTCTCCACAGACTCTGGGGAGGGTGAAACCGGGCCGCAGGGAGCCCAGGAGGGCTGAACACCTCCACCGCCCATCATGGCACCCTGCCCCCCGTGTCCCAGGGCCTGGGGAGGGCAGAAGTCAGCCTGCAGGGAGGACAGGAGGGGGCAAGGCGCCACAGCAGGCAGCTCAGGCGCACACCATTTTGTCATGTGGGTGTGTCTGGCACCCCTTCATGTGACCAAAATGCATACAGTGTCCCTGTGTCCCTAGGCCAGTATGCCCCTGGTGAGCAGGCTTGGGCCTGGCCAGCAGGGAGTAAATGGAATGTTGCCCACTACTTCTTGAGTCCTGCGTGCCCATTGGTTGGGGGTTTGTTGTAATGACATTCTATTCCTTAGTGAATGAAAAGTAAGGATACTTCTGAGCTCTGTAAAGAATTGCCACAGATGATAACTCTTGCATTTCCTGGCCTTTAGCCCACTGTTGACTGAAGATTCTCTTCCTGCTCCGTTTGAAATAGGACCTAACATATGAAAGCTCATGATATAAGAAATGTCAGTCAGTCAGTGCCCAAGTCTCCTTTTTGGTTTCTCACAATAAACAAAGAAATAGCCATTTCATCAAAATATGACTACAGAGAACTGAAAGTTCTTTACTGTCCTGAAGTTGTCATCTGAACCATTTCTGCTTTTATGGTTGTGCAAAATGAGGGACTAATCTTTCTTCTCAGATTTTGTGTTGCTAGTAATTAAAGCAGCTTCCTGTGTCAGCAGTAATGGTTAGAATATGGCTACTCAAAATGAGAACTGATTATTGTTGAATAACACTAGCTAGATAATAAGTACAGCCAATCTGCTGGAGTGAAAGTAAGAAAAAAGTGCAGAGGCTAAATAAAAGCCATTCGCTGAAAGAAGAAAGGGGTCTTGTAGACAGAATGGAGCATAGGGCTGAAGGGAGTGGCTTCTGTTGTGGGAAGAGGGACCTGGTGTCCTAACAAAGGTGGTTTTTGCTTATTCAAATTTGTGGTACAATTCCTGTATTTAAAAAAAGGTAACTAAACTAGTGCATTAGGTAATTTGAATTGCTTGAGCCAATGGAAAAATCATTTCCAAGCAAAACAGCTTTAGATTCTAACCATTGCCTCTACAGGTGCAATATAAAAACTTTTATTGAGGTATGCAGGGCGTCCTATCTTTTGTTTCTGGGATCTGTTCCACGTAGCTATGTGCGCGTTTTCCCACCTTTTCCTTGTAATAAAGAAACTGACTCAATCCTTCAGATTCTGTCTCCTGAACTTCCTCATATTTTTGCCATACCAAATGCAATTGACTGCAGTAGCAGAGGGGGAAAAAATCAGAGTTTTGCAACTGGTTTGAAAAAAGGAACTGGGAGACCTCGAGGGGCATATTGTTTATTTTGGGCAGAACAGATACTGTGTCAAAGACCGGTCACTGTTGTGCCTCTTCCCCAGTACTCGATCAGCATTGATGTAAGCAAAGATGTAAGCAATCTTATCATTGCTAGGACACTTTGCTCGGAAGTAAAGTACCCTGTGGCAACTGCGAGAGGAAGGGAAAGCACAAAATAATTGGATTAAAAAATAGGGTTTGCATCGATGCATCATCTTTGTTTAACAACACAGTGCAAGGGAGCTATTTCCATTAGCAAAACCATGAGGGGGTGTTAGTGTGAACCCACCCCTCCCCCACACCCCATAGCCCTGATTCAAATCAAGGCCCTGGACAATTCTAAGTGAGTTTTTAAAGTGGAACAAAGATCTCTGTCCTTTGCCTGGTTTCTTCCAGATTATGCTGGGTTTGCCCCAATGTATGCTCACAGCTCAAATCAGTAGATTATTGTGGTAATCAGTAAAGAAAGATAATGAAACAGAAGTAATCTTGTAACTGGGGATGTCAATTTGTTCAGAGTCAGGCATTACTTTCCATCCTATGTTCCGATTGTTGAATGATAGCAGAGTTCAAATCTTGCTTATTTCAGTTGGGCTCCTGATGCAAAAGACCTTCACACAGCAACTGTGACAAGCCAGGATGACTAATGATGAGATTAGAATGGAAGTGGAGTGACATGCCACTGTTCTGGCTGCAACTCAAGATACTAAAAGGAGGAAGTAGGACTTTTTTTAGTATGTGCAATTTGTAAAATGATCTCCTGGGGACCACCCAGTATGTTGACAGGCACTTCAAAAATTCCAAGGTAGCAGAATAATGTATAGCCACTGACCTTTCAGTCCCATCCCCTCATTATTCCCCTCCTCCCCCTGACTTCTATAGGCTAAAATTGGAATCTCCACCAAAGAAGAAGGGAAAAGCAAAATGGCCAGCAGAGCAAGGAGATAAAGGGTGTGGGATGAATGATGACTTGACACATTTAAAGGGACAGGCATGGTCTCTGGTCTCTGGGGTGCAATGTGGCAACTGTGAACTGTGGGAAGTGTAGCATTGTGGTTGCTGTGGGACTAAACAGCTCTTGCAGTGAACTCATTATGCTGAACTTAAAACCCATGTCAAAGCAGTGCATCTCTCAAGCCACTTGGAAAACTATGTAATGAGTACCATACCTTTTATAGTAGCTGGCCGACAAAAATAATTTATGTATTTCACAGTATAGAAACTACTAGAAAGCTGGCTATATTTAGTTCTGTGACCTTTAAGCATATCAGTGTATATATAACCAAATTGGCTAATAGCAGGTGGATGTCTTAATACAACTTGACAGATGATTTACAGATGTGGTTCATTTTGTTCCAAATGCAGTTCCCTCTCCCTTGGCTTAGGACTATTCATCTGGGCTGGCTTCAAGCCAGTGCTGCAGCTTCCAATAAAATGAGTTAAGAATAGATTAGAACATTTCCCTAGTGATGGATAATGTTTCTCAGTTGACTTTGCAAATATTATTCCATTTTTCCTTTCTAACCCTCCCAGGAGGGAATTCCTTAACCGCCTGGAAAAACCTGATTGTTTTCTTTCATGCTTCTATGCATCTTGTAGCCGTACTCTCTTGAAACATAGCTTTTTCATCTGAGATAATATTTTAAGGGAAGTCCTGGAGAAAGCTAACTACTGTGGGTATATTGAAACTACAAAATAGTAGTAAGTCCCTTGACCACCACCCCCCCAATACTGAGAACTGTATTTCTGTAAAAACATTACTAGAGATTTATAAAAGTCAACAACTAGAGCAAGTACAGCATCCACTATGTGTGCTGGCACAATCAAACAATAAAATGCAATGCACCTATGTGATGAGTTAATATTTCATCATTACAGTTACAAAATCACAACAGAAGCAAAAAAATACACTGTAACAAACCATCCATTCATTGTGCATGCTAAAACAACAACTTAGAAAATGCCTTTCGGTTACTTGGGTAACCACCCACGAGTCCCCTGGTCTCTGTGCAGGCCAGCTTTTGAATGCCAGCCTGCACGGAGGCAGGGGGCAGGACTCATGGAGAAGGAGTTTCCTCTGATCCCATTTTCCCCCAATACACCTCTGAGTTCACCCCAATAGTCATAAAGCGACAATTAGAATAGCTGATAGATGTAACTGTCTGATGTTCACATGAAGTCTGCAATTTGGGGAGTGAGCATCTTTACTAAACTGGTATTCTCAGGGTTATTTGGAGGAAAGACTCGACAATGGTCTTTTCCACACTAGTTGTTTACAGTTAATCTTGCCACCAATTGCTATTTTTTTCCTTTGAATCCCACATGTTTTTTCCTCAATTTGGTTCTGGAAATATTTTTCCTTAATTTTTCCTCCATTGTTTTTCCAGAGCACTTTTACTATGATGTTTTTTTTTCTATTCATTTCTGAGTCAGTTTCCCTTGGGAACACAATCATGTGGAAATGGCCTTGCTCTGCTTGCAGCTCATCTGCCTGCTGTTTCCATGTGTAAAGTATGTGAATAAAGTTTGTTTTCACTGCCAATTGTGCAAACGTGTTGTTTTTCCTTTTTTTGTTTTTAATATGATGTCTTTTAAGCTACCAAGATACCTCATTAAAAAAGGGGGAGAAATGACATTTGCATGGAATCAGCAGTCAAAATTAACTTTATTCATGTAATTTATACTTTTTATCACCAATTTGTGAATTAATCTGCCTTTTCCTGGACCTTCTTTGTTCTTGAACAGTGGTTCTCAACCTTCCTAATGCCGTGACCCTTTAATACAGTTCCTCATGTTGTGGTGACCCCCAACCCTAACATTTATCCATTTTACAGATGGAGAACACTGATGCAGAGAGTCTTAGGCAACCCCTGTGAAAGGGTCGTTCAACCCCCAGGTTGAGAACCACTGTTCTAGAATGCTCCATTTGGGCCCTAGTGCCTTGGGGACAGAACTAGGTGAGCCCTAGGACCCAGGTGGAGCATTCTAGAACAAAGAAGGTCCAGGAAATGTTGAATTAATCTCCAAATCTCCTCTTATCTTTCAGTGAGAAAGAGTGTACACATAGAAATGGAAGGTGGATAAGTTGCAAACAGAGCAAACATCAGTAGGAACCTTCTGCAAATGGCAGACAGTACGGAGAAGCCTGAAGTGGCAGAAAATGGCAGGTGTGAACTGCTTACAAACCAAAAGTGAGAGCTGTAAGAAGTCGGGTGGGAAAAATAAAATGTTTCCTGCTTTTTGTGGAGCAAGCAGGAAACATTTTCAAAGCAACTGCAGAAAAAAGTTGATAACTTAGCATTTTCTGAAAAGTCAATTTTGAGCAAAAATAAAACATCTTCCAAACTTTCTTGTGTTTTGGGGCGGGGTGGACAGACTGCAGAATTCCACTCCAAAACATTTTTTTAACATCCTGAAGATTTTTATGTGTGTTGTATGGAGTGGGCCACTGATTGTACATAACAAAGCCCTGCTTTTCATGCAGTTGTTAAAGGACTAATGGAGCCCTTGTCAGATTAAAAACAATGGGCAAACTTCTTTGCTGCTGCTTCCCAGCAGCCCAATGATAAAATGTTCTTTCTCAGAGCACATGGGACACTACATGTCTGAACCAATTCATGTTCAATTTTAAAAAATGTTAGATGCAATCTTTCAAGTCATGCCGAATGCTTCCCCAGGCTAAGTTGCACATTCAACAAAAACAAAACTAGCTGTCCCGTGTCCGTTTTTACTCCCTTATGTCTATACCAGAGTTGCTTGGCCTGTTCTGTAGCCTATATCAGCACACTGATGTGCAGAAACCAGTAGGTGACATTTTCACAGCAGAGTTACAAAGTTTTGGGGGTTTTCTGTGCACCAAAGTGGCTTCTGAGAAGGCATATAGCCTGAGAAAAGTTTAAGAATGAAAAGTTTAAAAATAGGTCTTTAAGAGTTCTGCTAAAACAGGAGTTAGGTCAGGGGTTTCCCAGCCTGGCTCAAATCTACACTTGGGTCGTTTTCACTTTGGAAAGTGCTCTGCTGCTAAGTATGGCTTTGGTTGCTATTGTGGGGGGTGGCTTTAAGCTTCCCTTGTGTCATTTTAGCCATCAGAAAGATCCATTGGGGGAGCGGGTAAAGGACTGCCTGTCCTTTTCTCCAGCTTCAAGTGTCCTGAGTCACATAATCACAAGATATGTGGAGCTGAAGAAGAGGGCAACCAGCCTTCCCCTGTGGCTGTTTCCAAAGACTAAAACAACTTGAGCATGAAACCTGGTCCCTCTTCATTCCCTCACAGTGGTGGAACCCTTTCCAATGTGTGTATTCCCCATGTATGTGTAGATGTGAGTCAGTTTAAAGCTGGATCTGGGTAAGCTGAGTCTAGCACCAAACAGACCTCAAGCAGGCCCACACTACTCCCTGACTCCCCATGGAGCTGGAAGGTGGGGTGAGCCCCACTAACTGGCATTCAACTGCACCCCTGCTCTGAATGGGGAGTATGGGGGCATGGCATTGTTGCAAGGGAGGGTGCAGCCCTGCAATGTGCCCCTCAAGTGACTGTGGGAAGTGGCACCCAGGGCTCTAGCCTCCTGCTCCTGCTTTGTCTAGTTTCCATAGCAACAGAGGATGCTGGTGATGGGTTTCCCAGTTCCTATCTTCCTTGACAAAGCATCTCTTCCCCAAAACTAATAGCCAGCCTGACTTTCCTGGAACAACCAAATTTTGGTGACACTCAGTCCCCTTTCCCAAAATGACTCAACAAATTGAAGACCTTGCTGTAAACTCTCACAATGGTCATATTTAGTGGTTTGATCTGAAGCAGAAGATAAATCTCCATGCAGTTAAAAACATCCCCTATCAAGCTTTTTAAATATACAGCTAGACAGACAAGTAGAAAAATGGGCAGACAGATAACTGATATGGTGAGCTAAGAACTAATGGAAGAAATCTGGACTACCAAGTAATCAGGTTCAAAAATATTTCAGATTACAGCTCATTTATAATAAGAGGAAAATATTTTAACACATCACAGCTGACAATTTTGTCCTCCCAAAAGCATCTGTTGTTCCATCAGAGCTTTGACAGATTTCACTGAAGTTTTGAACAAGCTGATGGAAAAAAGCCACTCGGATTTTTCCCCTCCATACAGGAGAATCAGCTATGTAATGTAAAATGATATTTCAGTTTCCAAAGCACCCTGTCTTTCTGTTTCAGGATCATTGTAGCGGACACTAAAAATAATTTGTAAAAAATATTTTTAAAACCCATCTTTTCATTTGTTTTCACCTTGCCCACAGGGTGAAACGTGAGGGAGGGCTTACCGGGAAAGCTCGTACATGAGCAAAGTACAATAGCACATTTTGTTTCCTGTCATTACCCCTCATGCTTGTATACTCCAGAATGTCAGCAAAGGTTGTCACTCAGAACACAATGTGGCACAGAAGAAGAACTGCCAAGAAACCTAAAACAATGGATAAAGATAATGAGGAAGTGAGGACTCCTGCATCTTTCAAGGTTGTCTAGAAGAGAAGGTGCTGATAGGTGCATTTTGTGATCTAGGGGAGTGTGCCAGTGCAGTGTAGCATGGAAGAACCTGGCTAAATATTTATATTCATCAAGTGCTCAGTAGCAAGAGGGAAGGAAGGGTCTAATTCTGAAGCTCTCTCAGCGTAAGTAGTGGTAGCCAGAGGGGACTATATGCAAGGAAGCTCTCTTGTACTTTCTCATCTCTACTGAACTGATATTTTCTTTGGCAAGTACTTGTCTTTAGAGGATGGGATGGGGCAGAGTGGAGCACAGGAAATTAGCAACTAAATAAGATTAAATATAAAAATTGAAGGGTGGGGCTGTTCCATAAAATGCTATTTTATTGTAAGTGATCCATCTAGCTCCGTATTATCTCTTCTGGTTGACAGGAATTCACTTGGGTCCTAGTCAAAGTATTACCCCAGATGGGCAACTTGGGCTGGCTACTCAGGCTCCCGGCTGGGAAAGTGTGTAGGGAGCCAGAATGAATTCCAGGAGAGAAGAGGCATAGAATAAATTTAATTAATTTTATTCAATTGGACAGCATGCCTAGTAGTAGAGAGGGAGGACTGGCTAGCAGAGAAATACTCTTTTTATAATAGAAACTATGGAAATCAAAAGCTTTTTGATACATTGAAAACGGTGCAGGCATACATCATGCCATGATTGACACCTGAGAACTACATTTCAGTCAGCAAAATATTTCTTTGGTTTAAATCATTCACAACAGAACAATACCTTCCTCTGAGACACAAAACCTTTTTCAGACCAAGACTCTTACAGTATTTCTATTCCATCATTCTTACATGTTTTCAAAAGCTTGGGAGATCAATGGAATGCATTTAAACTTAAATCCTAATACATATTTAAATTTATGACAATGCAGAAATTGCACAGAGACTTTAATGATTGACTTCTTATAAATCATATTCATCTAATATGCTGTTCCATACTGATTTGCATGGAGCGGACAATAGGTTCTGTTTTAAGATTTTTTCATACTAAGGGAGGCCATTATGTACCAGCTGCCATGAAACTTTATCAAGCAAAAATCCTGACACAACTTACGTATGGAGTATACTACAATAAAAAACAGTTGCAGATAATTTCATTAGAGAGAACCCAAAGTAAAATTTTGAGAGTTATTCTACAGGTTCTGCCTGGAGTATTGAACACCTTTTTCAGACTAGAGATGAGACAAATGAAAGTTGTTCATAGAATTTTCTTATTATCAGTTTATCAATGGCTTAAAGTTTACTCAAACTGCAAAGGACTCTGGCAGTGTCATAGGTATAGATTTTTAATGGGGTGGGTTCGGGCGGGGCCACACCCCCACCCATCCCTAGGGCATGGCCATGCCTCCCCAAGCCCCGCCACAGCCCCAGTGCTTATAAAAGCAGCTCTCCAAGGTCAGGGATGGCAGACTCTCCTGCTCCACCCGCCCCGCCCCCCCCCACCTGCTGGGTTCCCAGATGGCAAGCAGCAGTCCCTTCTGCCCCAGGCAGAGGAAAAATGGAGTCTGGTGCAAAATCTGGATTATCCCCCACCCTGAAACAGCATCCCTTTCAATGTTTAAACTGGGGATTTCAGATTCTCCCTTTAAATCCATGCCAAAGGGAGTGGTTTTAAAAGAGAATCTGGGGGAATTTTGGGGTGTGTGTGCCTGCTGTCAAGGGTGCAATGAAGAAAGTTAGCAGCACCAAAACTCTCTTTAGCGATTTTAGGAGAGACTCTCTAATACATATATGGTGAAATTTGGTTCAGGGGGTCCAAAGTTATGGACCCTCAAGAGTGTAACCCCCATCTTTTCTTAGCTCCCATTGGAAACAATTGGGGATGGGGCACCCCCTTTGGGAGTCCATAACTTTGGAGTCCATAACCAAAACTCACCAAACTTGGGTGATATCAGGAGAGTCTCCCAAAAAATTCCTGAAATCTTGGTGCTGCTAGCCTAAAAGCTGTGCCCCCTACAGACCAAAAACTGAAAAAACACTAAAATACCAAAAAACCCACAAATGGGGGGTGGGGGCGGAGCTTCGGACATGTTATTGGGGGCTAGCGTGGTACCGATAATACATTTCTAAGCTGCAGTGCTTGTCATTCTCTGAATTTGACCTCCAGCCTCTCTGCTTCTCTGCAGGGGAACTTCAGAGTCTTCAACAATCAGAGCCTGGCTCACATGTAGCTGTGCTTGGTTCAATGAATATACTATATGGGCTGTAGTTTCCAAGGAATGCATACAACATATTTAGTTGTGGTTCCAGGGTCCGCTTCCATCAGCCTCCTACCAGCATGGCCACTCACATGCTGACAGAGGCTGATGGGAATTGTAGTTCCTGAACATCTGGAGACAGAGAGGTTCCTCACCCCCCTGGTAGCAAGTACCTCCCACGTGCGTGGAAGAAACACATATTAGCATCTTCCTGCTGCTACCACTGCACCATCAGTATGCAAGTGACAAGATAAGCCACCCCCTTAAAAGTGAATGAGAGAAAGGACTAGGAGAACATCCATGTGTGGATGTTCTGTTTAATGACTGTGGACTCTTCCAGGAGATAAAGAATGCACACAGGATTAGCGTGGAAACAACCTGGGCCCCCAGAATTTTGTATATATTAATTCCGCCTCTTCTTTAGTGACACAACTATGGAATGTCTATATTTGGAGAGAAAAGTACAAATACCATGTCATCTATCCACTGTACCACACTAGCTCTTTGGAATGGCTGAATATATTTTACATAGTTTCCTATCCAGCATTCCTTAATTTGCTGCTATTAAAGATTCATTTTGAATGGAATGCTAAGGGACTGTGGTCAACTTTGCCTTTCTTCCCGCTCATATTCTTTCTCATCCACCCCTTTCCAGACCTCTTGCTTCTGAATCATATAGGGGTTTGCCCTCGTGAGAGAAAAAAGCCACAGTGTGATAGGCTGAGATGCAGGTTAAGAGGTCATCACTTTCTTGGCAGAACAAGTTGCCTGGGCGGAACCATACTACAATCCCAGCATCCCCAATTCTAGGGAATGCCAGTTCCCCCTACCGGAGGCTAGCCCCCCATGCCAGGGGTGGGGTGTAGGGCTTCCAGATCAAGGTTGGGAAACTACTGGAGATTTGGGGAGAAAGCCTGGGGAGGACAAATATCTCAGTGAGGTACAATGCCACTGAGTCTACCCTCTCTCTAAAGCATCTATTTTCCCTCAGGGAACTGATCATTGTAGTCTGAAGATCAGCTGTAATTCCAGGGGATCCTCAGGTCCCACCTGGAGGCTAGCAAGCGTACCAATTCCACATAGACACATAAAGAACACAATTGGTGCAGCATGCAGTAATTAAAATTATTTTATATCTCTCAAAATAAGATTCTAAGGGCCACTCCCCACTTACCTCGTCTGAGTGCAACCCCACAGCGACCCCTCGTAGAAAAGCCTCCGTGGCTTTTGACCACGGACATTTGTTCTACCTATTTTCCATTCAGGAAGAAGGGTTCCTACATCAAGAGTCAAAGAGGCAATTGACGTTTGATTACTGAGTAACGCTGCAGCGCCATTTATCGCGGGAGTTGCAGCCAGTCAAGGCTGGGCTCCATTTTGATTGGCTGACCCAAAAGTTGGTTTGATAGCGAACCATTGTTTTGAGATGTTCGCACATGCCGACGCTACTCACCAAGGTAAATTGCTGGGCAGAACGAAAAATCGGTTTTGATTTACACTGCCAACAACCCTGTGCTCAGCGGCACTGCCAAGCTGCAAAACTATGGAGCTCTCGGAAAGTAAAAAAGAGCAAAAGAGCAATTGCTGGCACGCTCTTGTTGTGCACAATACTTTAAAACCGAAAGCACTTTCTGGACAGGGACACCTCCCAAAACAAAATGGCGGTTCCTGTTTCCTGATTGGCCGGAAGCTGCATGTCGTTAATCAGCCGCTACAGAACAGCCGGAATTTCACCCCAGCAGCAGTCAGCGGGGTTTGAAAATGTTGCTCTGTAGAGGTGATATAATTTGTCACACACAAGGAGTGGGGAGAGTGGGCAAAATTATACAGCCAAGAGGGCTGGTGACTGGGAACGCCCATCCCTCCCTCTGTCTTTTAAAGAGGACCTCACGGGCTTATGTAGGGGAGTGGCCCAAAGTCTTTGAGCATCAAATTTAGATACTGAAATGCAAACACAACACCTGCTCAAGATTAATAGCAGGCAAAGGGATGTTCTGTGAATGTTATGTATAGCACATCATTAGAAGTTAAATTAAGCAGAGTGGATTCAAAGTTCTCTCACCTCTGCCACCATAATAAAAGTCGACAGAAATAGACTGGTTGTGCTAGTACAAGGGTGACCGGGGCAGGGGGGAGATTGTTGTAGCAGGGTTGTCTCCTGTTTATTTTAAATAGTGAATGTTAGAGAAGAGCCATTGAAGGTTGTTAATTCAGAGGGTCACCACAAGTTGGGAGTGACTTGATAGCCCATAACAGATAGAAGGGCACAGCAGAACAGCTTTAAGGGCTTCTCCACCCACAGAGCCTTTCTTCCCACTCAGTTAATCTCATTTTGGTCCTACCAATCCTGATTTAATGTTTTCTCCCTATTCTTGTGAGTGCTGGGAAGAGGAGTCCTCACAAAATGGGATGCTGTGTCTGATCCTCCTGGAGATGGGTGAGGGTGTTCTCCTGTCTCATTGGTTAAATGGGAAGATCAGAGCATTGGAGATGTGCATCACTGCAGCTGGTTCAGTGATCTCTCTCCCTCACCATTATGGGCCTTGGCTTCATACCGAATTTAACACACACAATACGTAGGACTGCATAGTATCTGTCTCTTGGTTGCAGTAGTGGGAGTTCCAGTTTTCTGTGACTGGATCTCTCCAGCATTTTCACAAAGACAGACCACGTAAGGTGAAATAATTACAAGCTCCTTCCCTTGCTTATTGACAGAATGAGCAAGCAAGTGGGAGCAAGGAGACTCCATGCTAGTTGTCCTAGAGCAACCTTAATCTCCGTATATTTTGCTTTCTGTGAGAGAGGAGGGTGAAAGCAGATAGAGGACTGGCTTTTAAGAACATCTGGTGGGGAAAGAGTTAATTATCTCTTCCTCATTTTTTACTCAAAAAGATTTCAGTTTTCCAAGGCTGTTTTGCATTTTAAAAATCAGGAGAAAGTTCCTCATAACTGAAAAAGCAGATTGGGTCTCAATCCTCACCAAGGGAACTGGAGAGCAGCTCCAGTTCATATCAATGGCCCTAGAACTGGATTCTGTTCAATGTTAAATGCACGTTGTTCAAAAGCCTAGAGAGAAAAAAGGGGTACTTTGCTAAACAGGGGATCTGCTTCCATCAATATGTTACAGTCCATTGAAAAAGCCAGGTTTGAAACTACTGTTGTTGTGGGTTTTAAAAAAATAACTTAATGTAAATTGACTCAAATACTATTTCCCGTTTCCAGAAAATCCATAAAGGGTCCTGCAACCATGAATCTTTTAATGAAGTTTTTTTAAAAAAAGGATGGAAATCTGTTGCTAGGATGGAAAGAGTCACCTGAATATTGCTTGCCTTCTGTAAGCTGCAGCTAGTTGCATACTGTTTTCATTGACATAACCTTTCACCTTTTGTTCTTCCACTGCCTTTGGCAAAAAGTTGTCTAAACAGCTAGACTGAAAAGAGCAGAGTGTTGTGTATCTGTTGGTCTTTTGTCAAATTCTGTTAATTTGACTGGATGTGCGTAAAAAAAGAGAGGACAGATGTTGGAGATACGTAACAAGTTGCATATGAAGGGATTCTAAAACACATTCAATTTGCTTAAATACTATACAGTGAATAAAAGAGTGGTTAAGCAAGTCTCTCTCTGTGTGCTAAATGCCTTCAAGTTACATCCAGTTTATGGCAGCCTTTGAACTAATAAAGAAGAGAAGAAGAGTTTGGATTTATACCCCCCCCCTTCTGTAGGGAGACTCAAGGTGGCTTACAAACTCCTTTCCCTTCCTCTCCCCACAACAGGCAATTCCCCTGAGGTAGGTGGGGCTGATGTCCCACTGTACTTGGTGATGCTTGTTCCCAAGGAAATGTGCACAGGACTGCATGGTCAGTTTACAGCCCCATCCAAAGTGAGAAGCCAAATTATGCTGCAGAAGTGGTGCACGCTCATGCTGGTGGATTTGCCCTCTCCGGGGAACTTTAGGGTGACATAAGTCCATTGACATTGCAACCATTTTGGAGCTGAAAATAAATGATTTTAAAATTGCTGCAGCATTCTGAGATCCAACCTAAGGTCACTGTTAGGTCTAGTTGTGCCTTCAGCAAGTGTGACCTGAATAACTGACCACCAGTAAAGAGTCACAGAGAACCTCAGAGTCTGAACCAGAAAAGAAGCAATTGTGTGGGAAGGATTGTGTGAGGTGCTGTCCGAATAGGTTTGCTATTTGTTACTCAATCACATTTTTTGTTGGGAGGGATACATTTCCTAAGTGCCATGCATTCCAGGCGTACTAAATAATCATTGGATTTCACTGTGTTCACTGCTGTCTCGGCTAGTCCCTAAACAGAAAGTTAAATTAGCTGCTTGAACTTGTTCCGGACTTTGAAATTCAGCTCAGTGGATTACAAGCTGCGCAGGCCTGCTTGAATGCTGTCTGGAATGAAATTTCGTGTGGCAGAAGATATGCAATTGTAAGCGAGGGAAGTTGTTGTAGCCTAGAGGCCGACTCCCTGAGCACTAGGGAAGCAATAAAGTGCTGGGGAAGCAGCCAAGCAGAGTATGAGCTAGGGGAAAATGGAGTCCTGCAAATCTGAGTTTTGAGCCCCCCACCATGGGCAGCCGCTGTGATGCTGGAATCCACCCCCAAACAGTATCACTTTCAATGGTGTTTAAACTAGGAGCCCACATTCTCCTTCTTTAAATCCACCGTGAAGGGAATTCTCAGTCCCTTGAAAGTTAAAACAACATTGGGAAGTGATGCTGTTTGGGGGGTGGATTATCTCCCCCACTCGAAACAGCAATCTTCTAATGTTTAAATTAGATTTCAGATTCTCCCTTTAAACCAAGCAAGCAAAGGGATGGGGTTTTAAAAGGAGAATCTTGGGGAAATGGGAGGTGCTCTGCCGTCAGGGTGCAATTGTTAATTTAGCAGCACCAAACTTTCAAAGTATCTTTAGAAGACTCTCCTGATGATATCACCCAGATTTTCTGAAGTTTGGTTCAGGGGGTCCAAAGTTATGGACCCTCAAAGGTGTAGCCCCCATCTTCTATTAGCTCTCATTGAAAACAATGGGGAATGGGGCACCCCCTTTGGGAGTCCATAACTTTGTACCCCCCTGACCAAACCTCACCAAACCTGGGTGGTATCATCAGGAAAGTCTCCCCAAAAAATCCCTGAAATTCTGGTGCCGCTAGTCTAAAAACTGCGCCCGCTGCAAGCCAAAAACTGAAAAAACACTAACAAATTACAAAAAAGGTACAAACAGGGTTGCTGTGAAGATGAAATGAGAAAGGGACAAATATGCAATCTGTGCTCTTTAGAGGAAGTATGGGATAATAATGTAATTATTTTGTTGAGAGGTGATATGCCAAGAGTATTTGGCTCTGTATCTGTCACAGGTACCTGGCTGGCCCCACTTGATTCAAGGTCTCACATAAAAGAGGACGAGTTTTTTTTCTCCAATTAGATCTGAATTGTAACTGCAGGGTAACTAAGTATGCAAGCAAATAGGAGCAATTTTCTTACATAGCTAGTTTTCCCCCTGGTTTTCACATTGCCCACACAGTCAAAATTACTGGCTTGTTCTCTTAACCCCAGAGTGTGCATAGAAATTTGTGATTGCAGTTTTAAGTCATGTAAATAAGGCTCTGTTATTTAGTTTCCAACTTTCCAACTAAGCTATAGTGACCATCCATCCCGCTTTTGGCGGGACCGTCCCGATTTCTACCACTTTCTCTCAAGGCCCCGCTGCATTTTAAAAGTGTCCCGATTGTTGCCCATCTCCCTCCCTTGCCCCAGGGAGTCCGAGACAGGAGGGCCTGGGAGAACCCCTCTCTGCCGCCTCTGGACGTTCTCTTCTGAGGCTGTCAAGGATGTTGAGGAGAGGCCGAAGAGCACAGGTGGGTCTGCCCCAGTAGCTGCAAGTGCGGTAGAACGAGGCTGCCGCACTGCCTTCTCTGGGCGCTCCCCTGTTTCCTGCCCTGTACTCTCAACCGGCAGGGCAGCCCCTCCCTGACTAACTTGCACTAGAAGCAGGGGCATAGGGCCGATGAGGACATCTGGGGACAAGTCCCGGCGGGACCCCTGCCATGGCATGAGGGGTCGGTAATCGCCCTCACCTCTCTGCCTTTTGTGTTATCTCTGGTGGAAAGCGCCGCGCATGTCTGAGGGGTGTGTCCAGGCTGCTGCCCGAAAAGACGGGGAGGCAGAGGGGGCGGGCCTCGTGCAGATGCAGCCCAGCCCAGGAGAAGAGAAGGAAGACTGAAACCGGTGAGAGCCTCTCTGACCTGTAACGACTGAGAGACAGAGCAGCCTGCAGCCAGGGAGTGAAGGAGGCTGGTAAGCAGGCTGGAGCCGAGCAAGCCCGCTGGGCAGGCTGGGCAGTGGTGGTGCAGACTTGGTTTCTCTCCTGTGGTTGCTCTCCTACATTTGAACCGCTCAGACGGTCCAGGCTGTCAAGCAGCTTTTGTGCTTTCCCTCCTCCGGGCTGGTGGATAGGCAGAAATCAGCTGGATCCTAAACCTGCTAAGTTAAAGGGAATCCCCCCTTTGCATTCAGATTTACTCCCATTTATGCCTGTGCACCAGAAACGCAGGGCAGCGGCTGGGAGGGGGGGGGGGTGGAATTGAGAGAGGATGCAGAGGGAAGCCCCAAGGGCTTGCATTGTGTTGATTGATTTGACTAAAGACTTCCCCTTCCCGTCTCTGCCTTGGTTGGGCATTGTTTTTTTTATTGCATGTATGTTTTGCAAATGCCCATTTTGTGCCTGCAACTTCCAAAACATCAAGTTACATTGGGTATACGTGTGCAAAATCTCCAGGGTTGCACTCCATGTTGCATGGCGGGGCCCTCCCTCCTTGCAGAGATTTACATTATGTTTTTTTTTGCATTGTGCAGTTTGCAGAAGGTTCCCGGTTTACATTACATGGTGCAATATTCAGAAAGACATCAGCTTTTTTTTCCTAAAAACAGGGAAGGATGAGGGCAATGGACTTCTTGCATTATTGGTGATGCAAATGAAGCAAGACTAATTTGGAACTGGTTGTTACCCTTGGCTCCTTCGCTTTGTAATAAGTTATCCCTTTTCTCAGCTGCTCGCTCCTCCAGCTCTCCCCTCCCCCCTCTGGTGCTCTGCATCGCTTGGATCCTTTTTTTTGGGCAGAGATTGAACCCTGTGCATGAAAACCTTGGGGCAAAGGCAAAGGCTAGGTGAGGCAAAGCTTCAAAAAAAAGGCTTCTACTTTCTCATTGGGCATGTAGGTTTGCACGTGCTCATTTGGGCTGCTCAAGGGGCCTCTGGGTGCTGGAAGCTGCCAAGTCTCTACCAGATCTTGGTAACTCCGGGGCAGGGAAGCCTCCCAGCTAACCCACAGCCCAGCAAAGCGTTTCCAGATGGAGGACTGAAACAGCCACTCCTGCCAACAGCCAGTCCTGGGCAGACTGAGCCTCATTTTCTCTCCAACAGGCAAGAATCTAGTCCAACTGCATTGGGAGGGAGCAGGGAACCTCTGTGCATCTGCTCAGCCTCCTTATTCGCGAGGCAATCTCGGGCTTACCTGGCAAAGTGCCTCCCTGCTGATCTTGTGGAGCTGCTTGGGAAGGCATGAGGGACGAGATTCAAAACTACCATTTGGGCATGGGGTGTTCAGCTGTCTCCCATCCCCCCCCCCATATCTTGATGTAAATCCTCCCAGGCTTTTTCAGGATCAATATAGGGATCCCTATGTCTCCCCTGAGGAGGAGAAATGCAGCGAGGGGGAAGAGAGAGAGAGAGATCCAAGACCTCACCAGCAACCGGCAGAGCTTTTCTGAGGTAGCAGCTGGTCCCACATCCCTCCCTTTATGCTTCTACCCCCATTCACCTGGCAAAAGTTTGATCAAGGATACTGGTCTCCATTGGTGATTGCTATTTCTTCGGGGTAAAGAGTGTAATGGGGGGGGGGGAGTTGCATTAGCCCATCCACCAGAATATTCCATAGTGTGCCTGGGGCAGAAATAACGCTGTCCTCGCTGTGCATGTTTTGAGGTGTGGTGTAAAAGATGCTCTCCCTCCCTCTTTTCCCTACTGGGGCAGCAGTAGTGTCCTGCCTTCCTCCTCATCCTTGCACACACAGCCAGAACTGTAAAATGGCCTTTGAAAGCCTGTTCTCCAAGCCTCCAAAACCCAATTCTTGAAATCATGCCTGACTTGACATGAGGATGAAAGGTTGAGTAACGCATAAACATAAGAACAAGCCGCTGAATCAGACCAGGAGTCCATCTAGTCCAGCACTCTGTTACTTGTAGGTGGGCCCACCAGGTGCCTTTGGGAGCTCATACGCAAGGTGTGAAAGCAATGGCCTCTGCTGCTGCTGCTGCTCCTCGAGCACCTTGGTCTGGGTTATACGCAGGATCTCAGCAGACGCCTCCCTCTCCAAACCAAAGAGTCCCAAACCCTGCAGCTTGCTATTCTCATGCTGTCTCTTCTGTCTCTTCTCTGCTACTCAATGATGACGCATTATCGTAGTGATAACTAAGAATGATGTAATGTGGATGATGAGTGGATAATGATGTGTGTTAAAATGTGCCTAGCTTGGTTTTTAAAAGAAAAATGGAAAACATTTCTGTAGCATTGGCTGGGTAAGTCACCTTCAGGCTTATGATGGGAAAGCATTTTAGCTGTTTGGGAGGGTGATCTTTAGAGGTGCATTTTGCATTTTAGTTTTGTGAACCCCTTTATTGTTCTTATTTAAATATTAAATCTTATGAAATAATAAACTACTTTTTCGTATGTCATTTTTTAATATTTAAAATGGATATTAGGCAGCCAACCAGTTGTTATATGCTTGAACCACCACCAGAACTGGTTGTTAAATTATTTGAATCCCACCACTGCTGCCCGGCCCTGTCTGGCAGCTGGCTAGGAGAAAGTGGCTCTCTCAGAGACCAGGAGAAGGGGGGGGCGGGGCGGTGGAGGGGTGGCTGGCCTGGCTTCCTTGTTGCCCCTAGCTGCTCTGCTTGTTTTCTCTGTTCCACCTGCTGGCAGGACCTGCCAGGTCCCCATCTGACTGCCTCTCTCAGCTCAGTAGGGATGGGGGGGGGGAGTTCCTCCTCCCTGCTGTTTCCAGTCTGTAACTCATCAAGAGATGGAGGAGGAGTTTCTGACTCCAGCTGTAGTCACTGGCAAACTCTTTAAAACTTTGCTTAGTAGGAAAAATCCCATTTTCAGCAAGATCAGCGAAAGCACACTACATGTTCAATAGTTCCTCTCTGATACTAAATTCTTTCCCACCGCCCCCCCCCACCCAAGCCACCCCTTTTCTCATCTCTCCCCCCCCCACCCCTACCTATCCCTCGCCACCTCTCCAATCCCTACCAACTCCTTGCCTTCCCTCTCCCCACCCCTAGGTAAGCTGGCATCAAGTATGAGGGGTGGTATTTTGGGGTGACAGTGCAAAAATCATGAGGATCTATATTTTCCAGCAGGTTTTGTGCCACTGTGGTGCCACAGAACATGGAATGGCAGGATCATTGTGTTCAAACATGTGGGCTAGAGTTTCAGCTGCGATGTACTAGTGATTTTAAGTGACCATGCAAAAATCACTGTGATCCATGAGAACCATATTTTCCAAGCAGGTTTTTGTGTTTGAATGCAGATAGTATTGTAATATATTTTTTAAAATTTCAACATAAGTACAATTTACAAATATAATACATTAAAATTATGTATAGTATTATTTTATTCTTTTGGCATATTTCTCATTTGAGTGAATTTTTTTAGTAGATTGTTGTCGCTGTTTAAAAGATAATGAAATTTTCACAAGAATTTGTTAAATTCATATTTCATTACAAAATGGCTTCTAAAGTCTCAACACTTAATTGTGATTTTTTCTGATGTGCGCACTTTATTTACCGTACATAATCCCACTGACTTCAACTATTTTTGCATTCTATTAAAATTTGTGTTGCTCCATATAGACCAAATTTTTAATCAAGACACTCGTCAATGGTAAATAAGGCTCTGTTATTTAGTTTCCAACTTTCCAACTAAGCTGTATCCTTAACATCTTGACTGCATATTTGAGCAACTGATAATCATGTAAAGCTCCATCTGCTCATTTCTGTAGAAAAAGTTTCTAGTGAAGTCGCAAGAAGACATGAGTTCGGATGATTTCCCTGAACAACTGGCAATCTTCATCAGTCTCCTCTTGAGACTTATGAAAAGTTAGTTTCTTTAGCCAATTGCTTTAGCAATGCTTAATAGGAACTACCATACACCCCATGCATCTAGTAAAAATGAGGTTTTTCCTGTACGCAAGAGATACTTCTTCTGTGCACAGGAAACAGAGCAATTGCTCTTGGGTAAAAGGAATACACTGTCATACTGTAAACTAGTTCCTCAATAAAAGGTTGCAGAATAACAATGGCTCTAATCCATTGCATTTATATACACATAGTTTCCAAATACCAGTTTTGGCAGACAATGTGCATAGTTTCCTTCTCAAAATGGGAACTATTGAAAAGACTTCCAAGATAGCTGATGAACACCCAAAGGTCCCCTCTGCTCGCCCATAGTTTGGCCTCTTCCTTGCATTCCCCAGAACGCATCTAAGATTGCCCCTCGGAATTTTGTACCCCCTTTTCACCCCTCTTGGCAGCCCCTCATATATTTTGCTCTAATCTGGAGGGAAATAATGTTGGATGTAGCAATGTCTAATGTGCAAAGAAACCGAGAAGACCCAGCAGGGGGGGTGGGTAAGTAATCACGCATCCTACCCCCGCCCCCTTGGAGCCTCTGAATGCACTGTGTAACCACCCTGCACTTCCTTGGTGGTTTTCTATCCAAGTACTAACGAGGGCTGACTCTCTTTAGCTTCTGAGATCTGATGAGATCAGGGTAGCCTGGGAGTGAAATACTTCTCCAACATCATCCAGCAAATGCACTCAGAGGTGTAGCAAGGGGGGGAAGCGCCCGGTGCACCAGTGTGTCCTCTGCCCCACCCCACCCTGGAATGCCCTCGCCCCCACCCCACCCCCAAAGACCCTCACCACATCCCCACAGGGGTGCACCCCCAGTGCATCACGGGCCCCCCGCCCCCTTGGAGCCTCTGAACGCACTGCTGAGGGTGGTGGGAGAAGTCTGTAATCAGGAGCCCTCATCCTACTTGGTCCAACTGCCAGACTACATGGGCAAGATGCAAAGAAAGATGTGGCTCAGCATTTTCATAATTGTGTAGAAGAGGACATTTTGCCAGCAGCAGCAAATAATAGAGGGAAAAGAGAAGCTGGAACCCACTGTAATTGTCTTTTCTATACAACTATGAAAAGATATGGGAACACTATCCTACTTTTCCACCCATTTATGGAATATGCATAGGATTGCATTGTTGTAGCACAACATGGCATGATCCTTAGTGGTCGTTTCCCCACTTACCTGCTGCTGCGCGCTACTCTCCCCAAGTAGCGCGGGGTCCCCCGCCACTCCCCACTACAGGGGCGATGACAACGCAGCTGCCCTGACGCTGCCGCTGTCGCGCCCCCTCAGCGCGCATCATTCCTGGCGCTCCTCAAAACGGCGGCCTTTTGATGACTGACTGTCGTGGGGAAGCCCAGGAGCGTTCCAGAAATGACGCACGCTGGGAGTAGCACGCAGCAAAGGGTGGTCGAGGTAAGTGGGGAAACGACCTGTATTTGTGCTTACAAGTAAGTCTTGATGATGCTTATTCCCAAGGCCTCTGCTTCTTGACTGATATGAGCTACCATGGAAGACTACTGTCTGAAAACATGGTACAGCTATAATACAAGCACATATGAAGAGAACTACTGCCCTAGGTATTTATTTGTCTTGCACCTGAATGTATCTTAAGGTTAGAGGCAGTCTGCTATAGTGCTTATGGTGTCCGACTATAATCTGGAAGATCCAGGCTTGAATCACCACTGTGCCATGGAAGCTTGCTGAGTGACCTTCAGCCAGTCACACACATTCAGCCAAACTTAACTCATAAAATTGTTGTGAGAATAAAATGAAGGACAGGAGAACAATGTGTGCTGCTTTAGGTTCCCAATGGGGAGAAAGGTGGGCTATAAATGAATAATATAATAAGCTTTCAGGTGTCAACTACAATCATGAAAATTCAGGTTCAAAAATCTTTGCTCTACCATGAAGTATGGTCGCTGGGCTTAGACTACACAGGGTTTCTGTGAGCATATAATAGAAGAATGTTGTAAGCCACCTCAAGGTCATTGGAATAATGGTAAATAAATAAGGCCATTAAAGCCCTGGGGAAGATAGAGAGAGAAAGAGAAAGAGAGAAATGTATGAGTTCATCAGAGACATGAGAACTTGCCACTGTATCCACTATGCATGTGGTGTGGTTAGTAACTAAATCAGCAGATTCTGAACCTCTTTACCTCTGTTCTACTGGGGAAATGGCACATGTCACAATTGTAGGTCATCAAATATGGCTCAACGACAAGCCCTAACTCTTAACTCAGTTTGTACATAGTTGTGGTTTTGCCTTCCTTAGAAACCAATGTGATGTATGATTGCATAATAAGATGAACGGAAGTTCAAGTCACTGATGGGCTAACCCTGTGTCGTAAGGACTGAGAAAGTGGTTGCACTTAAGTAATTATCCCCAGATCAGACGTAACTCAGTTTAGGGATTGTTACAGCACAACTAGCGTATTTCCTTTTCCCAGCGTACTACAAAACTATGACAAAAATGGCAGGGTGAACCTCACAATCCACTAATCATAATTACTCCACCATTTGAACTTCTCCTCAGATAACATTCACTGTGGGTGTGAAACTTCTGCTTCAGCAACTAATTCACCACAAGGCTTCCTCCCTACTCTTAACTCCACCCTTCAAAAATGTGGTGTGTTTCTTTCACCTTACTATCTCATGATCACCCGAAGAAGAGTGAGCAGGTCTTGGCTGCACTGTTGCAAAATAAGACAAGCTACTAGGACCTGATCTCAAAATCAGAACACATTTGTTGTGTGGAAATTAATCTGTAGCCACCAGTGAACATTAGGTTTGAAGTGCTGCCTTAGTACTGCCCTGTTTAGTGAAATGCTAGGGATGGCCCAGCTAGAGAGATCCTGATTATCAGAATATGGCCGGAAAGTACATGATCATAAACACTTTCTGAAGCTGAGCAATGATGGGACAAGACTGTGCCTGGATGAAGGACCTCCTGATTTGGATCTTGCCTCTCTTCTGCTTTTGCAGCATAATCCTCTCCTGCTGAATGTGTAACCTCTATGAGTGGGTTCTGTGGGGCAGAACTTGGAATGAGTTTGCAACAACAATTTAAAAAACAAAATGGTTTACTTTCTTAACATATAACATCAACATTTTACATCACACTTCAAGGTCCTGTTCAGGTTGCATTTTCAAGTCCTCATATTTACAGTCTACTGATACTGCCAAGTCCAATTCTTCTTTGCAAGTGGGTTGGCTCCTGAAGACTCCAAGGGCTTGATGAACAGGATTCAACATGATGAAGGTTTCCAGGAGAACTCTCACCCATTACAACATAAAAAACCCTGAAACAATAAACTCCAACATTTACAACATAGCAAAAATAAACAACTACCTTCCCAGTAATTCCCAACAATATTGCAGTTACCTTAACAAGGTGTTAAGGGCTTATACAACCAAGGTCCAAGTCTGGTAGCTTTGTCTCCTCCAACTACATGAGCTCTGCAGCCTTCTCCTGCTTTGGGTCTCCACCCCTTTCTGGGTCAACCCATTCTGAGCATGGGGGTTACAAATGCTCTTTGTTTATGTGAGACAAGTGAGGAGAATGCGCACAGCACCATAGAGACAGTTCAGTGAAGAATTTGTTCAGGAGTAATCTTCTGGCATTACACACCCTCTGATCATGTTTCACGCCTAAATGGAAACCAGTACTGCACAAGGGAAGTATATTTAGATAGTTATACCACCGCTTTTCTCCCCAGTGTGAACCATTGAGCACCTCAGGGGAGGGCGGTCTATAAGACAAAAAATAAATAATGAATAAATAAATAAAGTGCCTTATCTCATTGTTCTCCTCTCTTCCACGGTATTCTCTCAACAATCCTCAAAGGTAAGTTAGGCTGAGAGAGTGACTGGCCCAGGGTTATTCAATAAGCTTCAATGGCAGAGTGGAGCATCAAACGTAGCTCACACAAATTTTATGCTGACAAAAGAGCTACATCTTGCTGGCTCTCACCTGACACAGATGTAGAGTTAAGAACATAAGAACATAAGAAAGAGCCTCCTGGATCAGACCAGAGTTCATCTAGTCCAGCAGTCTGCTACTCGCAGTGGCCCACCAGGTGCCTTTGGGAGCTCACATGCAGGATGCATAATCCAAGTAGACAATGTCCACTGGTTCCCCCTTATCCACATGCCTGTTTACACCCACAAAGAACTCTAGTAAGTTTGTAAGACAGGATTTGCCTCTTTCTCAGCAGAGTCAAATCCAGGATTTGACTCTTTCTCAGCAGGTCTTGCTTTTCTACATGTTTTATAATTTTATATTTAATGATAGATTCTACTAATTTACCAAGAACAGATGTCAAACTGACTGGCCTGTAATTTCCCGGGTCCCCCCAGATCCTTTCTTAAAGATTGGTGTGACATTGGCCATCTTCCAGTCTTCAGGGATGGAGCCTGATTTCAGGGATAAGTTGCATATTAAAGTGAGAGTTGTCACTCTTTGGTCTCTTTCTCCCACTGCCTGATAACATCTAGTATAGTATAACGATTGATGTGATATTATTTAGGTATGCAGCATACTGGGACGCAATGAGAAAAAGTGTGTAGCAAGATGACATCAAGTCACACTTTGTATTGTAGTAAGTACTGAAATACCATGGTACTGATTCTGTACACATTCACAATTACCATCAACCAAAAGAGAAAAGTGTGTTTTTTTTTGGGGGGGGGGGGAGAAGTGGGAGAGATACACATATATCAACTCTACCAAAAAGGGGAAATAACAGAAGGAACTTCAACAAGAACAATAAATATAAACACAGAACTTTGTGTTCTGATCTTAACAGGCTACCCAAGACCAGTTATGACACATAAAATATCTCCTGTTCAAATAATGTTATCAGATTGACCAGAAGTGAATTCAAAGTCATGTCCCCCCCCCCCCCCCGGCCATATACACATTATTTTGTGAAAGGATATGATCTAGGTCAGAAAGAAAATTTCAATTTCATTTCGAGGCAGCCCATCAAGAGGAGAAAGACAGCTCAGGATCATTTCCCCTTACTGTGAAGTAATCTGATAAAGGCTGGCTGAAAAAAAATGCCCTTGGCAAAGCAGCTTGCATTTTTTTTAATGTGTACAGACTGTAGAGTTATCTTCTAAGTGTCCGGAACAACTGCAGACGCCAGAGAAATATTTACAAAACACACAAGAAGGGACAAAAAAAATGTAGATTGCTCAGCAGTCGCATGAGTGGGAGATTAGGACAAGATGTCATTAAATACAGGTTTTCTATCCATTCTTAGGTACTCTTGGAAAATCAACAGTAAAACCTGCTGGGAAAAACTGTGTTGCTTACCGTAACTGTCATTCATCTAATGGTCCTCTGTGCAGGCACATAGGGGACTGTGCTTGTGCAGGCCAGTTGCATACATTTTTATAGCAAATTAAGAGCTTTAGGTCACTAAATGGGTGCTCCCCTCCCCGAGCTGCAGCCTGGGCCAGCTCAGTCTCCACCCAGATCATGTGACTGAGGAGGAGGGGTGACCCTTTCATCCTTTGCCACTGCAAGGAACCACCATTTGTGTTCAATGACAGTCCACAGTGGGGGAGGAGGGAGGGATGTGTGCCTGCACAGAGGACCACTAGATGAACAACAGTTGTGATAAGCAACTGGTTTTTATCATCGTGGCCTCTGTGCTGTCCCATGTTGGAGAATGGCAAGCCTACATACTGTGGAAGTGGGTGTGGCTGTTCAATGAACCACAGACTGCAATACCTGCATGACCTGCATTCATCTGAGCCCCAGCATCAATGTCCACAGCATAATGCTTGATAAAAGTCAAGGAAGTAGACAACATAGCTGCTCTGCACACAGCATTCAAGTCCACTCTATTCTTAAAAGCCATTGACGCAGCTAGGGCTCTAGTACAGTATGCTCTAATGGCAATTGGGCAAGGAACCTTAGCCTTTGAATAAGCCTAATTGCAGACGGCACCCAATGAGATAGTGTGGGGACAGATACCTGGGAGCCCATCTAGGAACCTCTGAAACAAATAAATAATGCAGCGTCCTCCTTAAAGGGCCTAGTTCTTTCAATACAAAGGGCTCTGAGCACATCCAGGGAGTGTATCACTGTTGTCATAAGCATGAGGGTCCCTAAAAAAATCTGGAAGAACCATCCAATGACAGGAGAATCTGAAGGCAAGTAGTCAAGGTGAGGTCCTAGGACTACCTTGTCAGAATCCCCCCCCCCCCCGCCCCGTAACTGGAAAGTCACAGCGTAGGGCCTGACTCAGCTTGCTGGGGCCATGGCCACTTGGAAGGCCCTTTTGTATGACAAAAACTGTAAAGGGCATGCAGCTTTGGACCTAAAAGGTACTTTGAATCCACATAGATATGTCTCAACCTGTCGACTGATCCCTCCCCTGGGGGCCTAAAATACTTTCAGGTAAGTTTCAAGGAAGCCTAGAATCCTGAGGCACTGCTGGCTTTCTCCCATCAGAAGTCAAGACAAATATTTATTTATCTTTTGAAAGACATCTGTGCGGTTGTCTCCCCACTGTTTCTGACCACAACCCATGCACTAATGCAGTTGTTTTGGAATAAAAACGTACCATATAATAATAAACATCATATTATTGAAGCATGATTTTAAATACAATAGAATTCAAACAACAACAGTTACATTAAAAATACCATCTGCATTATCCACCTCAGCCATAAAAACACTCTCCTATATAAAATCAGTCTATCTAGAGGCAAAGAATGTGTCCTTCCCTCCTCTGGGTTCATACAATTCTAACTGCCTTAATAAATGGCACAGTGAGAAAAAATTGTTGTAAGGATTAAAATTGCTTCTTTATTGGGTTGGAGACAACGACGACAATCCCTCATACTGTCAGGTCATGCCATTCTTGGCCTGGCATCTCACAAGTCCACATCAGGGCCATAGCTGGCCGAGCTATTATCATCACTCAATGCTAAGGAGATCTCCCAGAGTATCAGACTCTTATACATACATGGTAGCCCCAAAAGTAAGAGTCAGTTCCTTAAATTTGACCAAGAAATTAATAGGCAACCAATAAGATTCTTCAACATCTGTTTAATGTGTAGTTTCGAGTCGCACTTTCATTCTGCCAAATGCAGGGGCTTTGTGGTATTAATCAAAAAACATAGTTTAAAAATAGAAACACTTTTTAGAGTTATGCTTTATAAAACCATGGCTCTGAATGCTGAGCCATTTCACATTGATTTCCCCAAAGCAATTTGTGGTATCTTTTATAGAGAAACCACAGGCCTGTATATTCTGTAAGAACAATATTCAGAATCACATTTTGTGCATGTAATAGGTCATCTCAGGGATACAGGCATAAAATATTTGAATGGACATCTGTCTGTGTACAAACAAAGAGTGAACAAGGACAACCACAGTACAATGGGAGTGTGATATTGAAAAGCACCAGGTCAGGTGGCAGATAAAATTACCCAGTAGCTGTACCTGCAAACATAACAGGGCAGCCTTAAATGAACTGAAGAGAATGCTAGAATCAAGTTATAGGTCTGACGTTGATCCACATTTGTATATTTAGTGTTTTGTGAGTGCTGCTTTTATTGGCGACTTTCATTTTTGTATCTTATTCCATTTGTAAGCTTCTATGACTTCCAGTTATTCCTTAAGGCATCATTATCATCCTGAAAAATGCTGGAAAAAATCAGATACTGTTGTCCAAGCCCCTATCGCAAGGCAAAGATATCAAGAAAATAGTCTGCATCCTGCCACTTGGCTTAGCTAACAATGCAAAGTCTTCCTCTTGTCAAAGAGGATTTCTCCTGCAGAAAAGGATATTCCTCAAGGGAAAGTCTCCTTTTTTTGTTTCTTTGTAGATTTATATCCTACCTTTCTATTTAAAAATACATATGCAAGATTGCTTACAATAAAATCCATTCACTACTGTTAAAAATTGATAATTAAGAATTAGCATATGCTAGGGTAAAATTTAATGGACAGTTTTGCATCCGTAAGATGCAGCCCACAAGATGCGCCTTGTTAAATCTGACCAAGGTCCAATTTTATGTTTCTAATAACAGCTAACCAGATGACTCTGAGAAACTTGCCAGAAGGCCTGTAGGAGATGGCCTTCCCTTGCTTGACCTCAAACATCTGGTATTCAGAAACTTTATGCTTTAGTACGTGGAATTTCCATTTGTGTGGTGGCTAACTGCCATAGAGAGGCCCATCTTGCATGAATTGTTCTGATCTCCTTACGGAGCTAATTAAAACCAGAGAGAAGGTGGCAACATTCAATGGTGTACCTGGGGGAGAGGCATGAGGGGACTCATGACCCAGGTGCCACATACCTGGGTCACATGGGCAGTGCATTTGGCTGCCTGCCCACTACTGCCACTCACCCATCCTGCTTGCCTGCCCCATTTCCTGTTCATTTGCCTGCTTGGCTTACTCACCCCATTTGCACTCTCTTGCCTACCCATCCCACTCACCTGCCCCGCTTGTCCAGCTTGGCTGCGTTGTTTGCCTCTTGCTCGCCTGCTCCACTCACCCACCTGGTTCGCCCCCTCTGTCCGCGACTTGCTCGCCCCCCTGTTTGCCATTTGCCCGTCTCACTCACCTGCCCTGCTTGGCCACCTTATTCACTACTCGCTTATCTACCCGGCTCGCAGTGGCATCGTGCCAAGGGGGCGAGGGGGGGTACGCGATGTACCAGGCGCACGCCTGTGCTGGGGCATAGCAGGGTTGTCCCAGAGGGTGGCAGGGGCATTCTGGACCTTCTGCAGTGGGTGAGGGTATGGCAGGGGCACAGGGCACATGCATGCCCCAGGCGCAGTTGCCCCTCGCTCTGGCCCTGCTGGCTTGCCACCTGCTCACCCACTCACTCACCTGTCAGGCCATCTCCATGGGGGGCACAGTTTTGAAGTGAGGACACAATTTGGGGGGTTCTAGGAGCACACAATCAGTAGCTGCCCCCAGGCGCCATTTCCTGCAGGTTCACCACTGGTAACATTCCCATTCACCAAGCAGCCTTTCATAGAACAATCAACTCTGGCAACTAATTAGCAGATCCCATTGTGGATCAGAACAATACTCCAGCAGCCCTCCTGTTGCTGTCCTCCCAGCAACTGATGTCCAAAGATATATTGATGCTGAATGGGAAGGTCCCGCTGCTGATGTACGTATCCTCTAAGAAGCCTTTCTCTTGTTCCAAATCCTTGATCACCTTGATTGCCTTTTCCCTTTTCTGTAATATCCTTGTTCACTATGCTCAACGTTTCTGTCTATGTTTTTAAAACCTTGAATGATTTTAGTGGATAAGCAATAGTCAAAGGAATGATCAGACAATATATGGATCCCATTATACCTGAAAAAATGGAGAGGTATGAGCCAAATAATCTAACAAAGGAGAACAAAGCAGTATCCAATGACCACTGTTGTGATTAATTATAATGTGATATAAAGTGCAACAAAGTAATACAGATATGCAAACTCACAAACAACTGAAACCCTTCTTGTATATACTATATCATACATGGAATATCACCTGTTACAATTATCAACTAAGCACTGTTGGAAACACAATCTTTAAAGAGTCACTTTTACTCTCAGCAGGGGTGAACACTCCTATTCCACAATTTGTTTCAGACCACTCAAAAGCATCATGCTGTATAAAACCACCACTTTTTACTTGCATGCTATAAAGTCTGTTCCGATGCTCTCAGAAAGTAGCATTCACTTGTGGTTGCAAGTGTCCTCAAATAGCCTTCACAAGAGTCCTCAAATTGCTTTCCTTGCAATACTGCAATGCTCAAGGACAGGAGCCATCTGTTGCCATCAGACCTGGTCCGTTATTTACTTAGGTTTCGATGCTTCTTCAGTGGCAAAACACTGTTGGTTGTATAGGACTTAACCAGATACTTAACACCGATACTTATTTGTGCAGGGTTAAGTCCCTATAGATCAGTGATGGTGAACCTTTTCGAGACTGAGTGTCCAAATTGCAACCCAAAACCCACTTATTTATCACAAAGTGCCAACACGGCAATTTAACCTGAATACTGAGGTTTCAGTTTAGAAAAAACGGTTGGTTCTGAGGCATGCATTACTCGGGAGTAAGCTTGGTGGTAGTCGGTGGCCTTGCTTTGAAGCAACCGTGCAACTCTTCCAATGGGTGAATCATGATCCTAGGAGGGTTTACTCATAAGCAAGCCCCATTGCCAGCAACCGAGCTTACTCCCAGGTAAAGGATCGTGCTTTAGTTCTCCACATGAAAATCAGTGGAGTTTAACAGCGCTTAACAGGGTTACCTACACTGCTTCCCCAAAACTAGGTTTAATGCTAATAATCTTAGGTTTAATGCTAATAATCGAGCCCAGCGGCCCAGGCCAGTCTAGATGTGGGGGGGGGGGGTAGGGGTGACTATTTGTGCGTGCCCACAGAGAGGGCTCTGAGTGCCACCTCTGGCACCCGTGCCATAGGTGCGCCACCACTGCTATAGATGGTTAAGTCCTATACAACCAAAAGTGACTCTTTAAAGACTGTGTTTCTAACAGTGCTTTACAGTGCTTAGTTGATAAATGCATTTTTACTCTCATCTTTCCCAAAAGATGGTAACAAACCAGGCTTGGGAATGATTGAAGCAAAGTGGTGGGAAACACAAAAGCATTACCCACTGAGCATGCTGCTGCAGTGCAGAAAGCAAGGCAGAGGAGTAGTAGTAACAATACTAGTAGTAACATTATCATTATCATCCTGCACTTCTCCCTTGTTGGGACCCAAATGATCTTATCACATCATTTCCCCCCTCTTCGACTTTACCCTCACAACAACATACCCATGAAGTAGGTTAGGCCGAGAAATTGTGGGCTCAAGGTTATCCACAAAACTTTTATTATTGTTGTTGTTGTTTACTTGATGGCAGAGCAAAAATTCCAGTTTAACAGTGTCCCCATCTATAATTGCTACACTCTTGTTCAAAAGGCATGCTACTGTACAATTCATCTGATATTACCTTTACCACCTCTAAACTGTAAAAGTCAATCATAATTTTTGAAAAAAATATTGCAAGTGATTTTTTTCCCTTCTCACATGGTACCATCTCTGATTTGAGACCAATAAAATGGATGCCTCAAAGGAATATTTGATTGGAACATTTAATTGGAACTTTTCATTAAAGATTCTAAGAAACATGTAATGGAAGCAAAACTGAGGCAAATTTTCCAAGGGAAAACATCCTCAGGGTATTCAAACCATCCTGGCTGATCAGGGTGGACAATTCTCAAAGGAAGCATCAATTAGCTCATTAACAATACTGTGTCATTGTCTCAATGCCATTTACTCTGGTTTCTGTCTGTCATTCACAAATTGGTAATGCAGGAAAGCTTTCTGAAGCAGGAATGGTTTGTTTCCTTTCTGTGTCATACAATATTTGCACAACTCCATTTCCTCGCTGCACAGCTATTAACATAATCCACCGTCACCTTTTGTACCTTTTCATTCTTTTCCAAACAAACATTCTGATCCTTACATTTTTTAAACAGTCAGAGATAGATTGCTGTTTAACCCAGCAAACCAGCTGAAGAATGTTGTTATGTTGTTATCATACTCAGCAATGAGATAAGTAAGTGCTTTCAAGGGAAAGGAAGACCTCAGCTGCCCCTAATACACCTGTTAATGTAGTTTTATACTTTGCCTGACTGATATTTGTGGCAGTAGAACATCAGCTATCCAGCTTTTCTGTCATGTTGGACTGAACTAGAGAAGACACCAAGAGATGGGATCTTCTCTAGTTGTTGTTGTTGTTGTTGTTATTAATTCGATTTGATAAACCGCCCTACCCCCGAAGGGCTCATTTAACTACATTTAAGCTAAACTACATTTGTGTGCAGCCCTACTTGGGATTGGGGCCTCACACAGAAAGCACAACAGGTTTAATCCTATCCTCCCACAATTTCATTGGTCAAACCTCTCCCCCATGCCAATGCCATGCCAATGTGGTGTTAGGGCAAAAACACACATCTTTTTCTTAAAAAGGCAAATGCATTTTCAGTTGGGCACACATCTTTTTCTTAAAAAGGCAAATGCATTTTCAGTTGGCTTTGGGGCTATGCGGGGAAGGCAGAAAGCTTCAACCTTCCTCGGGTTTTACTTATCAAAACCCGGTGTTACGCTAAGTAGGAAGTTTTCACTTTGGTTGGGGGAATTAGCTGGAGACAGTGAGCGAGAGGGGGTAATTGGGATCTATGAGATTTAATATTAAGCTCACGTGACCAAAAGTCTTGAGTATAATCAATACATAAAAAGATAAAACAGCATACAGCGTTATAGAATTTTAAACATAAACCAGTGCACAAGAGGTAAAACAGCATTACAAAATACAAAACAGTAAAATACATAACTTCTGATATTAATAAATAACTAAAATAGCTATACATGAATACCTGGATAGTCCTGGATGAAAACTCTCAATTGAGCAAGCAGTTGTATAATTAAAATATGGTTTTATTAAAGAATAATATAGTAAAACAAATATATTTTAAGCAATGAACATACAAGAGTTGACTAAAAGAAAAGGGAGGAAGTTAGGTGATCGTTACCAGTCTTGAAGGGATTACTAGGGAAAGCAGGGCTGAAGAGGAAAGCCCAAAGTTTCTCTGGGGCAAAAGGAAGAGTCCATATGCAAGTGTGGATGCATGCACATATTGAAGACATTGGCCAAAGGGTCTTGAGGTGGTATGAGGTAAGCTGGCAGAAAAGACAAAAACAAAGAATTGACTGCTTTTTCTGTATTCCAGCCATAACATAAGAGAGGCCTGATGAGTTGTCAGGACCCAAGAGAATGCCTGGCCATTCTCTTGAATACAGATTGATTGCTGTAAGGGCATGTAATGGCCTACTTGGAGCACTGAAGGAATGAGCTTAGAGTGACACAAAGGAGATTAGGGAGCCCCTTTGTCCAGCCAGGCATACCTTAGGGCCAGGGGAAAATTTCAGTGGTCAGGCTTAACACACAAGATGGATCTCAAAACTCTCAGAGAGATATCCACTTTGTGGGAAGCAGTGTCTGGCTCTTATGCCAGTCTTTGGCCATCCGGTCTTTGTGGCACCCCTTAGCAGGAGGAGGGGTCCAACTGCTTACAACAGGCTCCTTGCTTTGACACGAGCATTTTAAAGGAGGAAAATACACGTAAGGAAAGAAGTTGGGTGCATTCCTTTTATCATTTTGTGGAGGTAGTAGACCCTGATCAAACCCCAGCGTTCATCATCTTTGAAGGGCAGCTTCACATTCTGTGAGGCAGGCATCTTTGCTGTATGTATACCAATATTTACTACAGCAAACAGGAATAGCAGGAAAGACATTTGTGGGTTTGCTATCTAATTACTGAGGGCTTGGCCTAAAATGATACGGTGTGAAGAACCATGGCCAGAAAAGAATGTTAATGTTTCTCGCTAGGAGATGGTCTCCAGATGGTTCTGGTAAAGTACCTGTGAGATCTTGCATGATGTGACAACAGCCAGTTGAGGGGAGAAGGCAGGTTTCTGTGTATGGTGTGTGAAAGAGGGAGGGAGGGAGGGAGGAGGGAGGGAGGGGGAAGAATGAGCAGCTTAAGTTTTGGAACAGAGGGAGAAAGAAGCAGACAGAGAATTGGGATTATGTGAGATGCTTTGGCATACAGAATCTCTCCATTTTTGCAGCTCTCACATCCAGTAGTAGATCTGCTGCCAGCAGAAGTCTGCTTCTGCTTCAACCTTAGCTCCCCTGGTATACTGGTAAATAAAGCAAACAAACCAACTCGTAACTCTCCGGTGTTCTCTCATCAAGTGACAACCTAGCCCTTCCCCTAGAATTTCATCCAAAATGTGAAAGTGGGGAACACACATATCAGGACTTGGTTATGATGTTTAAAAATGTAAGTAAGTATTGATTAAAAATGTAATGTTTATTATTTTAATTTTATGAAAGGGTCCCCCTGGGGTGCACATAAAAAACATTAAAATATTTAAACAATTAAAAAGAACATTTAAAAGGATTAAATAATTCAATAAAACAGATTAACAAACAGAACCAGAGCAGATGACCAACAGCAGTTATTGAGGTTATGCCAAACTAAACAAAGACCTGCTGGTGAAAGACACTGATAGAGGGAAATAGATGAATCTTCCTTGAGAGGAAGTTCTAAAATTTTTTGACTGAGAAGGCCTTGTCTTGTGCTACCGCTAGGGTTTCCCATCTCCAAGTAAAGCCTGGAGATCTCCCAGAATTACAGCTGATCTCCAGACCATTGACATCAATTCCCCTGGTAAAAATGACTGCTTTAGAGGGTGGAGTCTATGGTGTCATATGCCCTGCTAAGGTCCCATTGCTGCTCAAGCTCAGCCTTCCCCAGGCTTCACACTCTAACCTCTAGGAATTTATGAACCTGGAGTTGGCAGTCAGTCTAGCCTCAGATGGTGGGGCAACCAAAGCTGGGTCTCCAGAGGTCTAAAGTGAATGGGTAAGTTCATATGGATATAATACTTATGTAAAGCCAGCAAGCACATTTGATGTGTAAAATTGGGCGAATTCCCACTGCCTCCTTAGCACGGTTTCGGGCCACTTACTAACACGGTTTCATTGACGTCCTTCCCATGACTTCTGTGGCAGCAACCGTTTCTGACGCTCGTTTTACCCATTAATGTGTGTCCTGGCAGAACCTGGATGCAAGTGGGTTGGGCCCCATTACCACAGTTTACGGCTGTTCCGAGGGGAGGAACAGGGTTTGGAACCTGGAGTTGTTCCCCGCCCCAGAGTGTGACGTGCATTTCGCGCAGCCAATCAGTGCTCCCGGCTCGCTAACCAGGAACATGACTGTAGATTGATTTGACCCTTGCGCAGTCTACTTCCGGGTTGATGGAACGATCACGTTTCTGAGCATGTGCAATACAAGTGAAGGCTTGCCTGTTCACCGATTTAATGGTAAAACTTTCAGAAAATAGTTGCTTTACAGTAAATGACAAGTATTCATAGTGGTTGCACTTCAGCGTTCGGACAGGTTTTTTAATGAGTAAAAATGGGTAGTGTTTCTGAAGTGGCCCAACTGAACACCGACCAATCAGATTAGGGCAATGAAGCGCGATCACATGGCTGTGGGGATTGCAACGATGCCTGCACCCGGGAGTGTCTGCTGTGCGCTCGCTGTAGTGGGGAGGGAGAAACTGCGATGTGGAGGACACGGATTCACAAGGAACAGGTTTGGATCCACTCGCAATTTTCAAGTGGGAATTCGCCCATTATGATGAGCCTTTAATGTTTGGAATCAACTAGTCAAGAATACACTAGCAAAGATTACCAGCCCAAGTATTACCTATTAATTCTCTAAATAATTATATGCTTGCAAGCTTAGAATGTGTCTTTACTAGAGCGCCTCTTTGCTTTGGTTTGTACTTGCCAATGAAAATGGCTTCACTGTAAAGGTGTGGTCAGTGAGGTCAGATAGTTTGCTTGCAAGCCGTACTGTACTGCAGTTAATATGATGCCGTTTGTGGACCATATCCAAGGATAAACAAAGGATACTGATATCCTAAGTCAGTGTCTTGATCTTCTCTGTGAAAAACTCATAAAATGTCTCTGATACACAGTGTTTCCTAGAAAATATTATCTCATCCTACACGGAACATTTCCATATCTCTGTATAATGGAGGTCAACAGCTGAGGCTTCTCTAGTTGTCTTTTCTGGTCTTAAAATTCAACATAAATGTCCTAGGTTGGCACAGACCTATTTTCCACCAGTGTCTCAGGAAATGAAAATGGGTTGCAAGGCTCTATGAAGCATATTTATAGCCTATTAATCACATTAGTGTGTATTCAAAAAGAGTAATTACAAGCCCTCCAAATGTTTAAGGAAAATATGACAACAGTTTAAGTGATGCTCTTGGTTAATAGCTCCCCTGATAGATTTTGCTTATAAATAACCTGCCTGGTGGTAATGCTTTATGTTAAGTACTGGCTGGCACATTGTTTTGCTCTTCCAGTTTGAGAGTGCTTAAATCTTGTGGTTGTGGAAAGAAATGTTCCTTCTGTGTTCTTAAAAACACATATCCAAACACCAAGCTTACTCAAAACAGTGTGCATTGGTATGCCAGTGCTGTGTAGTGGTTAGAGTGTGAACTAGGATCTGGAAGACCTGGATTTGAATCCTCACTCTGCCATGGAAACCTGATGGATGACTTTGGGGCAGTCGTAGACTCTCGAGCCTTTTATGTACCCAGTGCTCACTTTGCAGCTGTCCACTTTGCAGTGTTTTCCCCCCTGTGTTTTTGTTGTTGTTGTTCTCCCACTATGAAGTGTCCACAGCTGAGCAGATCCATCATTTGGCCCACTCCCACTCCCTTGTTCTGTCTGATTGGAAGGAACTGCTTTTGTGTGGGTGGAGAAAGCCAGGAGGAACAAGGAAACCCGAAGAAAATGAAACATACGTTGATTTTCCTCACTTTCCCTTTGCTTTTCCTTGAAAAGTTCCACTTTAACCGGTCTCAGAAACCACAGGGAGAGTCTGACCTGGGAGTGAAGTGAGTTCTGATGAGGGGGGAAATGTGCATAACCGAGAATGCAACACAAAAGGAATGTAAACTGAAAGCAAAGGAGATCGAATGTGAATAATGGCCCTCATTCTGACCTAACTTACAGTGTTGTTACGAAGATAAAATAGAGAGGGGAATGATGAATACCACTTTAGATCCCCATTGTGGAGAAAGGCAGATTACAAATGAAATAAATAAGTGTTATTCATAACAACAAATATTATATGTATAACCATCAAGTGCTACTGGTGTGATTAATATGACAGGTTTTATGGGAAGCATTTTTACTGTCTGGTAAAAAATTAGAAAAATACTTATGCAAAAAAGATCATGTAATTTCTAATACTTATGACCTGTTATTAAAATTAGAGACAAAATGAGCCAAGAACTTGGGATGTAATATTTTGTTTAATGGTTGGGAAAAGAACAAACGAAGGACTAAAGAAAAGAACAAGGACTAAAGGACTAAAGGTATGAAGTATAGTATTTACGCAACTGGAATGTGTGTTAGAATCCATATTATTCATATCCAACTTATGTATCTTCAACCATCTGTCCTCTTTTTTATGCAATGCACCAAGGACTAAAGAAAAGAACAAACCAAGGACTAAAGGTATAAAGTATAGTATTTACGCAACTGGAATGTGTGTTAGAATCCATATTATTCATATCCAACTTATGTATCTTCAACCATCTGTCCTCTTTTTTATGCAATGCACATAAAAAGAATTTTTATAAAATATTGTATAGAACTTATATTACACCAAACAAATTAGCAGAAATTTGTAAAGGAACTTCTTGTAAATGTTGGAAATGTTCCCAGGCAGTTGGTTCATTCTATCATGTATAGTGGTTTTGCAAAAAGATACATACATTTTGGATAGAAATTGGAGAAGAAATGAAGAAGGCACTTACGTTTAACCTAACTTTAAAACAAGAATTATTTCTGTTGAACATGATAGAGAATATGTATAAGAAATATGATGTTCTTATGATATATATGGTTACAGCAGCAAAATTGATGATTTCTCAGAAACAGAAAGGTTCAAAGTTACCAACAAAAAAACATACTGAGAAATAGATAGATTTAGCAGAATTTGACAAATTAACAAACAGAATAAGAAGACAAGACCCAAACAGATATCTTAACACATGGAAACCATTTATCGTCTACCTGATGAAATGTAAAAAAAGATTTGTTACCCTTAGGCTTTGTATATAGTGAGTGGATTCAATAGTGAGTGGATTCAATTGTAGTAGAAATTAGACATTATTATAAGCATTTCAGTACAATGACAGCAAATGATGACTTAGAAACTAAGAGGTTAGTCCTGTCTTTGTGAAGAAGTGGGGAGTCTTTGAGTTTAGTGTGGAACATTTGTTAGACTTAAAGTTTTGACATTGTATTGTTTTAATTGTACATTAATAGAGTTGAAATGTTAAGAAAGAAAGAAAAAAAGGAGCATGCACTTCTTGTGCTAGCATGCTTGATGTATAGGAGAGGGCTGCAATCATGAAGAATTGAAGGGCAATGGTGATCTCTGTGGACAGACGATTTGCACAATGAGAGGTCAACCTAGTACTTCTCAATGGGAGGTAGACACTTCTACCAAGCAGCTAAGATTCTCATATTTGTGTCTGTGTAGCTACGGAGATAGCTTATCAAAACATTTTTTTAAATAGAAAAACTATATATTGCCAGAATTGGCAGGACCAACTGAATACAACTATGTACTTTTGGGGCTGAAAAATTTCCCAGGATTGAAGCTTGAAGAGCAAATGTCCTGGGGCAGCAAAAGGCGCCAGAGAGAATCCCTTCAGCTGCGCGCAAAATGTTGGGCGCAAGCTGAGGGTGAAACTGACCAGAAAGCAAAGGAGTCGGGTGGGAAAAATACGATGCCTCCTGAGTTCAGCCTTCTGCACAGCTAGGCAAGAGACATCTTGCAGACAGCTTGGGGGAAAAGTTGCACTTCGAAGTGTTCTCAAAAAAGATGCCTTGAACTAAAATAAGGCATCTTGAGGATATCTTGGGAAGAAAGCTGTGCAGAGTACCTTCCCAGGATACCTTTTTTAGCATCCCCAGGACATCTTATTTAGGCTGTGTGGACCCCAGAGAGGGCTGAACTGTGAGAAACACTCTTTCAAGGGCGGATTCCACATGGGCCAAAAACAGCGGTGTGAAAACTGTGTAAACCCTTTTACACCATTTTAAACCCTTTTACACCATTTTCAGACAGCTGTTTTTGGCCCTTGCGGAATCTTCCAAGATTTCTTGCTAGGAGTAGAGCAAGATAAGAATGGTGGGCTTCAACATGTCATGTTCAGAGTGTGCCTGAGACAGCACATTGCTGCTGTGTAAAATTGTGCTGTACAGTTTTCCTTGTGAAATCTTTGAAATATTTGATTGCTGTACAGTTTTATTATAGCACAAATAACTTTGAAATGTTTGCTGTTTGTTGTGAATTTGTATTTTTTCCAATATTACCTCTGAAATGTTTGCTGTGCAAGTGGTACAGCCATCTACATTCTGCAGATCAGTAAAAATCCATTTTGTTTTGGATTTTGAGCCTGGAGGTGGGGAGACATTTTGAAGTGGGGGGAGAAATGGCCATAGGGATTCCTGGGGGTGGGTGTTTGAGGGTGTGGAATGGGGAAAGGGGCTGATCCCTGGGCCAATCTGGGGTCTTTGCCCTGGGGCTGTCAACTCCAGGGTGGGGGATTCCTGGAGATTTTTGGACACAGTTTAAGAGAGATGGCCACTTAATTTCTGACAGACTATATACTATTAATATTCATGGCAAACATATTTCAATGGATATACCATTGCTCTCCTTCCTCATAAACAAAAATGAGGAGTTTTAGATATCACAGAAACTAACTGATTTATTGCAGCGTACAAAATTCCTGAATAAATACTTGCTTAAAATTAAATGCATTTAATTGCACTGAACAGAGTTTAAACAAGCAACTTCATGGCTAATTTGCGAATGGTCACTATGTTTGTCTGATACTTCTGAGTTTTGTGAAGAAATGTCACAAGCTAAACCTCTTGCATTCATAACCATTTCATTGCAATATTTACCAATTTTTCCACATTAGGTGATTGAAGATTCACTTCATGTGTCTATTGAAGCAGGGCCCAGCCACAAAGCATTTCCTACAATAAAACTGTTACTATTTAAGCTGACACAAGATTCATTTTCATTTTATTTCAATAAAACACCATAACTACACTTCTGGAATGTGTCTTTAGAAAGAACTGCTCACTTTGTGCCAAATTGTAGAGTTGCCAACTCTAGTTTGGGAAATTCCTTGAGATTTTGGATGTGGAGTCTGGGGACGGCGTGGTTTGGGGAAGGAGCAACTTCAGCAGGGTAACAACAATGGCCAAATCCACACTGAAAATTAAATACAGATAAAACTAGGTTTCAAAAGAAACAGAACCTTTTCATCCAGGTTTAATCATGGTTTCTCCCTCCCCATTGCAGTGTGTTTCTAGTGAAGACATCGATGTCTATCATGAATTCAAACAACGTTACACTCCCCACAAACATGTGATTGGCTCGACGGCTCTGTTCTGATTGGCTATTGTGTTGTGCTGGGGTGGGAACTTTTTTAAAAAATTTTTTGGTGCAAAGCTACTTGGTTACATAAGCACGTACGTGCATACATACAATCTCCCCGCCTATGCCCCTTTCTTCTGATTGGCTATCGTGTTGTGGCAGGAACCATACTCTGCCTCATTTTGTTTTTAGCTCGCATCGTCATGACTGCGAAGTGGTTTCGCCATTTTAAAATCTTTCTCTGCGTGTCCGCACGGCCACGTAGGCACAGAGGCAGTTTGCAGTTGGATTCTCTCCTCCAAAAAACAGCATCACTTTCAATGTTGTTTAAACTGGGGACCCCAGAATCTTCTTTTAAATCCACCTTAAAGTGAGAATCTGGGCTCCCTAGTTTAAATACCATTGGAAGTGATGCTGGGTTTTTTTGGGGGGGGGACCACACCAAAACAGCATTACTTTCAATGTTGTTTAAACTGGGGACCCCAGAGTCTTCTTTTAAATCCACATTAAAGGAAGAATCTGGGGGTGCCAGTTTAAACAACATTAAAAGTGATGCTGTTTGGGGGTGGATTCTCCCCCCCCCCCAAAATAGTATCACTTTCAATGTTGTTTAAACTGGGGACCCCAGATTCTTCTTTTAAATCCACCTTAAAGTGAGAATCGGGCTCCCTAGTTTAAACACCATTGAAAGTGATTCTGGTTTTTTTGAGGGGGGGAACCACCCCCAAATAGCATAACCTTCAATGTTGTTTGAACTGGAGACCCCAGATTCTTCTTTTAAATCCACCTTAAAGGGAGAATCTGGGCTCCCAGCACCTCTACCTTTGCTGGAGCTCCCCCTGAGAATCCATCAGAGGTTGCAGATACATTTATTCCAGCCATTGAAAAAGCAGCCGGTGCTTTGGATGTGTGGGTGCACGTTCGTGGATCTCTCGCATCAATGGCATATCAATGGCATGTGAAAGAAAAACCAGTCGGTACACGTTTGCTCAGTCACCACTCTTCTCCACATTGCCACATAGCCTGTACCAGCGTGGAACAAAAAAAAGGCTGCGCATGCATCGTGCACAGCCTGCTGCAATTCCCTTTCCGAGCAGGCCTCAGGCCAAGCCCAGGTAACATATAAGAGGGGAAGATTCTCCACGTCTTATCTATCTGGTTCATATGCAGAGAACCAGGGACTGGCTCTTACAATGGTTCTCATTGACTTCTGTAAGAAGAAGAATTTGCATCACGCTCCCATAGCTGATATGTAGAAAATCCTAATTCTAGAAAATTGAATCACTAAGGGAACAAGACTACTATAGCCACAGCTCTAGTGTATCTGCAAGGAGGGGTGAAACTCTTACTCAAAAAAGTTGCCCCCCAACAGATAATGGGAGGTCATTGTAGAGTTGCCAGTACAAGGCTGACTTCCAGTGGAAGTCTCCCCATTTGGTGAACTATGTAGTGACATAGTTGGCAGTGCAATGATATCACTTCTGGTGCGACTAGAGTTGCAAGTCTCCAGGTGGGACCTGGAGAGTTCTTGGAATTACAGCTGATCTCCAGGCTGCAGAGATCAGATGCCAAGTTTGGGAGGGTGGACTTTGTGACATTATACCCCATTGAGATTCCTCCCCTCTCCAAACACCATCCACATCAGGCTCTACTTCAATATCTCCAGGAGTTTCTTAGCCTGGAGATGGAAACCCTAAGTGTGATCAGAACTGATGTCATTGTGCTGCCAGCATTTGGCTAAAACTCTGTGGTTTAACAGTGATTGTCTGCGTTTTCTCTCCCCTGTTTTCCTCCTGTTGCCAGCTGAGCAGCAGCAGGAATAGCCAGTGGAGACTGGGAGACTTGACATCCATAGGGCACTGCTGTCTGTCTGCTGTCACCTAGATTATCACAGCATGCCATAAGCACAAAATTGGACTACTCTGATTAAAATACATTGAAATATAATTTTATTTCATTCTTTCTATTTTATTCTTTCAATTTTATTCTTTCAATCTAACACAAGTAAAAGGCTGAATACTGAACACCTAATATTCAGTTAGTCTATTCTGCCTCTCCAGAGAACATGTTTAAAGTAGCTTATGATGCAAAAAATAATAAAAAACATAAAAGCTAATTTAAAAACCCCATCATGAAATATAGTACAATATAAATAATAGGTTAAATGAGAGGACAAGGTAACTACTTTGAACAAAATAGAAACTAGATAGAAAGGGCCCACCTTTTATCCCACACCATGTGCAAGTTCATCCCCTTAACTTTCTACTGTAAGTGGATGACTACCAATCACTTCCATGGAGAAAGAAAAAGTAACATTGATTGGCAGTACTTGGAAAGCAAGGTTTCCATTCAAGGGGAAGAAGAAAATCCACAGAACATACAGGCAACCTTGGTATACTTGCACCATGCAGGCAACACAGGGATTTCTTGCTTATGCTCTCTGTCCCTCCTCACTGATTCAGTTGGCACACAGAGGGGTTATATATGAGGACTTCTATGTACAGTAATCCTTACAACTCAGTTAAGATACGCTTATTACTTATTATTAATTATATTACTTATTATAAATAAGAGTCAATTACTCTTATTTTTTTCTACCTTACAGAAGACAGATGGAGGCTGATCTTGCTGAGTTCTTCCAATTCCTCAGTGATGTTTCAACTTTTAAAATGTTTACTTCATTTATACTTTACCGAAAACAGCTTACATTGTTCTTATCTCCTGCATTTTATTCTTGCAAAAATTTCGTGAGGTAGGTTATGGTTAGATTGTGTGACTGGCCCAAAGTCATTCTGCAAGCTTCTATGGCAGAATAGGGATTTGAATCTCAGATCCTTGTCCAACACCACTATGTCAGACTGGCTCTGACCTGAGAGGTGAAGCAAAAACTTCCTCAAGCCACTCCACTTATTGAAGAGAAATCTTCACCCAACTATTAGTTTTAATTGTTTTGCTATTTATTACCTTGCTCTTCTCTTCACTGGAGTCCCAAAGTGCCTTCGAACATCCTTCTCCCCTCCTCCATTTTAACCTCACAATATCAATCCTGTAAGGTAGGTTAGGCTCAGACTTACTGACCCAAGGTCACTCAGCTAGCCTCAAAGGCAAAAGAATAATTCAAACCAGAGCATTCCAGTTGGCATTCCAAAATACAATAAATACAATAAAACAATAAAACAATAAAACAATTGTCCATAAAAGACAGATGGTTACAGCAGCCATTCAGAGTCTCATCAATAGTTTAGTCCAAATGGACTCGTCAAAAGTGCCATTCCTATACACCTCTCCACAGACCTGACTAAAAACCCACCAACAGAGCCCAGGCATCACAACAGCATACACTATCAACACTCCACTATAAAACACAGAGTTTGTTAGAGTGGCACCTAACACAGAACAAGGGATAGGGGGCGAGGAAATGGGCAAACAATTGATTTGACTCCCATAGGTTGCCACAGCCTTCAGTTGTCACTCACTCCATCTAGCAATCGATAACAAAACTTCGACATCCCTCAATGAATCACCCACATTTGACTTTGGGTGACCGTGACCGTGAACCCAAAGGTTGCTGGCAGAGGTAGGCACTGTGTGCCAGTAGCAAATAGTTAATGTAAGCAGCATTGTTGTTGTTATGATGATAGCAATCTAGTGCTTAGTATCCATCTAGCGTTGCGTCTATAATTTTGACAACTTTGACAAAGTTCCTCACCAGAGACTGTTGAGAAAACTCAGCAATGAAGGAATAAGAGGGGAAGTCCTCCTATGGATTAAAAACTGGTTGAGAAACAGGAAACAAAGAGTGGGTGTAAATGGGAAGTTCTCACAATGGAGAGATGTCGGGAGTGGTGTCCCCCAAGGATCCGTTTTGGGACCAGTGCTCTTTAACCTATTCATAAATGACCTGGAAGTAGGGGTGGGTAGCGTGGTGGCCAAGTTTGCAGATGATACAACATTATGTAGGGTGGTGAGAACCACAAAGGATTGCGAAGAGCTCCAAGCGGACCTTGATAAATTAGATGAGTGGGCTCAGAAATGGCAAATGCAGTTCAATGTAGCAAAATGTAAAGTGATGCACATAGGGGCAAAAAATCCAAATTTCACATACACGCTACAGGGGTCACAGACCAGGAAAGGGATTTAGGCGTCTTAGTTGATAGTTCCATGGGAATGTCACCTCAATGCATGGCAGCTGTGAAAAAGGCAAACTCTATGCTGGGGATCATTAGAAAAGGAATTGATAATAAAACTGCTAAAAGATGAGGCCTGTCATGCACCTTATATAAAAGCAAGTGCGGGTGCAACCGCGACTTTGGAGTACTCTTCCTGTGTCCAGTTCTGGTCGCCGCATCTCAAAAAAGGATATTGAGGAGATAGAAAAAGTGCAGAGAAGGGCAACAAGGATGATTGAGGGACTGGAGCACCTTCCCTATGAGGAGAAATAGCCGCAGCGTTTGGGACTCTTTAGTTCTTGGAGAGGAGGCGGCTGAGGGATATGGATTGAAGTCTAAGCAAAATTATGCATGGGGTAGAAAATGTTGACAGGGAGAAATTTTTCTCTCTTTCTCACAATACTAGAACCAGTATTGAAAATGCTGGGGGGGAAGAATTAGGACAAATAAAAGGAAACACTTCTTCACGCAACGTGTGATTGGTGTTTGGAATATGCTGCCACAGGAGGTGGTGATGGCCACTAACCTGGATAGCTTTAAAAGGGGCTTGGACAGATTTATGGAGGAGAAGTTGATTTATGGCTACCAATCTTGATCCTCTTTGATCTGAGATTGCAAATGCCTTAACAGACCAGGTGATCGGGAGCAACAGCCGCAGAAGGCCATTGCGTTCACATCCTACATGTGAGCTCCCAAAGGCACCTGGTGGGCCACTGCGAGTAGCAGAGAGCTGGACTAGATGGACTTTGGTCTGATCCAGCTGGCTTGTTCTTATGTTCTTATGTTCTTATTCTTTAAAAGATATTTTGCTACGCTTTCGCAGAAGTAAGGATCAGGATTATCTAAGATTAACAGAATCCTAAGAGCATCAGTTAAATGATTGTATAGAAGTGAAGCAATGATGGGTTGGGTCATTCTGATCTTGGCAAATCTTGCACAATGAAACAGAGTGTGCTCCAGTGTCTCTACTTGGCCTGAGTTGCATGGGCATAGCCTCTTTTGTTTATCTATGCCAGGGGTAGGGAACCTGCGGCTCTCCAGATGTTCAGGAACTACAATTCCCATCAGCCTCTGTCAGCATGGCCAATTGATGGGCTGATGGGAATTGTAGTTCCTGAACATCTGGAGAGCCGCAGGTTCCCTACCCCTGATCTATGCGTTGGTATCTGCCTTTAAGGAGCATAGAGGGCATTAAATTGAAACGGGCCAAGGATATTGCTCTTCTGTGCCTTGGATTGGTAAGCCAGAAAAGGTAGTTGGCTGTATGTCCTTGTTCAAAAGGGATAAGCAAATTTAGAGGAGAGCATGTTTTCCTCAGCCTTCAGCTATCATGTTGCAGTACTTCATGTTCCAGCAGCCTGATTTTAAGGCAATTATAGGCCTCTCTGGTAGGGGAGTGGAAGAGTAAAAGTGACTCCTAGTGGGAGCAAATGAGCCCGATAGGAGGCTAATTTTTTCTTCCACCAACATTGTCCATCTGGGAACCACCGAATCGGAGAGAGGCATCGAGTGGATTAAAGCCAAGAATGATCTTGTGAAAAAATGGATGCAGCCAATATTTGATGGTTCTCCAGCCAAGCCACATTGTTGACACATGGGATATTTGCCCAAGTTCTAAGCATAGAAGGCTCATTATGGAGCACACAGTAGGAGTAGTCCCATAATCTTTATGAAAAAAAAACAGGATTACTTGAGGATCTATTTAAGCCGGCATTTTTGTTCGCCGCCTCAATCCAGATAGGTGCTCCATAAAGCGAGCTTGGTTCCACATTTGGCATTGAAAACTTTCAACGCTGATGGTATATGTGTTGATGGCCCGGGATTTGTGGAAAAAAAGCGCAGGATTGCTGAAGCGCTTGTTATTGGCTGCATCAAGTGCTAGTGTCCTGTGTACTTGCTCCAATTAAGATTACTCGTCAGAAGAGTAATGCCCAGATATTTTAAAACTGTTTGACTTTGCTCTATAGGTTTCTTTTGTTGATAGTCCATACCTGTCTAGGAGAATGCGTCTGGCGAATACCCATATTTTGGATTTCTCCTAGTTGATTTGCAGTTCATTTGATTCTTACAGTATTCGCAGCACAGCATTCAGGATAAGGCCCATGGTGAGGCCAACCTTTTGTGCATGAGAGAAGAGCAGTGTCATCCGCATAAAGCAGGGCAGGGACATGTTTAGAGCACAGTTTCGGTGCGTGTCCGTTGACCTTTGAAAGAATAGGCACTAAATCGCTGAGAAAGATGTTAAACAAAATAGGGGCCAGTATGCAGCCTTGTTTGACTCCCCTAGTAGTAGGGGAGCATTCCAGTTCCAGATACACCATACTGGTTCTCCTATCTTTGTGTGTCCTTCTCTTGTCCTCACTCCTGAGGGCAGAAAGAAATGACAGACACCTGATGTACTGAAGGATGCAAGATAAATCAAAGGCCTTGTAATGTTGAAATTTCTCATGGGTGTGTAAACTTCACTCACCTTTCATTCTCTTAACCATGATGCCATGGGAGCATCTGCCCAGACAAGACCATAGTTCATTAATGATCTGATGAAAAGAAGGCTTCTCTTTGTTTCTGCCAACTGTTGGATCCCAGGTAATAATAATTCATTATGCAAAGGGCAGGAGCCATCTGCCTCTTACTACTCTTTCTGCTGCTTATGCTGGCCAACTCACACCATGTAGTTTCAAGGTAGTGTTAATGACATCATATTGACATCAGTCTCACCATCAAGCTGTGGCATCGCTGGATGAATCAAACAGGAAGGTCAAGTCTGGGGGGGGGGGGATGAGATATGTCATTTGTGTAGCTAAATAAGTAATTATGACTGTGATGTGAAAACTGTTTACAAAAAGCAAGATAATAAAGAGTTATGATTCAATCAAGCTCTTGCAAATCCCTTACTTCTTGGGAGAGAAGTAAGCATTTAAAGTAACCTTTGCGCTGTGACCTGGTTGAATGGAACATTTTCCTTTTCAGAAGACTCTTCTTGCTATTCAGCAGTCTTCTCGATTGCAGCCCTGTAGACTTTTAAAACAATCCCAATAATCCCTGCATTGATGGGGAAGAGTAGAACTGGTAGACAAAAAGTACAAATTAAGGCATACTTTTCTAAATCCACTGAAGTCAATAGGCATAGAATGACGTAACTCTGTTTAGGATTAAATTCCTGTTCTGCTTTTTCATGTAGCGTAGCCCTCAATCCTGAATGGTGGTAGATGAAGGGATTGGCAATCAAAAATGATTAGAGGCATGATGAACTTCTTAGAGATGCTTTACTGAAAGAGAGATGATAGAGGTGTACAGCTGCCAGTAATCCAAGTATGAGCCAAGTGCAAATTTATGTCAGCACACTAACAAAAAGGATGCAATGTATTTCTGTATATATTTATTGCTGTTTACCACTTTCTATAATAAAGAGTTCTCAACAGCCAGAGTTAGGGCTGTGAAAACTGCGGATTATTAATCAACATGCCAATTATCAGAGCAGTGTTAAGCTACATAGTTTCAGTAACACAAATCAGCTTTCTTATACTGGGTCTTTATCTCTTGCTGTGAGTTTTGACGTACTTTTGCTCTGAATTGGAAGGCTGACTGAAAGGGTTGGAGCATAGTGCTGTCCCTGGGTAAGGATACAGAATAACTCCTCTCCAAAATAAAATGTTTCTATAGGACCATGATAGACAGAATTTAATGGCATAGTCTCTGTGTTTTACAAACTCAAAACAAGCACATTTAAAAAAATCACAATAGGTGGGTTTTTTGGGGGGCAGTATTGACCTTTGGTCAAAAGTTCAGTTGCTTTTTACACAAACTGCATCTGCTTGTTTGTTCTTGGCTGAAAATAGATTCTGTTATTTGCCTGATAAGATAAAGCTTCAGATTCAATGGCAGTAGCCTTGCTTTGTTATTAGCCATGCTATACTGAGGAGGGTTGACATTTTTTTAACTGACCCTGCTTTTAACTGGCACAAGAACGAAATAGGTGAAGCCAGTGGTGGGATCCAAAAATTTTAATAACAGGTGCCGATGGTGGTGGGATTCAAACAGTGGCGCCACTGCACACACGCACCTCCAGTCCCTATTGAGCAGGGAGGTTGCTTTAGTAACCCCTTCTCGGCACTCAGGCTCATTCCGCGCATGCAGAATAATGCACTTTCAAACTGCTTTCAGTGCTCTTTGAAGCTGTGCGGAATAGCAAAATCCACTTGAAAACAGTTGTGAAAGTGGTTTGAAAATGCATTATTTTGCATGTGTGGAAGGGGCTCCAGAAAAAATTAGTAACCACTTCTAGAGAAGTGGTGAGAATTGGTTGGATCCCACCTCAGGGTGAAGCTTGTTTCACCCCATCTCTATACCATGAAAAACTTCACCTGCTAAATCTCACCATTTTAAGTCATGGTGCCACCTATTCATGAACAATTCATAGCATTACACTGTGCCAAAACTGCATACCAAGAAAGTTCCAATCTTGAGCTTAAAATTAATGTAGATTTCATTAATCTTGTATGCACATTCTCTTTGTGATGTAGTCATCATGGCTGTTTCAGAAAGCAGCTGATGTATTTTTTATTAACTATGCTTTTTTTGCTCCGCTACTAGTGAATGTCATGATGTAACACCACCCCATGGGTCAGTAATGATCCAATGCTTGCACACTTTCTCTTTAGTAGCAAACTGAAGCTTGACCCACAATAACATTCATTGCACAGATATCCTTCAGACCTGCAGCTGCTACCTGATGAAATAAAAATACTGGGATCTAGAGGGGTGTGCAAAAAATACATTTTTTGTGCTGGATGGGAGGAGGTATGGCTCAGTGGTAGAACATCTGTTTTACATGAAAGTCTCAGGTTCAGCCCCCTGCATCTACCATTTAAAATGACCAGGCATTAGGTGATGTGAAATACTTTGAAACCCTGGAGAGCCACCGCTAGTCAACTACACTACTTTTCCCACTCAAAGCATTTCAAACATTTTGCAAACATTCTGAAAAGAACCATTTTCTTGTTTTTGTCTGCATGGTATGGAAAAATAAAGTATTTCAGGTTTTTTAAATTTTATTTGAGGTCAACAACCAGCATAAAGTATTTCAGTGGAAAACAGTTCTTTTATTTTTTTAAAAAAAGCTGTCGTATCTTTGAAGTTATGTCAACTCGAAATCTGCACCTATTGCTGATTCTTATATCGTGTCCATGTAGCATTGAATCTACTTCACACAAAAAGAAAAGAACAAAATGAAAAAAACAGCACATTCACATAATCAGCAGGCAAAAATGAGTTTATTACGGCACAGCAATGATAGAAACGGTGGGCAGCCGTGATGGGCACCTGCAATGCTAGATCCTTAGGAAACTTCACCAAATGGCAGACAGCACAGAAAATCAATAAAAGGAGGAAATGGCAGGCAGCAGAGAAACAAAAGTGAGAGAGTGCTTCAAAATCAGGTGGAAGAAAAAGTTTCCTGATTTCCACACAGCAAGCAGGAAATGTAAAAATGTTTTAGGAGAAAAGATTGCCAGTTTAGTGTATCCAAACAAAGTGTTTTAAGGTTGAAAGAAAGGATTTTCAAAACTTTTGGGGGGGGGGGGGACTATGCAGAACGCTTGCAGGAAACATTTTATTTTTCATCCTCAAAGTGTTTTGTGTTGCATGGAAAGGGGCCAAAGTTTATGGAAAATTGAAAACCCATGATAGAGTATTTAGAAAAAAAAAACAGAAAAAAATAAATTGATAATTAATGGTTTTGAAGTTTAAGGACTTTTTAAATAAGAAACCAATAGAGAAAAGTGAGCATTAGTAATGATGCTAAAGATTTAATTTTATCTAGAGGCTTCATAACCAAGTGCTTAAAAATGTTTTTAGGGTTAATATTCAGAGCAGAAGAAACTGGAAATCCTTAGAGAGTAAGTGCTTTGTATTTTGGCGAATTGTTATCTTTGTGTGTGTTTTTGATGTTGGAATTTTTTTGAAGTACAAACTGAAGATTTTAATTTGCAAGGCACATCTAGTCCGAGTAGGCAATATTGACCTTGCTACAAGTCTGCTTAATGTGTCAAGAAACAGAGCCTGGAACAAGTCCATTTCTGGGCAACAGGCCCTATTTCTAGTCATAGAATATGTACAACAATAAAAAAGGCCCCAGCTGAGTAAAGGGGAAAATGGCTTATCTCGCGCTTTTCCAGAAACTGACTCAAACACAAATACCTGGTTAACTAGCAACAATATCCTGGGTATTCAGTCTGCGCAAACACAGTCATACCTAGGTTCTGAGTGGCCCTTCTGCCATTATTTTCCAACAACACTGCTGAGGCTGAGACAAATGTTCACATCAGATCAAGTAGGTGCTAGCCTGGGACTATGTTTGCAGTTGCTCTTCACAGCCACAAAGGATATTAGGGGCAGAATGATTGTTACAGCCCCTGGGATTGTTCCTAGTGAGTTGATGGCCTCTGATCCCCCAACTCAGTGGCAGAAGGGCAGCTCTCAGCCCTTCTGAGCCTTACACTAGGCACAGTCTGCATGTCCCTCCTCCCTGCATGTCCCTTGTAATGGACTTGCCCCACACTGAAGGGCTGGTGTGTGTAAAAGGCCTAATGAAAATGGCTTAGTAACAGCCAGAGTTAAGGCAGCAGGCTCCACTATACAGAAGACCCCATTTGATTGGTCGAGAAAGGCACAGTTGCCTATGGCCAGGGTTAGCGGGAGCCAAAGTGCTGGCAGTATATATAGACAGTGCAGTGCCTGTCAGAGTTTAGTCAAGATTGAGAGTCAAGATTGGCAGAGAGATTCAGGAAGAGCCAGAGTTTGACAGAGAGCGGTCTGTCAGATCTGAACTGAAGGATTCTGTCTGTGTTAGCTGACAGAAGTCCAGTTACTCTACAAGTTGAGGAGGCTTGTCAGAGAAAGGAGGCCCTGAGTTTGGTGCAAAGTGACGCGCCAGTCAGTGGCTTGACAGTAAACACTGTCCAGACCTAGAGTCTGCCCTACCCCTGTGTAACACCAGTCTGGGAAAAGCCCGATCCCGAGGCAGTGAGGCCAGTTTGGGATTCATGTGAGAGAGGGAGGCTTTGTATGCCAGAATCTCACAGGGCATAGACTGTGTGTGTGTGTATTCAGTGGGTTGTGGACCAGAAAGACTAGTGTATGCCTGTGAAGAAATTTAGTAGATCTAAAGCAAAATCGTTCCTGAAGAGACACCTGCGTGTGTCTGTGTATGTGTGTGAAACCTAAGTAACATCTGAAGCTCTGTAATTTAACTGAAAAGAACCTCTCTGAAACCATCAAGCGTTAGTACCTCTCTGAGCCAGTTTAAGAAGCCTTTCTTTAGTTTTTAAAATAAATTTAATTCGTTGTGTTCAAGTTACCCTCGTGCCAGCCTGTGTTTGTGTGTGAGAGGTTGAAGAGTGCCTGTCTGAGAGACTAGAATCCCAGCCAATTTTGAGTTCCCTCCATTTTTGTATATGGGACTCTGCAGGACATTCCCCTCAGACCAAGAGCGAATGCGAGGTGGGATCCTTTATATATTTAGCAGCCAGCAGCAGTTTTGGGATTCCTAGTTCCTTCTCTTTAATGGTGGCAGCAGAGTAAAAAGAAGATCCCTGAACACTAGCCTGGGATATTTTGGGTGGCGAAGGAAACCCCACGGATCAGTTTAGTGGGAATCTTGATTGTAGGCCACACATGTCCCGTTACAATTGGTGGCTAGAGGTGGGATAATATCTCTCCCTTGCCCTTGAATATAAGCACCCTGTTACAATTGGTGTTAGCGGTGGGATGATATCTCTCCCTCGCCAGGAACATAAGTCCTCCATTACATCCCTCCTCTCTGTGTCCTTTCTAGGACTCCTCCCCCATCTGTCCCAGGTGAATATGCATGTACCTTCAGTTTGATTTGAAATACAGAGCCTGAAAGTTCATTGCAAAGGTCAATGATAGCAGCCAACGTGTGCTACTATAGTATAGTAGCTGATATCATGAACTGAGGAGTAGTTCATTCAAATCTTGCTTCTCAGCCACCATCTTCATACAAATATAAGAGGAAATCATACTGGATCAGACCATGGTGTCACTCAGGAATATTTTCAAGGTCTTCTTAAGTATAACTTTATTCAAAACATGCAGTATAAAACAATGGAGGCAAATGAGGTCCAGGCATAAATTAAAGCTGGCCTGAAGCTACCGGTACTTCAGATTCTGGTACTCTGGAACTATAATAAAAGAGGGAACAATCTTCTAAATATGACACAGAACAATGGTTCAATCAGTTCAGCATCCTGTTTCACAGAATGGCCAAACACATCCCAAGAAGACCTATAAGCAGGCTACAGAGGCCAAAGCCTCTTTTATTGCTTCTTAGCACCGTTCAGAGAGTCACTGGCCTTTAGGAGATTTCATGTAGTCATTGTGGCTAATAGCCCAATGGAGCTACTGTCAGCTAATTATCCACTAGGTTCTCAAGGTTTCAAAATCAAACATCCTCCCACATAAGATTAAAAACAGCCAACCTAAAACACATTTTAAAACTCTTTTCTTAGGAATCACTCAAAATAAAAGGTCAAAGGCTCATCTAAAACACAGAGAGATATAGAGGTCTAAATAAAAGGGAGCTTCCAACAGGCAATGGCTAATAGCCATTGACTGACCCATCTTCCCTTATTTTTTTCTAATCCCTTTTTAAAACCAACAAAATTACTGTGGAAGGCTTTCACAGCCGGATTGAACTGGTTCTGGTGGGTTTTCCAGGCTGTGTGGCCATGGTCTGGTGGATCTTGTTCCTAATGTTTCACCTGCATCCATGGCTGGCATCTTCAGAGGTGTATCATAATACAGTACTATCAACCACATCTCTGCATAACAAGTTCCACCCAAACACTTAGGCTGATTCCGCATAGGCCAAAAACAGCAGTGTGAAAATGGTGTGAAAACGGTGTAAAGGGATTTAAAATGGTGTAAAAGGGTTTATACTGTTTTCACAACGTTTTCATACCACTGTTTTTGGCCCATGCGGAATCAGCCTTACTGATTGGATGCTGTGTGGTTTCTGGGCTGTATGGCTGTGTTCTAGCAGCATTCTCTCCCGACGTTTCGCCTGCATCTGTGGCTGGCATCTTCAGATGCCTTCGACAATACTTACTGATTGGTTCCCCATCCTGGGACATGGACAATATATAGGCATTTCGGCACGCCAATACATAGGTATGCCTATACCAAGGAACAGTCAAATACGAGCAGATGGAAGCTGGCCGGATGGAAAAATACTGACAATTGGGTAGAACAAACACCTCATGCTGTACAGATTGTATTGCTGTAATTGTACCTAAACAAACATTTCTTAATTGTGCTCATAGTTTCCTGTCTGGTAATTGACTGAAAGGAGTCCAAGGAAAGACTGCAGAGCTGAACTTGAAGCTTTGCAAATTTATTTCAATACAAAATATAAGAATCTTCACTGAACAATCTGAGGTAACCCTTTTGGGCTTTACCTTTACGAGAAAACACCGTCATCAAAGCCCAAGCTTTAACAGATTATTTTCCCAATTCTGCTCAGAGGGCACAGGAACTATACATCAGGAACTACCTCCTTCACATCTGCTTTGTGGAGTCAAATACACTCTGGGTGGATTCAGTCATGAACTCACAACATAATGCATTGCAAGACCTCAGTTACAAATGCATCTGCTTACTTTCAGCAGGGGATACAGAAAAAACAGTATAATCAGATGGCACAGTGTAGCCTCCACGATCCACTATTGCACCACTTAAGGAACCGGGGTGTTGGTTCACACTGCTCTTTAGAACACGGCAGGAAGACTTTGTATAAACTCACTCCTCCCCTGCTGGTTCTTTTTTCTCATTATGCATTTGTCACTGGATTCTTTAAAAAACACTCACAGTCTAGAGCAGTTGCTTCAATTTCACTCTTCCCTTAAATAGGTTCCTTGAGCCCCCATCATCCTCATTACTGCACCCCTGCCCTCTGTACCCCTGTTTCTTGAGAAGGGTTTCTTGGCTTGATTTATTGACTAATGCCTTAACAGTCAGCCTGACTCATTTCTTCTGCGTTTATGAACTAATCCCTTTATTTTGTCCACTGCTAATTTTTGGTCCAAGGGGTAGCTGACATTTGACTATACTTTACTGGTGTCATGGCATGAGTCTTTCACCCATTCCATTCTGTCACGTGAGGATTAAAGATACTCCATATAAAAATAGCTGTTTTGAGGACGTAAAGTTGTCAAGAGGATTTTTTGTTGTTGTCTGTGTGTTTCTTTTTTTTCTGTCCTGGTCTGTTGGGCCTTTAACTCCTATTCTGGCAAACAGAAATTTAGGAGGTGAAGTTTGCATTTCCACTGGCCAAGAAAAAAACACTACCAGCAAACTCTCTCGTCACATCCTGCCAGCAACAAAAGATAGTAATCCTAAATCCACCCATTCCTTCTGCCAGCTAGAAGAGATTTATTCTCTGCCTCTAATCCATTAACCTTGCAGCAAGATGCACCTTGCTCTTTCAGATTTCACCTCACAGAATAATTTCCTACCTTTAATAAACTCTTTGAAATAGCCTTTTACTACCAAAGGCTGAGAAATTTCACATGCCTATTGTCTGATGTTATGAATGTTTTCATCAGTCATAGGGAGATCAGTGGGGCTTATTTCTAGGTAAGCCTTCACAGAACTAAACTATTCAAAGATATTCATTCCAAATTAAGTACCACTGAGTTCAATGGTTTCTGAACCTGGTTTCCCATTTGCCTTCCCACTGGAGATCTCACCTCTCTAGGAAGCAACTGCAAACAGTCCGGGTTGCTGTGACTTCTTTGGTTTCTCCAAAAAGATTGCTAGATTAGTGATTTTTGTAAAACCCGGGTTGAGGGAAATATGATGGGCTGAACCAGTTTTGGGGATGAGGTAAGAGCCCTGTGTAAAGTTCTTCCCCAAAACAGGATAAATAGCTTCCTCAGCCAGTTACATTTGGGTTGTGTGGAAACCACCAATGGGACCATTGGGACCCTTCTGACATTGCCATTGCTCTGCTGATTTACTACCAATAATTTGAGAGTTGCCAACAAGCCTGTGATATGGGGAGAGTCCAGCTCCTTCAATAGAATCTTAATGTGTAGAAATGGGCAGGTGCTGGTTTTAATGGTATGGAGATAAATATCATTTTATGAAGAATAGTTTGAATTTATACCCCACCTTTCTCTCCTGTAAGAAGACTTACAGTGGCTTACAAACTCCTTCTCTTCCTCTCTCCACAACAGACACCTTGTGAGATAGGTGAGATTCAGAGAGTTCTGAAGAACTGTGACTAACCCAAGGTCACCCAACTGGCTACGTGTGTAGGAACAGGAAAACATCCAGTTCAGCAGATAAGTGTCCTCTGCTCATGGGGAGGAGTGGGGAAGCAAACTCAGTTCTCCAGATTAGTGTCCACCACTCTTAACCACTACACCACATTGGTACACGGTGCATAACATTCTAGCCCTGTACAATTCTTCCTCATGTTGACGGAACACATGGGGTAGTATGGTGGGCATGAATACACTTGCCTTCCTCTGGTTGAGCATCTTACAAGCCTCAAAACATAGCTGGGTGGGTTGGGTGTTGACTTGTTGGATCACAAGTTATGCAGGCCTGAGCTGTTGACTAGTTGCCCTCCTTCCTGGCTAGTTGCAAGATAAGTCTTTCTTCATACATTGCAGGAAATAAGAGAGGATGGTTTCAAACTGTTCTGAATCTTTCAAGCTAAAGGAATGCACTGTTTTGTGCTCCTAAGACCTTTGAAGCAGGCTTGTACTTTCATTTTCAGCTGAGGCTCTTGTGAATGCTTCAAAAGCGACAGTATTTGATGGATGCATTTGTTGTTTTCCTTCCTGACAACTCCTCAGTTCGGAGGAAGGAGGGCAAAGAACTTCTCTAAAGCTCACTCCTTCCCCCTTATTTTTCTCTCCAAAGCAGATAAGAATAGAAAGCTTTAAAAAAACTGAAGTCAGATTTGCTACTAATTTTAGTTAGAAGATCTTTTCCAAACTAGTAGCCAGGAGCAGATGCATAGCTCCAAGGGGACGGGGGGGGGGGGGTTGCGATGCATCAGGCGTGGGCCCCTGTGGGGGTGTGGCGAGGGCATGGCAGGGCCTTCTGGGGGCGTTTCAGGGTGGGGGCAGAGGACACACCAGTGCACCAGCGGCTTTCCCCCTTGCTACGCCTCTGGACAGGAGGCTTTAAGCCCAATCCAGATTGGGCTAGTGGGGGGGGGGATAGTGCTGCTCTGTACTACTCTGGCCACTCCAAAGAGCTTTCCTGCAGTGTGGGAAACCCCCCTCCCCACACACTGACCCCAAGAATCCCCCATAGGAGATAATGGAGGCATGCCATGAAAACGTGGTGCAGGGGGCCTGAGTGGGCAGTGGAAGCTGGCCAAGATTGGATCCACCCCATGGCCCACCCCTGGCAGGCCTAGGCAACAGTGGGGGCTTCTTGGTCTGGTACCAGAGAGCCACGTGGCACCCACCCACCTGGGTAAGTCACCCCCATGCACATTTCCCCCTTGCACCAGTGAGTGGGCATCCATGCCAGCTCCAGAGATGGGTGTGCCCCCCTCACTCTGGATTTGGCTGCCTGTGGCATTCTATTAACTCAAGTATGTTCCACAGGGATTAATAAAATTTATGCCACAGAACTGTTCTGCTATAACTGCAACTTCAAACATATAAAGCTGTCTTATGCATAAGGTTGTCATCTCCAGGTTGGGAAATTCTTGGAGATTTGGTGGTGCAACCTAGGGAGGGCAGGACTTGGGGAGAGACCTCAGCGGGGTATAATGCCACAGAGTCAGAGGTGGGATCCAGCAGGTTCTCACAGGTTCCCGAGAGTAGGTTACTAATTATTTGTTTGTGCCGAGAGGGGGTTACTAATTGGTGATTTTGCCACGTGATTTTTGCCTTAGTTACGCTCCTCCTCTCAGCAGTAGCGCACAGAACTTGCAGCAGTCTAGCAGGAGGTGCACCGGCGTGCGTGGCAGCCTGCGCCTGCGTGCATTCGTTTCCCGCCCAAGGACCGGCGCAGCGGCTGCATCCTTGCCACAACCCCGTCCAGGAATGCCCTGCCCCCGGAATGCCTGGCCATGCCCCCGTCATGCCCCGCCCAGCCCCATTGGCACTACGCCACAGTTTGAGTCCCACCACAGTGGGAACCGGTTACTAAAAATTTTGGATCCCACCACTGCACAGAGTGCACCTTCCAGAGCAGCCATTTTCTCCATAGCCATTGAACTCTGTAGTTTGAAATCAATTTGTAACTCTGAGATATCTGCAGGTCCGTCCAGGAGGCTGGCAACCTTCATACATATGGAACTCCTTATCTATGCATAAAAACACACACATATGCAGCTCTCTGCACTTTTACTCTTCATCATTTGTTGGCTCCAAAGACCCCGCCCACTGACACCTTGCTACCTTCCAAGAGTTATCAATGCACCTGCACTAGATGGTCTTACATATGTTGCCAGTTTCTTATCTACCAAGAAGAAATAATAGAACTGATTAATTGTGTAGGACCACTGTAAGAATTATTGAGATCATACTTCTGTGCTTCTGCATAGCAGTTCCTTTTAGTTGTTTCATCCTGTTTAAGGGTACACTTTCTACCGCTTTTAGCCTCCTTGGACGGTTGCTCCAGTGCTGAGGAATCAGGTCTGCCTATCTCTTGGAATTTCTGACATCTTATAAGAAGGATCTCTTTAGAAAGACTTTGGCTGATCAAGACTGTCACCCTGTGATTGCCTTGGGTTTAATTTTTTTTTTCTGATTGCTGTTTTACTCTAATTTTAATTTTTTTTCTAAATAAGCATGTTTTTATTCATGATACTTGCCTTAGGCTCTAGGTATCTGGGAGCAAAGGGGGTTTGTGAATACTCTAAATAAATCCCTTGAACACTCTAAAGCAAAATATAAATGCTAAATTTTGTGATTGTACTGTCAGACTATTATCTAGCCTCGGATTTGTTTACGGATAGTGTTATAGGAAGCTGAATTGTTATGTTTTTGTTTTTATGCTTTTATTGTATTATTGTATTATTTTAACTCTATGAACTTTAACTCTATGAACTTCCACAAGCAGATCTCTGGATAGACTTTTTAAAAAAAATAAATTGACTACTATCCAAAGTGGTAGATTTGGCAAATCTTATACTGGAAGGGAATAAGTTAACTTTAAAGAGATCCAGACATTTCTTCATGAACAGCCTGGAAGAATATCTTGCAACCCATTCTACAGTACTTTGCGTCACAATTCATGAGCCAAATGTTTACGCTTTGAGCTTATCAGAGGATTGTGTTCTGTAACGGTCAATAGTTTCCTATTTCTGGTCTTAGTTGATTTAGGGCCAGAAGATAGTATTTTGTACTTGGATGTACTTCATGTTAGTCTGATAAAACTTTTAAGTGCTAGGAATTCATTTGAGCTCAAATCCGAGATATGGCAGTAAACCAAGCATTCTAAGCAAGCATAGCAAGGCTGGGAGACTGCGGGAAAAGTCAAGGCATTTATTTCAACACACCCCCTGATGATTTTTTATTTTCCATCTCTGTTACCCCTCTGAAATTGCTTCTGAGCCACATTCATAGCCAAAATGAGCTTGTTGTTTGCCTACAAGTTTTGTTTTTATTGTTTATTGGAACTATATGTATATATATGTAAATCAAAAGGCCATTTCTTTTTTAAAACAGTTTTACACAAGTCTTAAGAACAGCCTGTACTGGATCCCAGCAAAATCAATCACAAACTTTCAACTTTTATTTTGGTTGGCCCTTGTACTTGCTTGCAGAAGTTGGCGGGGGAGGGGGGGAGGCTTTTGCACCAACTCTAAATAGTGAGCACGATCCAATCAGATCTAAGAATCTTCTAACGCCGCTGAACTCAATATGAGTTATGTAATTGTTTTAACAGTTCTGTTGAAATAAAGGCTAATCTCCTGGATGTGTGGAAATCAGAAGATGAAGCTTTTCACAGCAAGAGCATACACCCTTCCACCTGTTAAGGTCTGTATACTTCAGGCCAATGTTAAAGGCGCAAGAGTAGAAAAATGATGACATAGCAACTAGAAGAAGAAAAGAAAAAGAGTTTGGATTTATACCTTTCCTTTTTTCAACCATAAGGAGTCTCAAAGTGGCTTACAAACCTCTTCTCTTCTTCTCCCCACAACAGACACCTTGTGAAGTAGATTGGTCTGACAGAGTCCTGAGAGAACTATGACTAGCCCAGATCACCCAGCAGCTTCATGTTTTGGAGTGGGGAAACATGCAAAACATCCCAATTAGTTCAGTATCACTGGAGCTAGCATGCAGGAGGATGAGGTGTTTCTGAGGCATTCTTGCCTTAGATGGTGTGTCCTTCACATGCACCACGCAGTTCTCCAATAAAAGAGTATGCTAAGTGCATACAAAGAAGAAAAGTGTGGCTTTTTCTGTCTGCTCAGCAAGTTTGTGCCAGTGAGGGATTTGCTAATGTAAACCACATTGGTCCACTGCGAGCTCTCCAAACTCTCACTGTCATTACCTGAATGATATGGAGTCCAACGTTTGCATCTGTACTTTTTCTTAGCTTTTAGTTAGTACACATTTTAGGCTCTTGTTATTTTTCCCAGCACTTTCCTTGCTGTCCTCCAAATTGCTTTGGAAGAGGTCACTGGCTGCTGGGGGAATTTTTGCTTGGGAAGAATCATTGGCTTAAAATATCAGGAGGGTGGTGGGTGCCAGGCACGTCAAGATCATGCTGGTGGGGTTGTCAAGGTCTTGCCTGGGAAGATTACTTGAGATCCTGCAGATAGGGAGCACCATTTCAGTTTCTACAAGGCAGGGAAAGGACAACAGTCCAAGCAAAGTTTAAAGGCTCCCTGTTAGCTCCATTTAAGATTATGTTGCATAGAATTTTAAAAGCATTTGCTGTGATTACTTGGTTGTGCCACATCGAGCACCAGGATTTGTGCCTTCAGCTTGCTTTGAGTTTGGAAATACCTGGAGATTTTTGTGGGGTGCAGCCTGAAGAGGGAGGGGTTTGGAGAGGGAGGGAGGGACTTCAACAGGGTCCACCATTCAAAGCAGCCATTGTTTTCAGGTGAACTGATCTCTGTCACCTGGAGATCAGATGTAATAACAGATCTCCAGCCACAAGCTGGAGGTTGGTAACCATCATAGTACAGAACCTGTCTTTGGCTGTTTATTGAAAGGCCCAGGTTAGGTTTGCAGAAGAATGAGGTATCTGAATGGACTGGACCACTGCAGACTGAAGGAGCTGTATTTCTATTCTGAATGCTTTTATGCATTAAAAATATCTATGAAAGTAGAAATCTAGCAGCACAGGGGAAAATTCTACTTCCTTTTTTTGCATGGTGTTCTGGTTTTCTATTTGCACTGTTTTAAAAGTACACAAACAGGGCAGTGTTCCAAAATGTGACCCTCTATGATCCTTTATCTGCAGTCTGTAGTAAAACAGTCCATTCCACCACAGTTAGATCTCTGTGTATGCAGAGCATGTGACTTAGCTAGAAATATAAATGACACTGAGAAATCAATGTGGCACAAAAGGAGTCTGGGAAGTCTGTGTCGACATATTTTAATTTGGTAAATGGTAGACACTCTGAGATAGAGAAGATTTGTAATAGTGGGTAGGATTATGTTCTGCTCCAGTTGCATAGTCCTCCATCCCTGCATTTTATCCTCACAAAGGCTGAGCGTATGTGACTATCCAAGGTCACCCAGCCAGCAAGCTTCCATGGCAGAGTGGAGATTTGAACTTGAGTCTTCCAAATCCTATTCTGAAGCTCTAACTGCTGCACCACACTAGCTCTTAGCCACTACGCAGTGGGCTAAATTTTGAGCTAATTCTGGATCCAATGGGCTGACTTGTCCAAGGCCACAAGACATAAGCCATAGGCAAAGGGTTATTTGACTGATGTCTAAGGGCTTATGCCTTTGGCCATGGCCACGCTTTATACTGGAAGAGGAAGGTAGAATCAAAGCTTTGTTCAGATGTTACAACTGGTATTGATATTCCTCCTAACCTTTTCCCCCCTGCTTCTTAATACATCTGTATGCACAGTTTGGGCTAATGAAAGGCATTTCTGTAGAAAGATAATAAGATTTAAGATTTATACACTCTGGGGCTGATATGCATTTCACTAGAAAATAATAATACTCAAATTTATGTGTTTTGGAGTTGAGCCCTGGAACAGAATTCAAAATGCAAGGCTGAGGCTGTTGCTGAACTAAGCCTTCCACATTGCAACACTTCTTCGGATCTCCTTTGCACAAGAGAAATGGTTTGGAAATTAAATGGTTTTCTGCTGAATGGAAAATCAGCAATGGGAAGTTGCACTCAGAAAAGAGAGAAGTCATTTTCATGAACTGCCCTTGGAGCATCTAGGCATATGATAAAACTTCTCTGATCATCTGACTTTTAGCCATCTGGGAAAAAATTCTCACAATACCTAAAAGTCTTAAATGCCTGACAACAGTCAGTACACAGTTTGCTATTTCTAAATTGTGGGGGAAGCTTTAGAGGAGTTGCTTACCTCGAAACATCTTTCTGCAGGACTGATACTTGTCATATGATCTCTGAACTCATTCATCTTACCCCACTGGAGTCACATTCTCAAGCTTCCCATCCCAGCTTAAAAAAAACCAGTTCTTTCTTGATAATTTCCCCTACTTCCCACTGCTCAAAAGCAGATTTGTTCTTTGTTGCTGTCTCCTCCCCCTATTATATCTAGAAAAATATTCTACAGATTTTCAGCCAAGCAAAGAATTAATATACATATGTCAGGATAAATGTGCACATATGTAATTTTTTAAAAAAACAATCTTTTAATTTTTTAAAAATATGATATTATTGGAATACAGATTACACAGTACATAGTCGAAAAAAGTCATTATGATGTCATTTTTATGTATGTCATTTTTTAAAGGTATTGGCTGTTACAGGTGTAAGACAAGCTGAATGTATATGGCTTGTGAGTATGCCACAACTTTCTCAGCAAAACCGTTTAGCAGATGAATTTACCTTGTTCAATAGAGGCACAGTTGAGCCAATCAGAGATATGTTTGGATTGCAACAAGTAACTTGAACAGATGCAAAACACTATGTTCGCAACTGATATTTCATCAGCTGGGAGTCAGAGGTCATTTACTCTCCTTTGCTTTGAGGAACTTATTTTCATTTACTCACACATTTCCCCTCTTCCCAGCGCATTTTGTGAATCCTCTGTAAATGTGAAGTCCCACTCCCTCTGTAGAGAAAGTAAAGGAGATCACAACATGCGAAGATTTCCTTAGGTTTCTTGCTCTTCTCCACCTTCCCAACAGTTCCTCCCACTCCATCGCTCGCCTCCATCCCATGCCTCCTCCATTTGGGGACAATTGGTAGCTTTGGGAGGCTCCCCAGTGGATTTCTTTTTTTAAAAAAAAATCACAGTGTTGTCTGATGAGGGGGGGGGGACATTGAAATTGGTCATTGAAATTGACCAATTCTCAAAGATTATGAAAGGCAGTCATAGGCAGGGAATGAACGCCTGGGTGGGAACAGAAGCAATGTTTTAAATATTTGCATTCCAAAACTGAGAGTGCAAAGAGTTAATTTCTCTTTCCTATCTGTCCTTCCTTTCTCTACAGGCTAAGTTTACAGATTGGAGTGCGGAGAAGGGAAATTAGCTGAGTTTCTGATCAAAGATCCTCCCCACCTGCAAATAAATTACAGCTTTTCAACAAGTCTGGGGAGCACAAAAGTTTCCAGGATGGGAGATGAGAAGAACCCATCTGGCCCTTTGTCACCCCTATTAAAAAAAAAACTCTGCTGATTACACAGGAAAATTCCCCAGGAAGAGGAAACTCTAACTGCCATCTGATCCCTCAACAGCTGGAAGTTGTCTTTTGATTACTGCATGTAGTCTGTTCCTGTGAATATGCACACAACCAGGTTGCAGTGCCCCCCCTTCCCCGTGGCAGCTATGCAACTGCATTGATTAATTGGTTGCTTGAACACCATCGGTGATCAGGAAGTGAGCCAAACTAGCAGGAGTTCAACCATCCCTAATTACAGGTGAAGGATTTGCACCAGCGAGTCTAGATTTCTACATCAGTCTTCATCCCGAGAGAACATCCAATTCATATTCTGTTCGTACAACAAGATCTGCAAATCAGTATTCCTTATGGAAAAAGTGATGCATGCGGGAAAATGTTGATACGCAAGCCTTCGTAATGGAAATACCTTATTCTGAACTTGGCCTTGATGTTTTATGTATTGCTGTTTAAACCATCCTTCTCCCTTAAAAGCAAAGTGATGGTAAATCAGGGGTATTAGGTTTGTGACGTAATGAGGAATCTGTTGCTCTGCATGACTAATCACAATCCCCACCTTTTAATTATCACTACCCTGCTCAGCTGATCTCTTGAGCTAATCTTAATCTGTTTGCATTTAAAATGGATTGTTAATGAACTTTCAAATTCATAGGCATGAGACATACTGAATGTTACTAGATGACTTTGAAAAGATTAAAAAAATTATGGAATTTAAGTGTCTTAGTGGCTACTGGCCATAATAGCTAAATGGAACATCTCTCTACAGTGGCACTATACCTCTGAAAACCAGATGAAAACATCGGAGATAGGCTTTCAATGTCATTATTTGGTTGGGTTACCAACAGACCTGGAGACCAGTGTCCCTTTAATAGTGGCTTAATGTGTAGCAATGGGAAATTGAAGGTGTTCATGGAACGGAGGTGAATATTATCATCATATAGTCAATAACAGCCCATTAAAGAGACAGGGCACTTTTCCTCAGCACCATGGCAACTTTCCAGAGGTATCTGGCTGGGAAGCAATGCTTGATAGGAAAGGCCTGGTTCTGAATCAGCTTAGTTTATTATACATTCAGCAGAGATGTTTGTCCAGGGTTGGCCTAGAAAAGTATATCTACTCAGGGGTAGATTGACCATCATGGCTACCAGGACTCTTCCTGTTAGGGTAATGACCTGCCTTCCCTCAGCCTGAGACAGTTCAATGGCCAGAAGGGCCCTTCCTGGCGTGGCAAAGCTGTGGGTGGCACTAGGCTCAGCTGAGCTTTATGATACAGCCTAGCTAAGCCATGTGTAAACTGGGGAAGGCAGTGCTTGATCCAGCCAAACCATGTGCAGCACATGAAACGTGGTACCTAGCCAAGGTGGAGTGAACCTGTCCAGGTAGTTGCCATGGAACTTCCTCTGGTTCTTACTCCTTCCCATTCTCCTTTTTAGGGGCAGGGCTGGGCCAGACCAAGGGCTGAGGCCTCCTAGTCTGCTCCTGGATCTAGTCCTGGCATCTACTTGGCCTGAAAAATAAACACTTCTTTCTTTCTCTCCTTTCTCCTTCATTCCCCCCTCCCCTTCATTATTTTGCTTTCTCTTTGACGTCTGCAGCTGTCTCCTAAATGCACCAGCTAAATAAACACTACTCTCTTCATAAGTGCATTTTCCATATAGGCCAATTGACTTTCCAAACCCTCCAAGTTTCAAATTAACTTCAAGCCCTTGAGGACGCTGGAATCAAGATTACATCCAAGATGTCAGGATTACATTACACACACCAGCCTGCTCTAAGTTTGCAGCACACACACACAGAACCCTCCACACCCTTAAATACCCCTCTGACTCTACCAAAATATTCTATGAAAACAAAAATCAGTAACTCATATTTCTCTCCATTATTAGCTTCTGGTGGGTACATGCGTTTAATTTCCATGAATGGAACAAAGTTGTCGTCATGATTCATGTATGCTTCATAATCTCTGGAAACTTTGATCTGAAAGATTTTTTAAATTTTTTTGGGCAACAATGATCTGTCAAACATAGTTTGAAGTTTAAGTGTAGTGTTATCATGAGTGGTGGATGGGTCAGTTTAAGGGCAGAGGGCAAAGTCATCTAATTGGGGAATAGTACTGAATTAACGCATCGTGGGAAGAAGGGAGGAGAAACTGCAAAAAGCCCCATAAAACCCTGTAAAGTTGCACCAACAGCATTGGCAGTGAGCACAAACCTGGAACTGCAAAGTTACTGCCAGTAGGTTTGCTTGTTTGTTCCCTGTTTGGGCTGTATGCATATCTAAGCACTTTAAACTTTTGTTCCCTGTTTGGGCTGTATGCATATTGATGCACTTTAAACTCGACTGACTCTAGAGACAGTACACAACTCGTGCAGCGTATACTTATCAATTCATAAATATCACAAATGTTGTGTTACCCAGCTTAACAGTATACAAACTTAATCTTATATAGCAATGGGGAATTACTTGGCAGCGAAGAGAAGTGCAAGAGTAGGCTGGGAGGATCTTTTAGACAGTTGTAAACCAGAAAGCGGGCTTGAAACGTGATCACTTGCAGAGGGAATTCACAAAAAAGAGACCAAATTGTAGTTTAAATATGTTTTAAAATTTTCAATTTTTGTTTTGCCAAGCAATCATACAGAAAGTGAGAAATGTTAAGGCACACACACACAGTTCCTAAGTATATAGATAGGGAGGAAAAGATAGGTTTTGGATGATAGAATAGGAGAGAGGAAGCAGGGGACTTATACGTTACCTAAAAATCTGCAGAGAAGTTCCAGAAGAAGGCAAGGATCTCTATGCCCACATAGGGACCCAAGCGAAGGACGATATATCGTGTCTCACACCAATGTGACCAAGAGAAGTTCAAGCTAGTATTGAGCACTGAGGCACTGGTGAGCAGAACTTTTATACCCCTTTGTGCAGGTAAGGCAGGAAATTCAAACTTAGGTTTTGTTTCTTTGCAACTGCTTGGGGCTTCCTTGCTGGACTTGTGGAGTTGAGCTAATTAGCAGCTCTATCTATTGTTTCTACTCCCCAGGACAATGGAGTCAATTGGTCCTAGATTATATCAGTGATACCTTGAATGGTTTATGCAGAGGTGCTTCCTAAAAGAATCTCCTGCCTAAAAGTATTCCTGCAAATTTGCAGCTGAGGACTTGAGTGAATCCAGAGTGAAGGGATCTTTGTTGTTGTTAGGGAGATCATATATCTAGAGGTTGAGGAAATGCATGGAAGAGGCAATTGTTTGGAGAAATGTTTTCTCAAAAGCATATTATCAGGGGCTTCCAAAAAACAGCTTAGCGAGGTGTGGTGTTCAGGAGTTCTACAGATTCCATTATGTTAACGGAGTACTCTGGCAGGGTGGGATAATCAAAGATGCATGTCCTTGTTATGAGGCATCCAGATTGTATCACTGGAATAACTCATAGATCTAATCTCTGCAGACTGTTTTGCCTTAGGCTTGCTTTCAGGTTGGACACTCTGCTATCCACCCATACAGACATGGAAACTGGCATTTTATAGCACACAGTATGAGAAATAATATGAAAATCCAATATTTCATAAGGCAGGGGATAAAGGCCATGCTAACAGTTCACACACGTTAATTTGCATCATTTTGAATGGTAATAGTTCACACAATTTATTCTGTTTCTTCTGGACAAGGGGAATGCATTTATTTAGATATTTATACCCTGTTATCTCCTCAGTTTTATAGCATAATGTTTATTTCATTTTATCCGCACAACAACCACTCTGAGAGGGAAGGTAGGCTGAGAGAGAGACAGATGACCCAATGAGCTTACACAGCAGTGAGGATTTCATCCTGAGTTTCCCAAATTCTAGTCTGACACACCACACTAGCTGTCACACTAAAGCCCCAGGCCAGCACTAGGAAATCCTTCTGATCTACCACATGAGCTTCTGAGATTCCAGCAGTTATTGCCCACATATATTTTCGAATATACTTTCACAACCATAAGGACTATGTGCTTTTTTAACATAAGGAAGCTGAATTCTACATCCATCAATGTGTACTTTTTCTGTCCTTGTGCAAAATGTCCATTGACACACAGATAGAGAGATCTCCGTTTCACCAAAGAAAAGCAAACAACCCAAGCTAAGTGTGGTTCCTCATTTTGTTGTTTCAGAACATATTGGTCACAGATTATGCAACCCAAATGCTGCAATTGCTTTAAGATGGGGAGTCAGTGGGACCTCAGGTTGGGCTGGTCACATCTGGGATGGAATTTCTGCATCATCTCTGTATTTATGCGACCGTGATGCATGTGCTTTGTGTATGTGCCTGTACACAGGAGCCAGGGAAAAATTAAGCTGAAAAAGGCTCAGAAGAATCTCTGGCAATGCTTTAAAAACCATCACAAAAGAGATGAAGGCCGTGCTTCTGACGGAATTTGTTGCTGCTCTGGACACTGTTAGTGCTGACACAAAAGCTGGGTCTTTCAAGCTCCTATAAAACCTCACTGTGCAGCATTTTTTATTTATCTTGGAATGCACATATATAAGAATTTAACCAGCACACATTTTGCAGAATCTCACCAACTCCAGACCATGCAAAAAGTTCTGCTGGATCACTTTATTAAAATAAGTGGTCTAATCTCTCATATCTAAAACACCATCCTTTCTATCTAAGAGGTGGGTTTTTGGCTAGCCAGCTTGCTGGCATGGTTGTTTTACGGAACATAGTCCCATGAATAATCAATATTTCATTGGTTTTTTTCCCTAATATGGAGAGGAGCGAGAAAAAGGGAGAGTGAAAGAGAGTACGAGGAAGAAAAAAAAATACACTATTGTAATAAATGAAGTGTTCCCCTGTACAAACTGGAACTGCAGATAGAATCTAATTAAAAGATTGTAAATCATGCTATTAAACTAAGAAGGGCTTAGAACACTGATCTTTAACTGCTGGGTCTTACTTTAATTAAGGTGGGTTGTATGAGGGAAACACCATTATTTTCTTTTTCTTTTTTTTAAAGCAGTTGGGTAATATGAGGGTGCAAAATACAGCCAAAAGATTGAACAGGAAAGATAACGAGTGAAAAGGCAGACACTGGTGGTCTGAGACTAGACTACTATGGCAAAAGAGAGAGAGAAGAATCTCTGTTGGAAACAGTAGAATCAACAAAGCAAGTCAAAGTAGGCCTGCCCAGAAGTTATCATCACTTTATTCAGTGGGGCCTAGTCCCTAAAGTGTTCTTAGGATTAAAGCCAAAGTATATATTTTCCATCTGAACCCACATTAGGTTCTAAGTGGTGAAAACATCTAACATCTGCCTACAGGTTCAACCAAGCGCTGAGGTACAGTGGTAGCGGGGAAATGAGAAAAGCAGAACTCTAATAACTACCATTCTGACTCTACATTAGCAGGACCAGGATTGGATGGTTTTAATCTGAACTACATTTGATTCCCTACTCCGAAACATGAAGCTGCTGGGTGACTTTGAAGCTAGTCACAGTTCTGGAACTCTCTCAGCCTCACAAACCTCCCAAGGTGTCTGTTGCAGTAAGAGGAAGGGAAGGAGTTTGTAAGTCGCTTTGAGGCTCCTTACGGTTAAGAAAAGTGGGGTATAAATCCAAACTCTTCTTTTTCTTCCTTGGGTGCTGATTCGTCCAGTTGTATGGGATCTGTTTTAGCTTGTGTAGTCTAAAGATGTGGACAGGATTCTTGGAAGTATGAGACCTACCATCCATATACACAACAAACATTTAAAATGGCTTAAATAAATGAATACCTTTCTGGATCAGACTAAGATGCTTATCATTTCCAAAAGCATCCAGTAAGCGGCCAGACCTTTGGGATTACTGTGTCCAGATAATGTGTAACTTGTGTCATGGGAATGACTTTTTGCAGCTACTTCTTTCTGTTCTGCCTCCAAGATGTAAATGCTTACTTAATCCATGGAGGCAGCTGCTGCTATTTTGTTAGAAATACATCTGTGCCCATTTAAAGTAGCAACAGGGTCCTGAAGCAGGTTGAGCCTGCTGTGGATGAAGGCTGCCTAGCAAGTATTTGTACTATGTAAGCCTCCATTCATTTGGTGGGCCTTGCACAGGACAGCTCTGGAAAAACAGGGTGTCACAGTTTTGGGAATTTATGGGATGAGCTATTTTTCCCCCTTCACCTTTTTTCTTCTTAACCTACTTATTGCAGGCCTTGGTAACACTTACCAATATCAACAATTTGAGCTATTAAAAAATGCCCTTTCACTGACTAAGGTTGCCAAAGGAACCACAAAACTGGGCATTTGAATTTAAGTGTGACCTAGTTTCAAGTGGGTAACCCTTTTGATCTGCACAAGAGCAAGGCTTGAGCATCTTAGAGACAAAACAGGTTGTAAGCATTTCAGAGTCAAAGCTCCCTTTGACTAAAATCTCCTCCATTAAAAAAAACAAAACTGCCTCCACACAGCAAATAAGCATGCCAGGGGAAACGGTTCTAGTCTAGCCTCCCTGATATCTTCCTGATGAGTTTGGTCTGTACATCAAGGGGCAAATTCTTGAGACTTTTTACTTGCAAGTCAAGGCCTTCTGGAAGCTCTAAACACACTATCAGTTCTTATCAAACTTCCTTGTTGGTATGTTGGTTTTCTCTATGCAGGGATTTTTGTGGTGTGGAGGAACAGTCAAACAAGCAATCTCCAAACTGTCACAGGATCAACGGTAACCTGCTTGTCCTGAGGTGAGAACCCTGCATTTTAGCTCTACCATTCAGACTGCAGGTTCTGAGGTCGAAACCCTACATTTTAGCTCTACCATTCAGACTGCAGGTCCTGAGGTGGGAACCCTACATTTTAGCTCTACCATTCAGACTGCAGGTGAGGGTTTTGCAAGAAACTTTTCTCAGCTGGAAAACAGACATATCAGGCTTTTTTCTCTGACATGCTTATTTTTTCCTGTGGAAACAGTTTTATTGGAGGGATGTTCAGTCATGTAAGCCCCTTCTACATCCTGAAAAGATACAGTTCAGACACCAGTTTACTAGTTCACTACCAAACTGTGTAACACATTTGGGCAGGGGTAGGTGACCTACACCTGTGAAGGACAACAGTGGATCAAAACTAAGGCCAAGGTCAATGGTCCAAAATAGGTGAAAATATCTTTTTTTGCTCAGATAAAAAAAATCACTGTGTTTTGCCCAACAGGCTTCTTATGTGGAATGTTACATATAGTATGTAATTATATACAGTTTTATCATATCTCCCTCTTTTACCAGGACTTCTTTCCCTTCCATGCAATCTCAAGGACAAACAAGCTCTATCAGTTTTGTATACAGTACAACCTGTATTCTGACTTTTAATGCTTGTGTGTATAATTTTAACTAGATATTTTAATAAGCTCAGTAATGTAAGTACATATACGCATTTTCCCTTGAAGCCTGAGTGAAACATATCAGGGATTTTGTTTGAGTTATAAAATATATTGCTGCCTATTTTGCACCACTGACCTTATTTATAACCTCTTGTGACTGGTGTGCCCCTATTATTTCTCCTCCTCAGAACAGCAACACACAAGATTTTGCTAAGCACCATTGTTGTATATCCAGGCCACCAAAACGAACCTCTAAAGTGCACCAACTGGGGTTTCATTTTCCCCAAAAAACATCTGGCCAAGCACAAGTCATCTCCTCTCTGCCGCTGCTTTTGTCTGCTGGCTTATGAGCACTTTCACATGAAGACAATGAAGTTGTGGTGGGTACAGTGCAAACTAAACCTATGACACCATTATGCACGTGCATGCCATCAAGTCATAGCTGACTTACGTCAACCATGTAGTTTTCAAGACGACAGATGTTTGGAGTTGGTTTGCCAGTTCCTGCCTCCTCAAGACTATGATGCTCCCTTGGAGAGTGCTGATCCAAATATTAACCAGGGCTGACCCTGCCTAGCTTCTGAGATCAAGTTAGCTGGGCAATCCAGGTCAGGGCATGAGGCCACTGCACCAGTTCAATCATAGGAGCCAAAAAATGCCAAGACCCAAATTTGTTATTTTAAAATTGCCCGACACCCCTGTTCTGAGGCCGTTTCCGCACGGGCAAAATATGACGTCGTCGCAACGGAAAAAGAAGCGTCAGAGCGAGAGCGTTCGCACGCGCAGCGGCGGAGGTGCGCAGTCGCGCCGTCGCGAAAACGCTAAACCGGCGCGAAGACGGTGTATTCAGAAAACGCTTAAAACCACTCTTTTTCCCCATGTGACGCATCGACGCCGCACTCGTGCGAACAGCCGCCACGGAGCTGTCGTCACAAATGGCGTCGGGCCTGCACGGCTTCGCAAGTGCGCAGGCGCAACGTCGCGAGACGCCGCTTCCGCAGCGCTTCCGTGCGAACCGTCACATTTCTGCGGGGCTGCGGACGCCCGCAGCTCCGCCTGTCTGTGTGAACGCTTTTTTTGGGATGCGTCGCAATTTGCGACGTCATCGCGTCGCTGCTTTTGGCCGTGCGGAAACGGCCTGAATTCTTTCTGAAAGCTCAACTGAACTTATGATGGAAAACTATAGGAAGAATTAGTATGGATCCATGGATGTTTTAAAGTCCCAGCCTGTTACCATCTCAGAAGGTTCTCATCCATAGCAAATGCTTGGCCATATTCTCAAAAGCTCCAATATTCTGATCCTGTTACCTCCCCCACCCCTCCCCCACATTGCCCTCTTAATTATCCTGTGTCTTGTGTAGGAAAGGAAGCTGATGAGAGCGAAGCACTCATTTGGGCAGAAGAGCAAGAGGCAGCTTATTTGCACTTTTTCCAGGCAAAAGTAGGTTCTAGGTGTGCTAAGCTTAAGACACAATGCATTCTGCAAAGCATCCAAGGAACCTAATGCTAAGGTGGGCCAACATGGCTATATGTTTTTTCAAAGTTAGCAGCATTCTTCAAACTCCCTTCCCCAAAATTGAAAACAGAATGTTCTATTAAAATAAAAGTTTATTAAAACAAATCTGGCATTTGAAAAAAAAATGACAACTTCCCAGAAGTTTGCCATGTCAGTATGTTCAGCATCGGTAGGAGTGTACAACACAACCAGAGTCGGAATACACATACATTGTACAAAATGGCATTTTCAAGCCTAGACTAGATTCTGCTCCACCTCGCACAGGCAGAATTTGGCCTGAACTCATAATCAGCATGCTCTGTTTTTCAGTCGGTTAGTCATCCCTCCATATCTCATTCTGTATTACATTATACAGCAACACTGGAATTTAAGTCTAGCAATCATACAGAAATTGGCTACATCTGTACACAGCTGGGTATACTGCAGAAAACAGAACCAGCGTAAAGAAAGCTAGAGTTAACTGAAAACAAGGGTAAAGCGCTGCCCATATCTTTTAGGAAAATGAGGGGTAGCCAATTGTTCAAAGCAGTTCTCAAAGTCCCAATAAGGAAGTACCTACAAAAAGCAGTCCCAGACCTTAATGTCTTCTCTTTTTTTGGTAAGGAGGCTGCATCTGATCTGGCGTGGAGTACTGGGACATCCAGGCTGACATATAGTTGGGAGGACCCACAGCAATTTGGTAGCACGCAAGACATTCCTTCCCAATGCATCACTTTTTTTTGTACAGAAAACAAAGTCTCCCTAGCAACTGGCCCGCAGTTTTGCTCGCTTTTATGCTTGTCATATCACCTCTCAGTATAAAAACGCCTTCCACAGTCAACAGATCAGTCCATTTGACAACAAAAATGATACCGGGGCAGATCCCCTGTACATTCAGTTTGAGTTCATGTTGCCTGCGAAGACACACAGATCCCTCTTCCTCTGTGGATGAAGTGGCATTCTCTTTGTTGCTCTTCTGTTACCCACGAACACTTGGGAGTTCATGTTCCTTGAGGATCCCTGCTGATTTGTGGCTTTTTACACAGTTCCCGGTAGAATTCCGATTCCAGGAATCGTGGGTAGGCATTATTTTCCATCAAGCTGTACACTTTCTTCTGGGCTGCACTGAAGCAGGTGTGAGTAGCCTCTTGCAGGTTCTGGGCAATTGAGTTTTTGGTCTGGAAGTCTATGTTGATCTGAAATAGAAAGAGGAATATTTTATCAAGCATGGTCCACAAGAAGATAACTGCCTAAGCTAGACAAGAGGGAGGGGCCAAGTAATTTATTGCTGTCGCCCTACAGTGGTCAATCTGATGCTTTGGAACACTCAAGCAAAGATGGAGACAGTCATCCCTTCTTGCTTGCTCTACAGAAGCAGAAGTGGGATGTAAAAAGGAATACTGGCAGCCATTGCTGAATTTGTCCAATCCTCTAATGTTATAAAAACTAGAGGCTACCCACCATATGTTTGAGCTTAGTCAGAGTATTCACACACAAGCAAGATGCTGTGTTCGTTGACAAGCAAAATGCTCCGAGGTAGCAATAGCTATCCCTGGCAGAAAGAGGATCATCATTAATGTTTTCTCAGCTTAGCTGTATTTATAGAGGCTTCGATGGGAGACAATTCGATGGGTTACAGTTCTATGAAACTCATAGCAAGATTACTGCTGGTGGTCTACTCCTACTTTGGGTAACACAGAGCAATTTAATCATGAATGAATTTCAGACCAATTAATAGGAGTCCACTGTAAAGTCTAAAATAGTCAAGAGTGACAAGGCTTTCATAGTGGATGTAACTGTGTACACACATGAGAAATGGTAACTCATAACCCAAGGATCTTAACTAATCTTATAATGGGATCCACATTGTCAGGAATCCTGATACTGCATACTAAGCAGTCTCATCAGAGGACTTTATTGACAGCTATTCAAGAAAATATACGAGTTGTTCTGAGGTTGTTTATCTCTTTCTAATTTGTACTGATCTTACACTGCAACTGAAAAATCCATGGAAGATTTTTCATTAAATATTCTTTAGTAAGAGTACCGGAGTTATTTCCTGAAAAAATCCATCTGATTGCCAATTCTGACGGCACATTTTCACACAGGCTCTGTCCTGTGAATACTTTCAGTGCTTTGGACCTCAGACCAACCAGCTTAGATCCTAACAACCCGTTGGCCTCAAATCAATAGCTGAAAAAGCACTTCTAATGCAAAGTTGTTGCTCACCTCTCTGGGAGCTTCCTTTTCAATAAAGTCAGTGTATATCTTCTTGGCTTTGGAGGTCAGCTTCTGTGAGGACTTGGTTTTCTTGAAATCCTCACAAGCCAGCCAGAAGTCAATGTTCTCTTCACAAAACTCAGATTTCAAGAATGCCCTGAAGGCTACGAGACCATCTATAGAGAAAGGTGGAAGGGACACATTAGTTCAAAGCTTCCCAGTAATGTACTGTGCATATATGCATTTGCCTCCATACAAATGCCCTTGTCTTGATCTTTTATCTGTCCACCAGATAATTTATATATAACATGCCAAACTATTTTTCATTTTAAACAAGGGTAAGAATTGTCTGAAACAGCTGGCCAATTCAAAATTAATATCTGCAATTTTAAAAATCAGCTGCTTTCTCTCTTAATAGAATAACATAACTGCAATTAAAGCAGTCTGGAGAAGAATAACTTCTACAATTTCTCTCCTGCATGTAGATTCTGTATGTTAACCTTTGGACAGGCGTAAATATTTAGATAAGAGCTATAAACTCAAGCAATGGAAAGACTGACTCAGAAGTTCACACTACTGCCAACACAAATTAATTAACCTTTTCTCTTTTTTGTCAGCAGGGACAACAAAGGATTTGCAATGAGAACTGGACTCGTATAATCTCATTATTATTATTGATGCACAGTGAAACGGCAGAATAACCATTTCACACCGGATGACACAAAACACTCTTTTTCACAAGGCTGACAACGTACACAGCATGCCAGATCTCTTCTCCAAGCCCTTGGCTAAGATTCTTATTCACTCCAAATACTATAAAAGAGCCTTAGGACTGTGAGGTGCTAACTAGAAAAGACAGGGACCTTTTTACTTTTAAGGTTTTTAAGTGCAAAATGATTGGGCTCCCTGACCTCAAGGCTAAAAAAGACGAAGTCTGAAAGTGTCTGGAAAAAATGGCTTTGCAGGCACCCTAAGGAATGCATCGAAGCCACACATAAGAGGTAACAAGAATGCACTGGAACAGTAGCTATCACTGGATGCAGAGAAGTGCTGCTTTTATTGCCCTGTAAACGTTGTCCCTTGCAACATACACAGTGGACGCTGCTGCAGCTACTCTGGTCTAAGCAGATCTCTTTCGGCCTAGATTGCACCCACACAGGGCAAGAACACTGACTTGCCACACAGAAAACCTCTGAAGTAACAGCTCCCTTTTGTATTGCAGATGTACATTACAGCTGACATAGTTCCAAAGGAATGCAAGGCCAGCTAAAAATACACAGGAACTGCAATGCAAAACCTAGAGTTTCACAGACCAAATGGATTCAGTACAAATAGGCAAATTTGAGGACGCAAGTAAGCAGCCCCAAATGCTGATTTTTCAAGTCAGGCACAAACGGCAGGCAGAAGTGGATTTCCAGAATTCTGATGCAGGAGGAAATTGCTAGTTCCTGTCCTAGGAAGCAGTTTTTCCAAAGCTCTTGCAAAGGACAAAAGGTGTCCTTGCCTGTCAACTTCCCACTTTTGAAGGCAACTTACATTTGCTAGCCAGGAGTTCATCAAATGCTTCTGACCACAGCTGGGCTTCCTCAGGAGAGGGCCTGAAAAAAAAAAGATGAAGAATAAGTTTTCTTGTTTAATGCTTCTCATTGCTTTTGTTACCTATTAGATAAGTTAAAACAAATACTAAGACCCCCTTTGGCAGCAAAAGAAACACTTACCTGAAGCAAGCCTTTTGCTGTCCTTTCTTGTTGTCCTTTGCATTAGGGGAACCAGATGAGTTTTGCAGGAAGTAACTCAATCTTGATTTCCAATCTTTGATACTGGAAAAAAAAGACCCCAAAAGTAAAATAAATTAATTTGTCCCCAGATTTTTATTCTAATAAAAATGCAAAGACAATTGGGCTTGCAATAATTACAATCAGCTACAGTTATATTTACAAGACTCCAGATTTTAATTATGTCCACTCCCCACACACATCATTAACTGATCAAGTCACAGACTTTGGATGTAGTGACTAACTTGCTTGTATGTCATCACTTGATGACTGGCAGCTGAAAGTGTGATTTGCTCCCAGAGAAAAGTCATGTTTGAGGCATGACAGGGTTGTCTGCACGAACTTAGTCACACATGCAAATCTCTTATTCAATCAAATAATGCATATGGATGCAGGAATCCATGATGCAAATATCCTGCTAAATTCAGCACGACTGACTTCCCAGTACACATGTGCTGGCTGTTACTTTCTCTGGCTCTAGAAGTCACCCAATATTCAATATTACTCAGTTTCTGAATACTATGGGCTGATGTAATTTGGGTACAATATCAAGAAAGCAATATTGAATGAACTTTGCAGAAGGTGCAAGGACCTGGCCAGACCTCCTTTACAGCTGGAAACTCGAAAGTCTTTGGAAATGCTTTTTTAATAATCTAACTGATGCCAAATAGAATAAGTCTCTTGCTGGCTAGTTTTTGTAGAATGAACTTTGAAAACAATATACTTTGCAGAAAAGACGTTTAGGAACCTATGCAATACCCAACAGGTACTTTATTGGGGCAGGAGAACAACTACCTGATTTATTTTAAGGGCTCATCTATTGCTGCACAGCACAATCATGGGAAAATCCTTTTAACACAATGAAACCTTCAGTTCTCACTTTAGAAAGTTTGCACGGCCGAGTTTATACCGGGGAGATCCCCTCTCCCAAACGCTCGCGGGGAACAGGACTCCCTGACTAATAAAGTGGTCACATCGCTGGGTAACCAACTTTGTCAGACTGAGAACACGAAACTTTTTTATTGTCCCTACAGATAAAGAATTCGCCTTAATCCACAGTTAATACACTCTTATAGTTTCCTAATTTTCAATGTGGTTTTCACTGGTATTTAAAGCCTCTCCTGGTCAGCGTGATTTAGATAAGGGAAAAGAGCAACTTTGGAGTCCCTAATCTAAGGGGACGCTCCAGGATTGTCACAGATAAGCGTCATATTTCGAGGCACGTAAGCAAGTCTCCAGTTCGCACAGAACCCTTCGCCTCTTAAAAGCGAAACAGGTAAAACAGAAGTCAACCGCATTCACCTCGCCTACCACGGGGGCATAAAGGCCAACATTGCAACAATTGCTTGCAACGTTGCTGGTTGCTGAAATGCGTTTTACGAAGACTTTTCCTCGGGAGAAAACAACAGGATCTAGGCGACTCCCACCCGAGCCCTTCGTAAAAAATGACGATCATCATAAACTCACAGCGTTCTCTTTATTTTCTCTTTTTTCTCTTCGTGGCCCGGGCAGTTGCATGCGGTTCTTTCCATCTGGTTATGCTGGAGAGCCAGGAACATTGCACTCTGCATACTCCGGGGTTTGAGCTTCCTCGTTAAAGGACTGCTGAACACCTCGCTTCGATTCCGAGAAGCTAAGAAACACCCTGTACGACTCCCCGGCGCGAAACCGCCGCTTTATAGCCCGAGAGGCGGACTGGGGGCGGGACTTGACTGGCCTACCTGGACCGGCTGATTGGCTTAGCGGGACACGACGAAGCGCCACCTCCCAAATAAGGCGCTCTGGAGGACAGTCGTGACGTCGGCGGCTGGGGCTTACTCAAAGCAGCGTGGCTACAGCGAAATTGCTTCCCCTCCCTGTCTCTCTGCAATTTCTGTCACTTATTTTTAAATGAAGATTTTTTTTAATTAGCTGCTTTTTATGGAGTTGAGCAAAAAATAGCAATTACAAACCTGTGCAATTGGAGGACTGCAAAGAATTCCCTTTTGGCTCTCTCTCTCTGCATGAGGGAGAGAGTTAATAGGTTTTTTAACCCTTAAAATAGAGTCTTCAAAAAGAAACCCTGTTGTTGATCGGAATAGGGTTGGATGGCATCCGGGCGTTTTAAATACCGGGATTGGCTCGACGTGCCCCCCTTCTCCTAACATTTGCAGACCCCCCGTTGGTTTGTTGTAACAACCCCAACTCTGGTCAGTGTTACCTCTCGTTTGTTTCTGCTTCTGGACACTGCGAATCCTGCAGACCGATCTCCAAGGCAATCGTCTTTTTAAAGAACTAAGATCGTGAACATGCAGTGTTTGGAAAACTGATTTTGAACCTCGTCTGGAGCTTTATTGTATTTTATGCTACTTTTCTTCACTTCAGGCTTGGATTTCTACGGATGCAAAAAAAGATTCAAGGATGGAGGGATATGCGAAAACCACTCCCCTTCCCATTTCCAGGACATTGTGTGCAATTGAGGTGTTGATTTTGGGATGATCTCAGCTTTACACTCCACCCACCCCCTTTTGCTAATGATAAACCTGTCACGAAGTGAGGGCTTGAGTGGAAAGAACAAATATTCAGCGTGATCCACAAGCCACTTAGCAACAGCATCTATTTGGAAAGTGTCCCCCTGAGTTGCACAAAGCAGTGTGCTGCCAACTGTGCCTTACTATTAATACACGTATTTTCCGCAATGCCTGCAGGGTTTCACAGACGTGTTTGCACAATCCACTCGGTAAGTACTGCTGTGATCACATTATAGATGGAGACCTGAAGCTGTTTAGTAAATTGGCCAAGGTCACCCAAAGGACAGTAGTTTTCCTGAGATTTGAACCAAGCACTTCCCTGCACACTACTCCAGTATATAACCATTAGGTGCACCAGTTCATAAAATGACCCTTTGCATTTAATAAGACTGATTTCCAAATAAGCTTCACAGAACTGCAGCCAATTTGTTAATGGGTTATTTCCATCAAAGTCCACGACATATAGTATGACTTTATCAGCTAGTCTGCAAATTTTATAAGTAGCTAGGCAATTTTATTTCAAAAAGAAAAGCCTAGAGAATGGGGAGGAAATGGTATTTTCATTGCTTAATTTGAACTATCACGCCCTTAGCAGACTTTTGTGCATGAAAGACACCTTTCTAATTTGTCAGGCAGCTAGCAAACCGGTAATGGAAGCCTTCCCAGAGTGCTGGTCGTTGGGTGCAGAGTGGGCTGGTGCTTCTCCAGACAACCTTCATTTGGATCTAAAAGAGGACAGGCTTGGACTTAGACCTGAAACTGGATGCATAGCCCACTGCAAATGCAGCCATGAGCCATCACCACTATTTCTCAATCCCATTGCAACATACACAGATCTTACCTTCCCATAAAAATCAGATACTTTTGTTCCAAGTTGATATGAGCTGTTATTCAACCATTAATTACCAGAATTCTGGAGACAAAATGATATGAAAAAAGGAGCTGCAGGTAACACTAGTGCCTTGATCATTGATGAATAACACAGAAGCCTGCTTCAACTCTTATCTGGGTGACTTCTTTATTGCCATGACACATTTTGGCCAGCAGGGCCTGATGTGGGACTTCTAGTCTAATCTTATTCAAACATTATAACATATTCTCCAATCCCCTCCACCTCTTCATTGTCAGTTTATCGAGAAACAAGGGATAGCAGCCTCCAGGTGGGACTTGGAGGATTGATCTGTGCTCCTTGGGTAAATGCATGAAGCTGACTTATACTGAATCAGATCATGAGTCAGTATTGCCTTCTCCGACCGGCAGCCACTTTCCAGAGTCTCAAGCACAAATCTTCTTCTGTTATCTGATTAAAAAAATATACGGGGAAAGTCAACGAATAAACCTGGGAGCTCCTGCATGCAAAGCTGTGGCCCCTCCCTACGATGTGCCGAAACTAGCACAATGGCCAGTGTGGACTTGTGGGTGTCTTGTCAAAGGGTAGCAGCTCTGTTTGACAAGGAAATAGCAAACTCTGAGAACTAATTGGCACGTGACCAACCTTGCAGGTGAAGGCAACCACACTCTTGTTAGAAGCAGACAAGCCGGTTCCACTTAAAATAGGAATAGCTCGAAATAGACTTGCCAACTGCCTGGAGAGAGAAAAAAAGTCACCTTAATAGAGGTTAAATGGATATTTAATGGTGATGCAGTTATCCCTTCCCCATCGATGTCTATTAAGGTGAATAAGTCTGATTTTTTTATCTCCCCTCCCCCCACTGCCTATATTTAGGAAAGCTTTACATTACTCTCCTCTCTTTTTACTTCTCACAACAACTCTGTAAAGTTGGTTAGACTGAAAGTGTGTGACTGACCCCAAGTCACCCAGTGCACTTCCATAGCAAGATGGGGATTTGAATCTGGGTTGCCTAGACCCGCCTCTGAAGTGTTAACTGCTACACCACACTGGCTTTCATATGGTGGAGGCTGTTGAACAATAGCTGGAAGCCAGATTTGGCTGAGTCATGCAAGTGGTGTGTTCTCAAGTCATCCACTGGTTTCTACCAGTAGGGCCTGGCCCTGCATGTGCTACCTCAAAGACCAAATCAGCCCTGAGAAGAACCCTTTCTCCTCCCCCTACTTTTTAATCAGAGAAACTAAGCCTAGAATTCTGTGATTGCCTAGCTCAGTGGTTCTCAACCTTCCTAATGCCGCGACCCTTTAATACAGTTCGCCATGTTGTGGTGACCCCCAACCCTAACATTTATCCATTTTACAGATGGAGAACACTGATGCAGAGAGTCTTAGGCGACCCCTGTGAAAGGGTCGTTCGACCTCCAAAGGGGTCACGACCCACAGGTTGAGAACCACTGGCCTAGCTTCCCTAGCATGTGATTCCCCCTCTCTTTTTTAAATAAAGATTTCACATTTTTCTGTAAACCTTGGACATTGTTCAGGTTTGTAGAAAGATCCATCTTGCCCGTTCACAGCTCCAGTCGCTAGATTGAAGTATCCAGAGATTTGGACAACTTTGCTATTTGAATATAAGATAAAGATGTGAGACTTGGGGAAATGGGACCTGGAAGACTCAGGACCTGAAAGACTTCCCACTCTACTAGGGAAGCTTGCAGAGCAAATAAAGTGGCAGGAGAGCTGGGTTGAAAGATGCAACCATGAAGCTCATGAGGGAACTTTGATCAAGTCACACTCACACCTAATTTACTTCAGAGATTCTAAAATGGGATAATTCCATGAGTGTTGTCCTGATTGTTGTATAGCACAACTATGATAAATAATAAGCTCACCACTAATAAGAAAAAGGCAGAGGGTTTTGGCTTCCTTCAATGGATTTAAGATGGCTGTCATCTTGAGAAGATTCCAGAAGATCCTAAACAGAAAAATGTAGCATCCGTTAATTCTCTGAAGGCTTTTGACACTTGCTACTTGCTAATAATGATGGTCTCTGGACCAAAGGAATCCGGTTATCTCAACCAGGGCTTCTTTGGCTGGTGGAACGCTCTGTCCAATGAGACCAGAGCCCTAAGGAACCTTAGGCAGTTCCACAGGGCTTGTAAGATAGAGCTGCTCCACTCCCCCTTCATGATCTTCCCCTTGTTATCTATTCCTCCCTCTTTCCAGTTTTTTACAATCATTTATGGGGTTGGATATCTGAAAATTGCCCTCTTGGATATCTGAAAATTGCCCTTATGGGGTTGGATATCTGAAAATTGCCCTCTTATTATTATTAGATGTATTTATTGCTGTTTGTTTTATTGCGAAGGTTTATATTGCTTTTTAGATGTGTGAGCTGCCCCGAAGCCAAAAGGAGAGGGGCAGCGTAGAAATCCAATAAATAAATAAAATGAATAAATGGCAGAAACAAGATATTGCTATGTGTTCTTGCCATCCTGTGGAGAATGGAAACTCCTAGTGTCCCTTACAGCCATCTTCCTTTTATTATAACCCTTTTTGGTTTTGGTTTTCAAATAATCATAAAATTGGAAGAAGGAAACTTCTCATTCTCCTTTTACAGGCTCAGAACAGAAGAAAAAAAGCAAACAAATCTCTTGGAGTGGTGTTCCCTGAAAACAGGATTATAAAATTTTTGAAATGTGCTACAACTGTATTTGAACACAGCGGTGTCTAATAAAATAGAATTATATGAGATCTCCTCTAGTGAGCTTTTTAAAATTAAATGTATATGGCAATCATTTTACTTGCTATAAATAGGATATTGCAATTTTTTTTTGCAAACTGAAAGCGGTACATGATATATTTCTCTCCACTGGAGCAGCTTGCTGTAATTAAACATGTGTTTATTTTATTCTAAACATTGACATTTGATACCATCTGGGGGTTTGTTTGCATACTGAAATACAGTTTCCATCTAGCATTTTTAAAAAAAGAACAACAGCAGTGTCACATTTCCAGATGGAACGTGGTGAGGAGGGTCCACTGTTAAAATTTTGGTCTCCATTCCTTTTAAATTTTGAAGGTTGTTGACTTGTTCCAGAACTCCCCCTATTGGTTAAGCTTTTGCTAGCAAATGCATTTGCTCTCTTCTTCACTTCATTAAGTTCATAGTTTTACCACAGTTCCAGGTGCAGACCTTGGGCTGGAAAATAATCCATTCTAGGTCTAGATTCAAGTTTATTTTATGTATTTATTTATATGTTACATTTTGATCCTGCTAATCTCCCGAAGGGCTTATTTCTGTCTGGCCTGATTTTGACGTATCTGAAATCCACTAACTTTTGAAGGAGCCAGATTAAGCTCTTTTGAGCTGTTCTCTCACAGCTGGATATTGCTGCTGTGCTGTGGGTTTTTCTTAGAACTTTTCCAGTCTCTTTCCTTCACCCATGCTAGTGGAAGAGCCATTGACGTCAGCTGTAATCTAATGCACAGACTAACACTGCAGTAGAGATCTAGGCTGAACTTGGCCATGGTGATCTTATCCTGGTCTCTGAAGGATAGCTGTTCCCTTTCTTTTAACTCCCCCATTGGCCCATAGCCTCTGTTCCACAGAGTCCTAGGAATTAGGAATAGAGCTAGAAATAGAGGTTGTGGGATTTGTATATGGAGGATAGTGTTAATATGGGAATGGAGAGTTAGTTCTTGGCGGCACATAAGAGGTTTGTGTTCAGTCCACAGGATCAGTGCACATTTTATGAAAATAATAGTCACAGGAGAATATTTTTTTAAGGAAAGGCAGAACAGTAGGTTCTGAGAAGTAAGATTCTGCACACTGCAAAGGAATACTTTTTTGGGGGTCAATTACCAGCGGCCATCACTTCCTTTTCCTGTTTTTGAGAAGCCTTTCCTGCTTTTCTGTCATCTCAAACACAGCCTCTTTGTATTCTGTAACCTTCCCCGTACATGAACAACAAAAGACCTACGTCACCACTGACTGACACAGAGAGGATGCTTTCAGGAGTCAACCTCATTTCTAAAGTCAATACAATAGTGGCTCTTGTAGCAGGAACAGATTTATCATGATGTCATCTTTCCTAACTCTACATCTGTTGGTCTCTAAGGTACCCTTGGACTCCTTGCTGTTTTATGGCAACCAGACTAATATGGCTACCGCTCTACAAAACATATAGAGATGGCAAGTTATATTCAAAGTCATATCCATTCTTTGTACTATTGATCACATGTCTCTATTGTTTCAAATGAAATGTGATTGATTTTGCGGAATTTACTACTAAACAGTGAGGTGGGTTCTGCTAGCTTACATGGCTTTAAACCAACCAGATTCCTCAAAGGCCACAAAATATGGATCAGGACAAAATCTGAATCAAGATAATCACGGTAATCTCATCTTCCAGAATAGGGTTCTCAGCTGCGCTACCACTTCTTTGCTTTCATCAAGCATTTCTTGATCCATTGTGGTTAGTAGCAGCAGAAACACCAATTTTCCATGGATTTGATCCAATGACTCACTTCTACTAAGCACAGAATCTTCTACTGGGAGGAAGAATCCTGCTGGAAAGGGCCATTGGATCCAAGCATTAATTTGTCTACCTTTTTTTTAAAGGAACCTAAGTTACTGACAATCACAGGTGGCAAGTAAAATGTTCAGAAGATATTATTGAACGCAGTCATCACCTTTGTGTGTGTTAAGTGCCAGCAAGTCACTTCTGACTAATGGTGACACTATGGCCGTTTCTGCACAGCCAATTACAGTGTTGTGATGTCGGTGTTATTGGCAACGCTGCAGCAACAGAGTGTTCGCATGGGCAGGCACTCCATAGACAGGTAGTTTTAATCAGTGGAACTCCCTGCGTTTCGTGAGATGGCTGGTAATTTTGTAACGGTGCACTTTTTTTCCTATGGTAGACATCAATGGCGCTTTCCAGCACCCTGGATTGGCCATTGTGCGTACTTTACTGTAAGTGGCAGGCCCTGTGGCACTCAATTTCTGGTGGGCGCTTTGCACTGACGTTCTACTGCAGAGTGCCGCTGTTGAGGCAAGATACTTCGCGAGCCGCATTTCAAATAAACCATTGTGGGCCCGTTGGAGTGTTGCCGCATCGCTGCAACGTCGTTTCTGCAGTGACTGCTGATGAAGTCTCTGCCTATAATGCTGTTTTTACTGTTCTTTTACTAACTTTTTTGGCCTGTGCAGAAATGGCCTATGAATCAATGTCCTCCAAAACATCCTATAATTGTACAGGTCTTGCAAACTAAGGGTGGTGGCCTCCTTTATAGAGCCAATCCATCTCATGTTGGGTCTTCCTCTTTTCCTGCTACCCCTCTCAACCTTTTCTCAGCATGATTCTCTGTCTTTTTCTTAGTATTTATCTTCTCATTATGTAAGCCAAAGTGTATACAGCCGCCCTAGTTTAGCTTGGCTCTTCAGCCCTATCCAAAGAGGGGAGTGAAATCTCAATGGGTGGGAGCGGTGTGGGGCAACACCGGCAGATTGCCCTCTCTGGGGCACTTGCTCTGGTGGAGGGGCAAATATGCTAGTGGGTGGCCACCATAGCCCTCCCTGGAAGTGGGACGTGTCGCTGGATGCTGCACCAGCATCCCTGTGCCCCCACTGCTGCTGCTGGGGGCATGGCCGGGGTATTAATGTCATCTCCATTTCAACCATTGCCACCATGGTGCCAGTGACTGGGGCTTCAGGCTTATGCTACCAAAAAACTGGCATGAGTCCATCATGCCCAATGGGGGCTTCCTGGCAGTGGGGAGGTGTATTTTTTATTTTCAGCCTCCCCATGCTGCCAGGAAGCCTCCTTGGGAGTGGTGAGCCAGTGTGGCTGTGGCACCATGGCTGGGGCTGCCCAGCTTCTAGGGTCAGTTCAGGCTTGATTTGATTTAGAACTCATTTATTTTTCACTTCTACAATCTATTAAAAGCCCTACATTTCCTGCTACAACTTATGTAACTCGTAATATAAAATAAGCTGGGGTCTGTGAGGAATCATGAGTGGGGAATAATTTAGAAAACCTACTGCCCCCTTCAAAATCTTTCCTATGTTGAAATCCCCATTCTCTAAGTAACTTTGGGCAGGCTGATTTCCCTCCCCCCCCCCCTTCCCCTTTCAACTAACCCTCAGCTGCTGACAGCATTCTGTCCCTTTCTGTGAACTTTCAGTCCCCCCCTGGGGTTTTTTAAAAAAGCATTTTTTGTTCCTTCTTGTTAATGTACAAAATCAGAATAATTTGTTGCATTACTTGGAGAATCCCCTGTTTAGGCCGGGACCCCTACTTTTTCTGTTGGTTCCTACACTGTAATGTTTTTATTGTTTTCACAGGAACCAGCTAGTTCACTATTAGATACAGTAATACAAGCATTCAAGAGTGATTTAATGGTTCGTTACTGCTTAAATAATAGTAAATAATGAATCCCATTACAAAATAAGATGAATGAGATAATGCTGCTAGGGTATTTAGCAGGCTATGTGGATTTATCAGATACAGAGCTAGGTTTAAGTTACAACATAAGTGACAAGCTTGATCTATTTAGCTACTATGATTTGTTGCAGATTATTTTGTTTCTTATGTATGAATTTTTCTTTTCTTCTTTTGTTTAAATATAAATGTATATTTCCCTTTTCTCTGTGTGTATGAAATCAACAAGCAACAATAAATTAAACAAAAATAAAATGGGAGGGCATTAATTTAGAGGAACAGTTACACTGGCTCCTTTAATTTAACCTGCCAATTTTAAGGCATTCCCACATAGTGGAGAACAGATCCAAATTGCGGCCACTCTGGCTTAAAGAGTGCTGTCTCTCTGATCTCTACAGCATGTTTGAGGATGGTAAACTATTACTAAGTATAGGAGACATTGGTGCATAGCAGTCTCTTAGACGACAGGAAACCGTGAAACCACTATTGAACTCCTGCAGTTCTTGTTATGGTTGTCTATATTTACAGAACAATATGAAGAGGACATGTACAAATTGTGACACACCTTGTGGGCCCCAGGAATCTATTTATGACAGTCCTCAAGAGGATACAGTGTGGTATGACCATTAATGGAAAAACACCCTCTTTGAAGGTTATGCTGAATAGGTCAAAGGTGTGACTATGGAACAAGTTGTATTAAGTATAGCACAATCCAGCAGCCCACTAAAGTTTCAATAATCTTCCTGTTTTTGGTGCCTGCAGTGGACTACAAAGACCAGGAAAGTTTTCAAGCACCTGATAGGTCACCACAATATGTGGCTGATGTGGTGAGTTGGATTTCACTTGATAAGATACATGCTGTTCAGGCAAATAATTTCCTTTCCTTTCAGTGAAGCAAGTTGATAACTGATTTATTCTATACATCATAGCATAATGGTGAAATGTGTGGAGTAGACCAATGATGTTTTTGGCCCGTTACCCAAAATAATCCCATTAGCCATATCTATCAATAAACCTGCTGTTTATTTTGTGACTGTCTTGCACTGCAAATATAGAGAATGGCTAAGTTTCTGGTAGTCCAAAATAAATGTCTGGTGCATTGGTTTGACTTGATGGGCCAGGCATGGACCCAGTCTCTTCAAAAAATATTCCAGTTTTCTTAGTTTAAAAGCCATGATCTGTCTAATGCTAAGCACATTTAAATATCATTGGGAAAGGTTTTTAATACATGCTTAACAATGCCACTAAAATCAAGAATGCTTCATGTTAACTGGAGCATAACATAGTCATCCTAAGCAGAGTCACACTTAATCTAAGCCAAATGACTTCAATTGTACTCTAAGACCACTTATATATGCAGTGCTTACCTTGCAGCTGTTTGCTTCACAGTAAAATTTTCCTGTGGTTTTTTGTTTTGTTTGTCCTGCTGCAAAGTGTCCCCAGCTGAGCTGATCCTCTATTTTGCCCACCCTTTCCCACTTCCTTGTTCTATCCATGCATCCTGCAGCTAGGGAGGATGCCTGTCACCTTAGGGTTTTTGGGGGAGGGGGGAGGGTGCTATCTTTGTCTAGCATTAATTTTCTAGGCCATGCAAGTTTTAGGCCAATTTCAAGGGTCTATTGCTCAAGCAAACATTAAAATTAAAAATAAAGCCCACAATTCTTTTGATCCTTATGAAGTGGTTCCTGGAAGAGTGGGAGGAACTACTGCTGTGGGGAAATTTAGGAGGAATGAGAAAACCCAAAGAAAGCCAAACACATGTTGAGCCCCTTCACTCTCCTTGCAAAGGAAGAAGAAAAGTTGTGCTTTCAAAGGTTTCAAAAACCATGGAGCTTCTCTGATCTGAGGCGCGGTGAGTTTGGGAGAGGGGAAAACATGTACATATCCGAGAATCCAACCCAAAGGGAATGAACACTCAATGCAAAGGAGACCACAAGTGTATAAATGGCCTAAGTCTTTCTCTTTTTTAATATGGAAAATATAATGAAAAAATGCCATGGAGAATATAATGCCAAGACTCTTCTACCTGAAACACTGCCTGAGGTTGTAAATCAGCATCCACATTTCACTGTTCTGGGTAATTAGTACAGAAGCACAGAAACCTGGCAGTTAAGAAAAAAATAATTAAACATGATTGAAATTTGGTATCCACCAAAAATAGATCGCTTGTTGTTTAAGGGATGATCTTTACACTCTCAAGCTGAATACTTCCATAAGAAAACAAAGTACTTAAAAACATACTTGTTCCTTTGCTACAGAGCTAAATAGCCTCCTGTACTGGATAAAAGGTAACCTAAATCGGAAGAGAATGTCCTGTCCTTTAAAATGCAAAATGCTTTCATAGACCTTGTTTCAATTCCCCTTTCAAAGGACGGGATGGGAACAAGGCCAGACATTACATAACAAAACGGAACAGTACCCAGAATTCTTAGGAAACAGGCTGTTCTAATTTGCACCCTTATTTTATTGAGCCCCCCCCCCCCCAGTAAAAATTAAAACAAAGCAGCCTAAATGTCACAAGGCAGCAGAGCCAAATAACAATTGGTTGCATAAAGCCATATTATTTTTACACCTCTGTTATAATAAACAGGGAAATGGCTGTAGAATTGTAATTCTTTAAATGGATGTACAGTATAAATATATCTCCTTTTTAAGGGGTTACAGCTATTTTGGGAGTTCATAAACAAAGGTAGACAATAAAAAGCAGGATATAAAGGGTAGGGGAAGAGAGACATTTATTGTATGAACAGGAAAGATAGAACCTTTTCATTATTAGTAGAAATGAAATCCTCTCTTTTATTAGAATCTTCTTCTACTCGGTCTCCAACTGAGAAAAAGGGACCACCCATTTGATTGTTTTAGCTCACTGTTTTAGCTCACTGCTATATTTGGCTATAGAAACAGTTCACTGAAATAAATTTGGACAGAAGTTTTTGTATTGTTTCACAGTTCCCCAGGAACCCAGGTTGTATGGCTGGACTACAGAGTGCAAAATATTGCCTCTTTCTGCCCACAGCAAAAAATCTGCGGTGGAGAACATAGGAATATATTGTATCTTTTACAGTAAGAAAACAGCAAGAAAAAATGCACATTGTCTACTTTTGTAGGATGCTTCCTGAATCATTTCAGTCTCTGAAATTAGGAGCTCCAGGCACCAAGGGGTTCTCCACCATTTTCTCTCACAAAACCTTGTGAAGTAGGTTAGGCTTAGACTGAGAGACCGCCAGTCACGCAAATGAGCTTCCAAGACCGAGTGGGGATTTAAACCTGAATTTCCCATTTCCATGTCCAACACTCTAATTACTACACTACACTGGTTTTCTTGGTATGTTCCTCACAGTACAAATGTGTATTTTTCCCCAGTGCTGAACCCACTCTGGAAGTATTGATTATCACCATCACAAAGTAATCCCCCCTCCCCATCAGCAAGCAAATTTCAAAGAACTATGAAAATTCAATAATTCAGTTTTAAAAAGCACTGACCAACTGAATATTTCACAACTAAACATATAGTGCGCTTGAAACAAAAAGGTAATAGAATTGCTAGCCAGAAATCTGGATGGGGGAATGAGCAGGAAGCCCCAATCAGAAGCAAGAAGAATAGCTCAGGATACCCATGCTGTAGGTAAGGCTTAGCTCATGGGAATGAATATAGTGTAGTTCTAAGAAGAGTTACACACTTCAAAAGCTTTCTTGGAAATACTTCTCAATGATGCGGATGAATATGCTGTCCCTGGGATTCAGGTCCTGTCAACCAGATGTCTATTGGGAATTCCCAGGTGAAACTGGACTATGGTAAATCTTTTAAAAGATTGGTATTCCTCTAGCACTGATAAAGCCATAGCTTCAATTAATGCTCCTATGATAAAGGAACTGACAAATGAACCGTGTTACACTGTTTTCCTTAGTGGGCTTTTGCGTAGCATCAAATTTTGTATAAGGGATTTCTCCTATGTGCGGATTCTAATAGTTGCTGCAGGGATGTAAGTAGAAAAACTGGTTCTTGTCTCCCATAAAAGGGATGCTTTAGAAAGTGGGATGTTTCCATCCTGCTCTTCTGAATCTCAGTTCGGATGGTGGAATTCACATTGTATTCAAGGCATTCACAAATATACCTCTAATATACTAGCGGAAAGTGTTTCTGCTCATTCTTGCTGCATTTTAGATCTTGAAGCATACAAGACAGGGGTACAGCATGACCTAGGAATGTATAAAAATATGCCTGGACATAATCTCACATGCCTGAAAACTCATGGCAGTATCCAGAGTCTGGCCTGTTCTGACCAGGGTAGCATTTGTAGGTATCCCTATTAATATACTTTGATAATAGATACTTATTATTGTGACCTGGAAAGTCTAGGCTAGCCTGATCTTGGCTAATTTTCCCGTTAAAAATGCCGCGTTGTTAGCATGGAGAATAGTCTGGTGCAGCTGGGAGTTCTTCATGGCTCCCAGTGCTGCGTGTTCTTCGTTCTAAGACCGCCTTTCAAGAGTACTGGCTTTGCTCCCAGTGAATTCTTGTGAAACTGCCAAATTTGAGGTTCTTTTGAAATGCCTTTTTGTTGCTCCGGTGGCTTCGCTGCTGTGAAAAACAGAACCAGGGCTGCAGAACCAGGGCCATTTTTCCCGCCTTGCCACTCTGGTCCACCTCACCAATGAACAGGTGCTGAAAATCAGTGCCCTCCCTTGCCTTGCTGTGGAAAAAAACACAGAGGGAGAAACCTTGGTTTTTAGACAGAAATCCAGTGTGAGCAGGCGGCGTGAACGGGAGGGCAGCGATTCCTTCAGACATGCAAGGATTTCAGATAGAGGGGGCGGACTCGAGGGTGCTGATTCTCAGAACCTGTTTTCAGTGGCGTATCTGCAGTGGAGACATGGGAAGTCAAATGTCCCCGGGTGCCCCCTTGTGGGGGGTGCAAGAAATGCAGGTCCATTTGTTTTTGTTTTTTATTTGTAGTGTTTTTTTGTTTTTGGCCTGCAGGAGGCGCAGGTTTTAGACTGTTGTTACCCAACATTCTCAGGGATTTGCCAGGAGACTCCTCCTCAGATGATATGTCCCAGGCTCTCAAGTGGAAGCTCTGGTTCTGTGTGGGTCTGTGCCATGGACTCCCAAATGGGGTGCTTTTCCCCTATCCCCCATTGCTTCTAATGGGAGCTTGGTGAGGAGATAATACACCTTTGGAGGGTCCATAACTTTGGACCCCCTGAAACCAAACTTCACTAAACCTGGGTGATATCATCTGGTGAGAGTCTCCTTGAAGATATTTCAAAATTCCCTTTGGTGCCAAGACATTTTACACTGTACCCCTGGATACAGCAGGCACTCTTCCACTTTCCCTAGATTCTCCTTTTAAATCCACCCCCTTAGGCATGGATTTAAAGGGAGAATCTGAGGTCCCCAGTTTAAACATTGAAAGTGATGCTGTTTCAGGGTGGGGGAGAATCCACCCCAAAACAGCATCACTTTCAATGGTGTTTAAACTAAGGAGCCCAGATTCTCCTTTTAAATCCACCTTAAAGGGAGAATCTGGGGTCCCCAGTTTAAATAACATTGAAAGTGATGCTGTTTCCTCCAATTGGGGAGCTGGATACAACACCATAAAATATTTTCACTGCAGTAATAAAACATTTTGAAAGCATTTCGAAATTGTTTTCAAATTTTTTTATTTCTGCTGTGTGCCATGGTCCATTGCTGTGTTCAGATTTGTCAGTTGGGGCATGTTCTATAATGTGATGGTGACTTTGAAAGGACCTGGTGTAAAAAATCATTGTTTGGTCACGGTGGGGGAGGGTGGCCGCCCATTGGGGTAGGCGCAAAATTCAGATTTTGTCCCTGGGCTCTATTTTCCTCTGCCTGTTTTGTGTTCAGAATCATTTAAAACTAAAATAGTGAAAGTGAGTAGGGGGAACGCGGGGAGATTCAGCCAATCAGAATGCAGGAAATGGAGGTTGTCCGCGCATGCGTGGAAGACATTGCAGAATAGCTTGCGGTGCAAATGGAGAAGTACCAGGCTCATGAAGAAACAGTCGGGACATAACACGCTGGCCCTGCCTCAAATCCCAGGAGGAACCGAGGAGCAGTGAAGAGTCAAAAGCAAGGCAAAAAGCGCCACGGCAGGTATGTTCCCGGATCTACCACGGGTCATTTTGACAGTGAAAAATCAGCCCTTGTCATATCTCGAAAACTAAATAGGGTCAGCCCTGGCTAGTATTTGGATGGGGGCCCACCAACGGAGTCTAGACAAACTGTGCACAAGCATTACTGGTAACCCACCAGTGAACGGCTTCTGCCTTGTAAACCTGTGCGGTTGCTACAAGTTGGCTGTGACTTTGCAGCCAAAATGAACAAGCAAGCAAGCAAAGGGAAAAAAGGATTACTCTCCATAGTTGTATAGAATTACGTTTAGCCCATTCTCTCTTTCTCAGTCTTTGTCTCAGTATTCTATTTGGGTCACTCTCTTTGTACCTTCCTATGTTGTTTTGCCATCAGATCTTGGGCTTGCAATGCCACTGGTCCAGATTGGTTTCTCTCCTAACTGGACGACATGACAGCAACCCACAAGCTGAAACTTTAACAGTGTAAACGTCCCTGAATAGTTTGGAGTGAATAGTACCTCTTTTATCTTGTTATCTCCCTATCTAGTAGTCAGTAATCCCTTTCATGGTAGTTAATTTTGGTCTAATCAGATATTGCATGATTATTCTTGGAAGTATTAGTCATGCTCACGCTGTGAGAATCATGGAAAATTAGAGGGTCTGTGTATGTGCTATTAAGCTCTTTTCTTAATACTTCATCCACTGATGCTCCTTTACAATAACAGACACTCTACCTTGCAACCAAGGAAGGCAAATCAGCTTGATGATTTCTGCCCACCATTGCCAGCTCACGATCTGCTGACAAGGACAAACTTGTACTAATTTAATGCACCATGAAAAGAAGATACAAATTGTACCTGGTTGTGACAGTATGGTGCGCATGGATGAGAAATTTCATAGATTTCCAGGACCCTGAGAGGAGTGCAGTGTACATGCCATCTAGTTGCACCCCTTTGGTGAATCTGTGTCATAGGAGAAAGAGTTTTTGAGTGTTGGGGAAAGAAATATATCTGTTACCTTGGTAATGCCTCTAATGGTAGTATTTGTAATTTCCCTCACGAGATTGACTGTCAGCATGTATGTGTGTGCTGTGAAGTCACAGCTGACCTATCATGACTTTATAGAGTTTTCAAGACAAGAGACATTCAGAGGTGGATGCCATTGCCTGCCTGTGCATAGGTTGAGAGAGTTCTGAGAGAACTGTGACTGACCCAAGGTCACCCAACAGGCTTCAGGTGGAGGAGTAGGGAATTGAACCTGGTTCTCTAAATTAGAATCTGCCACTTTTAACCACTACACCACACTGGTTCTTGTGACTGGCAATAGTAACCAATAAAAATAATCTTAATAATAATGGCCTGTATCCCACCAACCACATTAAGAAAACTGATGGACGCTTAAAATGTCTTAAGGGGGAAAGTTGATTCTCAGCTATCTTTCTCTTCTACAGTAGGACTCCCATTAGTTTGTTCCTGAGGGACACAGTTTCTGGGGGCTCACTGGATTACAGTAGAAAAGGGGTGGGATTCAAGGAGATTATTGCATTGATAAAATTTAGGGGCACGGACTTTTTTAACTGCTTGGTTGAAACTGGCTGACATTAATACGTAATAATAACAGCAATTGATACAGCACAGAATTGGGATAAAAGCTAAACCTTCTTTATCTTTATTAACCTTTAATAGGCATAAATAGATCAAGATTTACACAGACACATTCTTCAGTCTCAAGTATAGTTCAGTAGCAAGGAAATAGACCACATAACTTGACGGTTGACTTCAAGGGGTTCAAATCACTTCAGAACTTTTTGTTTAAAAAAAAGAAATGGCCAGAGCAAATGACAATAAATACCCCTACACATCAATGTAAAAATACAATCTAATATAAAATTGCAATAAAAATAGATCTGTTTAGCAAGTTAAAAGCAAAATGATACAGCAATAGGTATCCTACCATGCAGATTAGACAGATTGGAGAAGATACCTATATTTTATAAGAAGTTCTACATTTGTTTTATGTATCATATTTTATATTTAAAAAATTGATTCTGTGCCAAATAATAAAAAACCAATTTGGTTTAGTGTTAAAAGCTAAACCTAGTTCCTGCTCCTGGTGATTCAAGAATCCCCTGCCATTAAGAATTGTCTGTTTTTATTTGTACTCCCCAACCTGGAGTCTGCTCCTCCATCACACTAAATTTGGTATTGGCTTATATCTATTTGATGATAAATAACAGAGTTTATTGTTCATACTTAATAGCTATTTGCATCTGAAGAAGAGGGCTGTAGTCCATGAGAATGGACGTTGGAATAAAGGTTTTTTTTTTCATGCCCTAAGACTCTTTATTTTTTAAAGTTCAGAGCAGTTTAAATATGGTTCCTGAGAGGTTTCTCAGCCAAAAAGTTAACAGGGTTAAACTTGCTTAACTTCAGCACTAGAATCATACCATGCAGCTTCAGAATCTGGGTTCTATATTGTTTAATTGATGCCCTGAACCTCTGAAAGAATGTTACTCCTTTGGGCCTCCAGCATCTATTGCCATAGGGAAATTTTTAGGGCCTGGGATGGTGAATCTGAAGCACTGCTGAATGCGAAGGTTTCACTTTTGTATTTCAATTGCAATCGTTTCTCATATTAGCTGTTGTGGGTTTTCCAGGCTGTGTGGCTGTGGTCTGGTAGTTTGTGCTCCTAAGATTTTGCCCGCATCTATGGCTGGCATCTTTAGGGGCATGTCATGGATGATGTGTTCCTCTCTGTGGCACAATGTGGAATAACTGTGTGGCCATCTTACCAGGACATGCCTCTGATGATGCCAGCCATAGATGCAGGCAGTGGTGGGATTCAGCAGGCTTGCACCACTTCGGCAGAACCGGTTGTTGAAATGGAGCTTGTAAACAACCAGTTGTTAGATTATTTGAATCCCACCACCGGAACCGGTTGTTAAATTATTTGAATCCCGCCACGGGATGCAGGTGAAACGTTAGGAGCAAAAACAACCAGACCAAGGCCACATAGCTTGGAAAACCTACAACAACTAGTTGATTCCAGCTGTGAAAACTTTCGCCAGTACTTTTCTCATATTGTTTTATAGCTATTTTTTTTTAAAAAATCAGTTCTTCATCCTAGTGCCTTTCCAAGCATATCTCCTTTTAAAATCAGGAACAGGCAACCAGCTTTCTTGACAAGAGTGGAGTTCTCAGCATGAAGGGTAAACAAGGATTTTGCTGCTGATGGAAATCACATGCAAGCTGTTTAAAAAGATGGCAACAAGAACAGCAGTTCCCTTGAGAATATTACTCCCTGTCCTCCCATGCTTGGATCTCACCCAAGATTAGATTAGCAATTGTGTTCAAAAGCATTTGGTTCATGAATAATAATGTAGTCTCCTGGTTAGTTCATTAGCATTACCATATATTGTCCTGGATCAGGGACAGAGTGTTGATGTTAATAATTCCGCTCTGAGATACTGTACCTGTTGTTCCTCATTTTGGGCAAGAACTCCTGTTCTAAATTAATCCAGTAATTAGTCACAGTGGGCAATAATTTGAAGCCTTTTGTTAAATCTTCCAGGAATACTTGATAGACTGACTGCTGGGCTACAAAGAACTACTAGCATCGACTGCATACATTTGACTATGATTTTGTATCACATATACTCAGAAACAGAGGTACTGCATTTTTAAAAATCTGCTTTAGGAATATACCCATTGCAAAGTTCTGTCTGCAAGTGTAACCTCAGCTTGTGGGTTCTGTGGGGCAGTACTTGGAATGAGTTGCAACAACAATTTTTAAACAACAAAATGGTTTACTTTTCTTTACAATTAACACTTTTAAAACATCAACATTTAACGTTACAATTCAAGGTCCTGTTCAGGTTGCATTTCAAGTCCTTCTATTTACAGTCTACTGATATTGCCAAGTCCAAATTCTTCTTTGCAAGTTGGCTGGCTCCTGAAGACTCCAAGGGCTTGATGAACAGGTTGCAACATGATGAAGGTCTCCAGGAGAACTCTCACCCATTACAACCACAAAAGAAAACCCTGAAACAATAACCTCCAACATTTACAACATAGCAAAAACAACAACTACCTTCCCAGTAGTTCCCAACAATATTGCAATACTCACCTTTAACAAGGTGTTAAGGGCTTATAGAAATCAAGGTCCGAGTCTGGTACCCTTGTCTTCTGCAAAGAGCTCTTGCAGCCTTTCTGCTGCTCTGAGTCTCCACCCCCTTACTGGGTCAACCCATTCTGGGCCAACCCATTCTGGGCATGGGGGTTACACAAGCTCTCAAGAACCATCTCCTGCCTTGATGCGAAGAATAGGTGATAGTTAGCGAGCCATCTGATCAGGGCAACCCTGTTATTTCATTTTAGAAGGTATATTTCATACTTCTCTATTAGAAGACTCAAGCCAGTTTGAAATGTTAGAAAACCAACAATACAATTAAGACAGTTCTTCTTGTCCGAGGTCGCAAAACCAGAGAGCCTCTATCTAATGAAGCTCCATCTTGCATCGCCTTCGAAATACTAGTAGGGAGGCTGATTGTCTGACCTCCCCCAAGGACATTTCCCATGATGGGGCACACACACTCACCAAGAAAGCAAATGTTTGGGATGCAGCTAACGACACTGCTGATATAGGCAGTGGAGCTCTCACAAGAATGTTGATTCTAAACTGCTAAAGGCCATATATAGGCGTTTTTGTTTGTTTGCTCAGCATTCTCTCAGTGATCCCTCCTTCCATTCTGCCCAATGTTTTAATGATTGTTTTTGCATGTGTATTTTATAATTGTTTCAATAATGCTTTTTTTGGGTTAGTTTTAGTGGTTTGTAAGACATGGTTTTAGTATGTATGTTTTTGGTTTCTTAGCCACCTTGGTGGCCCTGATGAAGACAGAAGATGGGGCCTAAATTTTGCATATACATTTCTGTATATATTGACAGTCTGGTACTCTGACCCAGTAGGCCCAGATACCTCAGACTCTGTAAGTAGATAACAATTGCTCTCACATGAATACTGCTGTTCTACTTTTGAAAACATTTTTAAAGGAGCTGTTTTTTTTTCCTGTTTAAAATCTTAAACTGAGGAAGAGTACATTGCAGTTGTTCAAAATTATATATCTGTTTTTCTGCTACTACTAAGGCTGTTCAAAGAGTAATAAGGGAAGGGGAATGAGGGAGTGAGGGAGGAGAGGGGACATAACTAACATTCCCTTGTTCTGTTAATCTAGTGCTGAAAAGTACTGTACACTGTCTCCCTTTCTGCTCCCTCATTGACCTTTTTGGTATAAGCTTTTGATAGCTCTGACTTATTCTAGGAGTTGCACAGTCTTTGTTCGGATGCCAGGATCACTAGATTTAATTTGTTTCTGAAAATTCGTTTCTCCCGAAATGAAATGTTGGGGAATAATAGAATTGCACCATTTTAACACAGTCAGTAGATTTGGCATCAGAGATTTGTTTGACAGATTTGATGACATCTGATTATCTGTGCCACACTATTTTGGAACACTTCTGAAGAAAAGTTATTTTGCTGAAAAAAATATTAGGGTGCCCTTATCTTAAAGGAACATGAATAAAGTGACCAAGGGGAGGCACTTTCTCCCCACCCAGGATAGGAAAGAAGATAAGAAGTTTTAACATATACCCTGCTTTTCTCAACTGTAAGGAGTAAAAAAGCAGCTCACAAGCTCCTTCCCTTCCACTCTCCCACAGCAGACACCTTGTGAGGTAGGAGGGGCTGAGGGAGTTCTAGGAAAACTATGACTAGCCCATGCTGACCCAGTAGGCTTCACGTGTAGGAGTGGGGAATCAAATTTGGTTCTCCAGATTAGTGTTTACTGATCCTAACCACTACAACATGCTGTAGATCTGTACATACTAAATGGCTCTTCCTCTGTTGCCTTAAAGTAGCTATGTTTATTTTTTTTAAAGTTAATAATTTTTTAAAAAAATATTTAAAAAGTATACTCCACCTGTACACTGAATGAGGACAAAGACCACTTTGCAACAGATTAAAATTCTACAGCAATGGCCAGATTTATACTCCAGGGACAGAATTGATGATACTCCTTCAAAGCACAGGTGAGTAATTTTAGAATGATACTGTTCTGTTCCCCAAGCAAACTAAAATCAAATGCCTTGCACTTGGCTAGAACAGAGACAAATCAGGTGCCTTGCACTTGGCCTATAGACAAATAAGCAACAGTTCAAAAACGGTTTAATAATATTGAAAGTTTAGGACTGACTCCTCCCACGAAGTGTAATAATGAATACTTGCAATGCTGGAAATGATTGGAGATGGTGTGAAGAACTTGCAGACACCAACTTTTCCTTAACTGCTTCTAAGGAAGTCTGCGCTGCTTTGCCGCTTCTGCCATCCTTGCAATTCTGTTGAAACTTGATTGCTCAAATACCATGGATCTTTAACAGCTTAAACGTCTGAGATATTGCTGTCTCCAGCCTTCCCCAGACTTCTGAACTAAACAGACTGTAAAACAAGAATTGCTAACTAATAAGAATGCTATAGTTCTCTTGCCTATAGAGGGCTTTCTAAAGGGACAGGGTCTAACTAAGGTTCCCTCCCACAGAATGCTGTACAAAACAACTAAGCCAATTCTAACTAAGGGTACAACTGAGGCTTAAATAAGGAAAATAGTGAGGGTGTCTCTAGGGGCATGACAGACAGCCTGCATAAAAACCTCCCGCTAAGAAAACTATCAAAGCAATGCACAGTTGGACAAAACCTTTCTTCCTGATGTGCTAGTTTGTTCCTTCCTAAGAGTCATTTGCAAGGGGGAACATTCCACCATCTACAGTCTGAAATGGTACAGTCCATCTGGAGATTTATATCTCAGTATTCTATAACCTACAGTTCCACTGCATGTGTCTATTGGACCAAATTTGACCAAGCTAACCTGTAGCCCCACCCCAGGAGATGAGTGGTCAAGTGACACTAACTGAAATTGTCTATAGCAGGTGTGGTTTCTCCCCAGCTAAACCAGAGTGAACTCAGCTTCTAACTTGTCTCTTAGTGGTGGAGAGATATACAGTGTATGATGTTAAAGAACGTTGGTGAACCTGTTGCTTTCTTAACAGAGCCCCTGGGAAGGCCTGGTGAAATAACTCTTTTTATTTAAAAAGTATCCTTCCAAACTGTGCCACTAGTACCATGGCTCTGCCTGCTTTAGTAAGGTCCCTGTCCATGTTTTGTAGCCCCTGACAGACTGCAAAAATGGAGGCTCATTAAACCTCTACTGGGCTACCATAAACTGTAACTGAGTTCAGAAGCAAGCTTTTATTGGCATAGACAGCAGTACAACAATAATAAAAACAGATTAAAAAGCATATACAATACAGGATATACATGTTAGGACGAAGGAAATCTACTGGCATTTAGTAATTTCCAGGAGAAAGTCTGCCACTATCATACAGAGAGAAGGATCAGGGTTGTCCAACAAGTAGTGTAATCTAAATAAATCGGGGAGATCGGGTAAATGTAAAGGAGTAAGATTCACATACTTGGAGCTGATTTCCTTGAATCTGAGACAGTGAAGTAATTGGTGGGCCAGAGATTCAACTGAGCCATCGTTACATGGGCACAATCTTTTAGCCTTTTCTTGCTTATTAAATCTGCCATGTAACAAGGCAGAAGGCATAACATTAAACCTAGGCGAGCATTAGCAAGCTCTACCTTTGAACAGGGTTTAGCCACTAAGCAACACAGGTAGTGTGCCAAGTGGCCTCCGTTCAAAATGGGGAGAGAGAGAAAAAAAAAATACAGGGGGGAGCACGTTTTTTTGGCTGCAGTGATTAGCGTAGAGAACTCCCTATCCAATAGTTGACCTTTTACTCTCCTGTAAGCTTCTGAATAGGACCAAGGGCAAAGTGAATCCACTGACGGAGATCCGATAGAGGCAATTTTTTTTCTTCAAATTATGGAAAACCAGGGGAGGTTGGAGATGGGTTGTCAGAGAGAGCGAGACAGGTGGACCAAGGGAATTACAGTCTGAGAGAAAATGAATTCTCAAGCAGCCACAGAATCTAAAAGTCCTCAGCCAAAGGAGTTTTGACCTAACTCCAAACAAAAAGGGCTGCATAGGGCCACACAATTTGGGGAGTCCAGTTATCTTGTGAAACAAATTGGATTGAAGAGAATTCAAGGAGTGGTTAATAGCTTGAATCCAAATTGGGACTCCGTGAAAGCAATCAATCGAAAGGCAACTTGTGGCATTGAAAAATTTGAGGGCAGGAGGGATAAAGGAGTGGCCACTGCTGTAAAAGAAATGTAGTAGTGCTGACATACTATTAGATGTAGCTAGGAGAGCGGCCTTCCTCTGGGTTGCCCACATGAAAGAGTTGGGAAGGAGAATAGAGAGGCCAAAGGTATTTATAGCACTTAACCTGTTCAATTTGGGTGCTTTTCATTGCCCATGTGAGCTTCTTAAAGCGCCTAGAGAAGACCAATACCTTGGTTTTTTCATAATTAATTGTCTGTTGGATTCACAGTAATCCACACAGCGCTTCATTAAGTGTCTGAGGCCAACTCTGGATCGAGAGAGAAGGACAGCGTCATCTGCATAGAGCAGAATTGATACATGGGATGTACCCAGTTTTGGGGCATGGCTGTTCACTGCTGAGAGGGCAGAAGGGAGGTCACTTAAGAAAAGATTGAAGAGAGTGTAATTGAGTTTATCTTACTGGATTAGACACTATGTACCAATTCCAAAATCTATTCATAAAATCTTCCAAGAGTACAGCCTTTCCCTCATCTCCTAGGAACTTACCTATCTCTGAGTGTCAAGGAATCTATGTTCTGGTTACTGTTCATGAAGTTTTCAGAACTACCCTTGGTCTTTTGTACAGCAGGACTTTACCATTATAGTCTTCCAGGCCTTGGACCCATCACTAGACAACTGTACTGAAGGTTTTCACATTAGGTCTCTCCAGGATCTCCTTGTACTGAAGGAGGCCATGAGTTAACCCACTGCTGTAGTTCATGGTTTTCTGTGTTCACCCTCTGTTACATCCATCCAAATATTTGGGAGAGTCTTGATATACCTCTCCTTGCCCAAATTTATCATTGTGTGCGTACAATATTCCTCAGGACATTAAAACTGTCTAATTTACCAAGTGGTTTCCTGCACCTTGTAGGAAATCATCACTCAGTCATATTTGTTTTCTTCTTGCCACTAGTTTATTCTCTAGAGATCATCATCAAATCCATCACAATAAGTAGCATATCAGGCAACAAATGCTCTCCAGCATTTCTGGTCTTGGGTGAGTGTTTCAGCCTCTTCCCATGCAATCTTCAGCGCCTTCAGGTCTTGCTCAAATGTTCTCCTCCAGGTGTTTTGGGGACATCCTTGCTGTCATTTGGCATCAGGAGGTATCCACCTCATTGCTGTCTTTGGGATCCGACTTCTCCGTGTTCAGAAGTGTCCAGCCAGTCAAAGTTTTCTGTGTGCAATGATGGTATGGAATTTGCACATGCCACTCCTTCAGAGCACCTCTTCATTAGTGATGCTTCTCTAGAGACTTCTAAATAAATAAATGCAGAAAATTGAATACAACTATTGGTACAGCTTTTTATATTCCTGATTACTAGTGGAGGATAAGTGAATGTGTGGATCTTTCTTCAGTGGACACACTGGTGACTGAGAGATGATTCTTGAATGAAACTGAAAGCATTTACCAGTTCAAATGGCACCTAGACCAGATGTTCTGCAAAGTGTGTATGTGGCAGAGAGGAAACAGTTTGGGGAGGGGCAATGAGAAACCAATGAGAAGATTCCAGGGCTGTTCTCGCATCCAAAAGAAACAAAACCCCATAGCTCTGCCTTTGGAAACTCTCACTCTTCAGGGAAGTGAATAGTTTGTGGTGATGACATTTTGAGATATGGAGGGCTGCTAAAATAAGCTGATGTGGTATAGATGCTTCTAACTTACAATTATATCTGAACATTTTGGAAAGATTAGGTGAGTAGAACCTTAAATCCTCCAAGGACAAGAAATCTACTGCCAACATAGGATCACATTTGGGGCAGTCATAAAGGAAATTACGTCCTCTGCCTTCATTCTTATTGAAGCCGGGTCTGTTGTGATTGTTCCAAAACAATTTCTGAGAGTTTTTTCCCCCATGAATCTAATTGAGAAACTTATTACAATTATTCTGTTTCTGGTTGTGGAAAGTACATTTGATCACTGTGTCTTAACACAGCCAAAGAATGAGTCAAAGGGCATATTTAATCTATCTGGGATAAAACGCTTCCTGTTTGTGATTTCACGATTTTTACCTTGGTAATCCACATGTAAACATTTACCAGATTCGGGGATAAACTTTTTTCACTGGGACTGGCTCACAGTACATGAAAGTTACTGTTCTGCATCATGGCTCGAAATGATGACTTCTTGTTGTGGTTTAGTGAACAAGGCAGAATCCAGCTAAGATTTTGCTGTCTTAGAACTATATGTACATTGCAGCCTAGTTCATCTGAGAATGGAAGGAATTCTTCCCACAACCATTAATTTGGGGAAGGGGAAAGCCCTCTTGGTGTGGGTTTTGGGAACTCAATTGTGTAACTCATGAATTGTGCAAACTCACGGACTTTGCATGATGGTACCACTTCTGTTCACACCTCATGTTTTATCTTCCTTATACGCACTATAGCCCCTTTAGACTATTGCAGAGAAAAGAAACAGGAAACATGTGGTACTTTAAAGACTAACCATTCTTTTTCCAGATATGTTGTAGTAAACTACTTCTTCAAATGTAATATAATTTAAATATTATTTCATACTAGCAATAAAATTGTGTCATTGTATCTCACTATCAGACTGTATCATATTGTGTGTGTGTGTGTGTGTGCTGTCAAGCCATAGCTGACTTATGGCAACCCTGTAGGAGTTTCAAGGCAAGGGATGTTGGGAGGTTGTTGGTCATTGCTTGCCTCTGTGAGGGCTGAAATAATTCTGAGAGAACTGTGACTGGCCCAGCAGGCTTCACATTGGAGGAGAGGGGACTCAAACCCAGTTTTTCAGATTAAAGTTCGCTGTCCTTAACCACTGCACCATTCTGGCTCTAGTACCATATTATCAACAGTCAAATATAAAACTGTGACATCCCCTCTCTTTCTTCTAAATAAAATAATATAATAGGTGCTAACTAATGTGTGAATATCAGATTGAAATTTGATTCAGATAAATGCTATGTAACTTCAAGGTGTCAAGAAAATAAAATAAAATAAACTGAGCAAACAGCTTTTTTCACTTAGGCCGTTTCTGCACGGCCGTAAGGGCGCCTCCACGCCGGCAAGAATTCCGCCAGCGTGGAGGCGGAGGCCGTTCGCATGCAAGCATCTTGGTGACCTCCAGAGAGAGCCGACAGGCGGCCAGGCTCATGCGGGCCGCCTCTTCCTACGTTCCACTCACCGTGTCCCGTGTCATTCGGCCTGCTGGCGTGGCAGCCAACCCACGCTGCCCTCCAACCTCCAGGGGTGGGAGGGACAGGCGTGATGGCTGCGACGACCAGCTGTGGCGACTGGGACATGGTGAGTAAACGGGGAAGGCTTTCAGCGTGTTCAGTGGTGCTGTTAGCACCTTTCGCTGCCGGGAACACGCTGTGGAAGGAAAAACAACCCTTTAAAGGGTTGTTTTTCAGGGCGGCTTGACGCCGCCCTGGAGGAGAGGGAGCGGAGTCAGGTCGGCGCTGCTGGCATTTGCGGCGGTACGCCGCAATGAATGGCTCCCTGGGGACTGCGTTTATCCCGTCCCCAGGGCGCCATTAATGGGCCGTGCGGAAACGGCCATAGCTTTTTTCACTTTTCCACTCTGATCTAATTCAGCTCTCAATGTTTAGCTTATCACCGCTTCAACTCTACAAAGTTTCACATTCAATCTCTATTTAGATCAACACTGTCTTCTCATATCTGTTAAGTTCAATACTTTATCTAAATTCTCTGTCACTCTGACTTCCTCTGACAAATTACTTACCAGTGAAATTTGAAGTACACAGAGAGAGCATTTAAATCATTACAAAAACTAATTGTTCTTTGATGTCATATAGTGGTATAAGATATTTGGTGAACAGCCAACTGTTCTGAGACCATTCTAGTGAATACTTGAGTCTCAGTGAGAAAGGTGGGCTATAAATTGAGCAAATGAAATCAAAATTGGCCCAGTAGAATTCTGAGAATTTGGGTGGGAGGCAAAATCATTTTATTTTCCAGAAAGAAATAAAGGTTGCTGGGATCAATTTCATGCAGCTGTCTGTGCTAATCTAAAGAATATTGTATAGGTTAAATTAAAGAAGACTCATTTGTCTAGAATTGTACTTGGAGATTATTATTTTGGTATTGTTAGATAAAAAAGTCACCCTGAATAGAACTTACTTAGATATTGGGGGCAGGGGGCTACACTGAGCTTCAGAACTGAGAAAATATTGAGATGTTCTGAAAAACCAACAAAGGGAGGTTTTTAAAAATCCCAAAAAATGCCCTCTTCTCTCCAGAAATATCAGACAAAAAAGTCTGGGGAGGAATGGGTATGTCTCCCTCCTCTAATATTTTCTCATTATAGTCCCTTCCTCTTGCTTTCCTTTAGGAGCAGAAGGAGGGATTACGAGTGAAAGACCCTTTGAGGAAAGAACACAATCCCTACTCTGGATACAGCACACCTTGACCTCGTGGTCTAGCCCAGGTGGTCCAAGTGGTTCAGCCCAGCCTACATTCGTTGATTTCCCTACCAAATAGAAAGCATTAATGGTAGTTAAGAAATTACAAGAAAAGCTGGTTGAAGTGTTTTACTTAACCTACTATGTGATCCTTTTCACCATAGATGTCCAAGACTGAAACTGTGACCTTCTACATACATAGCAGAGGCTCTACTGATGCCGCCACACAACCAGAGTTTTCTGGAAAATTTTGCTAGTCTATATTCATCATGACTTCATAATTTTCTGTAAAAAACTGTCGGGTGGTTAGTGTTTGGTGATAGCAGTTATCAGAAAAATCAAAAGAATTGATCTTCCAGCTGCTCACATGAGCTCTTATAGTCTGTTAGAATCTGGAAGAATTAATTGATGATTTTATGCCATATTTTATAGCATTCTCCTTAATTGTTTGGTTTCTTTCTGGGCCTTCCCAGAGAACATTTTTCAGCGCAATAAATGCATAGTTATTTATTCCTTTTTTAGCGGAGATGTAGGTGGCTGTCCTCGAAGGAGCATTTTCTCCAAGGGGCAAATTTCCCAGCACTCAATCTTCTTTATTAAATTGGCAAAATCTTTCTCTGCAGAGAGCTAATTTGGGATTACTCAACTGCTAACATCCACAGGTCCTCTTTGACACAACTTAATCTTATTAGTAGTGAGAGGTGCAGACCTTGCTGTGAAGTTTTAAATAATCTTTTTAAAGGATTCTGCCCTTCTTCACTTTAGTCCGATTAAAAACAAAAACCTCCTCCCAAAGAAACAATAAATAAGGGAATCAGAGGTGAAGATGTAGAAGACTGAAATCCTGTACAGACCTACTTGAACCCATTGGAGTTTAGGATTATGCTTTGGGGTGGGGTGGGGTGGGGAGCAGTTGCTGCTACACCTCCATAATTCTGATTTCTCTCTATGCCTCCTGCTGCACCGCCCAGCCCCAAATGCTGCAATCTGCCCATGTTTAGGTCCTCCCTCCTGGCACTCCCTTTCTCCAGCCTCAATGCACAAGAAATTGGTGGCATTCTCCAGCTGGTGTTGTAGTTAACAGCCCTTTCCTATGCACAGAGGTGCACCTAAGCAACTGAAATGCATGAGCTGAAATGTGCTAAATTAGGCTCATGATAGAATGTTATCTGGCCCCAGGAGATTCACTTGGGAAGGTAGTCGGGGGAAAAAATCCTCCCAAATAAAACCTTTCTGTATGCATTCCCATCCTCTCACTCACCCCTATTCAGAGTCACAGTACTTGCACACATACTCTTCCCACCCCCAATACGACTCCTACACACAACCACTCCCACACTAACAAGATTGACAGGACTGTTTCTTCCTGTACCCTCTGTATCCCACCAACTTCGCCATCTGTCCGTAGGCCTAGTGAGCCATCAGATGTAAAACAAAATATATTTCTGGGCTGTTGGAAAATGTGTTAACATTCTCAAACATTGAAGTAGCTGAGCCAGTTGTTGAGAAGGCTTATTGCAAACAGTGTTGAATCTACAGCTCACTGCAGTGATGCTCAAACTTATTTAGAGTTGTGAACTGGTGAGGGTAAAAATGTCATGATCTTTTAAGAAGATGCTTTGTGAGCAAGCGGAAACCCTTCCCATATTCTCCAAAATATGCCTCTTTTGAGGGGTTTGGTAAAATATGCACTTATTTACTGTCAATTAATCAGTTAAGGACAGCATTGTATAGCCCTGACTCATCAGATCTTGGAATCTGAGGGAGACTACATGGTACATGGAAGGGAGACTATCAAAGAAGACTTTGCAGTGAAGGTTGATGGCAAACTACCTCTGCCTTCCACTTGCCTTGAAAGCCTCTTATTGGGGTTGCCATTAAGTCGACTGTGACTTCACAGCACTTTACGCACACACACATATACACAATGCTTTAGTGATTCCTAATTTATGATCCACTAACAGAAAATGGGATATAGAGGCAGGCAATGGCAAACATCTCTTGCCTTGAAATCCCTACCAGGGGATCGCCATACGTTAAATGTGATTTGACAGCAAAACAAACAAAACCAAACCAGAAAACATGAGCACAGACAGTAACGTTTATTAGTCTCTTATTTATTTCCCATGTTTAGCAGCTTGTGTATTTTTAAATTTATTTACTTTATTTATTCCCTGCTTTTCTCCCCAATGAGGACTCAGAGCAGCTGTTTTTTCAAGAAGCTTCATTTTGTCCTCCCAAGAATCTTAGCAAGCTTCCATGGTAGAGTGAGGATTTGGGTCTCGCAGATCCTTGTCCTGTACTCTAACTACATCACTCTGGTTCTGGTCATGTCTAAATATCTGAAGAGTTGTGGATGGGATCCAATGGTAGGCAGGGGTCCCATATAGTGGGATGTTGAAACATTTACATAACAGTAAAGAAATTTCACTATAGTTAACCCAAGGCAGGACCATATGAGAGAACTGGAGAGTAATCAGGCACAAATATGTACTGGTAAACTGGGAACACATGTGAAATCATTTGATTACATGTAATCATAAACACAAGAGTTGGAAGAGGCACACATGAGTTGGAAGAGATTCCTGAGCAGTTTGGACAACATGTGCCAAAACAGCTTTTAAGCATAAGTTGTCCTCTCTTATTACTGGCTTGCCCCTTATTTATGTCACCAATTTTTCTCAATGCGTCTGTGCTTAGGGCCAGTTCTGTCTATGAAAAAAAAAGCTGCTTTACTGAATAAAACTAAATGATGATTGAGCAGGCTTAGAAAATAACGAGGAAATAATGCAGAAGCAACAGGTCATCGTTGGGGCAACCGTGCAGACCCACATTGGGACTGTGCATGCACACAGCCAGCAACGGAAAGATTTTGAGCTTTTCTTCTCCAGAGGGCACTCCTGCCATTAGGCGTCCTTGTGAGTTTCACTCCCAACGCTCACATGCCTAACCGCAGGACGTCCTCCCCCGCCAGTCCCTCCTGAGCCACCACCATATCTACAGTGAGAACTCATCTTGCGTTGTTGATCTATTAAAAAATGGGTTAATGTTATCATAAGGCAAGCCTCTATTCCAGTTAAGAGAACAAGAATGTGCTGCCAGAGGATACATTTGAATTTTAAATCTGAAACAAACAGGGACCAGCAAACTAACGTAGGCAAAATGCTGTTTGAATTGTGAAGGTCCTATGTATAGTATCAATGTGCAACAGAAAATCAATGATTAAAAAGTGAAATAATAATGACGTTGCGCATTAAAGCTGCATAGATATACTACTTGGATTCTTTTCTTATACTATAGCCAATAGCGAATATGAATCAATACATCAAAACAGTTCACCAATTCACAAGTGTATGTTTGATTATTCATACTCTTATTACTATAAACATAGGTGTGCTATAACTTATCTAAACGTAGAAATTATTTAAAGGTTGACAAGACAGATATGATACAATGGTTATCATCATCCTCTGTTTCTTTATAAGTGAGTCTCCCCGACCTCTAGTTTAATGTGAAGTGGGCAACCATTGTGGTGTATTATAAAGTTCAACTTATCCAGTAATTTAACTGTAACTTTCCACAAGGTCCAGCTGTCAACACAAACCAGCAATTTTTTATTCTCAGTCTACTGCATGTGTGGTTAATGGAAAGCTTCCAGACTATGACGTGCACACCGCAATTGGCAGCACCTGTTTATGTTCTTCTCAGGCGAACGCCAGCATCACCAGTCAGAGAATACAACGATCAAAATTCTCACGGGAATGAGTGTTTCACACAAACCACAACACGTGTTTAAGTCTGCGCTTCTGGGCATCCTTCATCTGTGATACATTCCTCCATAAATGCATAAATTTATCTCTTGGGGGTCATTTTGCACATATAGTGTTGAGAATCCCCCTTTGACTATGCAAGTTGTAGCCAAACTCCCATTTTCCTTTCCTGTCCTTTTTTTAAAGGTTTAGTTCTAGCATGATACATTATGGACTGTTCCTGTCAAACAGATGCATTGCTTGGTTACTCGCAGATAAATGTGAAACTGACTGTACTGAAAAGTCTTGTGACTGAGATGATACAGAAGTTCAGTTTGTGGCGTTTGATCTGCAAGGTTCTATCATATGACTGAGTCACTGCTGGGTACTACAGGCAATGCACTTGCACACATAGCAACTATAATATAATCACTCAAAAATATTCTTTCAGGTATGATAATGCATGAGGCTGGAATGGATCTGTAGGATGCAATCCAACGACAAAAATGTCTGCTTACCACACATCTATACCATAGACAGAAAATTACTGAGGTTTTTTTGTTTAACAAAGTCCAAACAAAGCTATTGGTGTTAGTAATTTACATAGTGGTCTGTGAAATAAACATTCAACTAAGGCCAACTGTTCAAAGGACAGAGGGAAACATGCAAATAAGAGAAAAGGCTTTGTTCCTCCTAACACCACAAGATTAACATGTCAGTAAATAAAATGTGACATCTAGTACATGAACTAAGTTTACATTGAAATATATGATTGTGGGTCTCCCACTTCGTGATGCCATATTGCCCATTTGGACAGAATTTTTGGTTTGGACATACTATATGGTAGCCATTTGGCTTTTTAGCTTACTAAGATACCCACTTTCTTTTTTAAAGGCGAGTCTACAAGGCTTCTAGGTTCAGAGGCCCTTTCTGCACGGGGCCAAAAACAGCAGCCCAGGGACGGACAAACACGTGTCCCTGGGGTGCTGTAACGCAGCAGCGCCATCCTGTGCAGTTTTTGGAAAGCGCCGCCATCGCATTGGCGTGGTGCAAACAGCACCGCGCCAAGACGCTGCTTTCCCATCCCCCCCTCACCTCGTCCTCCAGCGTCAGTCTGGAGGGCTGCTGAGACCTACGCATGCTGCCCTCCACCCCCTGGAGGTTGGAGGCAGCATGGGCGGGTTCCTGCAGCCCTCCAGACTGACGCTGGAGGATGAGGTGAGTGGGGGGGACACAGAAGAGCCACCTCTTCTGCACTGGCCTCTGCGGGGGCCGTTCGCATGCTCCCGTGCGAACGGCCCCCTCCCCTCCACTGGCATAATTTTTGCTGGTGGAGAGCGTAAAATGTGAAAACAGCTTTCTACTTAATTTATGCAGTATAAACAGCCTGTGTAAGTCATGGAAGTACATGTCAATGGCGGGAGAAGACCTGGATGCCAAAGAACACGATGGGTAGATACCATAAAAGCTGATACAGGCATGAGCATCAACCAGCTGAAGGAAGCAGTACTTAATAGAAAAATGTGGAAAGAGCTTGCATATCGGGTTGCCAAGGGTTGAGAACGACTGAATGGATAACATCATCATCAAACAGCCTGTTCCACCTTTCCTTTATTCTCGTCATTAAGGGAAGTTGTGCTGTGATTGTCAGGTATGGAAACATTCTCTGGGCCAAACTTTTGATTTAATTCGTTAGTAGTAAACATCCACAATAAATTCTTAAAGAAGTAAAACTTGCTTATGCTGTTGATACATGTTGGGTATATTAACCCTCTGTTTTTACTAGCTTTTTTTTGTGATTATAGGTTTTTATTGAGATTTTTGACAAATACAAATAATCAAGATATTATAATTATCTTTACATTGAAATCTCTTCAATATAAAAGAAAAAAAAGAAGAGAGAAGAAAACAAAGACAATATATTATTGAAAAGGAGGGAGAGGGGTAAATGAGAGGTATGAAATAGAAAAGAGAAAAGTGAGACGAGAAAGAGAAGGGGTAAAGTAGGAGAGAAAGTGAAGAAATGGTAACGAAAAGAAAGAGTTTACATTTCTAGTCTGTATTTACAATTCTTTAAACAATAAAGAACGATCATTCAATAACTTTATATTTGTCTTCTTTGACTTCTTTGACTTCTATCTGAGCACACATTAGCGCTGATATGTACAAATACCTATCCATTTATTTATTTTGAACAGCATATTTTAGTTCTAAGTAATTATTCCATTGCTCCCACTGATTTTTTAAATTATAAGTTCTTTCTAATGTTTCGTTTCCTTGTAGTTGAGCAATCTTTATAAGCTCTAACATTTTCATATGCCAATCGAACATAATTGGAATATTTACATTTTTCCAGTTTTTCGCCAGTACTAGTCTAGCTGCTGTTGCTAAATATTGGAATATCGTATTCTTCTCTTTATCTGTTATTTCACTACACATTCCCAGTAGGTACAACTCAGGTTTACATTTTAGTGATATTCTAAGCATTTTCTCAACTTGCTTATGGATTTGAATCCAGAACATTTTTATTCTTGGGCAAGTCCACCACTGGTGAAAGAATGTACCGTTTGAAGAACCGCATTTCCAACATACCGCTGGTTTCTTTGTAATTTTTGATATTTGGGTTGGCGTAAGATACCATCTAAATCTAATTTTAAACACATTTTCTTTAATATAGTTACTATTAGTGAATTTCAGGCCTAACTTCCAAATATTCTCCCATTCATCAAACATTATTGGGTGGCCCAGATCTTTAGCCCAATTAACCATATAGTCTTTAACTGGCTCATCTTCCTGTTCTAATTGTAAACAAACCTTATACATTCGCTTAATTAAATAATCATCTTTCTTTATCAATTCTTGTTCCAGTATGTCATCTTCACCTTGATTCCAAGGGGCCTTAATTTCTTTAGTAAATATATTATAAATTTGGTGATATAACCACCAGCTAACATTCCATCCTTCATTATGGAGTTCTGCCATCGATTTGAGCTTTCGTTTAGTATTTCCTTCGTGAATAGTTCTTTCTAATAAGTCAGCATATTTGAGCCATCCTTTTTCTAGATTGTTTCTATTTAATAGAGCTTCATGTGGGGAAAGCCACGTTGGGGTGTTTCTATATAGTAACTTTCTATATTTCTGCCAGATCCTAAAAATGGCGAATCTAAAAGGATGGTGTAGAAATTGTTTATTGATTTTCTCTTTACCATACCACAAGTAGGCGTGGATTCCAAATCTTAAATCAACTTCCTCTAGGGTGAGCAAATTATTATTTTTCAACGTAAACCATTCTTTCAACCATACTAGACTGGTGGCTTCGTAATATATCTTTATATTGGGAGCGGCCATTCCTCCTCTATCTACAGAGTCACTAAGTGTTTTGTAGCGAACCCTTGGCTTTTTTCCTCCCCACAAGAATTTTAATAGATCTTTCTGCCATACCTTGAATGGTTTATTAGTTTTAATAATGGGCAGATGTTGAAACAAAAACAATAATTTTGGGATAACGTTCATCTTAAGAGCTGTTATTTTACCTATAATAGATAATTGGAGTTTCGTCCATCTAGTAAAATCATGCTTAATTTTTTTCCATAGCACTTCATAATTATTTACATACAAATTTAAATTAGTTGAGGTTAAATAAACACCTAGATATTTAACTTTTTTAGAGATTCTTCCCCCCCACTGAGCTTCGAATTTATCTCTTTCTTGCTTTTTCATATTTTTCACCAAAATCTGAGTTTTTTCTTTATTAACTTCTAAACCTGAAATTTTGCTATAAAGATCTAGGTGTTCTTTTATATATGTTAAGCTTTGCAATGGATCTTCTAAGATTAGAACAAGATCATCTGCGAATGCTCGAATTTTATAGTTCTCTTTTTTGATCCTGACTCCCTGAATTCGCTTATCCTCTCTAATTTTGTCGATAAGCAGTTCGAAAACCAAAATAAATAGTAAGGGGGACAGGGGGCATCCTTGACGGGTGCCGCGGTGTATTTGGCATTCTCGAGTTCTTTCTCCATTGATTATTATCCTTGCGGATTGATCTGTATAAATTCTTTCTATCCATTTGGTGAATTTAGAGCCAAATTGTTTCTTTTGTAATACCTCTATAATCAGATCCCAATTTAAACTGTTGAAGGCTTTTTGCATGTCCAAAAAAAGAAGGGCCAGCTGTTTCTCGGGGTGGTTTGCGAAATAATCTATAATATTAATAATAATTCTCGTGTTATCTTTCATATGACGTTTTGGCAGAAAACCTGCTTGATCGTGTGGTATAATTTCGACCATAACTTTTTTGATTCTGTCCGCCAAAATTTTGGCGAAGATTTTATAATCGACATTAATCAATTAGATAGGTCTATAATTTGCAATGTCAGTTTTGTCTTTACCTTCTTTTGGTATCAAGGAGACATTGCCATTTTTCCATGAATCAGGTATACCCTGTTCTGGTATATCATTAAACAATTTTTCTAGAAATTCAATTATTTCTTCGTTAAATTTCTTGTAAAATAGACCCGTTAAGCCGTCCGGTCCAGGGGTTTTAATCAATTTTAGGTTTCGAATTGCCCCCAAAATTTCTTCTTTTGTAATATTTTCATTCAACAAATCATGGAATTTGGATTGTATCGGTTCTAGTCTAAACCGCTGAGCTAGTTGATGTATATCCTCATCTCCACTTGAATAAGCCTTTTTCTGATACAATTGCGAATAAAATTTGAGGAATTCCTCCTTAATTTGCTCATTATCAGTGATAAATTGTTCATTTATTTTAATTTTAGGTATCAGTTTTTCAACCTTCTTTTCGTTAAGTTTCCAAGCAAACCATCTATTTGGTTTATCAGCTTGTAGAAAAGTTTGTCTCTTATATTTGTATTCTTGTTTGTAGGTATCTTTTGTAAGCTGTATTTGCAATTGTTGTTTTAAAATTGCAATAGCTTGTTCTATTTCTTTCCTATCCCCACCTTTGATCATTTGTTGTTCTTTATTTTTTATTTGCGTTTCAATATTTGTTATAGTCCTATTTGTTTCTTTTCCCCCCTTAATTTTATGACTAGTTAAGATTCCTCTAACGAAAGCTTTAAACGAATCCCAAATTAAATTTTTGGAAAATCTGTCTTTTGTATTAAACATAAAGAATTCTTTAATTTTTTCTTTACAGTCATCTACGATGTCTTCATCTAGTAGTAGTCTGTTGTCCAAGAACCATCTAAACTCACGGTTTGAATCTTTCCGATTAATTTTTAAAAGCATAGGTTTATGATCTGTCATAGTGCAACCTAAAATTTCCACCTCCTTAACCCACTTACTAAGTGACTGAGATATTAGCATCATATCGATCCAAGTACCAGTATTGAATTGGGATGAAAAAAAAGTAAAGTCTTTTTCCCTGGGATGCTTAAAGCGCCAAATGTCTATCAAATTAAACATTTCTAAACCTTCAACGAAATTTTTAGGTAGTTTTCCTTGGTCTATTGAAGATGCTGGTTTCCCTCCGTAGAATTTATCTAAGTTAACATCAATAACTCCATTCATATCACCTATAAATAAAAGACCTCCGCACTCAATCCAATATTCCATAACCAAATCAAACAGTTTTCCATAAAATTCATTTTTGTTTGAATTAGGAGCGTAAACACCAACTAACAGGATTTTCAACCCATTTATAATAACAGTCATCAAAAGAAATCGGCCTTCTGGGTCTTTGCAAATTAAATAAGGTTCCAAATTTTCTTTAACTTAAATCACCACTCCAGCTTTCTTGCCTTTTTCTCTGGCCGCTACAAAGTCTTTTCCAAGTTTCAAATTTCTAAGTAGGCCCATGTCCTTAACCAGGACATGGGTCTCTTGTAAACAAACTATATGAGCATCCTTCTTGGATAAGTAATTAAAAATATTTTTCCTTTTAACCGGATTATTACAACCATTAACATTCCATGTAATAATGTTCATTATTTATTATTCAAAAGATTAGTTTTGAAAACCAAAAAGTTATATACAAAAACGAGAGAAGAAAAAAAAAAATCCAAGCTAACCAAGTCCGTTAATTAGTTCCGCTATTAAGTACAGCTTAATAAAATAAAAAGTACAGCTTATTTCAGTTCTTTCTTGAACTTTTTCAAAAATTCTAGTGCCTCCGGTTTGTTTGATACAAATTTCCTGCTTCCCTTAAACTGAAAAGATAAACCGTCTGGAAATTCCCACTTGTAGTAAATGTTCTTCTTCTGAAGAGTGGATGTTAAGTCTATATATTCTCTTCTGGAGTTTATTATTTTGGCAGGAATTTCTTTAAGAATAATAATTTCTATCGCTCCCACTTTTAGTCTTTCATCATAATGTTTGTGAAGGATTTCGTTTCTAAAAGATTTCCTTATGAAGGAAACAATAATGTCTCTTGGGAGGTTTCTCTCCCTCGCTACTTTAGAGTTGATTCTGTAGATCTCATCTATTTCTTGTTCCACTTCTTTGCTTGTTTTCCCCAGAAATTCTGCTAATGCGTTCACCATTCTAGTTGGTAGATCTTCACTCTCTTGTTCAGGAAGTTTCCTAAATCTCAAAAACTTTTCTTTGTGTTTCATCTCCAGCCAAAGATTATCATCCAGAGAAGAGTCTCTATCTGTTTCCAATTTTTCAATTCTATTTTCAACACCCTCTAGTCTCTGGTCCATATGTTTCATTTCATCAATCATTTGGTTCAGACCACGTTCTAAAGTTCCTATTTTTTTAACTTCAGTTTTTATTCCAATTAGGTCTTCTTCTATCTTTTTAACTTTGTCATTAGTTTCAATTATAGTATCAGTGATTCGATCCAGTTTGGCCAGCACCTCACTAAGAGCCAGCTTATCAGGGGTGTTCGTTTGGGCTGTAGGCTGAGTTCTCTGATTCTGTTTTCTAGGCGTCATTATTGGTTTCCTATGCCTTCCCGCTTGGAGATAGATTTAAGGCACTTAAAGGCATAGGGGTATGGCACAAGTCTTTAATTAACAAGTCCGTTTTAAGCGGTTCTACTTTTAAGCTTTATTTAGCCTCCAGAAGTTGGTAAGTGTGCACAGACTCCGAATTTAAACTGAACCTATTAACTATATTTCTCTTATACGGCAGTGCGTTGGCAGAGTTTCGCCTATTGGCTTTAGACGCATTCGGGAGTTGTTGCTAGGGAGGAAGTTTTGGAGGCAACGCCCCTGTATCCCTGCTGCGCTTGTGGGTGACGAGCCGGGCTCCCGCCCCTCTGGTCTTCGCCCTCAATTCTCTCAGTGTGCTCACCACTCTTCAGCACCCCGCTTGGATGTCACGCTTTGCGGGGCTGCGGGTCTGTGGACACACGGGGTGTGACGCTCCGGAGCCCCGGGCGCTCGCCGTCTCCGCCGTCCGCGCCGCGTTGGGTGTGCCCGTCGTCTCTTTGAACTGCCACCCGCACGAAACCCTTCGCGGAGCTCTTTATACCTGAGCTCTAAGGTAAAATACAGTCTTTGCCAGCTGCAAAGGACTGTTTAATGCGCCTCTCTCACTCCGACCGTTCGCGGAGCTTCCTTCTCTGCCGGAAATCGCACCAGAAGTCCGTTTTTACTAGCTAGCTTAATAGTAGCAGTAATAAGTATCTCTCCATACCATCGACTGAGTTCAATTTGTCACTTAATTTACGAACTGTAGATAACCATTCCAAGTCTTTATTTAGCCAGTGAAAAAAACCCTTATTTTTTCCATTTTTTAAAATATTGGGTACATGGATGGTCTGTTTTGGTCATCTGTCTTTGTGTTTCCACCGAATATCCTTGCATGGCACAAAACAGGCATGGATCATACATTTTCAGAGAGTGCAATCAACAGGAGCTGGTGGGTGCAAGATGTGTTTTGAGGATGTTTTCATCAGCTACACATTTATATTTATCCCTGGATGATCTTGTTATAGCAAACTGTCCTGGCAACAGGGAAGCCTGATTGTTTCAGTTCTCTCCATTGAACATCTTGTGTCATCCATCAACAAACACAAGGACTTTGTAATGTAAATGAACCCTCAATGGGACCTCCAATCTTCATCGCCCATCTGGCTCTTCTGGAACTCTGGCCTCTTTAGTGGCTCCATCTGCACAAGTTGACTGGTTGCCAGCCTGGCTTACCAGACTGTGCAGAGCAATCTGTGTGGGTCACCCATGTTGTATGCACTATGATGAATAAAACCTAAAATAATGAATGTACTATGATGAATAAAACCTAAAAGGCAGACTGGTGCAACCCTACTGACAATGTACAGCCATCTTGAATTCAACATTATAATCAGTGCTCAATATAAGAATATGTATAGATGTGGTTTACTATTGCCTGCCCTAGTATTTCTTGGAGATCGCCCATCCAAATACTAACCAGGGCTGACCTTATTTAGCTTCTGAGATCTGATGAGATCAGGCTAACCTGGGGCTATCAAGGTCAGGGCTACAAAAATATAATTGGAACAAATTCACTAAACACAGTATAAAAACAAGCATACAACAACAAAAATAATAAGATATTCCAGATTGACATCTACCAGATCATCATCCCAGTATGTACGATCCCAGTTTCCCACCGGGATATTTTGTCTGTCCGGAAAATGCCCTTGTGTATAGTCAGCCTCAGACTCACTGGCCCACAGAAAGACAACCAAATCCAAATGTTTCCAGATTTTTGCTTCCCATTATTAATTTGATAGAAATACAATAATGATTAAGTTCTCTCGGTCCTGTGAAACTGAACTATTAGAGGATATTTTCTGCCCCCTCCCCTCCCGCCTCCCCTGCCTTCTATTGGAACCAAAGATGTATACTGTAGAATTTCATAACATGTGACTTTAAAAAAAAAAAAAGCTGGTCTTTTCAGTTTTATACCAAGGCTGGCCAACTGATGGCTTGTGTGGTCTGTGAAACAATATTACCCAGCAGCTACAAGTTCAACCACATTTGTGGTGAAACACACTTTCAGCAGTGTCATACAAAGCAAAAACATTTCAGGTTGTAAAAAATGGATGTAGCTTGCAGTAGAACATTTAATCTTTTTTCCTGCGTGGTGTAGTGGTGAAGAGCAGGTGGACTCTAATCTGGAGAACCTGGTTTGATTCCCCACTCCTTCACATGAGCGGCAGACTGGTGAACTAGATTTACACTAGTCACAGTTCTCTCTGAACTCTCTTAGTCCCATCTACCACACAAGATATCTGTTATGTGGAGGGGGAAGGAAAATAGTTTATAAGCCACTTAGAGACACCTTATAGGAGAAAAAGGCAGGGGATAAATCCAAACTCTTCTTTTTGGGGCACTAAATGCCCTAGACAATTGCGTCCCTTGATAATCCAAAACAGAGGCAGGCAATGTTTTTTGGTCCAAAAGCAGGCGGAAAGTCAGCCTCTATCTGTGAAGGTGTTAGTGTGTCAGCAAATGAAATAGGTGCGGGGAATGAGTGTCTTGGAGCAAGACGAGGCAAGGCCCAGTGGTACTGCAACCATGTCAGGGATTCAGCTGCTGGCTTTGCGGGTCTAGGATGCCTATTTTTCTCTCCCACTTCTCTGGTCCCAGCAGCACTGCAAATCTCTTCTCTTCACAAGTGGAACCCTGAATGCCAAGAAAAAGAGACTGGTGTGTCGTCGTGTGTCAATATGCCAGGGGTGGCCAACCCCGATCCAAAAGTTCATTTATTTTTACTTATTTACCAAATATCAGAAGTGTGAATACTTCAATAAAGGCTTTCGTGGCTGGAATCAACTTCGGAAGCATGTCATAGTGAGATGTGTTTATCTCTGTGGCAAAACAGGTCTTACCACAACATGTCTCTGAAGATGCCAGATGTGGGTGAAATGTTAAGAGCTAAAAGCACCAGACCATAGCCACACAGCCCAGAAAACCGACAGCAACCTGGGAATATTTCATTTCCCCAGTATTCTAACCACAGTGTTATATTCCTGATATTGATAAATAAATGTGCACCAAAAATCTTTTCATGTTCAGTTCATTTTGTTTTTTTTAATCTTTATCTAGCACTGCTGGGCTCCCCCCTCCTGGCCTTGGGATTGGGCGCCGTCAACAAATTGTGATCAACCCATGGTGGTTGTGTTAATGCTGCTGTGTTTTTTAAGGTTTTAATTACGTGTATATTTTGTTTTATTTATTATGTATTGTAACTATGCACTGTTTTGTTGTATACTGCCCAGAGCCCTTGGGGGGTGGGCGGGTTATTAAATTGAATAAATAATAATAATAGCAACAATAATATCTTTATTACAGACATTCATTTTCTTTATTGTATTTATTTCAATTGGTTTCAATGGGAGACGACATATTTTCTGCTGTCAGTCGCATCCAATTGCGAAACATGGCTGTCCTTTACTCAGATCAACTGACTATTCAGAGAAGTCTAACATTATTTAATGTCTGCAGGCTTAGTTTTTCAACATATTCAGAATGTTTCAAAGGCATTTGAAATTTTAATTTCCACCATTGCCTTGTTTGACAGCAGGAGCAAGAATTTTTTGAGAAAAGCTCCCTCTAATTATTGATAGTGTTTGAATTGCTAATGTGGTGAACATATGAATAATGCATTACTGGTTTCCTGGGAGTTCGGAACATCCCTCAAGGAATGCTAAATCTGTACCAACTGCAAGGCGGAAGTTGTTTGTTCATCAGTCTCAGAGGCAACAGCTTTTTAAAGATTTACCAGAAAGTAACACCAGTGACTCATTGGATTGCCAGTTCACGATGCAGGAGCTGAGCTATCTGGTAGGTGGGCGACTTTCACAAGGCTTTTTTTTAGGAAGTTGGACTGTGCTTCCATGTAATGTGGAAGAACTCTATTGTGGGACATGTCCCACATTGCATTGCTTTAACTGTTTTTCCTAGCACATTGGTTGACCTGAGACAGTGTCTGAATACCGTTTGAAAAATAAGAACAAATTAAAAAGATTTTTGCTGTTGTCAGGATTATTTTTGAAATGGAGAAATCTAGCTTTAATCAAATCCAGTGGTAAAAAATGCTTTCCTGTTATCCATAAAATATATATTTTTAAAAAATCTTGCTCAAATAGTAAAAGTGGTTTTCTTTCCCCTCCAAAAAAGCAATTGGGTTTACATATGACAGAGTCTCTATAGGGTGATATGGTCTTCACCCTTTGTTGACAATCATTTATGAGTTTAGGATTCTCCTCAGTTCCCTGGTGTGGCATGTCCAGTTTGGATCAATACAAGTGGAGCCTCCCTTCTATTCCATTTTCCCTCTATGCCTCTGCCCAGAGGGGAGGGCAGAAGGGACTGCCGAGCATGTAGGGCAAACCCATTTGAATCCCAGGGAATGTATTGGTTTCCGCAGTTACTCCCACTTTTTTCAGATTAGGGCAACGATGCAGTGGGAGGCGGAAGTCCCTTCTCCACATACACAGAAGACTCAATCCTAATTGACCAGAGAGGAATTGTTCCTCAAACTTTCCCTCCATCCGTACCGCTGCTTCTCATTTTCAGTCTGCTAAAGTGTTTAAAGTTTAGAAAACTGAAAAACGTTACTTTTTTTCTCCTGAGTGAGGCAGACAAGGCTTCTTTCTGGTTCTGATAGCAGATTTGCTGGATTCCTGTCTAAACACTTTTTTTAGTGAAGGGGAGAAATTTGACCTGTTTCAGTTGCACAATTTAGAGAGCAGTACTATCAGGCTGTCACAAACCTAGAAAGACCTCCCTGTTCCCTGCTTGCTTTAAGAAGGTGCAGGCAGACAGATGTGCATCACGGGTACATTAAATTACATTCCTCCAAGGTAAACATCGAATGCAGGGCTGCTTCTTTTTTTGATAAGATTAGTCCTTATGATATCAAGTCACCTGAGCTTAAAAAGCAGGATAGAAGAGCTCACAACACCCATACTAGCTTATACAAACTAGAATGGATAAGAATTAACAATCGCTAATGGGCACATTTATCTTCTCTTTGGAAAAGAAACTGCTAATTCAAGTAATCTGCCATTTCATTTTAATAGCTTGATGTACTTCTCGATTGTAATCAGTCAGTATAGGCTGACAGAATTGTAGACAAATATTTAGTTCATTGTGTCATACGTGCCTTTTCTTCTTGGCAGGGCAATTAATTTGCTTGCAGTATTCCATCTGCATTTTTGATACAGCATTGGATCAAGCATTTATATGGTCCTCAATAATCTTACATTATTTGTTTTTTAAGCATTAAAACATTTATTTGGCTGGAATGTTACTGTCTTAAATAAAAGTCCTCCAAGGTCTAATTCACATAACAATGCATAGCATGTATGCAGTTCTTTAGTGTATTCCAAGTGCTTCATGTATTCATTATTTATTTATTTATTCAATTTCTAAGTGGCCTTTTCGCAAGGGCTCAGAAAGGGTTAAAGAATTTAATTAAAATCAAATCAAACCAACTCTGGTAACCCTGGTACTTCTTAAAAATGTGGGAGGAGTACACAGAAACTATTCTCCCCCGCTAAAATATTAATCAGTCATAACCAGGGATGGAAAAAGGGAGGCAAGAAGGGAAAAGGGAAACTGGTGAGATGGAAACCATGCTGTCAACCATAAACCTAGAAGAAAAGCTCTGATTTACAGGCCAAAAATCTCACAGAACCCTGATCTCACTTGGCAGAGCAGTTTACCAGGCTGGGATCAGCACCAAAAAGGCCCTGGGTCTAGTTAAATAGAGCAGGACAATTTTGTGACCAGAGACCACCAATAAATTGTTGTTTGACAAGCACAAGGCTCATTGGAGGGGTGTATAGACAAGGTGGTCTTGCAGGTATGATTTTATCTTTATATTGTTTGCAATAGGATGGAAAGTAGGTTACTATTCTTTATATTTGGTGATGGGTGGAAATACGTACACAGATAAATAAATAAAAATAAATAAATATTTCAGGGAGTAAGGAAGGTCAAGCCTGAGAGAACAGGGCTCTGCTTAATGGCAAACTGAAAATTGTGAGAGAAATGTGTTATTTCCAGATCTGTGTTCATTTGGATGCTTGCAAGGGACTAATGTGTTGACCTAGTGCACAGCGGAAGAACTAGGTGCCAACTCACCCTTGCTAGAACAGGAGGTAACTGCTTGCAGTATAAGAAAAAGAAACACTCAGACAGTAGATTTAGTTCCAACAGGCATACTTTATCTCTTGTTTCTCAAAAGAACAAAAATAACAATAACTATCCACTCTCTACTCTGACAACAATCTGAGCCCGAACCTGAAGGTGAAGGAGAGGTACTGAATTGGGTATGCAGTCTTCTTATATAGTTTTGTCCAGCAAATCATTAGCTAGATGATCTAATCATCCTGGCCTGTGACCTTTTCACTTCTGCTGACTGTTACATGCCAATCACTGCAGACCCAGACAGAGAGGCTCCGACCTTTACAATTCTGCTGACTGTTACATGCCAATCACTGCAGACCCAGACAGAGAGGCTCCGACCTTTACAATTCTGCTGACTGTTACATTCCAGTCATTCTAGACCAGCATATGACCACCTTGCAATTTTCAATATCCTGACACCCCTTCTCATATCTGGTTGGAATGTTGCCTCATTACATAATATTTACAAACAAAATAATTACAAACAAAAGTCATTCACATTATTTACACTCATTACATAGTTAGTACATAGTCAGTACACAGAGTTACTTATTTCACTCACTTTGTACAGAGTCCTTGCCAAATTGTACATCTGCTAAACCCAAACCAAACACCAAGTCATTATGTTTTTGTATTGGTAATGGCTTTGTTAAGATGTCGGCTATGTTTGCAGATGATTCACAGTACTGCAACTTAATCATATTTGACTGTATCAGTTGTTTTACATTTTGGAATTTCACAGCTACATGTTTAGTACGACTTTTAAGGTTTTCGTTCTCTGCCATGGCTATACATGTCTGTGAGTCTTCAAAAACTGTTATAGGTTGTTCACATTTCTCACCCAGGTCTTTTAGCAACTGCATAACCCATTGTAGCTCATTGCATGCCTCATTAAGAGCCGCATACTCTGCCTCAGCAGTTGAAGTGGCAACCGTTGTTTGTTTCCGAGATCTCCAACAAATCGGATGGCTGCCATATTGCATATAATAACCACTCACTGACTTACATCCTGAGTCCTCTGCAAATGAGCTGTCCGCATACACCACTAAGTCCTTGTTGTTTTGGTTAGAAAAGTGTAAACCATAGTTAGCAGTTCCCTTCAAGTAACGAATTACTCTTTTTAGCCCCTGCCAGTCTTTCTCAGTAGGTTTTGCAACTGTTCTACTTAATAAACCTACAGCAAAAGCTATGTCTGGTCTTGTCCAGTTAGCAATGTGCAGCAGGCTGCCAATTAAGGAACGATATAGGTCTTGCCTTTCAAATGCTTTGCTGTTATCTTGCTTACAAAAATCAGCCACCATTGGGGTTTGTGCCACTTTGGCATCTTGCAGACCAGCTTTTTGTATGACACCCTCTATCTTTTGTTTTTGTGTCAGAAACACATCCCCTTCTTCAGATTTACTGACTTGAATACCCAGGTATTGCTTTAGATACCCCAAGTCTTTCAGCTTAAAGTGTTTACTCAACTCAGTGTAAAGTTGTTTGATTTGGTTGTCTGTTTTTGCAACCACACAGAGATCATCAACATAAATCATCAAAATGATACATTCATCACCAGTACCTCTGGTATATATACAGGCATCGGCCACACTTTGGTCAAATTTCATTTCACATAATGCTTTGTGTATGCACCTGTTCCAACATCTGGCTGACTGTTTCAGCCCGTACAAAGCTTTGTTGAGCTTATAAACTTTATCAACTTGTTCATGCTCATAACCTGGTGCTTGCTTCATGTATATGGTCTCTTGCAAATCTGCATTTAAATAAGCTGTTTCAAAATCAAAGTGCCTCATTTTAAAGTCTCTTTGCTCAGCCAGAGCAATCACTAATCTCATGGATTCTGCCTTTGCAGTGGGTGCATAAGTCTGATCATAACTGTCAAACTTTGTTTGAGAGAAGCCTTGTGCGACTAATCTTGCTTTATATTTGCAAGTCCCATCGGGCATAGGTTTACGCCTGTATACCCATCTTGCACCTATGATCGGCTTATCAGTAGGTTTATCAACAATGTTAAACACTTTTAAGTTCACCAAGGATTCAAACTCATTGTCCATAGCCTGATTCCATTTTTCCTGTTCCTCAGGTGGACATTTCAACATATCATGGAAACCTTGTGGTTCTGTCCCTAATTGGCACACTCTCACTTCTTGTACCATAAACCTTTTTGGTGGTATGCCTTTATTTGCTCTTTCTGATCTGCGTGGTATAGCTATTTCTCCAGTTTGCTCAGCCCCCTCCTCTCCCTGGCTTCCTTCCTGATCACTATCACTGTTCTGTTGTTGCTTAAGGCTCGGAGCAGATGTGTGACCTTGAACAGGGAGTGGGGGTTGTGTGCTGTCACTAGGTACTGTGTCATGGCTTACTGGTGGTAAGAACACTTCAGAGTTTTGATGCACATGTTCCCAACCTGTGCATAAGCTTTTCAAAGTTGGCACTGCGTGAGAGCAGCAATTCTTCCATGACCCAATGAAAATCTATAGCCTTTGTTATTCTTAAGATATCCTACAAAACGAAGCCTCTGCCATTTCTTTTGTCCTTTTTTCCGCTAAGCTGTCTGGGAATGAGGACACTAGCAAAACTCCCAAATATTCTAAGGTGTTTCTAGGGAAGGCCTCTTGCCAAATATTCTGAAAAATGGTGTTTCATTGATACTTGAACTCCACAACCTGTTTATTACATGTGTGGCAGCTAAGACAGCCTCCTCTCCCTTGGTGAAATGGAATGGGAACCTTGGCATCATTTATCATGCAATCCCGGCATTGTTTGAAGAATGCTCAGCCTCCTCTCAGTCACGCCATTTTCTGCCGGGTTGAACGGGATTTGTTCTCCTGTGGCTAATAATTCTCTGTGTCAGCCATGTTTGGAATTTGTTCCCCATGAACCCACCGCCTCTGTCAGATTGCAGGCAAGTTACCTTGTGAGGGAACCTCCGCTCAATCATTGAGACCCATTCCTCAAACCTTGTAAAGGCTTCATCCTTAGATTTCAACAGCAAGCAGTAAGAATATCTGCTATAATCATCAATCAGCAGAAATATATATCGTGCACCCCCTTCGCTTTGATTGGAAAGGACCCGCTAAGTCTTCCTGGACTAGTTCAAATGGTCTTTCCATTTGTCTGTAGCTCTTTTTTGGGATTGGATAGGATTTCACCTTAACCCCACTACAGACTGAACAGTCTAGGAACAAGCTTTTGCAAGGCTTTACACTCAAATCACATACTTTTGCCAACTGCTTGATGGTGGTAAAACCTGTATGTCCTAGGGACTCTCTGTGGAAGATAGTGCACACAATCATCATGTATAGGCTTATTAGCTAGACTTGAAACATCTATTACATTTTCATTTTGCCCTTTATCAGTCATAACATACATTTTGTCTAGAGTGTAAATCTTTTGCACACTCTATGTCATTCTGCCATACTGTACAACCCTGTCTATCAAATATAGTTTTGCACCCTTGTTCAGCTAAACTTTGGGACGCTTCAACAAACAAAAAAATCCCAGTCCAGGGAACACACAACACATTTTTGGTAACTTTTTACCCAGGGCATGGTATGTAGGCAGTTCCTTGCAGCTGCAACAGCAGTTGGTGATCCATCGGCCAAGCTGACATGCTTCACACTTGCCTTGGACTCCTCAGTCAATAGGGGATGAGCCTTTACGACATGCTATGAGCAGGCAGGAGTCCAAGAGCCAGATGGGTTGGTTTCTCTGGACATCGGCTCCTCAGCAATGCCGCTAAGTAGTGCTCCTTCTTTCCTCTTCCTGCTGTCCTTTAGCTGGCCCTTTCTCCCCCCCCCTTCTGTGGGCATTCTCGGAGAAGATGATTAGTAGAGCCAATAATGGAAACAACTCCGAATCCTATATGACCTGGGACAGTCTAGGGAAAGCTGGGTTTCACTTTTATTCTGGAAACAGCAGGCTTCTCTCTGGTCAGGTGGTTTCAAGGTAAAACTCTCTTTGTTTCTGGAGCTCCAGGAGTCGTGCAGTCACATAGTCTAGAGTCAAATCATCTTCCTTTATGCTCTGCATACTATAGACAAAATTGTCCCAGCTGTCATCTAGGGAAGATAGTACATGATAGGCCCGTTAAGTTCAGTGAAAGTCATGCCTCTGTCTTCCAGCTCGACGTAATAGTGTACGTGAGCTGTTGGACATGGTTGGCCACATTTTCACCTCCTTTCAGCTTCCAAATTGTATAAACGCCTCAATAAGATTACCTTAAAACCAGCAGTCTGCGCCTGGTACAGGTCCTTCAACACCTTCCAGCAGTCAGAAGCCTTCTAGGCAGCTCCGTAGATAGATGTGAGTTGGGAGTTTTCCACAGCTAACATTATGGACGCCTTGGCTCTGGCATCTGCCCTCTGCCTCCTGGCTGCTGTGCCTGGGTTCTGTGGGTCTCTCGACTACAGCCCATAAATCTTCAATGCATGAGAAAGCTCTGCATTTTCACACTCCATGCTGAGTAGTTCCCTGCAGTCAGTCAGCTCAAAAGGCAAACTGCACATGGTGGATGTCATCGTGTCACACACTGCCTCGACACTCTCTAGCTTCAGTGGTTAGGATACTGGGCCCATAACCAAATTGTTGACCTAGTGCACAGCGGAAGGACTAGGGTGGCCAACTCACCCTTGCTAGAACAGGAGGTAACTGCTTGCAGTATAAGAAAAAGAAACACTCAGACAGTAGATTTAGTTCCAACAGGAATACTTTATCTCTTGTTTCCTCAAAAGAACAAAAATAACAATAACTATCCACTCTCTACTCTGGACAACAATCTGAGCCCGAACCTGAAGGTGAAGGAGAGGTACTGAATTGGGTATGCAGTCTTCTTATATAGTTTTGTCCAGCAAATCATTAGCTAGATGATCTAATCATCCTGGCCTGTGACCTTTTCACTTCTGCTGACTGTTACATGCCAATCACTGCAGACCCAGACAGAGAGGCTCCGACCTTTACAATTCTGCTGACTGTTACATGCCAATCACTGCAGACCCAGACAGAGAGGCTCCGACCTTTACAATTCTGCTGACTGTTACATTCCAGTCATTCTAGACCAGCATATGACCACCTTGCAATTTTCAATATCCTGACATAATGGAGGATGAAAAATGTTTCTAATTATTCCTTCCATCTACTGCTTTTCTCTTGCAAATGTCCCTTCTCCCATCCCAGATCTTTTTTTACTAGATATTTGTCCCCCAGCCTGGCTCCAAAGTAATATGTAAACTAGGCTGAAACTGCTTGATTGTTGGTAAGACAGAATTGGTGGGAACAATGGAATTAATCATCCTGCCAGTCTTTGTCTGTAAACCCTACCCCCTGGATCTCTATTATTTTGACAAATGCACTGGGTTTAATCTATGGTTGCCCTCTCTGGGTTGATAAATTATTGGGAATTAGAGGGTAGAGGTTAGGGAAGTTGGAGTTTGGGATCTGAGTCCATCTTCCAAAGCAGCCATTTTTTCCCCAAGGGAACAGAACTTTGCTATCTGGAGATCAGTTGTAATTTTGGGTGATCACCAGAAAGGATCAGATCTCCATTCTTTTTGTGAATATAAATCAATGTCCCCCATATATTATGTACATATTTTTTCTTTAAATATACATATATAAACAATGCATATGACATACATATGCAATCAACAACTCCCTTAAACGATAAAATAAATTGTGCTAACCCTCTATGAATTCTTAATGAATAATTACACTGTTACATTATCTTCTCAGTTATCTATGATTAATTACACTTTTGACACTTGTCAAAATACATGCTGTTAGGGCTCATAAAGGAGAAGATTCAGAGCCGGGAGAGTCAGATTGCTATCGTTCATGAGATCAAGGATGGAGAGATTTTCAGGAACAGCAGACAGGAGGCCCTGCATAGTATTACCAGACCGACTCTTGGCAGGTGGCTAGAGGGTTCTGTTTTGAAAGAACAGTGTCTCTACCCATCATGCCAACCCTTGGGGTGTTTAGCAGTGCCGTGCCAAAATGGAGAGCCCATTCTCTGCTTTGGCTACTGAATCCACAAGGATGCACTAGTCTTGTCTAGACTTGTCTTCACCCATATCTGCCTTATAAAATACCTACCTCACACCCTTCCTAAAGGATTTCAAATGAAGTGACTTCATCTTTTTTCATTTCACCACCCCCACCACCCCACAAGTCCCCACATTCTCCTGACCTGCAGGACTATTAGTCCCTGTGGGTTCTGTAACTTCATGGATAAACTTTCCTAGGGATAAAAATGGCTTCTGAGGGAAAGGAAGGTGCAGCTATCAGCAACTTCCACTGATGGATCATAGGATTGAACTAGATTTGCCAATCTCCAGATGAAACCTGGTTACAGAGCTGGATCTAGGCGGGTGAAGGGGGCCATTAGTCCCATGCAGCATTGGCAGAGGGTGTCAAATGTGTGTGATGGCTGTCTTGGTAGTAGGGAGAGGAACACAGCAGTGAGGCTTCACTTGGGGCACCAAAATTGGAAAACAATCCCACTTTCTTTGTTTCCCTAAACTCCATGAAAGTTCCTGAGAGGACAACTCAGCCCACCCTCCCTCCCTCCTGTGTGCTCAGAGACCCAGCCTGGAAAGCAGCCAGAGGAAGACAAGGCAGTAGGAAGCAACAAACTAGGAGGTGCTGGTATGCTTGCAAAGCCAAGTGCCTTGTCTGGGGGAGCACCGGGAGTACTGTCCTTACAGCCCCAGGACATGGCAAAGGGCTCAGTCTGGAGAGGCTGGCAAACAAGGGAAGATGGCTAAGAGGTAGATACATACTGCAGGTGTGGGGGTGGGGATAGAATTTCTGAGTTAGTGATATAGCATCACCTCAGTATGATGCCAGCGCTTCCAGGTTGTGCTGGAAGTGAAATAATTGTGCACCTATGAAGATCACTGCCTCCTTGTTTAGCTTGTTTGTTTCTGCCCACCATCCAGATTACCAGGAGTTTGCCCACCATTAGCAGGCACCATAAAGCCCAGTTATTGCAACTTTGCCAATAGAAGAAGGGAGCAATTTCAACCCCCCCCCCCCCGCAGCTTCCTGATCCTGTATACTCTATAATTTCTAATAGGTCCTATGACTGGAGGAATACATTTTCCCAGGGTTGGAAATGACTGCTGTGAGGAAAGCTGGGAATGGACCCTGAAGGCTCCTTACACTGCAGAGGTGTAGCAAGGGAGAAAAGCACCCGGTGCACTGGTGTGTCCTCTGCCCCGACCACGGAATGCCCCCGCCCCACCCCGCCCCACCCCAGAACTCTCCCAGAATGTCCCCACCACACCCCAGAATGCCCTCACCATGCCCCCATAGGGGTGTGCGCCCAGTGCATCGTGTTCTTCATGTTCTTAGGCTTCTTCATCATGATCAGAACTCGGCATTTTCAAATGTGCCTTATCACAAGCAAGGAATCTACATTTGTACACTTTATATGTATTGTGGGGAAGGACCTTAAGTCTCACAGGGTATGTCTTGACTACATCATTTTACATATCAAGTGTACATTCAATTGTCTCATGTAGTGGTCATCATGTTAAGTGTGCAAATGGACATATAAAATGCACAAAAATCACCTTTGCATTAGTTATAAAGAAATTCACACAAGCTAACCTTTATTTTTTTTCCCTCTGTACAAATGGTAACTAGATTGTGAGATCTTTGAATGAGATATCAGTCAACACTATCTGTGAAGTTGTCACTGGTGTTCTAGAACAAAATAATATTGACACTTTATTTGGTTAGGTTACATAAGCTTATGTGACATTGAATGACTCATGTACTTTGCCAACACTGTGAATGGCACATCCTAATATTAATATATTTGTTACCTAATCCATAAATTATACTAAGACAAGGAGTTGTAATTATTCCTTGGGAACAGTAAGCACCTTCCATTAAGTATTTAATTGGTAGTTAACTGTGAAGTTACCCATGGAGCCCTAGAACAAAATGAAAATAAACCTCCGTAATAATTATTTGAGGCAAAATTACAGGTTACATTTTCTTCATGTCATCCCCAGCTGCTGGTGATCAACCTATGCTGGGGGATTCTGTGGTTATAACTTAACTCTCAGGTATTTTGGAAGCCACTTGCACTGTGTGGCAAGAAGGAACATAAGCCTCCTCCCACACTATTTTCCTGACCTGAAACAGTTGGAAAGGGTGGGGGAAGTTGTTTTCCCTATTGAAAAAACTATGGCTCATTCTGCACATGCAGAATAATGCACTTTCAAACTGCTTTCAGTGCTCTTTGAAGCTGTGCGGAATAGCAAAATCCACTTGCAAACAGTTGTGAAAATGGTTTGAAAACGCATTATTTTGCATGTGTGGAAGGGGCCTATGTGTGCTGATGGGCTTCCACAACTTTCACTTTGCTGCCTCTCACTTTAGCAACAGGCTTAAAAACATGGCTCTTGCTGAAACACAGGAGACAACTTATTCCTTTGAGAAATCTTTTTTGAGACGTAAGAATGAAGTAGACAATATATTTAATACGAGGATGTGTGAACTACAGATAACAGATCATTTGGGGAAGGCTAGGCTAGGCGCACTGCTGTATAGTTATAATACTTTTACAAGGTTGTATCAATTTGGTGACTGGCATAAGAATCATGACAGGGAACTTCCTGTAAGAGTTTTGTTATTTAAAGCAGCTCTTCATCTCACTGCAGTTAACAGGGGCACTTGCGTTGGCTGGCAGGATGCAGATGGAAAGTACAAATGAACTTGGTCTTTAAGTGCTTTTCTTGTCAATGTTGAAATGTTGGGTCATAAGCTCTGTTCGCTGCAGCTATTAGCAATTGTTTATTGTAACCTGTCTGACCCGATAGAAGCGATTACTATACATCCGCTAATGAGTAAAAGGAGATCCAGTATGAGGCATACCTTCAAATTTCCATTGCAGATCTCTCTTCCGTATAATGGTGAATAAACAATGTTCTGTTTTAGCCATTTCCAGACAACGATGTCTCTCGAAACCTCAGCATGAGGTTTAGACACGTCTTCCAGCCAAGCTTCTGGTTAATGGATTGCTAAATAGGTGCCACATGAGGCATTCCTAAACACATTTGCTAGGAGGTAAGCCTTGATGAACTCTGTGGAACCTTCTCTGGTTTAAACATGTGTAGGACTGCGCTGTTTAAAGGAAGACAGATGTAAAACTCTGGATGTTTCCTGGAAACTTTTTACAGATATCTAATTCCCCCTATTAAACCCACTCCTGTGGTTTGAGCAAACTTGTAAATTGCCACACTCTGTGTGTCTACTTAAGAGAAGAATATACAAGTCCTGATTTTCTTTACACAGGAAATGATTTATTTTGTATAATAATACACTTTGTGACACAATTATACCAGACTCTTTCCGATCATTCTGAATCGGTTTCTAGTATATCTAGATATCCTCCGTTTCGACTTGTGGGGGGAAAAATAATATTAAAAGTAGCAGTTCAAATTTGAATATTTGCTTCAATATTTAAAACATTACTCAAATTCCAGGTTGGTTATACTAGCTGCTCTTGGACACCAGAGTGACTGGTATCTTTGTTACCTGAGAAACTTTTTGTTGGAGATGGCCGGTCAAAACCTGGAACTCAGCCTCTGCTACAGAAATTTGACTTTGCCCTTTTGTTTTCTTACCTCTTTATCTTATAAAATCCTGGGAAAGTGAGTTGAATCCCTGGAAGGCTTCTGGCAACCAGGCAAAAGTCAAACCAAGTTCTAGCAGTGGTCGAATTCCCACTACCGTCTTAGCCAGGTTTCAGAACACAAACTCACCAGGTTTGAGGGACGACCTCCCCGATCGAATCCCCACTACCATCTTAGCAAGGTTTCAGAACGCAAACGAGGTCGTCCCGGTTAGTTTGTGTTCTGAAACCTGGCTAAGACAGTAGTGGGGATTCGACCAGTGTCACGTGGACCGCTTGGCTAAGATCCAACCAGTGACATGATGAACAGTAGACTTTGCCCGATATCACCACCAGCTGAGTCTGCTCTGCTCAGACTGGCTGGTGACAGTGCAGGAGAAGACCGTGGATGAGCCTTGGCCCTGGCATTGTTGTCTTCACAGGCTCAGGGCTGAATCCATCAGCCCTTGTATCTAGGATGTTCAGTTCAGACCCAGCTGGTGGTAGTGTGAGAAGACAGATGAATAGTCCTTCATTCTTGTTGCTAGCCATTTGGATGACCCAGTCTGTGGCTGCTGGTCTTTAGATAAGTCTATTTGAATGCCTACTTAAAAAAAAATAGGGATTCCTATCAGGCCTGTAAAAACTGTGTAATATATGACTACAGTGATGAAAAACCTTTAGCCAACCTTGTAAAATGTGACTTCCTGTCTATTGGTAGTACACGTATTTCTTCTTTAGCCTTTAGAAGTCATTCTTCAAACAAACAAAAAATAAATTGCATAATTTTATAGCAATGCAATAGGCCTTTCCTAGTTGGGAGGCAAACCCCACAAAGTTATATAATTTCACAGTCATAACGTGTGTTTCACAGCCAGATGGGAGAATCCCACAAGCGATGATTTAATTGGAGAAGGGAAATCCTTTTTGTAGAACAGTAATTAGTGATGTGGGATGGTAGCCCTAGATGGTAGGAGGAAAAATGGCACAGTTTCCGTAATTCTGCTTGTCTACAGTCAGAGTGCAAACAGACCTCTCAGAGATTTAGCGGAGACATATGTTCTTTGCTGTGCCTGACTAATCAGATATGTGAAGTGACTGCTCTTATGATTCATTAAACTAACCTGTATCGCTCTTGTAGACAAGGTTTAATGAACTACTATTGCCCTGCCTTATGAACTCAGAAGTGAAATTGGGCATAAAAAGTGCAAAAATTTAAAACAACAACTTATAAAACCATAACTTAACCTGGAACTCAATGAAAATGATTAGATGGTCACATTTTCAAAAAAAAATGTGTGTGTGTGTGTGTGTGTGTGTGTGTGTGTTTATGTATATCCTGCTCTTCTGCTGGACTTGCAGCCAGGCACTCCGTCTTGTTTGCATTTCTCCTCGAAATAGTCTTCTCCTTCACTTTAGAGTCTTTAGCAAGCCTGCTGATGATACTAATCATTGTTGGGCTTCAGGGACATCTGGAACCCTTGAGCTGTAAATCTGCAGACCCAGGGAGACCTCTTCTGCCTATGGCTATTCCTATGGAACCCTGAGGTGGTGGTCCTCCCCCCCCCGCCCCGCCCCACATGTCCCTAGTGGCCAGCATTTCAAACTTTCATACTGACTCCTTCTGTGATTCATGATTAGAATTTTTAGACTAGAGCCGTGGTGGCAAACCTTTGGCACTCCAGATGTTATGGACTACAATTCCCATCAGCCCCTGCCAGCATGGCCAATTGGCTTTAGCCAACCTTTATTGGCTTTAGTCAACCAATTGGCCATGTTGGCAGGGGCTGATGGGAATTGTAGTCCATAACATCTGGAGTGCCAAAGGTTCGCCACCACTGGACTAGAATGTTTCTAGGACTGGGACAATCTGTGAAAAATTGCCCTTGCTGGTATTTATTTATGTAAACTATTTATGAGGAGTATTTATTTGTTGTCTTTCTGCCTGACCAAAGCCCTTCAAGGTAGTAGAACATTGAATTGTAATAAATAGAATAAAGTTCAAAAATGATAGCCATGTTCATGCAAAAAAAATTGCTATGTTTCACATTAATAAAAGGGAGAAACAGGAGCGTAGTTGATTTACTTACTTTATTTCGATCCTACCTTTCTCCCTGTGAAAGCATTATTTCAACAACCCTGTGATGTAGGTTAGGCTGAGAACATGTGACTGGCCCATGGTCACCCAGTGAGCTTTCATGGTAGAGTAGGGATTCAAAGCTGGGTCTCTCAGATCCTAGTTGGACACTGTAACCACTATGCTCCACTAGTTCTGAGGGTCGATACGTTTGCAACTTTGAGTGTTCTGAGGCAATACTCTGGAGTAAACATGCATAGGATTGCAGGCAGCAAGGATTACTAGCCTCAAGAGAGGCCTAGATTTCCCCTGCAATTACAATCGATTTCCAGATTTAGGGAGATTTTTGAGGGCGATCATGGAAATTCCTAGAGCATTGTGGCAATGTCATTTCCAGGTGCATATCTGGAACTGACACATCTGGAATTTAGCATTCAGTTTTCTGTGATGCATGTTTTCATGAAAACTGTGAAGCTGGCTTGCCAATTCAGGTGAAGAACCCATACTCAGATCCCAATGCTGCCTCTGCTTTCTCACCGGTTTTCTCATCAGAGATATTTTTGAAACCTTTTATGGAGAATCTTCATTTTCTAGATTATGTTGCTTTACTATATTCAGTGATGTTATCTACCTGGATCTTATATACTTGTTCATCTGAAATAGTTTTCCTTGTGCAAGATGATTGATTTTGTCAATTGAATATTTATAATTGCTTCAATTTTTATATATGTAATAATCCAAAATTCTTCTGTAAATTGTTAATTGGGTATCTCTGCTTCTCTGGCTATAAATATATGGTGGACACTACTCCAGATAAGGCTCCAGCATGAAATGTATTGGTTTGTTCTATCAAATGCTAGAAAGTGTTCAAATTAAAACATGTGCTCTGCTAAAGGAGATCTCTTTCTCTGTGAAGATCTTTAAACAGTTGATGCCTGGTTTTGAAACTGAAACTGAATGGAAGCTCAAGTCTTAAACCTGCTCTTCTTTCCCTGCACAGCTCTGAGGCAACTTCTGTCTACAGTTTGAATTTGTTGTATGGAACAAAATTCATGGTGATCATTTTGTCAGCAATGTTCAACTGCATGTGTGATGCAAATTCTTTTACACTAAATGCAAGATTCATCCACTATTACCCCACTCAGAAGTATATTGAGACTTTGTGGAGGGTGTACAGTCTAAAGCTGACAATTTGAGAAACTCACACTAATAGCATTTTAATAAGGCATCCCAAAAGATGGAAACAGGTACACTCTAACAGCAATGATTTATCAGAGACAGGTAACAAAAAACCCCAGACAGCTTGACTAACAGTTGAGTGTTCATTCAAGTAGATCTGCTATTAAGTCTGTAACGATCCCAGAATCCAGTAAAAAACAAACCTTCTGTTGACTTTTGTTTTGTATAAGATTGTTTGCTTCTATTCGATGTAATTCCCATGGAAAATGTAAATATAAAAAGAATTATGTATGTGTGTGTTCTGCCATTGATGTTTTTACATTCTTTAGTCTTTTTAAAGAGACAAGCACACCAGTGTCATCTCATTCTCTTTCTTGGATAGACACGGATGGCTCCCTCCTTCAGGCTGAGAGACCTTGAATAAGATTTTGATAGATTTCTGACCCAAGAAACCTGGGGTATGAATCCCGTTCCATATGCAAGTAAACAATTTTCTGAGCTTCATCAAAGCAGGATGGGGTTGGCTTTTGAATGTTCATGACAATAGCTTCTCTTGTTGGACTGTCAATATTAATCTGAAAATTAAAATAATTTTAAACATAATCAATATTTCTACACTTTCCCCCAGAAAGGGTGATTATAAAAAATGAGAAGTCAAGTTCTAAAGGTGAGAGCACTGAAGTAAAAGCCTGAAAGCTGAACCTTAAAGATGTAGGCAATTGTGGGTTTTATCAAGGAAATGGAGCAGTTCAAGATTTTTTTTAAAAAAAAAACATGTATTCCCATATGCATTGAGATATACATAGAATTACCATCTTAATTTATGTGGAATATTCATGGTTTGAGATCTCCATATTTTTTTTAATGTAAGGTATAATGTCCTACTGAAAATGGGACAGTTCATGTGAATGGCACCACAGACAATGAATTTAGCGTGGTGACTGAATGAATCAATATATCCTCTATTGTTATGCTGCATCTCTCCAACTCCACATTTTATAGTCAAAGTCATTTTAGTATTTTGACCAACGAGTTGAAAAGCTGGCAGGAACTTGCTACCTTTTAATGTTAGGAAATGCGCATTGTCGTTTCTTAAAATTATAAGACTGCAACATCCCGTGTGACTTATATTTAAAATGTTATTGTTTAAAGTTTACTTATGATGCATCTCCTCCTGTTCCTGGAATATTAATGCCCTCCCTGGATGATAGTGTGCATCCTTATACTTGGAAGTTACGAGGTATTGCTATGGTGTGCAGAAAAGAAATCCAACTCATTATATAACAATTGCTGGGGATACTTTATTTTACAGTATGAAAATCCTACTGGAGAACATCCACATCTATTATGTGTAATATATCTGACAGTATTTGAAATTTACCAGTCTTTTTAGTTGATGGGAACTCTGTATGCCCGGTCTTGTTTTTCCCAACTAGAAACCACCGTAGGTCTTAAGCGTCATCTCTGTTTGGACAAACCAGTGATAGCTTTACTGAATCCTCATCAATCAGGAAGACTGGTAAACATCAGCTACTTCAAATTCTTATCATAAGGTAGTTTTGAAGTTCATTAGCTTTTATGGTGCATCTTTACTTGTATGTTTACAGGATGGAAGTGGCATGTCTTTTAACAAAATCTTTCTGGAAATTTTCCCATTAATAATCCTGGCAGAATAAATTTTTACAGCACTTCCCATAGAAAAGATTAATTTGCTCCTGTTGTTCAGTTACCCTCCAAAAACCTATATTCCTTTTGAATTCTACAGAACTCTTCATCGGACTGGAAGTTAAAAAATAAAAAATGTACCGGAATAAAAAAGGATTTTCCAGAATGCAGTCTTAAAGTCCTTTTGTCAGCATCTTTGGTAGAATGTTTAGCTGATGTAAATGGGTGCAGGACAGCCTAACAAAGAGATGTAGAGAACCTGAAAGGTTGCACCCTCTATAGTGTCATAGTGAAGAGCCAGCAAATGGAATAGAGAGGCCAAGGCCTTTCCCCGATGCTTCTTTTTACAGCTGGCATTAACTCCCTCTGAATTTGGAAGTTCTGTTTGGTCCTTTCCACACAGCAGAAACAAAATGTCCTGCAGACATTTTAAAAAGATCAGTTTTGAGGTGGTGTGTTCCCACAGCACAGAGAAACAAGCGTTGTCAGCCAAAATGGTTCTTTTTTTCCCACCTGAGGTCAATAGAACTCAGGTCAATTTCAGAGTTGCGCTCACCATTTTGTGTGCTGCTGGAGAGGTTCTCCTGCCTCCGTCATTTGGTGGAAGTTTTCCATGCTTGCAGCTCATCCTCACGCAATTTCCATGTAAAAAGTAGACGAATAGAGTTTGTTTTGTCTAGCGATTCTGCACATGTCATTTTTCCTTTTGTTTTGAGGGGTACGTCTTTGAAGCTATGATGATACAAATATGTGCATATTGCAGCTTTTCTAATTGTGACGTCATAGCTTCATAGACAAATCCCTCAAACAAAAAAAGAAAAAACAACAACACATGAGCGGCATTGCTAGGCAAAACAAACATTATTCATCTACTTTTTACATGGAAATTGCATGCGGATGAGCTGAAAACAGAGGAAACCTCCATTGGGAACCTTCATGGAGAAACTGTTGCAGCCCACAAAATGGCGGGCATGAACGGTGAAAATGAAAGAACTTTGGGCAGGAGAAATAAAACATTTCCTGCCTGCTTTTGTTCACTCAGCAGACAGGAAACGTCTCCAACCCAGGTGGGGGTGGGGGGAGGAGATAGCTAGTTTAGCGATTTTTGAAAAACCTGCATTGAGAGAAATGTTCTGGAAATGTTTTGAGGGAGAAAGCTGTGCAAACTTCATCCCCAAAATGTTTTTTAAAATGTCCTCAGGGTGTTTTATTTCTGCTGTGTGGAAATCATCTTTAATCACTGTAGCTAGTAGCCTTTCATTGACTACATGATTATGTATAATTCCTTTTAAAGCCATTCATGCTTTTGACCATCACTACATGCACTCACAGTTAATTCCACAATTTAATTACTTATGTGAGAAAAGATTTTCCTTTGTTGTGAACCTGTTTCCCATAAATATCATTGGCTGCCATCAACTTCTATTATTATGGGAGAAGAAGCAAAGCTTTTCCAGTGCACAGTCGTTTATGACATCTAGAAGCCATCTAGAAACATTTGCCCATCAGTGTGAGGGTGGTTGCCCAGTTTTACAATATTTCCATTTTATTCATATCCCATATTATTCTCTGTTCCTTGGGATGTGGTTTTAAGTGGGGTGGGATGCTATTACATTTCCACTTTTAAATGACATTTAGGGTCACTTACTTGTGAGTAGATCAGTGGATTGGTACATATTCCAATGAGTTATTTGACCCAATTATTTTAGGAAGTGGGTGTTCACCACTACCCCTGCTTCCCCAGAGCATCATGGTACATTTGTGTATCTCTGGGGATTTCCTTGGCTTTTCTCAGATTTTTATTAAACTTTTGCTCCAAACTTTTGAGAAAGATCACACAGTGAAGCCTGGGTGGATAAATTTGGATCTTCTGGTCCACATGGCAGGCTTTTTCATGACCTGTCCCTTTAGCAGACATTTCTTCCCCTCAGCACTGGGTGTTTTACTTTTTTAAAAAAATCAACTTTAGAATATTGTTTCAATGTACCATTGTAACAATAGGTGTAGAAGGTTCTGTGTATTCTCAGTTTTCATTTTAAAAAGTAAGCTTCTAGTCTTTTCTCTTGCAAAGATAAGCCTTTTTCCTTATACCTCTGCAAGGGAATGGATACAGATTAGTTTTAGATGGAAGCTGAGACTTCAGAGAAGCTATTATTACAACAGCATTTTGGATACGACAATATTTTTGTGCCAAATTTAAAAAAAACCTGCAAAAGCCCTGGAGGCCTGGGGATGGTGATAGTGGCCACTTCTGGGAAACTGAAGCAGGGAAATTGAGGAAAACCATGTGGAAACCCAGTCACAACTGTGGTTTACCTGCAGCCTCAGCAGCAACAGGAAAACTGCAAAATCCCATCCCTGTGAGGGAGATACCTCAGTCTCCCACTTACAGTCCTCCACTGATCAGTACATGACAATTCTTGCAAATATGCCAGCTGAAGAAGACTTTTCCGAAAGGACATCTACAAACAGTGGATCATGTTCTTTGCACTTTCTTCTCAGACACTGTAGGGGACATTACATGCGCCACTCTGCTCCAGGGTGGGGCCAAGGGCCGGGTTGCAGCCTCCTATAGGCTCCCGGCTGCCCCACCTGCTGACGCCCGTAGTGGGTGTGGCCACTGCCTGCATTCTGCCCTTCTAAGGGGAGGCATGGTGGGACCTCTTTGCATTGCCCATCCCGGGCAGCAATGGTGGGCCCTGCTGATTCAGGGGCCGCTCTTTCTTACTGTGCCATTTTCCCAATACAAAACTCCTCCTTGTTAGATTTTTTTTTTAAAAAAGATAGGCATTGACAAGATACTTGTGCCCTTTCTGTATTAAAGCTAATTGCAACCTTCGCCCACCACCCTCCCTGGTTTGATTAGGGATAAAGCATTTTGTTTGTGTGTGTGTGGAGGTGCCAGTCCAAATGAACCCTTTTGTGGCTGCATTTTTTTTTAAAAAAGACACAGCCATCTATCTACTATAAAGAAGTTAATCAATCTGGATTTTACTTTGTACCTCTCTGGAAAACTTTTATTCCCCCTCCTTTTGCTTGATTGTATAAGTAATATCAGCCTTCAAGATGTTGAAGTGTTTGTGGGGTGTATATTTCTTCCCCTTGAGGCTGCTTTTTAGGTTCCTGGTACACACTAGGAGATCTGGTACACACTAGAGATCTGGTACACACTGGGAAATCTGATCACAGATTTCTAGGGAAGCAGAGTTTTTGACTTGAAATCTCATGGGAACTGGGGATACCATGGAAAATATAAGCTGGCATGAACATAAACTTGAGCAAATGACTTCTTAATTGGGAATGTATATCTGCTTTTACTTGGCAGGCTTGGAAAAGGAGGAAACTCTGAAAGATTAATATTTGATTATTACAGTAGAGTTCTAAACAAGCAGGGGCAGCATAAACACAATCACCTTTACAGGGGGGTTCCATCTCTTATTTAGACGTACTGAAAAGTTTTTGAACATTGAACATGTATTTTTCTCTCTAAACCCCTTCTGTATTTCTCTCTATAGTTTTAATTTACCTCCCTTGGAGCCTGAGGCTGGATATAATGCTGAAAAAGTTTCTGTGCCACTGAAAGCCTTTTCTTCTGTGATGGGATCTTTTTGAAGTTCTCACAAGCAAGCCAGAACTCAATGTTTTCATCACTGTATTCTGTCTTTAGGTAGGATCTGTAGATTATGCGCCCATCTGAAAAGTATGCAGTGGTTAAATATTGATTTATCAACACAATTGTCAGTATTCTGAATGAAAATGTCCTAGCCAGATGTGGCTGGAACTCAATACAAATAGTAGTCAAGAGTTGGTACCTAAAATGACAATTTTCTCCCTATTGCTTTTACAATGTACTTAAACCAATGTTTTATGATGTCATCATTTTTGTACATTCCATCCTCACCCTCCAGCAAATCCAATAAAATTCAGTAGCCTCTTACATTTCCTTTCTTACATTTCTTACAGCACAGGAAAAAGAGGCAGATCTCTGCCTCCATTTGCTGATGGTTGACCCAGGACATATGCTCTGAAGGCTCTGATCCCAGGCGCCTTTTCAACCCAAAGAGTACATAGTTATACTTTTTCTTTTTTTTATTTTGGAGAGGCTGTATTTGAAGATACACAGACCCGAATACGAAAATCTTAGCTGCTTGGAAGATAGGTGCACTACTCATTGAAAAGCATTGGGTTGACCTTTTCTCCATGGACTCTCTTCATTTTTTGTGCACTAAGAAAAAACAAAGATGGTCCATGGATGGCGAGTCTACCCAGTGCTTTTCATTGGGCAGCAGACCTGTCATCCAAGCAGCTAAGATTCTCATATTCATGTCTGCTTATCTTTGAATACAGCTCCTCCAAATAAAAGGAAAAGTATATACTGCCAGAATTGGATTGGAGCCTTCAGAGCAAATGTCCTGGGTCAACCTTCAGCAAATGGAGGCAGCGAGAATCCCTTCAGCAGCACACAAAATGTTAGATGCCAGCTGATGAGGAAACTGACCAGAGAGCTTAATGGTCAGGAGGGAAACATAAAACACCTTCTGAGCTTCTGAACTCAACACAGCCAGGCAGGAGACACCTTATAGATGACTTGAAGGGAAAAAAGTCCTCCTTCTAGCATCATCAAAAGAAGACAGGTTGGGCTGAAGTAAAACGCCCTGAGGATGTCTTAGAGGAAAAAAGCTGTGTAAAGTTCCTCCCCAACACATATTTTTGGAGTCCTCAGGACATCTTACTTGTGCTGTGCAGAACAAACCAAGATGGTGGAGCACTACTCACAATATGATGACAATCTGCTGCTGGTTCCCGGCCCCTCAATGATGCGGCTGGCCTCCACTCGGGCCAGGGCTTTTACGGCCCTGGCTCCTGCCTGGTGGAACACTCTTCCTCCAGCTGTCCGGGCCCTGCGGGATCTTGGTGAGTTCTGCAGGGCCTGTAAGACGGAGTTGTTCCACTGGGCTTTTGGAGTGTCCGGCCGCTGATGTCCACCCGCCCCCTCCCCTCCCCTATTTTAGCCTCCTGTGTGGTCCCTTTACCATCTATGGGACCCCTCCCCCCCTCTTGGAGGGTTTTATTAAGGATTTATTGCCGATGCTGTTTTTATATGCTGATCGCTGTTGTTTATTTTAAATGGATTTTAATTGTATGTTGTATTACTATGTTGTTCACCGCCCAGAGCCCTTTGGGGGTAGGGCGGTATAAAAAACTCATAAATAAATAAATAAATAAATAAATATATCCATTCACATATACTGCTGTGCTCTTGTTATGTCATATGTGTGGGAACTGATATTATGTGGACCAAAACTCAGCATTTATCAAACATATAAACTAAATATATTGTCTAAGGCTATCACTAGAATATTATGGGTTTCCAGGTTGCATGGCTGTATTCCAGTAGTATTTTCTCCTGACGTTTTGCCTACATCTGTGGCTGGCATCAAAGATGCAGGCGAAGCGTCAGGAGAAAATACTACTGGAACATAGCCACACAATCCAGAAAACTCACAACATCCTATATAAACTAGACTTCGGTGTTAACCCAATCACTTCCCCTACTCAATCTCTATACCATTTTGGTGCTCTTGTCATTAATTATGTGACTACTTACGTTTAGTAGCCATCAGTTTTTCAAAAGACTGAGACCATTGTAGTACTTCCTCCAGATACATTCTTTGAGAAAAAAGAAAAAATAATTTATCATGGTTTAAGGATTATTTATTTATTTTTTAAATTGTATTTCAATGCCAATAAAGATTACTTGTATTTGTAATTTAGCACGGCTTCAGAATGGCAGGTCAATCTTTTTTCCCACAATTAATAATACAGTATCTCAATTGAACAATGCAAGAGATCTGTAGTTCATATTATGTGAAAAGTATTAAAATGACCATCCTAATTCAAAAAGAAGAGCAAATCAACAACACCCCAACCCCAAACCAACAGGCAAGGATTCTTCCAGAATTCTGCTCACCTGACACACACACACACACACACAAAAGCAGGGCACCTGTGCTTCGCTACGCATGCTTCATCACAGCCTCTCTATTAACTTCGGGGTGACAGTCAGCATACCTCATCACAGCCTGTCTGTGAACTTCTGGGTTGTTTTTTGCATATTTTGCAGCAGCTTCCCTTACTTGTCTTTTTCTAATCGTATCTGTAAATCGCTTTCTGCGTTTAATCCCTCTTCTCCCTTTAGCTGTTTCAACAGAAGGAGCAGGTTCGTATGCGTTGAGGAGGTCGGTGGTAGAATCCAGTTGGGCCACTGTTGGCTCAGTTGTGCTTGTTGTTTGGTGGGCATTATCAGAACTTGTCGATTCAACACAGGGAAGTAAAGCGTCAAAGTGCCCTTCATTAAAAACTCCTGTGAAATGAATCATTTTTACTCCCTGTACTGCATCCTTTAGCTTGGCAAGCAGGTTTTTAACTGTCACCTTTAGAATGTTCGTGCAGATGACCAGAGTTCAACAGTAATGCAGATGGCCAGAGTTCTACAGTAAATGTGTAATAACTCAAGTAAAACTGAATATTTTGAAAAATCCTTTCTTAGTGAGCACCTAAACCACATAATGAACCGGTGTGCCAAATTTCAACTTTGTAGGTTTGATGGTTTTTGAGTTCTTTTGATGAGTCAGTCAGTCAGTCAGTCAGTCAGTCAGTCAGTCAGTCAGTCAGTCAGTCAGTCAGTCAGTCAGTGGTATTTCGCATTTATAGATATAGATATATACAGTGCTACTGAGATTCATCTGTGTGGAGTTTTACTAGTGCACATGAAGGCATTTGCACATTAGTCAAACATTGCACATACCGGTAAATGAATCTTGATGGAGTCATGTGTATCATCACGTTACTATTTTTCTTTGCTGTGTTTTCATAATGCATATGTTATCATTTCTATACTACTTTCTCAAAGGAAAATGAATTCTGCAAGTGAAGACTTCTCTGTGCTTCTCATTATTTGCAGTAAGAAGAAATGGAGTGAATTAGCCAGCACAAGTGCTCCTGTATCACACTCCACACAGAAAGCTAAAGGTTGGCTTCCTTCATCCATTCTTGGCTTCACATCAGTTAACAAAGGCACACTAAAGTCCCTTAATGATTATACAGTTTAGTATTATAATCCATTCTTGATTAAAAACAAAATTGGCCTTTGCACACCACGCCCAAATAAAAGCTTTAGAAACCTGCCTGCCCTAACAGCTGTTTGCAGGATTTTAGAATCTAGTCTCTTTCTAATCATCTCTGTTATCGCCTTGGAGTATTGGTAGCTTGTTCTACTAAAGTGCCTGGGCCTGGACTGTATTTTTTGTTAGCAAATAAGAAGATTATCTTGCTGACGGAAACATTCCAGGTTGTTATTGTTTGTAGTCTTGAGCCTGCATGTTTCTGCGTGTGCTTTTGCAACACCCTTGGAATACCAGCAACTAGGGTTGCCAACCTACAGAGATAGGTCTGGAGGGTAGACTGTATAGAATTATATTCCCCCATCTGCAAATCTTGTCCTCCTCAAGATTCACCAGCCCAAATCTCCAGGAATCCCCCCGCCTCGAGTTGGCAAATCTAATGGCAGCTCCTTGTGGTGTCACTTTGCTTCAGTGAACTTCTTTATTTCACTGCAATCTTAGTGATTTTACTTTGATATAGTATTTGATGTAATGCATCAAATATTCAAGATGTTGTTGTGTCATATTGGTATACTGGATAGGGTATTGGACTAGATTCTGAGAAACTCAGGTTTAGATCTCACCTCTGCCAGGGAAGCTTGCTGGGTGACCATGGGCTAGTCATACACTCTCTGTCTAACCGGTTCTGGTGGTGAGATTCAAATAATTTAACAACTTGTTGTTTACAAGCACCATTTTAACAACCAGTTCTGCCGAAGTGGTGCAAACCTGCTGAATCCCACCACTGCTTATAGGCATGAGGTAGGAGAAAGGAGAACCAGTATAGTGTAGTGGTTAGACTGTTGGACTAGAATGAGAGACCCAGTTTTGTATCTCCACTCTGTCATGGAAGCTTAAGAACATAAGAACATAAGAACAAGCCAGCTGGATCAGACCAAAGTCCATCTAGTCCAGCTCTCTGCTACTCGCAGTGGCCCACCTGGTGCCTTTGGGAGCTCACATGTAGGATGTGAACGCAATGGCCTTCTGCGGCTGTTGCTCCCGATCACCTGGTCTACTAAGGCATTTGCAATCTCAGATCGAGGAGGATCAAGATTGGTAGCCATAAATCGACTTCTCCTCCATAAATCTGTCCAAGCCCCTTTTAAAGCTATCCAGGTTAGTGGCCATCACCACCTCCTGTGGCAGCATATTCCAAACACCAATGATCACCTGCGTTGCGTGAAGAAGTGTTTCCTTTTATTAGTCCTAATTCTTCCCCCCAGCATTTTCAATGAATGCCCCCTGGTTCTAGTATTGTGAGAAAGAAAGAAAAATTTCTCTCTGTCAACATTTTCTACCCCATGCATAATTTTGTAGACTTCAATCATATCCCCCCTCAGCCGCCTCCTCTCCAAACTAAAGAGTCCCAAACGCTGCAGCCTCTCCTCATAGGGAAGGTGCTCCAGTCCCTCAATCATCCTTGTTGCCCTTCTTTGCACTTTTTCTATCTCCTCAATATCCTTTTTGAGATGCGGCGACCAAAACTGGACATAGTACTCCAAGTGCGGTCGCACCACTGCTTTATATAAGGGCATGACAATCTTTGCAGTTTTATTATCAGTTCCTTTTCTAATGATCCCCAGCATAGAGTTTGCCTTTTTTACAGCTGCCATGCATTGAGTTGACATTCCCATGGAACTATCAACTAAGACGCCTAAATCCCTTTCCTGGTCTGTGACTGATAGCACTGACCCCTGTAGCGTGTATGTGAAGTTTGGATTTTTTGCCCCTATGTGCATCACTTTACATTTTGCTACATTGAACTGCATTTGCCATTTCTGGGCCCACTCACCTAATTTATCAAGGTCCGCTTGGAGCTCTTCGCAATCCTTTGTGGTTCTCACCACCCTACATAATTTGGTATCATCTGCAAATTGGCCACCACGCTACCCATGAATAGGTTAAAGAGCACTGGTCCCAAAACGGATCCTTGGGGGACACCACTCCTGACATCTCTCCATTGTGAGAACTTCCCATTTACACCCACTCTTTGTTTCCTGTTTCTCAACCAGTTTTTAATCCATAGGAGGACTTCCCCTTTTATTCCTTCATTGCTGAGTTTTCTCAACAGTCTCTGGTGAGGAACTTTGTCAAAAGCCTTTTGGAAGTCCAAGTAGACAGTGTCCACCGGTTCCCCCTTATCCACATGTCTGTTTACACCCTCAAAGAACTCTAGTAAGTTTGTAAGACAGGATTTGCCTCTGCAAAAGCCATGCTGACTCTTTCTCAGCAGGTCTTGCTTTTCTACATGTTTTATAATTTTATCTTTAATGATAGATTCTACTAATTTACCAGGAACAGATGTCAAACTGACTGGCCTGTAATTTCCCGGGTCCCCCCTAGATCCTTTCTTAAAGATTGGTGTGACATTGGCCATCTTCCAGTCTTCAGGGATGGAGCCTGATTTCAGGGATAAGTTGCATATTAAAGTGAGAAGATCAGCAGTTTCATGCTTGAGCTCTTTAAGGACTCTTGGGTGAATGCAATCTGGGCCAGGGGATTTGGTAACATTTAGTTTATCAATGGCTGCCAGAACTTCTTCCTTGTCTACCACTATCTTCGCTAGTTCCTCGGATTCGCCTCCTAAGAAGCTTGGTTCAGGTGCAGGAATGTTCCTCACCTCCTCTTGGGTGAAGACAGATGCAAAGAATTCATTCAGATTCTCTGCAATCTCCCTGCCATCTTTTAGCACATCCTTTGTTCCTTTGTCATCTAACGGGCCTACCGCTTCCCTTGCTGGCTTCCTGCTTTTGATGTACTTGAAGAACTGTTTGTTGCTGGTCTTGATGTTCGCAGCCATGCGTTCCTCATAATCCTTTTTTGCCTCCCTTACAGCTAACTTGCTTCTCTTTTGCCACCATTTGTGTTCCCTCTCATATTCTTCATCAGCCAAACTGGACTTCCATTTTCTAAAAGACATTTTCTTTTTTCTGATCATTTCCTCAACCTCTCTTGTTAACCATGGTGGCTTTCTTTTGGACTGGGTGCTGCCTTTTCTAACCTGTGGAACACATTCCAGCTGAGCTTTTATTACTGTGTTTTTAAATAACCTCCAAGCATCCTGGACAGTTTTGACTCCCTTGATTTTCCCTTTCAGCTTCCTGCGCACTATCCCCCTCATCTTTGAGAAATTTCCCTTTCTGAAGGCGAATGTAACTACATTAGTAGTTGCCACTTGTTCACATGCAGAGATACTGAATCTGACAGCATTGTGGTCGCTGTTCCCTATCGGCTCAACAACACTGACTTCCTGCACCAGGTCCTGGGTCCCACATAGAATTAGATCTAGGATCACCTCTCCCCTGGTTGGTTCCACAACCATCTTCTCTAAGCCACAGTCATTTAGCAATGCTGGACTAGTCACAGGCTCTCAGCTGAATCTATGCTATTTGACTGTTGTCAGGACCAAATGGAGAAGAGGCAAATGATCTATATACCTCTGGAACCCCACTGGGGAGAAAAGCAGGATATAAATGAAGTAAATAAAAATAAATGAAGTTTACAAAAACGATGTTTGTTGGCTGTCAATTTCCTTATATCTAACTGCTTCATAGGGTTGTTGTGCTAGTAACATGGAAGAGGGAAAATTAATGTACACCACCCTGAACGGCCTGAACAGATAAAATCATATTGCATAATCAAGTGAAGGTTAAAATATACCAGTGGTCAGGGGGGACCTGGCAACCCTATTTCCAACCTCTGGGACAGGACCCAAAAGTCTATCTCAGGCTAGCCTTCCTGAATGTCCCTCTGCCCTTTCTATTACCTTTGTGTCTTGGAAGCCAAGATCTGACCCTGAAAACAGAATCTTCCATGTCATGTATTAGTTGGGGTTTTTTTCTTCACCGGATATACATGTTGGTCAGGTAAAATGGCCAGATGGTCACTGGAGTGAGTGAGAATCTGAGGGGAGATTAGAAGGAGTAATGGAGAAGGAGAGGATGGTCAAAAGCTGGAATGTAACTTCATAGGAACTTCCATAGGAATGCTGGAATGCCACTTGTTGGGTTTCATAGTGGTGGCAGCTGCACCCTTTGTGCAATGTTTGTTGCTTTTTCAAAAATATCTGGTTAATCACTGCCGAAAAATGGAACACTGGACCAAGGTCAGAATTTGCCTAGGGTACTAACAAAAACCTTGAGCCAGTCCTGGGTGGGTCACCATAGCAAGTAAATTTGGATTTGTAGGTCACTGTACCCAAAAGGTTTGGAACCATTGGTAGAGATCTGCTTCTGATAGACTTTGGGCAAACTTGCTGATTTCTGTTGATCTGAATGAGATTCATTCTAACAACACTTGAGTTCTTGATCTCATTGTTCACCTTTAGTTCTATTTTTTGGCTTTAGGTTGCATTGTACTTACTTAGAAGTGATTCCATTTGTGCCACCTCGGAATAAGTTACAAAGCCAACAGATACTGGGACTCATTATCCTAAGTGAACAAAACAAACATGTTGAAGCACTTTTTGTATTCTTTAACATAATTGTGACTATATTTCCATCACCTACAATTAGAATACAGACAAATGTAACATTAATACAGCAAGTGGGGAGGGTTTAGTTGAAATGTACTTTTTTTCCTTCTGAGAATTTTTTTTAATTTGTTCTGCAGCTTTTTACAGTGCTTTAGATAAAGTGCAGAAAAGCTGCCGGTGAACAGGAACAGTTAGCTAGCATCTATGACATTGTCAATGTGCCCCACATTTTGGGAGCAGTTGTGTAGAAATTTTTGAGTTAAAAAAAAGATAAGTATATTCAAAAACTGAAAGAAGAAAGGTCCAGCTACTGAGTTTGGCTAGATGAAGATTTATAATGGTATTTTAGAAGGTAATCCTGTATGGCCTTTACATTTTGGAAGCTCCAAATCTTGAATTTAATTTGCTTCTTTGTGGTAGCAAAATTGGTGTCCTTTAACTAATTCAGGGTTAATCCTGAGTGGTATATTACTAATTACTAATAATAAATTCTAAATTATTCTCTTTGCAATCTGGTGTTGCCTGTTTGTTAACATTTAGTTAGTAAAGCATTGAAGCACATTAATTTGAGCTGTAAAGAAAAGGAGACCAACTTGTGTTCCTCGTAGAGACAAATGGGAAGAACATGTGTAGTGTAGTTAAAAATGTCAACACTGGGAAGCATGGGTTCAAGCCCCCATTCTGACACACAACTCTTCGGGTGGCCTTGGATTATTGTGAAGGGCAGTATCGCCTGAGGACCTAATTATATATCACCTGAGGACCTAACTATACATTACTTCGTCTTCCTGTCACTCCACGTCCAATACAAAGATATTTGATCAGAAATGTCATGCAAGGTCTATGCTCAGAACTCAGATCCCTCATGCACAAGGCCCTGATTTGGATTTAGATGCAGTGAGCATTCCAAGGGAGATGAAGACCCTAACACATATTTGGTGTCATTTCCCTGACCTGAAACATTCCTCAGGAGCTGTTATTTCACCTCATAGGGAAACTTAAAAGTATTGAAGTTTATATGTAGGTTTCTTAAACATAGCAAACAGCAACTCCGTAGGGCCATTTCAGGTTGGGAAAATGGAATGTGTGTATGGGGGGAGGCTTAACCTCTCCATACAAACTGTGGCCAAAATTGAATGGATCCTGGATGCTGAGTTCCGAACAAAGCTGAGTTCCAAACTTACAGGCAATGGCATACCATCAATGGGGACATAGGGTATCCCATGTCCCTGGCTGCATGCCATTTTGTTTGCTCACAGCCTCCGATGGAGGAGGGGGCCAGCCTGGCAGGCTCCCAGCCTGGCGCAGCTGCTTCCCCCCACCTCTATCAGAGGCCATGCCTGCTCACGGCCTGCAATGGCAGGCTCCCAGCCCAGCTGCTGCCACCCCCTCTACCTGTATTGGAGGATACAAGCAGACACAGCCTCCGATAGAGGTGGGGGGGCAGCAGAAGCTGACCGGGGCTGCCGCCCCCTGGCTCAACCTACATCAGCACCAGCCCTGCTACCTCCAAAGACGAGGCTATAGGGCCACCACCAATGGAGGTTGAGCAGGGGGGGACACCAGCTGCTCGTCTTCAGAGGCAGCAGGGCCAGCGCTGATGGAGGCTGAGGGAAAGGCAGCAGCAGCCACTACCCGCCAGCTGCTGCCGCCCCCTGGCTCAACCTCCATTGGCTCCACCCTGCTGCCTCTGAAGACGATATGGCAACAATATAAATCTGTATCCAATGGCTTAAACCATAAGCAACGTGGGTAATTTTATCCACAATGTATAATACACAATTTCATAAACAATGATTTATATGGTGTAATTTCCACAACTTTATACATTTACAATTTGTATTGAAGTGAGGGCAATTATGTATAAAGTACATTTACAATTTGTATCAAAGTAAGTACAATTATGTACAAAATAATACTTCATATATGAGTTGTTGCTTCGAAGTAAACACGAAAGGTGGGGCTAGTTAACCTCTGGTATTAGTTAACCTCGTAATGCCTTTTTAGGCCCCTCTATTTTAAATGAAACAAATTTTTATTCTATGGGTTTATAATCACAAATTCTCCTGGGCTTAACCAAGGACTGGAATAAGGAGCATTTTTGTAAGCAGCTGTATGCAAGTTATGTGGTTAACATAAAAGGTAGTCCTATGCCTAATAACAATGTCCTCTTGTTGAGAACTACAAGTTATGAAAATTCTTAGAGACAGATGGCTACAGTAAGCAATAAATTGCAGTTAAAATTAGTTTAATGTTTATAGAAGCATTGATGCAATTACTGATATTTTATAATTTTGTTATATTTTATAAATTTTATACTTATATTTTATAAATTTAAACAACTCGTATATGAAGTATTATTTTGTACATAATTGTACTTACTTTGATACAAATTGTAAATGTACTTTATACATAATTGTACTTACTTCAATACAAGTTGTAAATGTATAAAGTTGTGAAAATTACACCATATAAATCATTGTTTATGAAATTGTATATTTTACATTGTGGATAAAATTACCCACATTGCTCATGGTTTAAGCCACTGGATGCAGATTTATATTGTTGCCATATCTCTGGTGTATCCATCCCCCTTTTCTTTCTTACAAAAAGCCTCTGAAGACGAGGCAGCAGGGACACCACCGATGGAGGTTGAGGCGAGGTGGCAGTTGTATGCAAGTTATGTGGTTGACATAAAAGGTAGTCCTATGCCTAACAACAATGCCCTCTTGTTGAGAACTACAAGTTATGAAAATTCTTAGAAACAGATGGTTACCGTAAGCAATAAACAGCCCATCAGCTTCTGCTGCCCCCCCCACAAGTGGGCCATGGGGGGTACGGAGGGAGGTACCCAAAGCAGGTGTTGCCCCGGGTGCCATTTCCCCCGATACACATCTGCTCACAGGATATATCTGATCAAAAGTCCTTGTGGTGATCTCAGGGAGGAGTCAAAGTTAATGAAACGTTGTTAGGTCCTCTGATTTTGCTGGTAGAATAGAAATATTGATGGGGATGAACAAAGTAAATATGAAATTGTCCTTAAAACATTGTTTCAACTGGGTTGACATTTGCTAGTTCCAGTATTTCAAGTATTTTGAAGTGATGTAAAAGTAAGGTAAAGCTAGAATTTTAAATCTGTGTCAATGATACAGGTTTTCTAAATGCATTATAGTCTCTCTACATAGGAAAAAGGTGCCAAAAATTACTCAGAAGTCTATTCAAATGTAAGTATTTTGGTTTCAAATATCTTTCCAACCAAGGGAATTGAGCAACTTTATGAAATCCTAGGGTGATAAGCAGCCTTCACAAGAATGCTTCTTTTGAGACTGAATGCCACACTTTTAAACAGATTAAACAACTTCTGCATCAATGGCATTAGTTTCCTATTTCCCTTTTGTAAGGGGAACATTTTAGGTTTAGAGTAACTTGATAATTCCTACAGAAGTCCCTCACAGTATCAATCAGCTCACTTGTTCCCATCAGAGTGGTAAAAACAAGAGTGATGTCCTTTGCATGAATACAGAGTACTGGAGTCCTTTAGTCATTAATAATATTACTACTTACATAAACATTTGAACAGAAAAAAGGACAATAAACATCCTGGTCTGATTTCCTACTGGTAGAGGTTCCATTATCTGAAAGCTTCCCATTAAGGCCTGTCTCGTACAACAGTCTATGTATTGCAGTATAATCATCACCAAAAGCTTTTTATCAATATTTGCTTGTTTGGATCATTGTCTGTCTGTGTTGACAAAGACAAAGGACAATATCACATTCAGAAATGTGATATTCATTTGCTTTGTTTTTCCCACTGCAAATTTTGTAGTCAGGTGGTCTAACTTAAAGCCATTGGCTTATGGAGGAGTTAGCTTTAGAAATACCATGTGTTCTGTTACTCCAGTATTCTATCCACACACCATCTTTTGGTAAGACAGTGCCAGCTGTACATTTTAGAAATTACATTTGAATAGACTTCTGAGTAATTTTTGGCACCTTTTTCCTATGTAGAGAGACTATAATGCATTTAGAAAACCTGTATCATTGACACAGATTAAAAATTCTAGCTTTACCTTACTTTTACATCACTTCTCATGAATCCAATTTGCTAAAAACTTATGTGGGTATCATATCCTCATTGGGTGTTTTTTTGTGTCATAGCTCATTTCAAGGCTGATATATCTCCTTTATTGTAGCTGGGTGTGATGAGGATGTTTCCTCCGGCTTGGGCAAAAGCTTATCCTTAGATGAATTCCCAGTTTTATGCTGGGGGAATAATATATTTTGACAAACTGACATGAAATGATTGATAGCCATTTTATTCCTGCCGTAATGTAATTATACCCCTAAAATATTTTAGGCAAATTCAGATATTTGTCCCCACCCCCCCTAAATTTCTTAATGGTCAGCAGGATGGATCTGAGTTTGTATTACTACAAAAATATGGGCTCCAATCCAGCCAAACTTGTGAAATAAAGCCTCTCTGAAACCAATAGGACAAGTTATTTGCAACAAACATTAAGCAGCAGTGTTTTTAATGCAACTTAGTCAGAGCTATCTTTAACTGTGTCAAGGTTTTTGGTTTTGGTTTCAAATATCAAGGTCCAATCCTATCAAAGATGTCATGGCACAGCTTTTCTATTTTTGTTTGTTTGTTAAACTGTTATAATATTCCATGTTATAACTGAGAACATGGAAACATGTCTCTCTATGTGCCTGATACATGGGAAACTAGAGTTGGGAATTCGAAAAATCCCAAATAGACCCCCCCACCCGAAAAAAGCCATTTTGGCTTTCCTCATGGGTGTTCACAAAAAAAAAGAGCTGTCAGGCAGAGCCAAATAGCCCAAGCCAAAAAATGCCAAATAGCCATTTGACTTTTCTTGGCAATTAGTCACGGGGCAGCCCACAGAGCTGAGTACAGGGGTCAGCTCAGTGATTCTTGCAGCAACGCCCCTCCTCCCAACTCTAAAGTTGAAATCGACTTCAGGAGCAGGAAGACAGCTGAGAAAACTGTTTGTAGGTGTCAGGTGATCCCTGCAAAAATCTCTCTCAGGTAGGATTTTTTTGGATTGACTTTAAAAACCCATTTTCTTTAAAGAAACTGAAGTAGCCAACATTTCGTCTTTTTCTAATTTTTCAGGTTATTTTAAAGCCAAACATGAAAATACTGAAAAAATGGTGTCCACCCCTATGTGAAGCCTGAGGAAAGTGACCTGTGATGCCTGCTAACTGTACAATTGTGGTTTCTTGATGACTGGGAATGCACTTCTTGAGAAACACTCCCCCACCCCTTCATAGTGTATGAAAACTTCCAGTTTAAAGAGAGGCCTCCTGGATTCTGAAAATACAAATGCATGGAACAAATGCAAATGTGTTAAGCAAATATCATGCTTGAGGGATCGTGGAAGAAATAACATGTTTGTACTTCCTGAAAGCTGGCTGCTCTTACCCTTGCTTCATTTATTTTTTAATTTACGCAGACTGATGCACAAGAATTGCACAAAGTTAGTCAATTTGCTTTTGCTGAGTTGTTTAGAGTTCCACCCAGTTTATTCTACTGAGGTAACAGCACTGTTAGATTTAATCCCACTTTCCATGAGTGGTGCCAAACATATTATTTACACTTAAACTCAATGTTCCTCAAATTTTGACTGTTGAAGGACTAAAGTTCCCAACTAGACAGGGAGAAAAAAAGTCCTGTCCCTTTTCAGGAGAAGGTTAATGAGTAGAAATGGGCAATGAAAGCTTTTCCTGGTGAGAAGTTGAATATCATCACCTGGTAATTGCTTTGCAGATCAAACTGATAGTAAAGGGAAACCTAAAGGGACCAGTTTAAAAGCTGGCAACCCTATGAAGGGCAAATCCCCACTTGAAATTGCAAGCGGATCCAAACCTGTTCCTTGTGAATCCATGTTCTCCTCATCGCAGTTTCTCCCTCCCCACCACAGCGAGCACACAGCAGACACTCCCGGGTGCAGGCATCGTTGCAATCCCCACAGCCATGTGATCGTGCTTCATTGCCCTAATCTGATTGGTCGGTGTTCAGTTGGGCGGGACCTGTTAGCCACTTCAGAAACACTACCCATTTTTACCCATTAAAAAACCTGTGCGAACGCTGAAGTGCAACCACTATGAATACTTGTCATTTACAGTAAAGCAACAATTTTCTGAAAGTTTTACCGTTAAATCGGTTATCAGGTGACCGTTTACTTGTATTGCAAATGCTCAGAAGCGTGATCGTTCCATCAACCCGGAAGTAAGGTGCGCAAGGAGTCAAATCAATCTGATTGGCTGTCGCGAAATGCACGTCCGCACAGCTCTGGAAGTGAGGGAACAACTCCAGGTTCCAAACCTTGTTCACTCCCCTCGGAACAGCATAAACTGTGGTAAGCGGGGGGGCCTGAACCACTTGCATCCAGGTTCTGCCGGAATGCGGATTAACAGGGCGAACGAGCATCAGAAATGGTTGCTGCCACAGAAGTCATGGGGAGGACGTCGATGAAACCGTGTTAGTAAGTGGCTCGAAACCGTGCTAAGGAGGCAGTGGGAATTCGCCCGAAGAGAACTTCCCTTGTGAGTTAAGATTGGAGGTACACTTCATCCGTTCTAACATAGGGCGTTTTCGCACACACTTTTTATTCCAGAATAAAAGCGAACCGCATTGATTCCTTACCTTTTTAATGTAGTTTCGTCACTCGATGGCATTCACACATGGCCCGGTAGTCACACATCTTCCGCTTGCCTCGCAACTCCCGGGTTTTTGCATCCCGCCAAGAATGCGAAGCAGCGACGAATCTGATTGGCTGGCAGTAGCGCAGTCCTGAGAGCAGTCCAGGGTGGGATTTCATAAGTTACACCCTGGCCAGAAGGCGGGTGGGGCTGAGAGAGCTCCGAGAAGCTGTGACTAGCCCAAGGTCACCCAGCTGGCATGTGTGGGAGTGCCCAGGCTAATCTGAATTCCCCAGATAAGCCTCCACAGCTCAGGCGGCAGAGCTGGGAATCAAACCCGGTTTCTCCAGATTAGATTCACGAGCTCTGCCAACCCCCTACGCCACTGGCCGGGGTGTTTTCTCGAGTAGTTCTCTTCTCCGGCTCGGGGAGAAGGCACAGGAACTCTTTGTTCCATTTCCCAGGAGGACTTTTAGGCACTGGATCGTTGAGAAAGAGAGGGGGATGAAAACAGTGGAAAGCCCTCTTCTCTACCCTACTTTGGCAGGATGAGGAAGGGAAGCGAGGGGAAAAACCCACACGCATCCCACCCCACCCCCAAAGGAGGTCTGCAGGCAAATAAGGCACCTGTTGTGCATGACAGCACAAGAGAATATTCTCTGCTCCTCTCAAAGATGCAAGCCGGGCCTCTTTCCAGCCCTCCTTGAAAATCCGCATCCTTTAAGCAACATCTCCTAGGCTCCGCCAAAGCAAGCAGGCTTTCTCTTTCAGCCGCCCTCCATTCAGTTCCAGACAATGGGAGGGACAAAGAGAAAAGCAGAAAGGGGTGGCGGTTTTTTAAGCACCCTTCAAGAGGCCATCTGTGGGTCGAGCTACAAAGGCATTGATGATACATGACGAGAGCGGGATGAGGGGGGGGAAATGCAGTGAGACGCATAAAGGAACAAAGGGATAATGTAGCGCAGCCAGGGCATGAAATCGCGCTCCCCATTGGATGGATCAAATCTCGTCACATGGTGGGCATAAACCCTTGCTGCCGCTTGATCCACTTTCGTTCCACTTTTGTTTCGCAACTAGGCACCAAATTGTGGGGGGAAACTGCATTTTCCAAGAAAGTTGCACAAGTATCGAGCGACAGGAAAAATGCGGAACAACGGCTGGAATGTGGCACAGAAAGGGAGTCGGAACACATTTCGGCTTAAGTGTGTGCAAACAAATGTGTGATACAGCAACGACCTCACATGCCAGATCTGCAACAAACAGTGTGTGCGAAAACGCCCATAAAATAATTTATTTCTAAAATGTGTGAACAGGTGTGGAAACTATTCACCCTCTGAGAGACCATTTTCTATGTGCTACATTACCAGAAGTGCCTCTTGATTGGCAGCCCAGGTCAGTGACTCATGCAGAAGCCCAACTGGCTTGTAATTGCACTGTTGTGTGTGTCAGGAATGACTGAATGATCCAGCAACACTTGCTGTAGAGACGTGGTTGGATTTTCTACCTTCTTAGATTAGGAGGAGGCAAGGCCAGAACAATGAATCATACAGAAATGTAACATGCATCTGTGGGGCCAGGACCCCGTCTCTGGTCCTATACAGCTGAATTAGTCCTCCTCTGTGACTCTGTACTTTTTTTAATCCCCTCCTTTTCTTTCTACTGGAGACACAAAACAGTTTAGAACATCATTCTCCCCTTCTTCGTTTTATCCTCACATTGAGCATTCTGTGGAAAAGGGAAGGCCAAGATTGTTTGATGGGCCCAAGGTCACCCAGCAAGCTACCTTGGCAGAAATTTAAACCTGGGCCTCACAGATCTTAGTTTGACACTTTAACTATTACCTAATGCTAGTTCTTTGAACTGACATTAGGCTATTATTATTAAGTTATGTACTGCATGCTAGCTGTTCTCTCATGTCACGTTTATGTTCTCAAGAATACAGTATGGGAATTGCTACTTAATTTTAACTACTTATTTGTGTTTTTCCACAAAATATGCATTTGACTTCTGCAGGCAAGCATAGCAAGATGTTCTCAAATGAGATGCCTGACTGTAAATCTGAGGAAACTATGTTCCTTCCCCATGAATACTTATTAGCACTGGTGTATGATTATTTTTCCTCTGTGAACCAGGAAGCAATGGACAAACCACCTCCATTTACCGTATATACTCGCATATAAGTCGAATTTTTCAGCACATATTTTGTGCTGAAAAAGCCCCCCTCGACTTATATGTGAGTCAGGTGTATTTTAAAAAATATTTTAGGGTTTTTACTTTGTCGGCCACCAGGGGGCGCAATTTTAGGCTAGTGGCACCAAAATGTCAGGGATTTTTCAAGACACTCTCCTGATGATACCACACAAGCTTGGTAAAGTTTGGTTCAGGGGGTCCAAAGTTATGGACCCCAAAAGGGGGTGCCCCATCCCCCACTGTTTCCAATGGGAGCTAATAGTAGATGGGGCTACATTGTGAGTGTCCATAACTTTGGACCCCTTGAACCAAACTTCACCAATCCTGGGTGGTATCATCAGGATAATCTCTTGATGATATCAGCCAGGTTTGGTGATGTTTGGTTTAGGGGGTCCAAAGTTATGGACCCCCAAAGGGGGTGCCCCAATCCCAAACCTTCACCAAACCTGGGTGGTATCATCAGGAGGGTCTCCTAAAGATACTCTGAAATGTTGGTACTGCTAACATAAACATTCCTCCCCTGACCAAAAATCCAGTTTTGAAGGATTTTAACTCTTGTGTTTTAGCTTGGTTGCTGGTTGAGTTAAGGTTTTTGTACTTGTAAATTTATTGTTGCTGCTGCAATGAATAGGAAGGAGAAGATTTCATAACAATAGTAAGGGTGCATGAATCAACCTTGGGACAAAATCTGACATTTAAAATGTAGAATGGGGGTAGGGGGAGGAGAGCAAAGGAAACTGGAACTTCCAGTCTTGTCACCAGCTCTTGATTCCAGCTAAATATTCCACTAGTGTTTTGCCAGCCTGCATTACGCAAACTGGTATTTCAGTTGTCATAAAGTGTTTTTTAAAATCCCCAGACCTACTTTTTAAAAAACTCAGAAGGACAGCAAAACGGTAATTGTAGTCATCATCATTGCCAGCACATAACATTCTACTGTTTCCCCTGTTGCCCTCCCATCTTTTTTAGATCAGGATCTGTGAGAATGCAGTTGGTTGGTGATGATATTGCCAGGATTCTCCGAAGTAAGTGAGTGAATGCAAGCAGCTAGTCTGAAAAGCTGCTTTCCATCGTTCAGCAAAGGAATAGCAACTGCAGTGGCAATTTATGTAATCTTTGAACTTCTATGGCCAAAATTGCCAGTGTAATTTTTAATTTTTTTCACATTGGATGATCTCTGGGTCTAGGGCCAAGTTCTTACCATGAGGACTAAAGTCTTTCATGATAGGTTCACAAGGGTGAACACATGTAGTTCTCCATTGCTTTTAAAGGAGAGGTAGAAGAGGGTTTTTTGAAGAATGTAGCTTTTGTAAGCTCTGCTTGGATAAGATGCCCTTGCTGAAATCATACACTACAAATGTGATGCGTTACTAGGGACAATCCTTTCTTTCTGGTACAAATCCATGTTTCTTATTTTGTCTTTGTTTTTTAAAAATCTTTTGGGGCACCTTATGAAAATCTTATGACCTAGGATTTTCATTTTTCAGAGTCCAGTTCCCTCCGCGGGCCAAAGTTCTTTGAGAGGTTGGGTGGACACATCTTGTCTTTAGCATACATCTGTATAAATGCATCCACACAAGCAATGAGGCACACGGTAGTGCCCATTCTGTCTTTTGGCAACCTTTTGCACAGCAGATAATCTAATGTAGAAAAACTGCTTTGAAAGCAATTTCCAAGCAAATCATCACCCTCTTGGCCCTTAAATGAGCATGGCTTTTCCAGCCTTTAATCAATCATAATCTGGGGAAGGGGACTTATGAAGTATTCATTTTGTTTGAAATGTATGCCTATCTCTTCTCCCCAGTGAGGATTCAAAGCTTATCACATTGTACTCCCATTTTCTACCTTATTCTCACAATTAGACAGGTTAGGCTGGAAATGTGTCACAGGCCCAAAGCCACCCAGCAAGCCTCCAAAGCAGAGTGAAGATATGATCCTGGTTCTTGTAGATCCTGGTCTAAAAAAGGTGAGAGGGCAACAAGGGGAGCAGTACAATGTAATGTGCTGGCAATAGTGATGTCTGCATTCTCCATAATAAGTGAGAGAGGGAATTATTACAATTCCAATTTTGTAATGTTTGAGGAATATTGGTGTGGAATCTACATAGATTATTGAAGTTACATGAGTGCTCTTATCTTTAAACACTGAGTGAAAAGTGGACATGCCACAATGGACATGCCACAATGGACATGGTAGTTGATGAACCTTTTTTATTATGTGCCATTTAAAATCCATGTATTTTATGAAGCAGGTTGCTGTCCAGAAATATTTATATCCTACTAACTAGAGAAACTTTAAAGTACTGCAGCATCTGCAGCCTTGGAGACTACTGCAGCCTTGGAGACTAAGAGGAGTAGTAGAGCAGAGAAGAATGCAGGGAAGCTCTGTGTGCTTTCTGTGCATTGTTAGATCCACATCACTATCCCAAGCTTGGTTATTAGCAATCTAGCAAATGGTAGCACCTTGCCTGTGTCATTCCTTTAATAGTTGCATTGTTCTACAATCTACATAATAGATTTTAGTCTGTTTTTGTGGAATGATTTCTTGATAAATTTTTCAGCATTGGCTTGAAGTGCTGTGACTGAGATCGTTTATGTCTCTGTTATTTTATATTACTTTTCTAGGACCTTTTAAAGAAAACAGTGGTCTATATCTTATATTGTCATTCATCCCTCTAGTGGTTTTGAGAATCCACAAGGATGTAAAACAGTATAAAATAGGCATCCCAATACATAGAATTATTCTTTTCTCTCCTGTTTGGTGCTGGTGTGACTCTAGGATACATTGGAGGGATTTCTTACGCCTCATTTAACCGAGAGATGTATAATCCTTCTTCCACCCATTTGACACTCCTATCATTAGAATTTCTTTAATTTTCCTTAGCAAGGCAAGTTTTCAAGGCAAGAAATGTTCAGAGGTAGTTTGCCATTGTCTTTCTCTATTTGGGCTGAGAGAGTTCTGAGGCAACTGTGACTGGCTCAAAGTCCCCCAACAGGTTTCATGTGAAGAAGTGGGGAATCGAATCCAGTTCTTCAGATTAGAGTCCGCCACTCTTAACCATTGTACCATTTCACATTATTAGCTACACAAAAATGTGGTGCCATGCAAGTCTATAAAATATTTGCAAGGTGTGGGAAAATGTCACACCTTCGAAAGAATATTTATCCTAACACTGAATGTCTCCTGAATATCCCCTAACACTGACACTTCCACAGGTGTTCTGGGTCAATCCCCCAATTGTGACTTTATTGCCAGAGATGCATCTTGCACAGAAAACTTACTGGAAAAGATGCTAATAGACTTGGGTGAGCAGGAATATGTGGGAAGCCAGGAAAGGGATTTAGGCGTCTTAGTTGATAGTTCCATGGGAATGTCAACTCAATGCATGGCAGCTGTAAAAAAGGCAAACTCTATGCTGGGGATAATTAGGAAAGGAATTGAGAATAAAACTGCAAAGATTGTCATGCCCTTATATAAAGCAGTGGTGCGACCACACTTGGAGTACTGTGTCCAGTTCTGGTCACCGCATCTCAAAAAGGATATTGAGGAGATAGAAAAAGTGCAGAGAAGGGCAACAAGGATGATTGAGGGACTGGAGCACCTTCCCTATGAGGAGAGGCTGCAGCGTTTGGGACTCTTTAGTTTGGAGAGGAGGTGGCTGAGGGGGGATATGATTGAAGTCTACAAAATTATGCATGGGGTAGAAAATGTTGACAGAGAGAAATTTTTTCTTTTCTTTCTCACAATACTAGAACCAGGGGGCATACATTGAAAATGCTGGGGGGAAGAATTAGAACTAATAAAAGGAAACACTTCTTCACGCAACGTGTGATTGGTGTTTGGAATATGCTGCCACGGGAGGTGGTGATGGCCACTAACCTGGATAGCTTTAAAAGGGGCTTGGACAGATTTATGGAGGAGAAGTCGATGTATGGCTACCAATCTTGATCCTCCTTGATCTGAGATTGCAAATGCCTTAGCAGACCAGGTGATCGGGAGCAACAGCCGCAGAAGGCCATTGCGTTCACATCCTACATGTGAGCTCCCAAAGGCACCTGGTGGACCACTGCGAGTAGCAGAGAGCTGGACTAGATGGACTTTGGTCTGATCCAGCTGGCTTGTTCTTATGTTCTTATGTTCTTATTAAGCCTGCATGGAAATCTGGAACAATAGTTCCTTTTCCATGTCAATCTGTTGCAGCAAAAGAAAAGAAAAGAAAAGATGGGCAATCCTGTATCTAACAAAGAAGGCTCCATCCCTCAAATACTTATGCTGAAATAAAATTAGTGTTGGAGGTTAGTGTTGGAGCCAAAGCTGACTAAGATTTCCCTGCCCCACTTGTGCTGAATTGAGCCTCTTGGAATTCTGCTGTTGGAGATCAAGACTGCAGTGAAAGAGAAGAATGGGCAAAAATCTCCTTCCCTTCCTCTGCTGATAGAAGGGCTGTTACTTCAGTGTTGCTACTGTTATGTCAGTAGTGCAACGCTTTTGGATCCAACCAGTGCCTCAAGCATCCTGTAGCTTTTATAACTTTCTGTATAGGGGAAATAGAGAATATACTGGGATTAAGCAGGTTGCGTACTCACCACAATATCCTTCAGGAGTTGCGGCTTTATTGTGATTGCTGATGGAATTATTTGCTTCTTTTTGAAAGCTGATGTTGGTTTGATTTCTTTTTAGCTGCTGCAATGGCATTTGAGGGACTTGTTTGCAAATAAATCCATTATTCAAGGGTTCCTCTTGATTTTTATTCCTTACAGCACCAATCTGTTCCCTTCGACAGTTGAATTCTCACTGCTAGTTCTGCTGTGTGACTTGTTTTGTATGTATCTACATGCAAACATTGTTTGTGGTGTCATTAATTTTTTCCCCATTTGCCTTCAGTGAACCATTGATAAGAGGATGTTTGTTCTGTCTTTCTCAGGATATCTTCACTGATCAGCTAAACTGACTGAAGTTTTGTGTGTGTGTGTGTGTTGGTTGTAAAATGTTTGGCAGACAAAACCATTATTTTGTGACTAATATTTTCCACCCCTTTATCAAGTGATACTTCCTTTATGAATGACAAAGCCTCTTCCGCAAAGAATCAAAATGACTGGGGACAAGATAGAAGTCTTAACATCCTTTACGTTATCAAGAAATAAAACATGTAATTTCTGTATGATGATTGAGTTTTTAGGTCTAAACGTGAGTTGTCATTCATATGTAACTATACTGTTTAAGCTCGCTTTCCCAGTGAATTTTATTAGAAGTAGATCTGTGTTTAGTATATAACAGTTCCAGTAGAGGATCCAAATCAATATTTTTAGCATAGAGGAAACTGCTCTTGAAAACCACTTAGCTTTCAGTCTTCCCTGCCCCCCCCCCCCAAATCCTGTTTGGTGCCATTGGTTTCCCTGGCGGCGGCGGCTGTGATGTAGATTTTTATTTCAAAATATTGCTAGCTGTATGTCATCCCTAATTGCATGGAATTCTTCATTCCTGGATTCGTGAAGTGGGAGATTCCATGCAATTAGGATCACATACTGATTAGAATGATAACTGTTCTATAACTATTTAGATTTTGCTGCAGTTTTAGGCACTGCCCAAAATGTGACGTTTTTTGCCTTAGCCCTGATATTAACATTAACTAAAAATAGGCCCTGATTTGGATTGTCCAGGCTAGCCTAATCTTGTCAGATCTCAGAAGCTATGCAGGGTCAGCTCTGGTTAGCATTTGCAAGTGAGGCCACCAAGGAATACCAGAGCTGCAAAGACAACCAATGGCAAACCACCTCTGTTGGTCTCTTGCCTGGAAAACCCCGTAAGGAATCACCATTAGGGGTGTGCACCTCCCTCCCCCCCAATAAAGATCATTTTAAAAATATTCAGATAGTAGAACCAAAAATTTTTCAGCATTTTTAAAAAAACAACTAGATCACCATACTGATATTGCCCCTCTCTCCAAGTTTTTTTGGATATCCTAAAATTTTTGGCTCCATTATAATCTAAGAGGAAATGTTTTAGGGCACAGGGAGTATTTTTTAAGGTAGAGGCCCCACATTTGCAGCATAGCTGCTTTTGACTCTCCCTGAAGAAATCCCAAGTTTGGTAAAGTTTGAGTCAGGGGGTCCAATTTTATTGGACCTCAAATGGGGGAAAAGGTTTTGCTGCTGTATTCAACAGAATTATTGGCTGAATTCCCAATGAAAATTTAATCTAGATACAAGTTTCAAAATAATTGGCACCTTTTCATCCAGGTTCCAACATCCTCACTGCAGCATGTTTCTAGTGAAGACGTCTAGGCCTGCCCCTTGGGGGTTGCCTGCTATCAGGGGTGCAATTGTTAAGTTAGCACAGTTGTCAGGCTTGGGGCCTTCTCCTGCTGCAGGCCAAATTGACTTGGGTGGTGGGGGTTGTTGCAGTTAGTAACATATAAGCAAATATACCAATTATTCATGCTCAGTGATCTCCTTCTCCCTAGTCCCTAAAGTCCAGACATTCCAATGAAAATAAAATGCAAATGTGAAATTGACATGGATTACATGTAGCCTGGAGATGAGCTGTAATTCTGGGGTATCCCCAGGTCCCACCTAGGGGCTGGCAACCCTATCAGGCAGTGATTGGCTATGGCTAAACAGCATTTTCTGTCAGATCCCAACAAGCAACAGTTAGCCAACTCCCCAGGCCTCAGTATGGCCATTGCCCCATCTAAAGATCCAGCTGTTTGGTTGTGCTGTTGCCTGATTACCAGGATGGACTGTTGTGCTTATCCGTGTTTCCCTCCTGTTGCAGAAATGGAGGACTACTAGGTTGAGCTCACCAGTAGAAACAGGCATTGAGTAAAGAGAAAAGAAGGCCCTACATCTATAGGAACATTCACAGACCTGTCTGGGTTATGTTTCAGGTAAGGTGTTAGATTCCTTCTGTTTCATCCCTACTCAACTGTGTGTTTTAATTTGGTTTGGGATTGCTTGTTTAAAGGGAAATCACCCACTGGGCATATAAAATTGTATTAGTATAGATTAATTGGGGTTGCCAATGGAGATTTAGGAGTGGAGCTTGGGGAAGAGAGCTCAGTGGGGATGAGTTGCTAAAAAGTCTGCCCTCCAAAACTATTATTTACTCCAGGGGAATTGAGCTTTGAAGATCTATCTAATATAATTCCAGCAATCCAGTCCCCACCTGGAGGTGAGCAACCCCTTCAGTTATAAAAGAAAGAGGTTAATTGATGTTTAAGCAATTGTGTTTATATAATTACAGTATGAATGGCAGAGAAGGAGGGTTTTATGTTCACAGGATTATGCTGGGGCAGCTCACCAGAAAAGACATTGACTATGCTGCTGCCTCAGCACATCAGAAGAAAAGCCTCAGTTTTGCAGGAGCAGATAGTTATAGGATTGCCTTGATGATGTTTCCAGATTTATTTATCTACTATCATTGCTGCTGAAGAGCAAGAAATATAGGCAGAGGTTTTTAACCTTCTTGTGCAGCAAATGATGTTCCTTTTGGACATCTCAGACTTGTGTATTTAGATTGATGAGGATTTCTTATTTTGAGTATTTTTCCTGTGCAGTGACTGGCAGTGTAATTCTAGAAGCAATTTCCTGGAAGGAAGCTTGATTTAATATGCCTGACTAGGAATCTAAGTAGACCTGCCTAGGATTGCTGTTTAAGTTTATGAAGGATTCTCCACATTCTCCTCAGTCATTCCGTCCATACATCAAATTTTCATTTTGAAGGTTAAGTCTATTGGGAGTTGCTAATCTGGAGCAATTTATAGTATGTAATTCACAGCATGCAATTGCAATATCCATTTTCAGCTAGATTAGCCTGTGTGTTCTGTGTCATCAAGTTGCTTCCAAATTAATGATCTCCAAAACTAGACTTGTCATCTTTATTCTGTGTGTCTTTTAAGTACTGTCAATTTGCTTCTGACTTATGGTGACCTTGAAAGTGTCCTAGCATTAACAACCTTGCTCAGGTCCTGCAAACTGAAGGTCTTGCCTTCCTTTATTCAGCCAATCCATGTTAGGTTGGGTCTTCCTTTTTCCCAACTACAGTGTTTCTGTGTTCCAAAATAATGGTCCAAAAATAAGTAGTAGTTCAAGCAGCTTCACTGTAAGGAGCAAGTCTAACAGGTTCATACAAACACTGTTATGTAACTGAACTGCCTATGTGAACTTGTGACCTAAGGGGAGGTCTTCAAATTAGCATGCTAGAATAACATTAACATGCTAGAATAACATAAGGGAACATCTTGAAACTATAAATTCTATCGCAACACATACTGTCTTTAACTTTCCCAGGCACTAATGTCTTTTCCAACCTATTTTGTCTTCTAAGCTGCCCTTAATACAAGCGGTTTTGTGTGTGTTGCGATGGCATGGGGAATTGCCTGGATTCTTGAGTTATATCAGTGCCTGCCCTAAGCATGGAGGCATCCTACAGTGTGGAGTAGTTGCAAGCAACCCATAGTAGGTTCCTGTGTACCGTGTACAGACAACAAAAGAAAAGATACATCAGTGCATTCAGATAATGATAGTTGGTATTAGAATGAAGATGTGTGTCTCTACTTTTCACCCATGAAATGCTTAGATTGGTTGGGGCTTAAATGTTGGAATTGAAACTGACCAGGCCTATACTCTGTCTCAGAAAAGGATGTTAGTACAGTCAGTTGACGTGCAGAGGTCAAGAAAATTGTGTGCCTCCACATTAGAATATAGTTCCGAATGAATATGAGAATTATTCATTTTTATGTGCTGCCTTTTTCAAAACATTATTTTGTGCATTATTGAACATGGTACAAGAGCATTTACAGTTCATGTATTTTTACTTTCAAATGCTTGAGGGGGAGCAGGCCTAGGTGGGCACTAGGACCCAGGTGGAGCATGCTACAACAAAGAAGGTCTAGCATGTTGAATTATGTGGTGGAGGAATATACAACCCTACTGACATCTTTTCATGAGACAGACTATAGTAACATACCAAAAGCCCAGCTTTCCATGTTCTGCCCAGTGTATAGGCAGAACCTTTTGCTTGCTGCCTTTCAGTTTGGCCCCTTCCGCACACGCAAAATAATGCATTTTCAAACCACTTTCACAACTGTTTGCAAGTGGATTTTGCCATTCCACACAGCTTCAAAGAGCACTGAAAGCAGTTTGAAAGTGCATTATTCTGCATGTGCGGAATGAGCCTTTGAGTCACTAACCTCAGGGACCTAGAGCTGATATGATATGGACAGTCAAAGCTGGCATCATTTTCTGAGGTGGTGTATGAAAGGGTGCTTCAACTCTGTGGCTTGGTCATGAGGCATCAGCTTGGCATGTGGAAGGTCCTGGGTTCAGTTCCTTGTATCTTCTCTCAAAAACATCATGAGAAAGATCTTAACCTGAGATCCTGAAGAGCTAGGGCCAGTAAGAGAGGACAAGATGGTGCTTAATAGATCAGTGGTCTGACTCAGTAAAAACAGCTTCATGTGTTTCTGTTTAGGCTTTTTTCTTAAACACTCCTTCTTGGAACTGAAACTGTACATATGCTCAAAGGCTGTTAGTTTTGACATGCAAAATGTGGCAAAGGAGACTCTGACAATGCAGACAAAAATCCTGTCAAAAATCCTGTCAAAAATTTCCTGTCAAAAATCCCATTCCTGACTGACCCAAAGATATCTTGGTTAATGTATTAGTTACAGGTCTTTTTAAAATGTGAGATTTTGTTCCCATGTCTACTATTCAATACAATGATTGGATTAAATTATTTGTACCCTGTTCAGATTTTTATGGCCGTGCCGTACACTGAGTACAAAATAGCAATGTCCAGTAGATTGAAAACAGATTTACTTGCAGGGTGCCAACAATGTGTGCTAGGAAACAAACTAACCAGCAACAATCATAGGAGCAAAGGATGAACACACCGAAAATGGAGGTCTTGTCTGAGTACAAAGCATGTTCATGCCCTTTGAAAAGTAACCCCTGGTTCTCTTCATATATAGCATGTGTTTGCAGTTCAATGAGTACACACATCAGGTTCTTGTATTTAATTGTAAATGTTGTTTCACAGCAAAATATAAGAACCTTGCAACCTTTTCAGTTACAATGCAGACTTGTTCTTTAGTAACAGGCAGATTTTCTGTTGGTCCGTAAATCCTTCTTTTCTGACCAAACAAGGGGTCAACAAGGAATGTCTAATTGTGCTGTAAAAAGGACAATATAAAAGAAAAGAACAATATATAAAAGAAACAACAGTTTCTACATGGTTTGCATTGCAAGCCCATGTTCTTTCCTGATAGGGAATTTTTGAACTTCTCCCTAGCATGATAAAACATTACATCTTGCAAGTGACAATGCTCTGTGGCTGTTGGGCAGAGTTAATTAGTGTAAGTGTTTGGCCATGCTAGCTGCACTAAGGAGAAGTTCCTAAAAATAGAGGAGAACAAGATCTGTTGGCATAACTAATTAGATTCTGATATTCCTGATCGAATAGTCTCAACTTTAGGGTTCAGAGAATTTCTTTGGCAGGCAACATAGCCAAAGATTCTAATGAGAAGCCTAAAGCCACTCTGACTGTGGAGTGCTCAATAGTTGTGAAGTGTTTGATAATAATATTAGACAATCTTTAGAACTTTTACATCAGGATGAACAAATGGCAATCATTAATAGGATTGATCTGCTGATATTCCAATTATATGAAAGAGCAGCATGGTGTCTCGAGCAAGATATCATCGGATCCTTTTCCTGTTTTGGAGAAATATGTGAGTCTGTTAATGGATTGAGCATAATAAGATTCTGGGGAGCGAACAAATTGATTTCAGGAAAGGGTATTCTGCTTTAAATCATTGCATGCTTCTGGACCTGATACTTTCAAAATATATCAGGAGAGGCCATTCTAAACTTTATATTGCTTTCTTGACCTGAAGGGGGCACTCCACTCAGTGGATAGGAATCAGTTGTGGCAGAAATTTGAGAGCTTGCGCATAGAGAAAAGATTACTAACCTTGATAAGACTGTTACATCATGATACTGCCTGCCAAGTCAAGTGCACCTCTGTAGGAGAGCTCACTTCCAAAATTGCCATAACCAATGGCGTAAAACAAGGTTGTGTGTTGGCCCCAACATTATTTAATTTATTTCTAAATTATTTGGCTTCCAAATTCAAAGCAATAAATTCACACTGCCCAGTTATGGGCAACACCTTGATTCCCACCCTGCTTTATCCAGACAACGCGATATTGCTTTCTAGATCAAGAGAAGGGTTAAATCATCTCCTAGAGAAATCCAGTACTTATTGCACAGACAATTTATTAACCCTCAATACTATGAAAACCAAAATTATGGTAGTTTCCAGTAAGTCTAAACCTCAGAGATGGATTTTACAAGGAACTACTATTGAACAAGTGAAATTGTTTAAATATTTGGGGATTTATTTCCAGTCTAATGCCAAATGGGTTTGCCACAGAAATGCTGCAGTCAAGGGCTATTCTACTACTATTGCAGCAGTGAGTCAGAAGTATATTCCTGCAGCTTTAAAGGTTTATCAAGCCAAAGTAGTACAACATCTTCTGTATAGGGTGCCATTATGGATTGGCTCATGGAGTAATACAGTAGAGAGGGTTCAATTGTCGTTTCGCTATAAAATTTTGGGGTATCTCACTGTGTGCCATATGTGGTTTTGTGCTTGGAGGTTGGTTTGCCCCTCTTAATAACTAGGGCATGGCTACTTACCTTTAAGTTCTGGGTTACTTTATGCTTTTGCACTGAGTCCAGTAGCCTACTCTACAATGCCTTACCAGATCTCCAAGTTTCTGAATGGTGGAGGACAGTTATTGGCAAACTCACCACTCATGGTTTATCATTGGGGGCCCTTCTTATGCTTGAGCCTCAAGAAATATTAAGGGAAATTAAAACAAGACTCTTTGATCAAGAGCAACTCTTACTGAGCCAAGCAAGAAAAACATGCTCCCCTTTATATTCCGGTGGTTGGCATCATTCTGGTGGTTGGCAAAATGGCTATGTATCTACTGCAGCTACCTGATCCTAAGCATTGATGGGCCCTCACCAGGATCAAGTATAACATGTTTTCCCCAGCTCTTCTACAGGGTCCATCCCTGAAGACTGGAAGATGGCCAATGTCACACCAATCTTTAAGAAAGGATCTAGGGGGGACCCGGGAAATTACAGGCCAGTCAGTTTGACATCTGTTCCTGGTAAATTAGTAGAATCTGGGGGGGGGGGGTGGGGGGGGGGGGGGGTGGGGGGGGGGGGGGGTGGGGGGGGGGGGGGGTGGGGGGGGGGGGGGGTGGGGGGGGGGGGGGGTGGGGGGGGGGGGGGGTGGGGGGGGGGGGGGGTGGGGGGGGGGGGGGGTGGGGGGGGGGGGGGGTGGGGGGGGGGGGGGGTGGGGGGGGGGGGGGGTGGGGGGGGGGGGGGGTGGGGGGGGGGGGGGGTGGGGGGGGGGGGGGGTGGGGGGGGGGGGGGGTGGGGGGGGGGGGGGGTGGGGGGGGGGGGGGGTGGGGGGGGGGGGGGGTGGGGGGGGGGGGGGGTGGGGGGGGGGGGGGGTGGGGGGGGGGGGGGGTGGGGGGGGGGGGGGGTGGGGGGGGGGGGGGGTGGGGGGGGGGGGGGGTGGGGGGGGGGGGGGGTGGGGGGGGGGGGGGGTGGGGGGGGGGGGGGGTGGGGGGGGGGGGGGGTGGGGGGGGGGGGGGGTGGGGGGGGGGGGGGGTGGGGGGGGGGGGGGGTGGGGGGGGGGGGGGGTGGGGGGGGGGGGGGGTGGGGGGGGGGGGGGGTGGGGGGGGGGGGGGGTGGGGGGGGGGGGGGGTGGGGGGGGGGGGGGGTGGGGGGGGGGGGGGGTGGGGGGGGGGGGGGGTGGGGGGGGGGGGGGGTGGGGGGGGGGGGGGGTGGGGGGGGGGGGGGGTGGGGGGGGGGGGGGGTGGGGGGGGGGGGGGGTGGGGGGGGGGGGGGGTGGGGGGGGGGGGGGGTGGGGGGGGGGGGGGGTGGGGGGGGGGGGGGGTGGGGGGGGGGGGGGGTGGGGGGGGGGGGGGGTGGGGGGGGGGGGGGGTGGGGGGGGGGGGGGGTGGGGGGGGGGGGGGGTGGGGGGGGGGGGGGGTGGGGGGGGGGGGGGGTGGGGGGGGGGGGGGGTGGGGGGGGGGGGGGGTGGGGGGGGGGGGGGGTGGGGGGGGGGGGGGGTGGGGGGGGGGGGGGGTGGGGGGGGGGGGGGGTGGGGGGGGGGGGGGGTGGGGGGGGGGGGGGGTGGGGGGGGGGGGGGGTGGGGGGGGGGGGGGGTGGGGGGGGGGGGGGGTGGGGGGGGGGGGGGGTGGGGGGGGGGGGGGGTGGGGGGGGGGGGGGGTGGGGGGGGGGGGGGGTGGGGGGGGGGGGGGGTGGGGGGGGGGGGGGGTGGGGGGGGGGGGGGGTGGGGGGGGGGGGGGGTGGGGGGGGGGGGGGGTGGGGGGGGGGGGGGGTGGGGGGGGGGGGGGGTGGGGGGGGGGGGGGGTGGGGGGGGGGGGGGGTGGGGGGGGGGGGGGGTGGGGGGGGGGGGGGGTGGGGGGGGGGGGGGGTGGGGGGGGGGGGGGGTGGGGGGGGGGGGGGGTGGGGGGGGGGGGGGGTGGGGGGGGGGGGGGGTGGGGGGGGGGGGGGGTGGGGGGGGGGGGGGGTGGGGGGGGGGGGGGGTGGGGGGGGGGGGGGGTGGGGGGGGGGGGGGGTGGGGGGGGGGGGGGGTGGGGGGGGGGGGGGGTGGGGGGGGGGGGGGGTGGGGGGGGGGGGGGGTGGGGGGGGGGGGGGGTGGGGGGGGGGGGGGGTGGGGGGGGGGGGGGGTGGGGGGGGGGGGGGGTGGGGGGGGGGGGGGGTGGGGGGGGGGGGGGGTGGGGGGGGGGGGGGGTGGGGGGGGGGGGGGGTGGGGGGGGGGGGGGGTGGGGGGGGGGGGGGGTGGGGGGGGGGGGGGGTGGGGGGGGGGGGGGGTGGGGGGGGGGGGGGGTGGGGGGGGGGGGGGGTGGGGGGGGGGGGGGGTGGGGGGGGGGGGGGGTGGGGGGGGGGGGGGGTGGGGGGGGGGGGGGGTGGGGGGGGGGGGGGGTGGGGGGGGGGGGGGGTGGGGGGGGGGGGGGGTGGGGGGGGGGGGGGGTGGGGGGGGGGGGGGGTGGGGGGGGGGGGGGGTGGGGGGGGGGGGGGGTGGGGGGGGGGGGGGGTGGGGGGGGGGGGGGGTGGGGGGGGGGGGGGGTGGGGGGGGGGGGGGGTGGGGGGGGGGGGGGGTGGGGGGGGGGGGGGGTGGGGGGGGGGGGGGGTGGGGGGGGGGGGGGGTGGGGGGGGGGGGGGGTGGGGGGGGGGGGGGGTGGGGGGGGGGGGGGGTGGGGGGGGGGGGGGGTGGGGGGGGGGGGGGGTGGGGGGGGGGGGGGGTGGGGGGGGGGGGGGGTGGGGGGGGGGGGGGGTGGGGGGGGGGGGGGGTGGGGGGGGGGGGGGGTGGGGGGGGGGGGGGGTGGGGGGGGGGGGGGGTGGGGGGGGGGGGGGGTGGGGGGGGGGGGGGGTGGGGGGGGGGGGGGGTGGGGGGGGGGGGGGGTGGGGGGGGGGGGGGGTGGGGGGGGGGGGGGGTGGGGGGGGGGGGGGGTGGGGGGGGGGGGGGGTGGGGGGGGGGGGGGGTGGGGGGGGGGGGGGGTGGGGGGGGGGGGGGGTGGGGGGGGGGGGGGGTGGGGGGGGGGGGGGGTGGGGGGGGGGGGGGGTGGGGGGGGGGGGGGGTGGGGGGGGGGGGGGGTGGGGGGGGGGGGGGGTGGGGGGGGGGGGGGGTGGGGGGGGGGGGGGGTGGGGGGGGGGGGGGGTGGGGGGGGGGGGGGGTGGGGGGGGGGGGGGGTGGGGGGGGGGGGGGGTGGGGGGGGGGGGGGGTGGGGGGGGGGGGGGGTGGGGGGGGGGGGGGGTGGGGGGGGGGGGGGGTGGGGGGGGGGGGGGGTGGGGGGGGGGGGGGGTGGGGGGGGGGGGGGGTGGGGGGGGGGGGGGGTGGGGGGGGGGGGGGGTGGGGGGGGGGGGGGGTGGGGGGGGGGGGGGGTGGGGGGGGGGGGGGGTGGGGGGGGGGGGGGGTGGGGGGGGGGGGGGGTGGGGGGGGGGGGGGGTGGGGGGGGGGGGGGGTGGGGGGGGGGGGGGGTGGGGGGGGGGGGGGGTGGGGGGGGGGGGGGGTGGGGGGGGGGGGGGGTGGGGGGGGGGGGGGGTGGGGGGGGGGGGGGGTGGGGGGGGGGGGGGGTGGGGGGGGGGGGGGGTGGGGGGGGGGGGGGGTGGGGGGGGGGGGGGGTGGGGGGGGGGGGGGGTGGGGGGGGGGGGGGGTGGGGGGGGGGGGGGGTGGGGGGGGGGGGGGGTGGGGGGGGGGGGGGGTGGGGGGGGGGGGGGGTGGGGGGGGGGGGGGGTGGGGGGGGGGGGGGGTGGGGGGGGGGGGGGGTGGGGGGGGGGGGGGGTGGGGGGGGGGGGGGGTGGGGGGGGGGGGGGGTGGGGGGGGGGGGGGGTGGGGGGGGGGGGGGGTGGGGGGGGGGGGGGGTGGGGGGGGGGGGGGGTGGGGGGGGGGGGGGGTGGGGGGGGGGGGGGGTGGGGGGGGGGGGGGGTGGGGGGGGGGGGGGGTGGGGGGGGGGGGGGGTGGGGGGGGGGGGGGGTGGGGGGGGGGGGGGGTGGGGGGGGGGGGGGGTGGGGGGGGGGGGGGGTGGGGGGGGGGGGGGGTGGGGGGGGGGGGGGGTGGGGGGGGGGGGGGGTGGGGGGGGGGGGGGGTGGGGGGGGGGGGGGGTGGGGGGGGGGGGGGGTGGGGGGGGGGGGGGGTGGGGGGGGGGGGGGGTGGGGGGGGGGGGGGGTGGGGGGGGGGGGGGGTGGGGGGGGGGGGGGGTGGGGGGGGGGGGGGGTGGGGGGGGGGGGGGGTGGGGGGGGGGGGGGGTGGGGGGGGGGGGGGGTGGGGGGGGGGGGGGGTGGGGGGGGGGGGGGGTGGGGGGGGGGGGGGGTGGGGGGGGGGGGGGGTGGGGGGGGGGGGGGGTGGGGGGGGGGGGGGGTGGGGGGGGGGGGGGGTGGGGGGGGGGGGGGGTGGGGGGGGGGGGGGGTGGGGGGGGGGGGGGGTGGGGGGGGGGGGGGGTGGGGGGGGGGGGGGGTGGGGGGGGGGGGGGGTGGGGGGGGGGGGGGGTGGGGGGGGGGGGGGGTGGGGGGGGGGGGGGGTGGGGGGGGGGGGGGGTGGGGGGGGGGGGGGGTGGGGGGGGGGGGGGGTGGGGGGGGGGGGGGGTGGGGGGGGGGGGGGGTGGGGGGGGGGGGGGGTGGGGGGGGGGGGGGGTGGGGGGGGGGGGGGGTGGGGGGGGGGGGGGGTGGGGGGGGGGGGGGGTGGGGGGGGGGGGGGGTGGGGGGGGGGGGGGGTGGGGGGGGGGGGGGGTGGGGGGGGGGGGGGGTGGGGGGGGGGGGGGGTGGGGGGGGGGGGGGGTGGGGGGGGGGGGGGGTGGGGGGGGGGGGGGGTGGGGGGGGGGGGGGGTGGGGGGGGGGGGGGGTGGGGGGGGGGGGGGGTGGGGGGGGGGGGGGGTGGGGGGGGGGGGGGGTGGGGGGGGGGGGGGGTGGGGGGGGGGGGGGGTGGGGGGGGGGGGGGGTGGGGGGGGGGGGGGGTGGGGGGGGGGGGGGGTGGGGGGGGGGGGGGGTGGGGGGGGGGGGGGGTGGGGGGGGGGGGGGGTGGGGGGGGGGGGGGGTGGGGGGGGGGGGGGGTGGGGGGGGGGGGGGGTGGGGGGGGGGGGGGGTGGGGGGGGGGGGGGGTGGGGGGGGGGGGGGGTGGGGGGGGGGGGGGGTGGGGGGGGGGGGGGGTGGGGGGGGGGGGGGGTGGGGGGGGGGGGGGGTGGGGGGGGGGGGGGGTGGGGGGGGGGGGGGGTGGGGGGGGGGGGGGGTGGGGGGGGGGGGGGGTGGGGGGGGGGGGGGGTGGGGGGGGGGGGGGGTGGGGGGGGGGGGGGGTGGGGGGGGGGGGGGGTGGGGGGGGGGGGGGGTGGGGGGGGGGGGGGGTGGGGGGGGGGGGGGGTGGGGGGGGGGGGGGGTGGGGGGGGGGGGGGGTGGGGGGGGGGGGGGGTGGGGGGGGGGGGGGGTGGGGGGGGGGGGGGGTGGGGGGGGGGGGGTGGTGGGGGGGGGGGGGGGGGGGGGGGTGGGGGTGGGGGGGGGGGGGGGGGGGGGGGGGGGGGGTGGGTGGGGGGGGGGGGGGTGGGGGGGGGGGGGGGGGGGGGGGTGGTGGGGGCTGGTGGGGGGTGGGGGGGGCGGGGGGGGGGGTGTGGGGGGGGCGGAGATGTGGTGACCAAGACTGAACACAATTACTCCAATTGTTGGTGCGCGCACTACTTCTTTATATAAGGGCATGACAATCTTTGCAGTTTTATTATCAATTCCTTTCCTAATAATCCCCAGCATAGAGTTTGCCTTTTTCACAGCTGCCATGCATTGAGTTGACATTCCCATGGAACTATCAACTAAGACGCCCAAATCCCTTTCCTGGTCTGTGACTGATAGCACTGACCCCTGCAGCGTGTATGTGAAGTTTGGATTTTTTGCCCCTATGTGTATCACTGTACATTTTGCTACATTGAACTGCATTTGCCATTTCTTAGCCCACTCACCTAATTTATCAAGGTCTGCTTGGAGCTCTTCGCAGTCCTTTGTGGTTCTCACCACCCTACAGAATTTGGTATTATCCGTAAACTTGGCCACCATGCTACCCACCCCTACTTCCAGGTCATTTATGAATAGGTTAAAGAGCACCGGTACAAAAGGGACACTACTCCCTACATGGAGAGCCATTGTGAGAACTTCCCATTTATACCCACCCTTTGCTTCCTGTTTCTCAACCAGTTTTTAATCCATAGGAGGACTTCCCCTCTTATTCCTTGATTGCTGAGTGTTCTCAATAGTCTCTGGTGAGGAACTGGCAAAAGCCTTTTGGAAATCCAAGTAGACAATGTCCACTGGTTCTCACCTCCTCTTGGGTGAAGACAGATGCAAAGAATTCATTCAGCTTCTCTGCAATCTCCCTGACATCCTTTAGCACACCTTTTGTTCCTTCGTCATCTAATGGGCCTACCGCTTCCCTAGCTGGCTTCCTACTGTTGATGTACTTGAAGAACTGTTTGTTGCTGATCTTGATGTTTGCAGCCATGCATCCCTCATAACACTTTTTTGCCTCCCTTACAGCTAACTTGCTTCTCTTTTGCCACCATTTGTGTTCCTTCTCGTATTCTTCATCAGTTGAGCTGGACTTCCATTTTCTAAAAGACATCTTTTTTCTGATAATTTCCTCAACCTCCCTTGTTAACCATGGTGGCTTTCTTTTGGACTGGGTGCTGCCTTTCCTAGCCTACGGAACACATTCCAGCAGTGCTTTTATTACTGTGTTTTTAAATAACCTCCAAGCATCTTGAACAGTTTTGACTCTCTTGATTTTCCCTTTCAGTTTCCTGTGTACAGTCCCCCTCATCTTTGAGAAATTTCTCTTTCTGAAGGCGAATGTAACTACATTAGTAGCTGTCACTTGTCACATGCAGAGATACTGAATCTGACAGCATTGTGGTCGCTGTTCCCTATCAGCTCAACAACAGTGACTTCCCGTATCAGGTCCTGGATCTCACACAGAATTAGATCTAGCATTACCTCTCCCCTGGTTGGTTCCACAACCATCTGCTCTAAGCCACAGTCATTTAGCATATCCAGGAATGCTCTCTCCTTACTATGACCTGAACATGCATTTTTCCAGTTTATGTGGGGATAATTGAAATCACCCATTACCGCTACGTTTTTGCTTTTGTTGTCCTCTTCTAATTTCTTTTTCCATCTCAGAATCCTCTTGTGTGCTTTGGTCAGGGGGCCAATAATATATTCCAAATATTAGACTGTCCTTCATACCTGGTATTGATATCCACAGTGCTTCTGTAGGGGAACCAGCTCCCCTTGCATTGTCTATTTTATGTGACACTATGCTCTCTTTGATGTAGAGGGCAGCACCACCCCTGATGCCCCCTGTCCTATCCTTCCTTAGAGTCTGTTACCTGGGATAACAGCATCGCACTGGTTCTCCTCATTCCTCATGTCTCTGTGATGCCCACTATATCAATGTCCTCCTGCAAAACTCTGCACTCCAGCTCCCCCATTTTAGATTGAAGGCTTCTGCTATTAGCATAGAGACATCTGTATATCCTGTCTCTGTCTCTGTCCCTAACCTGAGATTTATGTGCTTTGCCCTCCAGCCCTTTGTACACACTATCACTTATCACATGCACATTGCCATGTTTCATGCTTGTATGTGGTTGATTTAGAAAAACCTCCCTCTCGGTCTGCATCTCCATAGATACTGTATTCCGAACCGAAGTCACTTGAGCTCTTGTTGGCTTTTCCTGAGGGATCAGTTTATTTTGTTGGTGGTGACAGAATGACCATGGGCCACATTGGAGATTATTGAACCATGGTGTTACCCAAAATGGCAGTGTCTGTACCCTTTTGGATGGGAAATTAGCAGGGCAGACCTTGAGTTGCAAGAAAGGTATCCGAGACCTTTGCCACCTGTGTTTACATGGTTTTTCCTCCATTAGCAAACCACAGGAGATCAGGAAGTAAAGTTTAACAATTTTTATTAGAAAAATAAAATAATAAATTTACATGCACTAATACTTGTATATATACACACAGATAATTTTAAGAGTCCTAAGATTTGAAAAGAGAGGAAAGATAGGTTTGGAATAGAATAGATTGTTGTGGGGAGGGTAATAGCTACTTTTCTAGAAGAGGAATAGATCCAAAGAGGCAGGATCCAGCACCAGCACCGCTCCTGCGCACAATGGGACTAGAACCAAGGGTGGCCCAAGTTCCAAAAGTGAGAGACTCTGGTTTGGGAGGGCTGGGTATGGGAAATTTTGACCCTCTAGCAATATTAAAAGAGTCTGTCTCCTTAAACAAAGAAAATTCCTGTTCTCTGGGGGAGGACAATGTGGTGAATGAAGGTATGATCGGTCAAAGCCAGGGACTTTCTAGATTTTGGGTGGAATTGAAATCACAATTCCATGGTCATTCCAATTCAAAGAGAGGGAGTGGTTCCCAGGAGTGGGGCAGGAAGAGTGTGATAGGATTAGCAAGGTAAGAATAGCTGTCAGGAAACTTTGATTGTATTAGGCTGACTGGCATTTAGCATATCCTTTGTGAGCAAGAGAGCAGGTGTGCAGTTTCCAGGGGCTGAGGCTGTTTCTCAGGGTTTGGCCATTGTTCTCCAGATAGTTTCAGAAAAGGTATAACTAGCAATTACATATTCCCATGGGTGACTGGAAGACTTGCTCAGGCAGGTTCCTTTCTGTAGGCATCACAGTACAAGCTCAGGAGATGGCATCCATTTTAGCTTGCATTGCCAAGGCACCTTTAGAGGAGATGGGTAGAGCACTGCTTCTTAAAAACAGACCTCCCTATACTACCCACAGGTCTGTCTCATAACAATGGCTTACTGATGTTCTGTCTGAGAGCGACCTCCAGTCTGTTGACAGCACAGAACTAGATTGATTAGCATTATGTCATTATATGAGGCAGTTTAGTATGTTCAATAATGCATTATGTACCTATTAATACATTTCAATACAATATTGCATATAAATTGTCCAATGTGTTCTAAAAGCAGTCTCCTTCAGAGACTCTCTAAATCAATATCCTATGAAAAACAGACACTGAAATGAATGAGCAGTGTTAAAAGTACTCAATGAATATTACCTTTTAGATGAAAGATATTCACAAATGCCTCCCTGTGTGTAATAAACAATATTTAGGCACCACCATATGGTTTAGAGAAGACAAATTTCATAAACACAGAAGGAAGTTTAAATAGCAATAAAAAAGAAAACAAATCCCAATTAGATACGTTGTTTACAACATGTGGAAACAGTGCCAAGACCAAATCTCTGGTTAAGCCACCTGATTGCTAGGGGTGGCATGAAAAGGAGGGCACCAATCTCCCACCAAGATTCAGCAGCATGAGATGTAAATGAGATTCCTCCAGGCTCATGTCTCCACTAACTGGGTCCAAGCCAAGTGCTGCAGCTTTGCTGCACAAGCTTTTCTCAAATCCTGTGGGCAGTGGAGGGTCTACCTTACTTGTAACAAAATACCTTGAACTGGCCCTGATTATTGCTGAGTGCTTACCTCTTGCCCCAGAGTAATAGGGTTAAAAAAACCTTAAAACATCATTATTCTTAAACTTGGTCATGGTGATATTCTGTCTGGAGTGAAACATTTGAAAACCAGCTTTGAGGCAGCTAAATGGTAGGCTTAAATGTGGCATGGGATACATACAAAACCCACAGTAGGAGTGCAACTGGCACAGTGAATCTATTCCATACACTAACAGGCAAGTCAGCTGAATCTGAGGATACTTAAATTGACTGGTGATTGGAGTTGCAAATAGGCAAGAGATCATTCTACAACCCCTCCTCCAAAATGCCCCAGATTTGCAGAAAAGTGACAAATCTGAATAAAATACATTGGTGATTTGAAAAAGAGGGAGAAGGGAGGAAGCGCTCAGAAGTGAGAGAAAGAGAGCTTTACTTCTCAAGAGGCTGGATAGCTGGGTTTTGGTGAAGGACCTTGAAAGGCCCGTGAAAGGTATTTGAAACCTGAGCTCCTAGAGAAATTCATCACAGAGACAATACTTAAAACACACAATAAGTAAAACAGTACTTAAAGGGCTTGTTTGTAGGTCTCTGCAGAGAAAGTACCTAGATATGCTTGAAGTTCTTTTTGTTGTTTCCATAGTGACTGGGGTTTTACATGTTGCTAACCCAGTGCTCAACTCTCCTCCTTTTGCATCCGGACTTGGGACTAGCAATGGTGGAGTTAGTTATCTCTAATGGTCCATTGAAATGTGCTGTGTTTGGGTTACCCTTGAAGAGTGTTTGGAAACTGCAGCTAGTTTAGAATGTTATTCAGAATGCTTTGGCTAGAGTGCTGGTAGGAAAAAGCTAAGCTCACGTCCCTAATACTACCGTAATTTCATTGACTATCAGTCTGATCCCAAGTTCAAATCAAAGTGTAAATTTTTCCTTTAAAGTCCTACACAGTTTGAAATTGGAGTATCTGAAGTACCGTATTCCCCTATACATTCTTGTTTGGGAATTAAGATTGCAAGACTGTTCCACCAATTAAGGATGCTCGTTCGTGGGTACATAAAAAGGGACTTTTTCTGTGGCAGCCCCACAATCTTCCCAGGTGGGTGCACTTGGACCCCTCATTGGCCATTTTTGCACGGCACAATTACACCGGGGTTGAGCCAGGATCATAAATACCTGGGCTATTTTATCCTTGTTCCTGCCTATGTATGGTTCTCTGCTTCTGCCCAGGAGCAGAGTTAGAAATGCTTCAGAAGCTGAACTTCTGCAGTCATTTCGGAAGCATGTCTGGGCATGCCCAGTGTCCTGCATTCTGATTTGCTGCTGTTTTTGAGTAGTAGTTTGAATGGACATCAGGCGGGGATCAATTTGATATCCTGCTTTTACAAGAGACATGGATGGTTGACAATTTTGATATCCCTAATTTCTGTTCTGTAGTATTGGAGGCAACCATCAGGGGGACTGGGAATATTCATCTCAACCAGCTTAAATCTGCATGTTAAAAGAATTTATAGCCCATGCCCATGGGCTTTGGTGGTGTTATTATACTCCAAGTCAGTTTGTTTTCTATGTGTTGATATCTATCTTCCTCCCTCTCAAACCAAGGATCAGGTTAAGTTAAAGTGGGCCAAGGTAGAGGAAATGTTATGCTATTTATCACTGACCTACCCTACAGCTCATCTAATTATTGGTGGAGACTTTAATGCAAAAATGGGACAGAATGATGAAGACATCAGGCGGGGTGATCAGGCTGCTGGGTGGGGAAAATAAACTTGTTCTGCTCCTGATTGGTGTTTCTGTATATGTGCTGTCGGAATGGAAGAAAGTGATCTTAATGGTTTAAAACAAGATTTTGCTGTCAGAGGGAGAAAACCAGTGAATAGGTCTGCTAATTGATTTAAAATAAAGCTTGTACTGAGGAAAATAGACAAAGTGATTGTTCTGATTGACTGTTGCTTTTGAGTGACAGCTGGAAGCACCTATGAGCTTGTGCTTCCTCCCCCTCTCTCCCCCTCCCTTGCATGCCACCCCTCCCTCCCCTTCCCTTGCATGCCTCCCTCCCCTCCCCTCCCCTCTCTTCGCTAGGGTGGGTGAACCATGTCCAGATGCCAGGCCCCCTCCCCTTTCCTTTCATGCCACCTCCCCCTCCCTCCCCCTCCCCCTCCCTCTGCTAGCGTGGGTGGGTCATGTCCAGATGCCGGGCCCCCTCCCCTTCTCTCCCCCCCCGCATGCCTCCTTTCCCTTGCATGCCAAAGGAGGCCCAGTATCTTGTGCTCTGATTGGCTGCTGTTGAGTGGCAGCTTGAATGGATGTCAGGCAGGGAAATAAGGCTGCTGGGTGGGGAAATAAACTTGGTCTGCTCCTGGTTGGTGTTTTTGTGTATGTGCTGTGGGAATGGAAGAAATTGATCTGTTGCAGCTTGAAGAGACGATCAGGTAGCTGGATGGGAAAAAACGCCCAGTCCTGTTCCTGATTGGATTTTGCACGGCACAGGCAACAAACAAGGTCACACCAGGATTTTTTTAAAAGAACTTCCAAACTGGCATTTTTTGAAAATCCTGGGCTGTAGAAAATATTGCGGGGTGACACCTGGGCAGATCCTATGCAGCTTCGGGAACCATGTGGAATTCCTGGCTGCACAGGGATATTTTTTGTACTTATCCTGGAATATTTTGACCGTGCAAAAACGGCCATTGTCAATCTTCAGGAGGCTTTTCCACCTTGTCATTTTCCTGACTTGTACGTTCCTGTATCTGTGTGGGAGGGGGTCCAGTTCCATAAATGTTTTACTACATCTAGCAATTGATTCAATATCACATAGGTTTATGTCTGGCATATCACCCTGCAGATTTAAACTGCAGGTTTTTACGCTGGACATAGACTTTTGTGATATTGAATTGACAGGTAGAGGGAGCACACCATGAAGACAAGGATCTCCACCTCTCTTTGCAAGTAATAGGAATGTACAAATAAGGAAAATTATAATACGGAAAAGTCCTGGAACTGCATGTTAATTGATTTTATTATTGGCGGTCCTCACTGGAGTTTTAAAACTGTTTTTTTTTACTGTTTTATATATAAAACATTGTAAGTCGCCTTGAGTTCCACAGGGAAAAAGATGACTAATAAATGGTTTCAGTAAAATAGGTTATTTTACATTTAAAATCACACTATATATTTTGAGTAAGCAGGACCTTGTCTTAAAAAGCATTTTATTCCTTTCAAAAGAGAAGAACTCTCTTTATTTGTTCATAGTCCATAGACTCCATACAATTTTATATTTTCAAAAGAGAAAATTTTCACAGGAAATTAGAGGGTTCCCCAAAGTTTCCCAGTTTTTCTGCTGGAAAAATGGGGAAAATCCTTAGGGGAAAACTGGTAAAAAAGCCCCTTCTCTGAAAATTTCTTAGTTTTTTTCATAGGCCTTCACATCCCAAACCTCCAGTTTTCAGTGAAAACAGCATCATCACTTCTGCTTTCAGACTGTGGCTCATAGCTTCCTCTTTCACTTTTATCTGATCTTTTCATTGTGGTGGGCTGAAAAGTCTGCTGGGTTACAATATGATGCCACAGTATAAAGTTACACTTTTTCATACTAAAATTAGGGGCCACTTAGTCATATTGGAATGACTGCACACGTAGAACAATTTAGTAATAGATCACAGGGTGTCTTGAAACTTTATTAAACTTTACTGCAGGGTTGCTGGGTATCTTTCTGTCTTTTTTTTCTTCCAAGGGAATGAGTAGAAAGGAATGCATCAAATAGTTTGAAAGCTCCTTTCTAGACCATCTTTCTTCTGTTTACATAACCTTATAGTGGTTAAGGGTGGTGGACTCTAATCCAGAGCACTGGATTTGGTTGCCCTACATGAAGCCTGTTGGGTGACCTTGGATCAGTTACAGTTCTCTCAGAAATCTCTCATCCCACACAAAGGCAGGCAATGGCAAACCACTTCCGAGTGTCTCATTGCTTTGAAAACCCTATGGGGTTGCCATAAGCCAGAAGTGACTTGATAGCACTTTCCACCACTAGATTCTCTTAGTGATGAAAATGTTGATAACTTGCTTTTCTATATAGATAGTATGTTCTTATTTAGACTAATAAAGTCATTCATCAGCCCACTATTCTCCACTAGAGCTTATCTTACCCATTATAAAGCGCTAATGTCTGACAACAAACCCTTCCCCAATGGGGGAGCAGGAAAGTGAGTCACAGCTGCTGAGTGGTGGGAGGTAGCTACACCCCTCCATGAAGCAGGTGGAAGCGGTGCCACTGCTCCAGGGATCACAGAAGCCCTCTTGCTTCCCCTCCAACAATCACCCCTGCCTGTGGATCAGCTGACCTGTGGGTGGCACAAGCCCTTTTGCCTACCCCAAGCCCAACAAGCACCCTGGTTCATGGAGTGGCTGCTCCGTGGGCCCAACGCTGCCCTCCTGCCTCCCCACCCCAAACTAAGCCTCCCTGCCTCCCCCAACCATCTCAAATCCACCCTCTAGCCTACCCCTAGCCACACCTTCCCACCCTCCCTCGACCCCAATACTCACCTTCCAACCCTCCCCCACCCCAAGCCTCACTTTTCCAACCTCCCCCATGTCTAGCTACACCTTCCATATCTCCCCCACCCAAGCCTCACCTTTCCTCACCTCACCTTGGGAATGGCCAATAATGCTGTCCCTTGTTACCAGTGCCCCCTGCCCCCCTCCTCCTCTTCTTCTTTATCTTTATGGGTCCCTCACCATCTATGGAACCCATTTTCTTCCCCCTTTTGGGAGGTTTTAATGAGGGTTATTGTGGACATTGTTTGTTACTGATTGCTGCGTTTTACATTGTTTTAATGTATTTAAGGGTTATTGTATGTACATGTTTTATGTTGTTCACCCGCCCAGAGCCCTTCGGGGGTAGGGTGGTATAAAAAACCCATAAGTAAGTAAGTAAGTAAGTAAGTAAGTAAGTAAGTAAGTAAGTAAGTAAGTAAGTAAGTAAGTAAGTAAGTAAGTAAGTAAATAAATAAATACTCTAACTTCCAATTTATTGTCCCATATTGTCCAGCTGAGCTGCACAGCCCAGAGCTTCACAGCCCAGAAGCTCAATCTTGTCAGATCTCAAAAGCTCAGCAGGGCTTAGTTTAGGAACGTCATAGGTTCCTGGACCCCAGCATCTCAAATCCTCAGTTTCATACGATGGGATCTGGCACTTCAAAAACTATTGTAAGTGGGACTATAGGGTACCTCAGAATGCATGTAGTCACAGTTGACACTGAAGAGATATAAAGTCACCATAATCACCAAACATTTAAAAATAGCATGGAGATTAACTATTCATTGCACATAAGATGTAGTTGGGTTCTTAATACCAGACTGTTGCGTCCAAGCTACTTGTATGTGCCATAGTTACTACAAATCTTAAAAGATCCCCTCAAGGGTGTAGGCTAGTTTATAGCTCTGAAATTTCAACCTGCTTCCTTGAAAATACCCCAAAACCTTAACCTCAAGGTCATAGGTTTGCCCTCCAAGCCATGACACATAGCTATGATGTTATTACTTCACGCCAAAGTCTTGTCTGGTACCTAATTTTGAGTCCAGATTAAATTCCAGAAAATCCAGCAAAGAACACAGAGATTAATTGGCTTGTTTCAGCATTCCACTAGGTAAATGTTCTGATCAGTTGCTCTACACTGGGAAAATTATGGCAAAATGAAACATTCACTCATAAGCAACTCTTGATAGAAGTTACGTTTCTCATGTGCACTGATGTCTGCATCTTTTCACATTAAGAACTGGATATGTTCAAGACAAGATGCTTGAAAGGATACCCTTCCAAAGCATTAAGATGTGAATAGTAGAATCATAGATTTGGAAGGGACCATACAGGTCATTCTTGCTTAATGCTGGATCAGCCTGCCTAGAGCATCCCAGGTAAGTGATCATCCATTGTTTGAAAACTGCCCATGAGGTGGAACATACCACCACCCTAGGTAGTCAATGCCATTGTGGCATGACTTTTAGTGTAAAAAAAATTTCTAATATCCAGTTGGAACATTTCTGCCCATAATTCAGCGACTGGACACTCCAAAAGCCCAGCAGAACAACTCCGTCTTACAGGCCCTGCAGAACTCACCAAGATCCCGCAGGGCCCAGACAGCTGGAGGAAGAGTGTTCGACCAGGCAGGGGTCAGGGCTGTAAAAGCCCTGGCCCGCGTGGAGGCCAGCCGCATCATTGAGGGGCCAGGGACTACCAGCAGATTTATGAGATAAATGTTTTGCCCAACCTGGTCCAAAATATCCAGGTTCTGAAAATTGTATTGGCATTTTATTTTTGGTTCTTAGTCCCTTGTGTGCTAGATCCTCAGTATTTTAAATTCAAGTTCTAGCTTTTTCACCTCAGCCATTGCTTTTCATCCACATTTTGGAAGACCTTGAGTTTGGTCAGACATCTACCCTCTGCAATATCTTTGGGATCTCGATTTACACAAAAGTTAGAACCAGAAATAAATCAAAGTTTGTCCATTGTTTGGAGAATGGACAAACATAAATTACAAAGTGAAATGAGAAAAGGTAGAGGCGAGGAAAACAGCCTTCTTATCTGGGACAGGGCAAGATGTAGTTGGCAATGTTTTTTTATAGTTATTTATGTTCATCATAAATTTCTATGCACTTAAAGCTACAGTTTTTTTTAGTAATTGTGTTTGGAGTTACTTAGTAACTTCAAGTTTAATTGTTGCAACACCAGCCACCTTCTTTCCCACTGTGGTCCACTTTGGTTTGTCTGGCCCAGAATAGAACATACTTCAACTTGAAAGGTTACGAAAATGAATTTAAGAAAACAATCTTTCATGTTTATGTTGCTATTATAAATTATGTCACGCTTTCCCATAGAGACTTTGACCCATGAGTGAGAAAGCTGGCCTGCTGGTCAACTTCATTAGTTACAGTCAGAGTTGAAAAGTAAGCTCTGCTGTGTTTCTGAGGTTTTCAACAAATCAACACCATGGACTGTAGACTTCAGTGATGTCACTTTGTGAAGTTCCACAGTTCTTTAAGTCAGAAGTTCCTCCCCCGACCTTCGCTTAGTACATGCAGATGGCTTTATCAGGAGGCCAGACAACTGGAAACCAGCCATACCTCAGGGGCTAAGCTTGCTAACTCTCAGAAATCAGAAATCTGGCACGGTCCCTGCTGAGGCATAATTTGGTCCAGAGTCTACCCACCCAGGAACATGGCCAGAAGAAGCAAGGGTTAGGGACTATGTGCCTAAGAGTAGAGCTTAGGGGTAAAAAGCTGGGCCCAGCAAAAAAACTGAGTTTTCATCTAAGATGGTTATCAGCCTAATAATTTTAGAAAGCCCCCCCCCCCTTCCCCACAACATCATGGTGCATTTGGGTATTTCTGGGAACTTCCCTGGTTTTTCTCCAGTTTTTCTGAGATCTGCTTTTCTCTGAAGTTTTGGGAATGATTGCACTAAACTTTGACACTGTAGCTACTCTTTTGCTCCTGTATTTTATGGTCTACCATACATCCCACTCTACAAAGCTGCCATTTTCCTCCAAGGAATGGATCACCTATAATTCCCGGAGAACTACAGGCCCCACTGTGAGGTTGGTAAACCTACCAACAACAGCAGTATTCAGAGAAAATGCTTTGGAGGCTGAAAATGAAAGTAAAATTGGTTGTATCTGAGGGACTGGTGGTTTTCATCACCATTTTAAGACCCATCCAACCACTGGAGGGAAGGCAATATGATTTGGGGTCTCGGTGCTGGGGAAGGCGTTTTTCCCCCTTCTCTGTGTCCAGGCTGTTTCTTGGAATGAAATGTTCCTGCGGACTCATTAAAGCCCCAGCAGGAAATAAAGATGTGTATGTGAAGCCAAGTTTTTCTTACTGGGGTTTAAGGCAGTTGAAGAGAACATTTCTGGGCAGGAAAACGTCTTTTCCAGTTTCCCAATACCACCACCCTAAAGCTCAGCATCAGGCCCACCATGACTTTTTCCTGGCAAAGTATATATTTGGGATTCTGGTCACAGATCCTTATCACAGGGCAAGCTTTTCACCCCAGCCTTGCATCCTGTTGTGTTTTTTTTAAATCAAAAACATGATGGTAATTTCTGCCTTTCTAAATGGGATTTTATAGTTGTTGCTTAATCTCCGGGATAGTTGGAACTGCCTCATTTTCTGCCATGAAAACTAAATATCTAATTACAGCCAAGGTATAGTACAGCAAAGCACTGTGCCATTAAGCAGATACAGAAGGTTCAGTCAGACCCAATATACCGTAGTTTAGTTTGCAATAGGTAAAAATAGTGTTGTTATCAAATGAAAGCTTTGAGTAAGATAATTTTTTTTGAAAAGTCCTTGTCTGTTGTTCAGGGTCATGATTCCTTGCTGTTGGGTTTGTACTCCAAACTAAACCACATGTTGTATATGCAGTCAGTCACATCATCCCTGTTTCAGAGGCATAGCAGGGGAAAATGGCGCCTGGGGCAAAATGGTGCCTCCCTGTGTCCCCAGCATCCCCCATGCCCCTGAACCCCGTGGTAGCTATGCCCCCGTGCCCCACTCACGTGAGCCAGCGATGGTCTCATTGCAGCCTGGTGGGGGCTAGAGGGGCAGGCCAATGGCCGCCCAGCTGTGGCCTCTGCTGGGCCTGGTAGGGTGGGGCCAAGAGGCGCTCAGTCGGGCCCGGCAGGGTGGGGTTTAGGGTCGCTCAGCTGTGGCTTCCACCAGGCCTGGTGGGGCTGGGCTGAGGGGCTTCCTGCCGTGGCCCATCTGGGCCACTCCTTCAGCCTCCACAGGCCCAGCCTAGGGGGGAAGGGGGAGAGGTATGGGGGCAATTTTCCACCCCCACATGACTGAACAGGGGCCCACCTGGGGCATTTGTCTCCACCCCACCCCATGGTAGTTATGCCACTGTCCTGTTTCCAACTCTCTTGGTGTATAAAGCTGACACATTCAGGCCCAGGCTCAATGCTTTTGGAATGCAGGAATTTTTCTTGCTTCTCCACAGCATCGTGGCATATTCATATGACTTTCTCGGGTTTCCCTGGCTTTTCTTCAATCTTCTTTGCTCTTTGAAATGGTAGAGCAAGCAGTTTTGGAAAAAAATAGCAGCAAAGCCTGGCTGCCTGCAGTGTGGGTGGGATATTTGGTGGGCACTGGGATGGGAATCAGTGCAGTATGTAGCCCACTAATGATGCTCCAGGCACTGAGAATTTATACCTTATCATAAAAGCCTTCCCATGCTAGCACGCAGACTCAACACTACAATAAAGATGGAGGTGAAGTTTTTGTAGACATTTGGTGAAAAAATGAGCACAAATAGAAGGAGTTTAACATGCTGCTGTTTTTCTCATACCGTTGGCGGTTTGACCAACCTTATACCATTTGCTGTTTATGGTCAGTGAAATCTGTTAAATTCATGTGTGCATTACTTGAAATCCAGCTCCATTGAAACAAATGGCTTTGCGTATACTTCTTATAGCAAACTCTATTGCATATAGAGTATGCGTGGTGGCAGGTTAGTAGAGAACCACCCTAATTTTTGGCTCTGCTGTTTACTTTAACAGAGCACAACAGTGTTGCTAAGCAAGCTGGAATGCTTCGGGAGTGAGTTATGCTTGCCTCTGGAGTTTATTGTTCAGTGAAAGATGTGTCACAGCAGTTTGTATTGAAGGGAAGTTTCTGGAAATTCTTCTTTGCTTTTTAGTTTTCTCCTTGCTGAGCACATTGGCAGCTCCAAAGTTGGAAGCTGAGTTGTTTTGAGTTTCCCTCAGGCGATGGGTTAAAAAAAATTCAAGCAGAAATGATGTTTTTAATAACTTGAAGTGTGAGTTTGTAATAAAATCTTTCTGGCTTTTGTGTTTCAGAATACTTTTGAACATTTATTTCACATAACTTTAGCAGCAAGATGGATTTTAGCCACACAGTTTGGTACCTAGATTAACCTGATTGCAGGAGTGACCCAGGTGGAGCAAAGCTCAGGCATCTGTGCAGTGACCTTTTCAAAGAAAATCTTCACTGCATTGGCCAGGCCTCACTTGGAGTATTGTGTGTAGTTCTGGAGGCCTCACTTCAAAAAGGATGTGGACAGAATGGTGGGAGTACAGAAGAGAGTGACAAGGATAGTTGGAGCCTGGAGACCAAGCCCTATGAGGAAAGATTGAGGGATCTGGGAATCTTCAGTCTGGAGAAGAGGAGATTGAGGGGATTCATGATTGTTCTCTTTAAGTATTTGAAGGGCTGTCACTTAGAGGAGGGCAGAGAGCTGTTCCTGTAGGCAGCAAAGGATAGAACTCACAATAATGCGTTTGAATCCTGTTATCACTTCCCCTGTGTTGTCTTCGTTCTGTCCTATGGGCTTTTGCAGTGCTTGATCCTTGCTTGTGTGACAAAGGCAAGGGCCTTTTTCATCATGGTGAAATGCTTTGTGTGAGGAGATTTGTGTCCTGTGGGATTTGTCAGTGATCTGCAGGGCAGGTAAGGTGGAGTTATTCCACCAAGCATTCCACTAATGTAATTTTGTGGCCTCTGCAATTGTTAGGGCTCAGCGTGCTCTCAATGGGAACTCCTGGGAGGAAGGCTCAGAGAAGAGGGGACAGTGTTGGTTTCAGATTCTCAGGCACTACCTGTAGATGCAGAGACTGAGCACCAGAAGTTCCTGCAGGACAAGTTCCCCAGGCTCAGGCAGAGCATTTAGAACCTGGATCCACAGCCAGGTTCAAGCTCTGAGATTCCCCAGCAAGAGCTTAGCTCTGAGACTCTTCAGCTACTTGATACAGAGCCAGATGAAACCCTGACAGCTCCCTCACCCCCCCTGTCTCCAGAGCCCTAGAAGCAATGCAAGAGGAAACTATGTGCTAGCAAAGGAGACACAGCAGCAGGTTAGGAGCTATTGAGCAAGTTAGAGTAGATACAGAGTCTTTTCAGGAGCTAGACTAGAGTAACCCAGCTGCAAGAGGTTATTGCACAAGGGAATCGGAGGCTGGCTATGAAAGAGAGGTTGCAGTTGAGCTAGTTTGTGGCAGCAGCATTGTGATTTAATTTGCAGGTTTCTTGTCTTGTCTGGATTCCTTGCTCTGTGCACAGTAAATGTCTGAATCTGCTAAGACATGTGGGTGGACTATCCTTGGCAGTGGCGAAGTGAGTGGGAAAAGTGCTTGAGGCATGTGCACACCCTGTGCCCCTGCTGCGGCGCCATCCGCCCCACCCCAGAACACCCCCAGAATGTCCTGCCAAGCCCCCACTACACCCTTCCGTGGCCTGGCCATGCTCCTCCATTGCTCCACCTGGGGCGTCATGCCCCACCCGGCCCCATTGACACTACACCACTGATCTTTGGGTCTTGAGAGCCTGTCTATGAAAGCAATCAACACTGTTGATTTTTTATGTTAAATCATTAGTTTACTGTGAACAGAGTTTTAAATTGGATTTTATTAAAATTATGGTTTTATTATTGTCACTGTGTTACTATGCTGTTAGCTTCCTCAAGCCACATTCTAGGGGAAGGGTGCGAATAAAATCTAAATGAATAAATAATTAAAGGGGATCCCCCCCCCAAAAAAAACAATGTGGGCAAATCAACACCTATAAATCAGAAAGGCCACAAGGATCTGGGCTTCTTCAAAGTCTCCAGCCACAATTCTGATTCAGATTAAGTGTTCTAAGTGTTGAACACTTTGTTTTTCATTTATAAGTCTCTGGGGTAGGCTGACCGCTTCTGCGATTCTTAATGATATTGACTAACGGACCATAAAATAAGTAGGATGGAAAGAACAAGTTTTTGTTATTCACCAAGACAACCATTACACATGCATTATGCGCTCTCCGCTGGCTGCCCATCTGTTACTGAGCTCAGCTTAAGGTATTGGCTATCACACTCAAAGCCCTTCATGGCCTTGGCCTCTCTTATACCTATGCTCCATTATGAAAACTTTGCTCATGTCAGCAGGGGGTTCTGCAGGTGTCAACATGCAAATGGGCAAAGTCAACAACTGTCAGTAATGTGCTATCTCCATTTTGGTTCCTGCCCTGTGGAATGGCCAGCCTGAAGGGGTCAAGAATGCTCCCATGCTCTTGGCTTTCTGCAAACTATGCAAAATCGAACTATTTAAGAGGGCTTTTTTTCTGCAGGCAATAAAGTTATACTGTACAAAACGGTATCACAAACTCACTTGGATAAATGACTGGAATTTTGGTGGATGCTGCTGTGTATAGCTTATTGTAGGTAGGATTCTATGGTGTACTTTCTGTACCACTCAATGTGTCATGTTAATATTTACACTGTGCTTCAGTTCTTTCTGGTGGTTCCAGACTTCTAAATCCTAATGCATTGGTTACTGAATGTCCCATTTTGTTGATTGTAGTGACTAACTATGCATTATCTGCTTTTAGTTCTTGTGAGAAATTTATTTTGTGATAAATATAATAAATAAATAAAATAATGAAATACTGTGTAAAAATAAAATAAAACTAGCTCTGTTGACTCCTGTTGAATTTTATGTACATAGGTATTGCCAAGTCACAACTAACTAATGGTGACCTAGCAAGGGGTTTTCCAGACAAGTAATAAGCAGAAGTGGTTTGCAATCACCTTCTTTTGCAGAGTCTTCCTTGGTGGTGTCCCATCCAAGGGCTGACCCTACTTAGCTTTTGATATCTGCTAAGAGTGGTCTGTACTGTACTACCTTCCCTTTCCTCCAAGCCTCATTCTATCTCAAGCTTATTTTTTATCCTGCCTTTTGACCAAGGAACTGATGGTTCTTTCTTTTTAATTTTATGTTTGTAACAACTCTGTGATATAGTTAGGCTGAGAGAATGACTGAGCCATGATTATCCAGTAATCTTATGACCAAGTAGGAATTTGAATCCAGATTTATATGTTTATATTCTACATAGTGTAAGATGTGTGTTTCTAACTCCACTCACAATTATAGACTGCATTAAAATAATAATGTGTTTTTGAAACCTTTGATAAATTTCAACTAATAATACTATTAAATGTTTTTAAATTGTAAAAAGTTGGCTGAATCTAGAGACCATGCAAGCTGTTGTGATAGGATCCTTTTCCTGGGAGCCCTTTATATAGTATCTGAAGGAGGGGGCATGCAGATCAGGGTTTCTGTTAAAGACCCATATTTTGTTGAAGAAAGTAAGAGATGTGCACATGGGCAGTAGATACCTTTTAAGTGCACGATCTCAAACCACTTAGCACTTTAAAGGCACTTTAAAAAGGCACTCTGCGGTCCCTTTAGAACTGGTGAAATTTATCGTAGTATTTTGTGTGGTGGCAGTCAATAGGGCTTGCTGCTGCACTTTGTATAATTCTGAATTTCCAAACAGGCTTTAAAGGAGACCCCAGAGAGAACACATTGCAGTAATCAAATCTAGATGTGACCAGACAATGGATAATAGCTAAATAATGTAATCACTGGCACACAAATGAGTTGGGCACAGGCATTATGTTCCACAAAGGATGTGTGAATCTAATTCTACCACCAAGCTGCAAACCTAAATGTACACCCAAGCAGCAAAGAACTCCTTCTGAGAACAGGCTCATTCTTTAGTCCATGGCTGGCAGCACTATTGACCAAAAACAACATTTCCTTCTTGTCCATATTAAGGCTCAGTTTACTGACCTTGGCCCCCATCTGTTACTCTCTTCAAGCAATGCTTCATAACATCTGCAACATCTTCTACCTTGACTAAAGATGTGAAACAGGCCTGTGTTTCGTCAGCTTCTTGGTAGCATCTCACTCCAAATTCCAAGGCAGATATTACACAGCACATAAGACCAGATAGAATCCTACAGTGCGACTGCCCACAATATTGTTTTCTGATACCAGTCAGCTTAATACAGCACCAGTACCCATCTTGTCTAGCTGGGCCAAAAGGTTACTGGTACTGAAACATTGCTAAGAAGCCCAGATATGTTCACAGGATGCATTGTCAGTCAGTGTGGTCGAGGCAGTCTCAGCTCAAAAATGGGGCTGGAAATAGGCCTATTGTCCATGCTATAAAAAAACAACACAATTTTTGCAGTCATAGCCAGTATCAACCAAGTTCATCCCATAGCTCTGGATGAAAACAAAAGAATTACGGAGTCTATAATATTGCACATGTGGCTGGTGGTCTTCTTTTGGCTTGGTGACTGATTTTGTAGACCAGAGACAGGGTCATGCTCTCCAACAATCCCAACATGCATATCATGGTCAGTTATTACTTTGTGGCACGTCTTCTTGATAGAAAGCTGTGTCTACTTTTGCCTTTTTGAAGATGCTGTGTTAAAAGTTTGTGAATATGACTTGTCATTCTTTCAAGTTCAGCTCCCTCCCTAAGGTCTCTAGAAATCAGATCTTTCTGAATGTGTGGGAGGGTGCATCTTGTTTGGTATAACCTTTTTATAGGGTGAGGATCATTATACTTTTAGGATCATTTTCCTTTTGGATGAATACAGTACTTTGATAACTACTTACAGATAAATATTTAAAGCAATGCCTTAATGCAGTGTCTAATATCGGTTTATCAAGTCAATTTGCTGCAGATAAATATTTAAGTCAAAGCTTTTGACAATGTTTAATATTGGGATGAAGGAAAGGCTTAGAAAGTGATCCTTATAATTAGAATGGATGTTGTAAAGATGTCCTGCTTTCACCTGTTAAATATGGAGAAGTCTGCTGATTTGGCAATATATTTGAGATATTGTCAAAAAACTAAACAGTTTGTAATCTTCTAAGATTCTTCTTTGTAACCTTATGTAATCTTCTTTGTAGCTGAGGATGAGTATATCAAAATTTATAAATGTACAAACAGAATAAAGGAATAGTAAATTGGGCTGCTGGGTAGAAGGCGGGAAACATGGATTCGTTCTCACAAGTAATTATGAATTTTGCATATACCTTGATGCAAGCTTGTATGGCCCTCCAATCTGAATGTAATTCATCACCTATTTTGAGATGCCATATTCTTCATATGTCCCTCACAATATTTATTAATTAGAGAGAAAATAACAATAAAAGCATACATGGTTGTGACACATCTTTAATTTTATGATCATTTGCCATTCATTTACAAGTTGCAATAAATTAAATAGGCTACTTACCAGGGCCAAAAATTAAACTTGTTTATGGCCTAGCTTATATCCACGTGAAATGGTATCTCAGTGTAATTTACAGCAATTGACGGTGTATGAATTTAAGACTAAATATCCATACATCTCTTAACATATTTTATCTCAACAATAATAGTCTAAACGAACACTTTCTCTCTTGGTTGCAGACTGAGGTTCCACACAATAACTTTGGTGTCCCTCTGTTATTTCCCTCTTTAAACACAGTACTTATTGTGCAAGCCTAACTTTCATACAGAACTTTATCCACCAAATGACCCATCACAGATATAACTTTCATATCAACTTCCAATACTTCTGATTCAGTGCTTTTCAGTAGAGCAGTCCAGCGATATAGAATCAAAGGATGAATCAAACCAGTATGCATGTGGAATGACCCCTAACAATGTCATAAATAAATGTGCTTGTGCATCCTTTCGACAAGTGTGACCTCATTTGCAGGACAGTTGCTGAAAAAGTATTTTATGTGAAAAGTGATGCTTAGTTCCTTGCTATCAAGGCAATAGTCTCTCTTCCTTTTGCACCTTGTCCAGGGGATTTCAGCTCAGGTACCTCTTGCAGACCTGTCATTGTTTTGTGCAGTTTCCACTTTTTCTGTTAGTCCCAGTCATTACTTTGCAGCCCAATCATACTTCAGATTTATACCAGAGAAATGAACGATCCATCCTTTCACTTGAGACTATTGGGTTGAACCTGGTTTAACTGATTAAGGTAGAAACTGGATTTGAGGAATCTAGGGTAGGAGTCCTTCTCCATAAGTACATATACACTTTTCTGTGCTTCGTCAAAGCTTGAGGTGGTTGGATTCTGAGCCTTCTGAACTGTAGTTTTTCTTGTATAGAAGTCAATGTTGATCTAGGAAGAGAAAAATCATACTTCACAATCTTTTAAAACCCTTTTTGGCATTGCGGCATCTTATAGAGAAGCTCAGACCATTGTTGATAAAAACAAAACCCAAGGCCCTTTGATTACTGCTAAGTAATTGCCTTGAGGACTTTTAATTTATCTTAAGGAATTTATCTTAAGGAATCTTAAGGATGCACTTCTTTGTTGCCTAAGGATGCACATCAAATATGAAGCCCAGCTGCAATGTGTTGTGCTGTAGCTCTGTGGCCAAGTAACAGTGAATCTACATACAAATAGCATGTATGTGGCTGTATCTGCTTCTAACAGAGCTCTGGGAAATGCCCCACCTCAGGGTATGCTGAGGCAGGCTCTGCTCTGGATCACAATCTATGGCTGGATCTTGATGTTTTTAGACAGTGATGTTTTTAGACAGTATAATAATTAATCTGGATTTTCCTAGCATTCTCCTCCTGGATTTTTGTAGGGGGTGAATAATGTGGTAATGTGGTATTTAGGGCTGTGTGGATTGTTCACCTGTTTCTTTAATAAATACGCACTGAGAAACTGGATAAATTCCAAAATGCAGGGAGTAGATCCCTCTCTTCAAGACATTAACAAAGTTTAGGCAAGCCCCACTGACGCAGTGGGTGTCCAGCTTGTTGCTTCTTTTGTCTCTATGATAGGGCCAGCTGTGAAGAGATGGACATGTGAGAATATGTCATATTTGTGCACAGCCTATGTTTTTTGGTCTGCCTGTCTGTATATCTATCTATTGTTTGGAGATGCTTGACTCCCTTTCAGCCTTTATCTTGTTGAACACTCCTAGTAGTGGTGTTTGTTCTGTGTGTAAACTAGATCTTAGTGATTGCTCAGATGTAATGTGTAGATTTGTCCTTAGAAAAGTATCACACAAGTGGTACCAAGAAGAACATCCAAATAGTACCACTGATGTGTGGAAAAAATTTTCCTGTGATAAATACCATGCACCACACATGTTGAGAATACTTTATTATTAATAGCAACAATAATGATAATGATAATAATGTCATGCTATCATTTAGTGGGGTCACTTTATGCAGAACACTTCTCAATGTGGTGGCGTCAGGATTGCATCAGTATTACACATTTTAAATAGCCCTACTCCTTCATTTTCTTAGAACTTACTTGCTTAATAGCATCTGACTGGACAAACTCCTTGTAAATCTTCTCTGCCTTGTCATGTAAGTGATCAGATTGGGTTTTCTTGTAGTCTTCACAAGCCAGCCAAAAATCAATGTTTTCATCACTGAACTCTGATTTCAGAAATTCTCTGAAAGCATCTTGACCCCCTACAATGAATAGAAATATTGGCTTTACTAATTATCTTCAATAGAGCAAAACAAAATAAATAAGTAAGTTATAGTGCAATCCAGACACTCCATGGCTGCCAGAGCTTCACCACCTCCACGGACTTTCCTGAGTTGCGGGGAGGGAGAAAAACCCCTCCCGACTTACGCTACGCAAAAGGGTGGCATAAGTCCAGGGCTGGGGCCACGGTGCAACTGGATGCAAACCTGGGTGGAAGCTGACTAATGTGAAAATGCCTCAGTCACCCCCTCCCCACACTGAAGTCTATTCTGGACACCAGCACATTTTGACAGTGCTCCAGATTTCTGGGTCCACTCGCCACAGAGGTGCGGGGAAGCCAGCCGCTGGTGCATATGCTCTATGCAGTGTTGGTGATGCCCCTTATGTGCTGGGGGAGGGGGAGCAAACACGCTGGCACAGTCCCTGTGCATGTTCACCCCTCATTGGGCTGTAAGCTGGTTAAGCTGCACTCCAGATACCACTATAGGAGTTTAGATGTTGGTCTTCTCAGTAGTAATATTGCAACTGTCTTTTTGAGGAAGTCCACCACCCACTTTGCTTATTTTGGGTGTTAATACTTTTGTTGTTGTTAAAGGGGCTCAAAACCTTGTACCACCTATTATCCTCACAGATATTTTGAGTTTGACCAATAGATAACATTTGCAATAGGCCTAAGGTATTTTCCCCTTGCCAATAATATGGGTTTGGAAAATAACTTCTAATTGCTGTGATGCCACCTGTAGTGAGTGTGCTTTTCTTCAACTTGGCCTTGGGCATTCTCTATTGCTGCTTCTTTGGCATAGTTTGCAGAGCAAGTGAGGAAAACAGTTTATAGCAGTTCAGAAAGTTGTACAGAGTAGAACAGTATAGATGTCTTTGAAACTGTTGACTGTGATGATTCATTACTTTTATTTTTATTTTACTTAATTCATACCAGTGGTGGGATCCAAAAATTTTAGTAACAAGTTCCCATGGTGGTGGGATTCAAACTGTGGCATAGCGCCAATGGGGCTGGGTGGGGCACGACAAGGGCATGGCCAGGCATTCTGGGGGCAGGGCATTCCTGGGAGGGGCTGTGGCAAGGACGCAGCCACTGCGCCAGTCCTTGGGCGGGAAACGAATGCACACAGGCGCAGGCTGCCACGCACGCCGGTGCACCTCCTGCTAGACTGCTTCAAGTTCTGCGCGCTACTGCTGAGAGGAGGGGTGTAACTAAGGCAAAAATCACATGGCAAAATCACCAATTAGTAACCCCCTCTCAGCACACACAAATAATTAGTAACCTACTCTCGGGAACCTGTGAGAACCTGCTGGATCCCACCTCTGATTCATACCCTTACTTTCTGCCCAATTAAGCTTTCACACCACAGTGGGGTTTTGAAACTGGGTCCCCTAGATCCTAGTCCAATGCTCTCACCATTCCACAATGCTAACTCTCTGTGCTGAATTTTATGGGGCCGGTTCTCTTAATCTTACAGTGTATGTACTTATTATCATTTTGGTTGAGTGTTGCTGCCTGAGGATGGGACCACCCCTTCCTGGAGCCCCTTGATCCAATAACCAAACCACACTCATGGCTGGGGTAAATTACTTGGCCATAGCCAACCGTTTATTGTGCAGTAAAAAGCGTGAGATGCAGCATGGGATTTTGATCTGATTTGTAACACTAGGCAGCCCCTCCTCAGGGGTGCCTCCCGGGCAAGCTGCTCTTCCCACCACCCTGGTGGCTGAGTAGATGCCCTTGCTGCTGCTGCGGGGTTCCAGCGGGCAGTCAGCCGCTTACTGGACCTTCGTTGTGATGCTCAGCTGGGCAGTCACCTTCTTGCTGTAACATTGCATACCAAAATGGAGGGGGTAGCTCCCTAGCTTCCCTCCCCCAGCCCCTCAGATCAATTCCCATGCGCCAAACCGCCAAATGGCTATGACAAAGAAGCATGCATTAACACCGCATCAAAGCATAAAGGGGAGTGGTGGGCGAGCAAGCTGCCGGCTGACTGGAGCACATGGTCAGCACAAAGGCCGGCCTGGCCTTTTGTAGGGGTTGGTGTCCCCCAGATGATGCCGCACCTGCCCTTGAGGGGCATGGTGGGAAGGCCCCCGTCCGCCCTTACTAGGGCGGATGCCAGGGGCTCCCTCCTGCCCTTCCCGGGCAGCAACTTTGGCCATGATTATTCCCGGCCGCTCTTTTTTTAGATTTGGCATTTAAATGGCTTTGAGTCTTGAGTTCTGGAGAAATGGTGGATCTGAACATTTTACATAAATGAGGTCACTCTGTGAGACTGATGAGTGGATGGGGGTTTTCATTATGGTCTCTTGTCAGAACTTTATCCTCTGTTCCATAGTGATGGTGCTCTTTTAAGCTTCGTTAGGGGAGAGTTTTAAATCTCCCGAGGCTTTGCTGTTTTTTTGTTAGTTATTTTATGAGTTTCAAAGTGCCTATGAGTCACCTGCAGTCTGGTTTCATTTTAAATAATCATAATCTAATAACTTTTTTAAAAAAAATGTTGGTGGAAAGAAAACATGCACACTTGTCTTGCTGTTGGAAAAGGAAGTGATAGTTAGAATAGGGTTTTCATCTGTTCTCTCCAGTGACTAAACTTTTGGCTCCGAGATCCAAATAGTCCCATCAGATAAAACAGAGTGCTGGTTTTTGTACAAGCCCTGCTATAAACTTCCTATTTTTGGAATGTTTTAAAGAACAGTGTAAATCAAGAATATCAAACATGTACATTACTAAGGTGATCTTCACCCACTATCAACAAGTCAGTTACTCAATACACTTCCTTCAGATGCTGCCTCTGGCAGGCCACAGTGTACCGGACTGCGCCTGGTTTGGTCAATCAAATGTTATGCACACCTGACCAAAGTGAGTGTTCATCTGGAATCATGGAGGGGAGTAATTGATCTTGCTTCAGCCCATAGATATGGAATCAACCTCTTGTTTGTCCTAAAATCCCATGGTTGTAGTTGAGGAAAATATTTTACATTTAATATATAATATTGTATAATATAATAAAGTTGGAAAATGGGTTTGCAAAATAAATATTTTATCCAGTGCAATGAAAAGTGTAAGGTTACAGTGTAAGGAAAAGTGTAAGGTTACAGTGCAAGTGATGATAAAAACCAAAACAATTGCTGTGTCTCTGGGCTCTGACACTTTTAATCCAATTGAGTTAAATTTAAGAACTCCAACAGATCAGAATATGATGTGAAATCTTCCTGTCTATAAAAAGCAACTTTTGGGATTTGGCAGCTGAGCAGGGACTGAAGAGTTAACTGCATGTAAGGATAATTTAGAACCTAGTTTAAGAGGTTTGTCTTTAAAACTCAAAATCATTATTAATGAAGGCAGCAGTTCTAGTGCTTGGTTTAGCCTCCTTTTAGAGATTAAACACTTCATCCCATGAGGCTGCAAAAATAAATAAATAAAATACTTACCCTGAGTTGACAGAAGCATTGCTAGCGACTGGGACCACTGTTTGACTTCTTTTGCAGAAAGCCTGAGGGGAAAAATATTTAAGATTTAACTGTAAGAATTGGCTGTATGGGCTGCTCTAGAAAAGATTATTTAAATAGCGTAAAAATTAAACATTGCTGGAAAGTAAAATTATTGGAAGAAAATGGTCCAATGCTTTATCTGTGTATCTTTTTAAATAGAGTCTGTCATGAGAAAAATCTGAACATAAAAAGAATGGATTTATCAAATTTATATCCCACTCATTTTCCAAGGAGCTCAGAGCAGGATTGGATGAATGAAGCAGGCTAATACTGAGGCAGATGATTAATGCATACAGCTCAGGATTATCTATTGTGATTGACTCTGACTCTGCAGGACATGACCTTTCCCACAGATGGTATCTGAAATTCTTCTGAATGGAAATGCCAGGAATGGTGTACAACACATGAGTTCTACCACAGAATTAGGATTGCTCCAATGTCATGTTTTATTTATTTATTTTATCCCCATAGCAAGGCAGGTGGAGAGATTTAAGTTCTTTTCAGGACGCATTCTAAGGTGGAGGTAATAAACATGGAATCATGGAAATTATAGCGGTTTCACCTGGATGGCATGTGCCATGTGTCTAGAAACACTTCTTGTTAGGTTTCCCTAACTTCTTGTTAGGTTTCACCTATACCTATATTTATTAAAAACATTATGTGTGTGGAGCTCGCCATGATACCAACTCCAGCACCCATTCATCCTATCCACCTAGAAAGTTTGAAAAGAGATCAACATTTTCATAAACCTACGTAGTGAATTTTGTAGTTGAGAGGGGTTTTAAGCCCATGACTCCTCTGTGTTCTGACTACATGTGTCAGACTGATAATACAAATCCATTCATTGGAATAAATAAAATGAATTGAGATTTCTTAATATTAAAAAGGTAAAGAGACCTTTCATTCAATTATGGGAAACTGAGTGGATCCACAAGCAATCTAAGTATTGTGTGTGACTTCTTTTTTTAATCTGAGTTCTGAAACTCTGTGGTGCTATCAGCAGAAGTTGGTTTACTGTATCTCAGCTCACAAGGGTGGGAGGCTTATGTTAATGAATGCATGAAATGTTATAATGCATCCGGTAAATGGCTCACAGATGTGAATAATTCATTACAAAACTGACACTGCAAGAAAACTCAGAGTGAATTCACAACTCAAGGGATGCTCTTTGAGAATTTCTCCAATCATTTTCAGTAGGTTTCAACCAAATCCTGCATAGGATTTTACTGCGAATCCCTCAGGTTAATGTCACAATTCCGTCTTGCAGCTTCAATTTCAGATGGTGAAACAACATTTAACTTCTTTCTGGTTCTTGCTAGCCTCAACTTCTTAACAATTCCTAGCAACTGAAGAGGCTTTTCAGGTGGAGGTTGTGTTACTGAAGCGGCTGCATGATGATAACAAAAACAACAGGTGCAACTTTTCCCCACCTCAGAGATGCTTCATTTGTTGAATTTGTGTGTAGATGTTCCTGTGACAGGAAAAAAACGGAACAAAACAGGACAGCACTCAGTTTTGGGGTTTTTTTTGGTGTGTGTCGGGGTGCTGTATATAAAACTATGCCTTGCAGGGAGGGCTTCCTTTCCATGTCCAGATCTGGCAATCCTGGTGCCTGTTATTGTATCAAAAAGAGGTATCCATTGAGTCTCAATTAATTATCAGAAGACAAGTGGAGATGCATCTTGAAATGTCCATTTTCTCCTGCTTTCTCAAAAGAAGAACCAGTAACAGCAATGGAAACTATTCTATCCTAGTCTGGAGGAAGGCTTCAGATGTGGCATAGTCGAGTGGTAGAATATAGACCATTATTTCTACAGTACAGTTACTGTTGTTTAATACTTACTTTTCAGGTTTAGAATTGGGATTGTTGATAACAGCTGGTTCTATCTGCGGCACAACAGACATCAAAAAGTTTTTCAGTTCTGTGCCCCTGAAAGAGAAACGCACATTTATTTATTTATTATTATTGAATCTTGTGACAATTCTGGTTCTGTTTGAATGTATAGCATGATTTATGGTTTCACCACGTCCAGATGAAAGCGGAATCCTTTCCCTTGATTTTATAGTTAGCTAGATTTCATAGACATATTGGCTGCTATTCATTTCAATTGCATAAAAATGATGCAAAGTGTAGAAGGTGCATAAAATGTTGTAGAAGAAGCAGATTAAAATGGGAGATTTGCTGAATAATATAGTTGGGACAAAATTTAGAAACACCTGCCATCCAACATAGTCATACATCTGAATTTATTATGCAATGTAAGCAAAAGATTGGCACGTGCAAAAGGAACCTCAGTCTAATTTAATTTGGTGGGGTGGGAGATGACCTGTTAAAAAGCATCTCCAGAACAGCAAGGAATGTCTTAAATAGTGTATAGTCTCTTGTGACAAATAATAATTGATTATTGTGCTAAAATAAGTATCTTGTACATCAATCATATAAAAGAAAAATTTGGTAGCCAGTCTAGTTTTTTGGATATCTGTGAAAATAAATGTTTTATAATAACATTGGTGAAAAAACTGCGGATTGATTAAAAACTAAAATTTAGCATGTAAGGTGTTCCCTACTTATTTTCTGTTAGGCATCATTTATTGATCTGAACATGGCAAATTCTGCCTTAGGACTGTATGAGATGCCTTGTGGGTTCTTCATCACTCAACCTTAAGTGTCCTGATTGTAGTTAAACATATAACAAGAATACTTGGTGCTCACATGTTGTGGATTGAAGTACTTTTTCTCCATCTGTCCATTATTTCTTGGGCAAATAGAGTTTGCATATTTTATTTTAATTAAGATTATGGTTTATGCATCCCTTCATCTCTGCTCTGTGCTTTTGGACATAACTGTTTGTTTCAGCAAGTACATAGAAGCATACTCAAGTGCATATCACTCTGTCTTAGTACATCTTTTTTTCCTATCCTTCCTCAACTTTATCTTCATACCATCCCTGTGAGGGAATTTAGACTGGCCAATGCTACTGACCCACAGTCACCCAGAAAATTGTGTTGTAGTGTGGATACTGAAACCAGAACTCCCAGTTGTTACTATTCCATTATTTGTTCTGTACTTTGTGGGTTTTTTAAAAGCAGGATCAAGCCCAAATTAAAGTTTAAGTCTCATTGGCTTTAATTCGAAAGGGTTGAGTGCACAGCAAAACCCAGGCTTAATCCATCCACTGAACCTATACCCATGCAGGTTTATACACACTGCAGGTTTTGTTCCAATGAAGCAAAGCTTTTGATTTTGTAACTCTGTTCACCTTTATATCATGCATATTCCAAACTGTCTTATACTTCATATTGGTAGATGCTTCATGGTCTTGGAGAATATCTTTAGCCAATGAACTCTGCTGGTTGTATCTAACTCCTTTCTCACAAGCGGTCCAGACACGTGTTTGCTTACAATGTATTTCAAAAGAGCAGCTATACTTACGAAATCTTCTTCTTATGATCCTTGCCTTCTGAAGCCTCATGGTCCTCTGTCATTTCAGTCGACCTGTTGTGCCATAAAAACATCCAAGGCATTCTTTTTTTGTACTTGTAGGGTTGCCAACCTGTAGCCCTTGCAGATTTAAGTGCCACTAGCACCTCTGATGGATTTATATACCAACCCACAGCAGCAGACTTGTATGAAAAGGTCTATTTATCATGCAGGGTTACCGCAAGCAGAAAGGAACTTCCTTTTTTCTTCAGTGTCAATGACGTGTATTTTTTTTAAAAAAGAGCGAGACAGAACGCTCTTGTGGATGTGGTTAAACTGGATGAGAGCGGATCCCCTTGGTTACAAAAACATATCAGAAGATAAGCAATTTAAAATATAGATTCTGATAAATCAGTTGTTACATGAATTTCATCGTGTTGGGGTAGCTAAAGTTAATTTTACTGTATTGGAGTAGCTAAAGCATCAATTTTAGTGGTGGAGGGCTAGGCGTGGTCTCAGATTTCACCTTTCCAGCATAAAAATAAAACTAACCATTAAAAACAAGCCAGGTACATTAAAACATTATAAAAGAACTGCCAAGTACCCTTAAAATACACATGAAACAGACCTCAGATCCGAAGCAGACCACAATGGCAAAAATGATATAACCCTTAGTTAAAAGCCTGGATTAAAAATAATGTTTTGGCCTCTTACCTAAAAGACAGTATAGATTGTGCCTTAAGGGGTGGGGCATTCTAAAGGTTAGGTGCTTTCACAGAAAATGCCCTGTCTATCTTTCACCTGCCTCACCTCTAAAGGCAAGGGCACAGACTTCAGGGCTGGCAAGGCAGCTATTAACTGATAAGTGGGACAACACATGACATGATTGTTGTTGAGGTACCTTCTCTCTAAGCCACTGATGGCCTTAAATGTAAGAACCAGTTATTTGAATTATGTTTGCACTTAAAGGCGTATCCACCACAGATCTTGCACCATAGGGTTTGCTCAACTGTAGCTAGCCTCCAACACTGATTTGGCCACCACGTTTTTGTATCACGTTTTTGGATCGCTCCACATAGGATACATTATAGTAATCTTACCTGGATATGATCAGAGCACAGATCATTCCACAAAATGCATTCTAGAAAAGCCAACCAGACTCTTCTGTGTATTAGTTGAAACATTTAATAATTACATTCCAGTTCTTTCATTCCTCATCACTTCCTATGCAGTCCCACATTATGTGTCAAGATTGTGTATAACATATTTCTAATGGCTGGGACTACAAACCCAGCCACTGCTGTGGAAAAGAGTATGCAGGATGCATCAGACTCAAACCAGAAAAGTCTTTGGTCATTTAAGCACTTCTGGTTTCCTTTGCATTGTGCGTACTTTCCCTTCAGGGTGGATTCTCCATAACACACATATTTTACCCTTTCTTGAACTCACCATGCCTCAAATCAGAGAATCTTCTGTTTCCAAAACCTCTGAAAGTGCAGGTACAGGGTCTGCCTATGTTTCACTTTCATCATGTTTTCTTGCTCCTCTCGCCTTCCCCTGCCCACCTAATAGCAATTTCTCCTGCTCCTTAGGCCAGCAATTCAGGGCAATAGGAAGAGTTTTCTTTCATTTAAAAAAATGTTTTTGATGCTTCCGCATTGAAACTGACACTGAATTTAAAGGGTCTATCAAAGAAAATGATCTTTGATAGCTGGAAGATGTAGAAACTATACCAGGCCCTTTTTCTCCACCTGAACCCATCTCCATGGCTGCTGTATCACAGAGAGAAGTCTGTTATAAGAGAAGTCTGGACACAGTGTATAAGAGACTTCTTTCTGTGATACACCTCTGAAGATGCCAGCCTCAGATGCAGGCGAACCGTTAGGAACAAGATCTACCAGACCACGGCCACACAGCCCGAAAAATCCACAACCACCAAACTTTTTTTTACATCTGACATTTGAAACTCAGTAAAGGTGTTGTCAAGTGAACCTTGTTGAGCTCTGTAACTGGATCACCATCACAGAAACGGGCTTTTCTCTGGTATCTCCCCATGTAACATTTGAAGGTGGAAGTCTTCAAAGGAAGAACCTCTGAAGGTGATCTTAAAGTGATTGGTTAGTTTTATGCCATAGTATATGTGGCCTGGTTCTGAGGCAATTATTATTTTAGAAGTCTTAGAGCTTTGTCACATTTTAGACATGAAATAATAGAGTTATGCAGATGTATGGATGTGGTTAATCAAGGTCAGTTGTTTATTTAGGATATTTCTGTGTTTCCTCCTCAGGTCTTGCTTGAGGCAGTTTAAAACTAAAACCACTTCATAATTGGACATAAACAGCATAAAATTATCTATAAACTAGAAACAGCTAAATAAACCCTTAATTTTTAGTATGATGGGGGCACAATGGGCACTTTCTGAATCACACTCAGTAAGGTGATGCCTTCTGGGGTGTCTGAATGCCCCCCCCCCGGAAATTCTGTACTGGCTCATTGGTTTGATGAAGGAACAAGTGGTAACCAGGAAACCAGTTGGCAGATAACTTGGGCTCATTCCGCACATGCAAAATAATGCACTTTCAAACTGCTTTCAGTGCTCTTTGAAGCTGTGCGGAATGGCAAAATCCACTTGCAAACAGTTGTGAAAGTGGTTTGAAAATGCATTATTTTGCGTGTGCGGAAGGGGCCTTGGTGTGGTTGGTAGACTATTTCAGCCAGTATTTTTGTAAATAATTTGGGGCTCTGAAGAACCGCTGCTTATCAAAAGGCTTATCTATCTATTATGCCCACCTCATCTCTTTTCAACTGTTGTCTTCTTGTGAATGGGGTGAAGGAGGTTATGGTGGGATAATTTAGGTCAGGCAGTTTGAGAGATTTTGTTTCCACCACAGAAAGCAACCTGCTATGGTAACTTATGAATGAAAATGATCGCTTTAGCAGCTGTTGTCTACAGCCACAAGACTATATGAAAATCCTCTTGTGTGTTCGCCTGTGTTGATGAGCTTAACCACAGGAGCATGGCAGGTTTCTGAAGAAAACCAGTGACATTAATGCAACTTTCTGGTGGCTTTCCTGTAGTGTGCATGACGTTCCCATTGTTGGGTAAACAGTAAACCACACAGAACAAAGTTTATTTACTAAACATCAGTAAGACCTCTCATAGGGAACTGAGACATACTTGCAAAGTCTTAGGTGAGTTCAGCTGACTCTGTTTCAGTACCCGTGGCCAAGTTTCTAGTGAGTAACAGTCATAAGGTTTTTCTTTTCCAGTCCCATGGATTATTGTTCCTAAAGGGGGAGGGAAAAGTGAATATGGTACTGGACCCCAATGTGAGACGGCCAAATGAAAGAAAGGCCCAATGTTTCTTTTTTTTTATCACCTTTTCACAGGCTTGGCCAGAGTCCTTTGTTTTGTGGCTGATATCTGCAAATTGCCTGTTTTTGCAGGCCAAATTCTATTCCAAATAAATGTTTTCTAATCCTATAAAAGCACCTGCAAGAGTATACTCAGGACAATCTCTACTGTGTGGGTCCTAGTTGAGTCTTATTGTTCTAATTTGATAAAGGAATCCTTTTTTTATGTATCAGCAATGGTGTTACATCACTTTTACAAAAACTCAGAAATGTCACATCTCTCTGGGAATTGCTAGAAATTATGGTTTTACCACAGAGTTTCTGGCAATTCCTAGAGGAGTATGATGTTACTTCTTTTTCTTTCTCTGTCAGCTGATGGAGTATCAGCAAGCGATCTCCTGCCCTAGTTTGTGGGTACTGTTGGACCATGAAGTATTTTGAGGGGATTGCGCCACAATATGACTGGTCTGGAAGGCATATCTGATGACAAAATGGTTGTCATAGGATTTGGGTATTTGGATACTGGGAAGTTTAAAGCTAAGCATTGTCTTGTGGTTGAGGCAGCTCTTTCTGCAATGAGATGGTGGAAATCCAGGACTGGCCCTTTGCTTTCTGTATGGGATACATGGGGAAACATAAGTAGGTACCAGTACAGAGATCAGTGCATACCATGGTGCCCAGGGCAAAATGTTAGGGATGACTACTCTACTGGGAGGTTACCCCATAGCCCTAGGGCAACAACTAGAGGCCCTACTGCTTGTTCTAATACATCTTAGGATGTATGTTTTAGGATGTGAAAAACTTAAAGTTGATAGTTTGAATTGTACCAGGTAGTATTGTGTTTGACTCAGGTTTAAATGAAAATAAAGAAAAATGGGTAACAGTTGTGCACATAGTTGAGGTTTATTCATGGCTGATAGCCAACAACAAGGAAGGACAGACTGCACCCTTTTTGGTAGTTGTCCTGGATTTTGATTTTATTTTTGCCAGCTGCCTTTTAGAAAAGATGGCAGGGCAAACAATAGGAAAAAATACGTAAATTGAGGGGGAAAGTGCAGAAAAATGTATAGTCAGAGGAAATATCAGAGTTATTTAAGGAAAAGTAAGCTAAGAAACTGGTGGGAAGAGTGTAGGGGGGAGTGTGTATGGAAATAGAGGCACTCATGAATTTCCATTGATTTATACTCATTTCAGACTATTCCTTTTTCTTAATTTGTATTGTCTACTCACATGTATTTTTGTCTTCTGAATCACTTCTTATATTTTGGGATATGGAACTTCTGAAAGCACTCAGAAATCTGACTCAATCCTTGCATATATTAATCAGACAGGGACAAGAATGAATGACTCTAGCTCTCATACCACCATCAGTCAATAGAGCTGTGAGCCTTCCTAATTTTGGAAGAAAATCACTGATCTGAAAAGGGAACTTGGCTAGGAGGCTAGAATATGCACCATGGTGCAAAAGATGTGGCCAAAGGAATGGATGGAAGATTGGAAGCATCTTTTTGGTAGGTGAATGAGAGCTGAGCTTCTGTTCCTCCCTGTTGCAGGCACTTAGCCAGAGCGTGGCCAGAGATGTGAGCCAAAAGAGCCCTTGCTTCTTCCCTACTGGGTTGTCACCTCTGACCCTAAGTAACTTGAGTAAGCTGGGCCAGTGAGACTGTATTGAACCTGGTCTTTGTTTTCTGCTCACTTAAATTGCATATTTGTATACTGTAAGTCAGTTTGGGCTCCCTTTATGGAGAAAAGGGGACAAAAATACTTAAGTAAATAAGTAGGAAGAGGCAGAGGAAAAACTATAGTCATGTAAAGTTTAAGGGGTGCATCATCTATAGCTCATCATCTACAACTACTTCTGTTTTTATTTGTTTAAAAGCTGAAAAGTGCTCATTGCACCTCACAGCATTTCTGAATAATGAAGCACACAGCCTGTTTCATGCTGTAATGCATAGAAGAACAAGAACGTCATTAGGCCACAGTGTTGTCATAAGTTTATGTCCAGTGATCACTCACACAAGGCACTTCAGTGACCTGGCTGTCCATTTTATTTTTATCCATACTTTTTCTCAGGAACTCAGAGAGATGCACATAATTCTCCTTTATGTTATTCTCTCCACAACCCTCACTCTACCACAGATCCTATGAATGTGATCCACCTATGACAACCCAAAATAACCAACCCACACAAACCTCTCTGGCTGATAAAAAGTGAGGCAACGGGGAACCCTTCCCTTTCATACAAATTTTTATCTTTTTCCACCTCAGAATGAAAACTAGCTTGTCACATTGTTAGCATGAATAAGATTCCATCCTTGAGCTACTGAGTAGACTCACATTTCTCCTCCCCATCAAGAAATTCACCCTATCTATTTTTTCATGCAGTTTTCTTTGGCCAATTATGCACACATGCTTTATTCCACCCTTTCTAAGCAGTAAATGTTCCTCCCTTTCATGCGGGGTAAGTGGTGTGTATCGTGCACTGCCATTGTCCCCGCCTCTTCAGTTTCTTTTCTGGTTTGGTGCAGGAGTAACACATTTCCTTGCAAATCACATTCTCCTGTCCTGGGTTTGTGCTGTCGCCATGATGTGTTGCATGGAGAATTAGTTTGGAGAAGTTGTATTGCATGGGCATGGATCAGTGTCCTTCAACACATGTGTCCTTGATTCCCTCCTCATACGATCTCTAGCAATCTTCACCTAAAACCTGCTTTGGCTGGGTGAGGGGGAGGGGAGGACAAACTTTTCGAAGACTTCCCTATTTTCTTTCTTTCCTTTTAAAAAACCTTGTCGGATTCAATCTGGACTGGAATATTTCTGATTTGCTGTTGTTTTAAAAATGGTCTTAAAATGTCAGTACAATGACCTGCAACCTGAATCAGTATTAATAAATGATTCCCTGATGATTTTGCTATTTCCTTGTGCTGTTTGTGTAAAGCAGATCTTTGTCTAGACCGGAGACGCAGCAGTTTCAGAAACAAATGCATTTGGGTGGCACCTGTTTCCTCTCATGAGGAAACAAGTTTCTGTTTCTTTTAAATGTTTCATTGGGCAAAGCATTTTGTGTTTTTATCTTTTTGGGTCAAGTCAAAGACAGCCATATTTCTAAGAAATCACTATCTTTCAAAGGTTGGAGCCCAACTCTCAACATGGGGCATTACAGAAACTCATTTTTGAGAGTCCACGGCTTTCATATCTGATGGTTGGTTTCTCAGGTGCAAATTTTGCTAAGAACTACCGGAAATTCTCACAAACCCAGTTATTGCTATTGTCAGTTAAAACAATATTTGATTTTGTGCAAAAGAAGGATGTGTTTGCTTCTGGGAAACCAAGAGTGAATTCACAGAACCCCAATCTATGAAACCTGGAACCCATCAAATTTAGCTCATAACCATGTTTATACTCCCTTAGGTACCTGACCATTCCCAGTGCGAGGAAGGTGGCAGACATCAGCCTTTTGTAAGCCTCTGTAGGACCCCAACACACATGGCTGGTGGGTTGCATGAGCCATGGACATGTAGGAAAATTGGCCACAACACTATCACATCATCATGAATATAACTGACATGCAGAGGCATAGGGGGGCAAATAGCCTCTGAGACAAAATGGTGCTCGGGCCCTGCTCCCCATAGGCCCCTGCCCCTGTGCCCTCTGCAGCACCCCACCCCCTAACCCTAACCCTGCCAACTTACCTTAATTCAGCTGACTGCAAAGAGCAGCTGGCTGAAAAGCTTCTGCTGAGCCTGGCAGGGTGGGGGAGGGGTGTGCCCTTCCGTGGTGTCCCACCCTGATCCACTTACCTTAGTTCAGCCAGCTGCAAAGAGCAGCCGGCTGAAAAGCTTCTGCCAGGCCTGGTGGGGAGGGGTGAGGGGTGTGGGGGGCGAGTTTCCACCCCCTATGTGACTCACCACAGGGTGCCCGGGGCATCTGTCCCCAGATGTCCCCATTATAGCTACACCACTGCTGACGCGAATCCCTTGTGAATGGCTTCTGTATCTATTCCCCTTGGGTGGGAGTTCTGAGAAGAAACTGAGGAGTCTTCTAAATCCCTCAGAGTCAGTGGGCTTAGAAGGGTTTAATTTAGCTCAGGATGGCACTTCATGCATTCTCACACAGCTGCCTGAGAACTATTTTGCAGCTCTAAGTTCTAAGCAGCGGCCAACCTGAGGAATGTTACTGCAGAAAATGTGGGGGTCAAAGCAACATTTATGATTGAAACTGTGGATTTTTAAATGATGCATAAGCTAACCTTAGTGACCCTAGGACACCCTTGAAGATATGTTTTGTGTATCAGGAGTTCCAGGAGAGGTGTGCTAAACTCAAGAAGCATTTTTGGTTACCTATACAAGGGCATTGATTCCCTATGATAGATGTAAAAAGAGAGCCCTCATTTTGAAGGGACCTTGTCTCCTAATTGAAAGCTCAGCACTCTCCATTCTTAGCACAAAAGGGGAAAAAAGATTTGAAATGGTTTATTGTATCTAGATTTCTGTTTGATGCATTTGCATTGGACTTTGTACACTTGAATGTGTTACTTTGGATTCTGTATTTTTGAATCTCATATGACTATTTGTACTTTTGTACATTAAATTATATAATCCAATTGTTGCAATAATTGTCCAGCAGCTATTCAACAACTACACTGAGATGTACACATAAAATAATGTATTAACTGTGAAGTAACAGTCGTATATGAATTTACATGTAATTAATTTGGTGATTAAACAGTACATAGTTATGTAGTTTCTTTGTTCCCATAAGATGCTTTACAGTGTAACCTTTCTGTGTAACTCAACATGATTTTTGTTTTGTGTATTAGTGGCCCTGGGGCATAGGCGATTGAAAGAAACTACTAAACTATGAGCATGGATTAACAGACTGTCACTAAGCTAACTCACTTGAAATACTACTTGTTATAAATTGCAGACCATTACAGTTGGGTTGTATGGGGTGCTGAAGAAATAATAGTCACTGTGAGTGTGATAAGCTCATTTTTCAAGAGTCTTATTCATGAAAATTGGATTGTTACTATAAAAAATACCATAGTGGATCATCCAGACAAACCTTGCTTTTAGCATTATGATTACTATTGCAATGCATGGGTTCATGATGAAAACTTTTCCCAGTTGTTTACCAAGTGGAATTGATTAATCCATGGGAAAAAATATCTAGACAATATAATCGTCCATTATGAATTCCCATACATTGTATTTTCATCATATTTTGAAGCTAGTTCACAATGATGTGAAACACAATGGTGTGGATCCAATCACAAAAAACGTAATCACCCTTATCTTTTCTAGGCTTTTCCTTATTCCCCCTTCCCATTGATTTCTCTGAAATTTTGTCCTTGGGATTTCAGCAAATCCTTGGGAACACTACTAGTGAGAGTCTGCAGTGGGAGCGGGAATTGGCAGAAATAATTACCCCCACTTAAGAAAACTGAAGTTATCTTTAATTTTTGGATTATGGCTGGATACTGGCCATTGTGTTTTAAGGGAATTAGCTTGCATGTTCAATTCATTCATTGTTCAGTGAGCAAGAGATGAGAAATCATGTAGGTGAAGTAAACGTACATTATATCAACATTTATCAGTTTTTTTTAGCTTAGGTCATGTTCTTAGTTCAGTTCTGTGAAATCAGTGCTTGCCGGGCTCTGTTGGACAAAGTGACAAACTCATGCACTCTACCAGTTGCTGTATGTGCATACAGTACTGTTTCCTGTCATTTCACGTGTTGCTGTACAGGAAATAAATTCAGTGATAATACGAGAAATGTTGGCTTTTCTGAACACAGAGTTTGCACTTTATGCCAAATTTCATACAAAACTGAAAAGCAAGGGTTTTTTTTTTGGAGGATGGCTTATTTGGCTGGTAGAGAGAAATTAACTCATTAAAGGTATATGGGAACTCAAGAGGCCTGCTTTCAGAGGAAGCAGCTTGTTGTGTCTCTGAGCGATTTACTGTTTGTGCTCTGTTTCTCTTTTCTGTATGCCTCTGCTGAGTATGAGTAATTTTGCCATGTCTTTCTGCCAAGTGTGATCTGATAGATCAATAATTTCTGAGGCTGAGATAATGTAGCAGAATAACCCCTGCTCAGATGAGAGATGTCTAGATCAGTGACTCATTGGGTAGACTTCTGTAAGGTCTGCTAGTTATTTATAGACTCTGAAAACATTTTTGTGTGGTTAAGAGCACATCATCCTTTCACCTATGATTTCAGAAAAGGCTGAGCATCAACCATCATATGTTTTGGGATCACTGAGCTAGTAGAACAGGGATACTGGGATATGGGAGAAATCTACACTTCTCTCTTGCCTGGCCCTTCCCCTACCCCCACACAGAGGAGAACTGAAGCCTCCCCTCCCCACTCCCCCAGCCCCCACTCACCGGAGCTGTTCCTGCCCAAGAGTGACAGAAAGAAAGAGAGAAAAGAGTGAAAGAAAAAGTGACAGAAAAAGAGGGAGACACAGAGAGAGGGGGGATGGAAAGAGAAAAAGACAGAAAAGGAGAGAGAGAGAAAAAACAGGGAGAGAGAAAGAGGGAGAGAAAGAGAAAAAAGAGGGAAAGAAAGAGGGAGAGAAAGACCAATTTTGGGTTGGGGGGTATAAGGTTATTTCCCCCATCCCCACTAATTTCCTGGCAAGGCAGTCCCTCTTTGCAGCAGAGCACACAATCTGCTGACATGTCCAGCTGTATGTGTCAATTGTTACATGAGACTTGGTGACAAAGAACATCCATCCATCCATCCATCCATCCATCCATCCATCCATCCATCCATCCATCCATCCATCCATCCATCCATCCATCCATCCATCCATCCATCCATCCATCCATCCATCCATCCATCCATCCATCCATCCATCCATCCATCCATCCATCCATCCATCCATCCATCCATCCATCCATCCATCCATCCTGTTAGTTACCCAGCTTTAACAGGTTGTGAACGTATTTTTAAGGAATCTCCACCAGCTGCTAAGAGTGTAACAGCACATGAATATCTTTAAAATAGCGATGGGGAAAATAACTCAGCTTGGCAATGCTTTGGGGAAATAGCTCACTTGGCGATGCGAGAGGCAGGCTGGGAGGGGACCTTTTAGACTATGTATACAGGGAAATATAACATGGAGCGTTCCTCAGAATAACACAAGGAGTCCAAATCAAGTTTAAAATGTTTATATAAATTTGGTTTCAAGCACACATACAGGAAGATATGGAGGCACATACACACAAGTTCCTAGAGATATAAAAAGGTGAGAAAAATAGGTTTGGATGATAGAGAGGGAATTGGGAAGCAGCAGGGTGATATGTTACCTAATGGTTCCAATGCAGCAGATGAAGTAGAAGGCAGGGACTCTATGCCAGCACAGAGAACCCATAGAAGGACGATATCATGTCTCACACCAACTTGATCAAGGGAGGTTCAGCAGGGTGATATGTTACCTAATGGTTCCAGTGCAGCAGATGAAGTAGAAGGCAGGGACTCTATGCCAGCACAGAGAACCCATAGAAGGACGATATCATGTCTCACACCAACTTGATCAAGGGAGGTTCAGGTTATAAATGAGCAATGAGCTTAAGGTGAGCAGGACTTTTACAGGGTGGATCGCTAGTTTGGCGAGAAAAGAGACCCTTTGCATTAGGTTTCGTTTCTCACAGCTGTGCTGGGTTACAGGGGCTGAGCTAATCAGCAGCTCTATCTATTATTCTAAACCAGGGGTAGGGAACCTGCGGCTCTCCAGATGTTCAGGAACTACAATTCCCATCAGCCTCTGTCAGCATGGCCAAATGGTAGGGGCTGATGGGAATTGTAGTTCCTGAACATCTGGAGAGCCGCAGGTTCCCTACCCCTGTTCTAAACCCAGGGGTTGGTAGCCCATTGTTTCCTTGGTTACATTAGCAACACCTTGAATAGGTGGTCAGAAGAGTGAGTCTCTGGCTATTGTAATTTAGCTGAAGGCCAGAAAGATTAAATCAGGGATGGGAGCAATTAGGAGCTTTTAGGAACAGCTGAAGGGAAGGAAGGGTGCAGCATCTCAATTCAAGGGATAGTTCACATTTACAACTCTATTGACTGTAGCTCTGGCTTGGGTGTGGACATCAAGGAGCAAATGAGTAGATTTATTTTCTACTGACTGTCTGCTATTTCTTAGGCTTGCTATTAGCCCATTTTATCCTGAGCCACACCATATATATCTGTTAGCCTTAATATAACTCAGAAATATAACTCACATATATATTGTATTTATAAATATCCCGGCTTGGATGCGTGGTTTAAGATGTGGGGTGGAAGGGGTACATAACAATACACACACACACACACACACACACACACACACACACACACACACACAAACACACACACACACATATTGTAGGTCCTTTCACTGACACTTGTGAATAGAGCTAATGTGGTTTAGTGGATAAAATGTTGATCCTAGAACCTATATCATGGATATAGTGAATCATTTGGAGCCAATTACTTCCTCTTGACCTCACTCCTCCCATTTGTAAAATTGGCATAGTTATGTCCAACACACTTCAAGTAAGATTCTGAACTATTTATTAATATAAAACATTTATTAACTGTTTTTCTTCCATGTAGATCAAAGCTACTTATAATAGATATAAAATGAAGTACTTAAAATCCATAAAATGTAATTTAAAACTGCAGTTTAAGACTGCTAGTAAAATTATCTAATGAAGTCCTAAATAAAAACTGTCCTCAGCTATCTCCTAAAGATTGAAGGTGTGGGATCCAGGTGAACCTCTCTAGGGAGATTGTTCCATGGTAATTGGACTGCCACTGAGAAGGCCCTATCTTGTGTGCCCACCAAGCAAGCTGAGACAGACAGGTAGCCTCTCCCTGTGATCTGAATTCTGAATTCTCAGGCAGATGGTCCTTCAGATACTCTGTTCCTAAGACATGTAGTGCTTTGAAGATCAATAACAACATGTTGAATTAGACTTGAGAGTGGATCGGTAGCCAGTATAATTGTCCTAGAGTTGGGGTCATCTGCTCTCCATAGCTGGCCCTGCCCATCACGAGTCTAGCCACAGTATTCTACAGTAGCTGCAGCTTGTGGACACTCTTCAAGGGTAGCCCTAAGTAGAGTGCACTGCAACAATCAAGTCTAGACTAAAATTACAAAACTTCCCACCCATTTAATATGATGTCCAGGGCTAAAGAGTTCTTGATGAATGCTGTGGAGCTTCATTAAATACTTCTCCCACCTATAGTAGCATTCCCAGTTGTATAGCTCCATCAGTGACTATGGAGTTATACGGTTTAATTTGAGAAAATGGATGATCCCTGCCTCAAGGAAGTTGAATGGGAGAGTATGATATGCCTCATTAGCGGTATGCCACTGTTGTGGAATGGTCCAGTGATAGCAAAGATTCTATGTGCAAGATGATGGGGAGCCATACAATTTGATATAACTTGATTGATGCAAGCACTTCCTTGGTCTGCCATCAATTGTTACTGCATATTCTGTGCAGCAAAGCAGTTAACAGAAGAAAGGGAAGAAGAGCAGACAAAACTGAGACTGAAACATCGCACAAAGTGCAGTGTTTAAATTAACCAGGTGTTTTTCCTATGCAGATTCCTTTGGCTTTACTGATGTTAACAATGCCCATGTTTAAGTCATCCTCCATCTCACTCTTTTCCCGCTTGGTGAGCACTCACTGGAGGAACTATGTTGTCATCTGCTTTAGACTTTGCGTGTGTTGCTATGAGACCTTCTAAATATTAGGGACCTGCACTTTAGCAAAACACGGAGGCACATGGATTCCTGTCACAAAACTGACCATCTGGAATAACATGATCAGGTTTGTCTCAAGCTATTTATTGCCCTAAGTTTAAAAAAATGTAATTGTGTGGCCTGTCCTAGCATCTTGCAACATGGGGAAGAGGGAGTTTTGAATTTTACCTTAATGGTTTGTTGACAAAACTGTTTTTCCTGACAGTTTCCCTACAGTTTTTCCCATACAAAATTTGTATGGGCAATGGTGCGGAACTGGGAAAATTATTTGTTTTAGGTGTATCTTTGCAAAGTGAAGATACTTTATTTATCCTTTGAACTAATTGCACCTGGGCACCGTAGGATGGCTCAAGGCACTAATGGTCGTGGTTACTGCTTCTCTCCATGAACCCCAAACTCCACTGTGCCACATACTTGTAGCATGTAGAAGTACAAGAATTGGGGCACTGGGGCAGAAACACTGAGAGCTGTTTCTATACTTCTGTCTTCTTCATTCTCTAAAGCCTGTAAGAGAAGAAGAATATCCCATTTAGCTGGCAGCTTCTGGAATACGATGTCATAAGCAGTGTCGTACTTGATAATTCACTGGCCTAACCTTGCGTACATAAATGCCATGGTTTAAAACGAAAATTCTTATAGGCCCCTTCTGCACATGCAGAATAATGCACTTTCAATCCACTTTCACAATTGTTTGCAAGTGGATTTTGCTATTCCGCACAGTACAATCCAGCATTGAAAGTGGATTGAAAGTGCATTATTCTGCATGTGTGGAAGGGGCCACAGTGAATCTGATGATTCCATACCAATTAAGGCAGCAAAATGGGGCCAGTCACAGACAAGTATGCCCATTTCTGCAAACTCAGAGAATTCCCCAGTTATTCAGAAAGAAATGATTTTGTAAATTAAAGAAAAAGAAGGAAAACTCATCCAGATGGCTAAACAAAGGGCCAAACTAAACACTGCTATTTAAAAAGCTGCAGAGAACTGCTTTCTTTAAAAAAAGAGAGGATCCAAATGGAAAAATTAATCTGCTTGTACCCCTAAGTAATATTCTTGAAGGGACTATTGGAGTAGGGATGTGAATACTGAATTGCCTCCATAGTCAGGGATACTATGAGCTTTTAAAGGTTCTGACCATGGATAAAGAGTATTAAGACGGTGGATGAATTAGGATCAGAGGAAAAGGGCTTCTCCCAGTTCTAATTAATCAGACACAAACAGAATGAGGCAAGGGGCCCCAAACAGTTTACTGTTTTCTTTTAAGAATTATTCGTTTAGCTTTTGCCCCGATGGGAACCAAGAGTTTCCTGCCTCTTCCTTTATTTTATCCTGATGACAACAATCCTGTGAAGCAGATTAGTTTGCAGTAGAATGACTGGCCCATGGTCACCTAACGAACATCCATGAGAGTGTGGCCATTTGAAACTAGTTCTCAAGACATTCAAAACACTACTCCACACTAAAATGAAAGGTAAAATTAGGAATAGAGCTCTTAAAATGCATTCATCCCTACACTTAATTTCAGTATCAATGCTAGATTAGATATGTAATTTACACCTATTGCAGATCTCAACAAGTAGGGCAATTGTTCAATAACACTAGTAATCAGAGCTCAACTATTGTATCATTGTGCTATGCATGGGTGGGTGTTTCGTAATATGCATGTGTGCTTCCTTAGAGGCCCCCCGTTTGTGTTTATGAACTAGAATATTATGTCCCCTGAAACATGAGCGAAGTTCATCTCCCATGAAGCACTGTTGTAATAATGAGTTTAACCCTTTTTCTGGCATCAAGTAGTCATGAGTTTAACCCTTTTTCTGGCATCAAGTAGTATTGAATAACTATACTCTTGAATAACATCTGTACAGGTGCAAATTTAGAGCCCAGTTGTGTCCATATGCTGAGCCTTGTAAAAATGGATGTTCTCCTTTGGATGGAATGAAGTTTTCTTTGCACAAAATGGTTGATTCATCACAACATAAATATAACATCTTTAGGACGTTTTAAAAATATCCCACAGCACAGCAGAACACAAGCGTTGCCAACCAAAATAGATCTTTTCCCCAAACTGTTGCATGGAGTTCTTGTCAGTTTCACAGTGGTGACTATCATTGTGTGTGCTGCAGCAGATTCTCTGTGAAGATTAGCCTAGGACTGTAAGCAGCAGCACGGAAGAGTACTTATTATTTTTAATACAAATTCCCATAAAAATATTTTAAATTCCAGCCTAGGGTTCACAGCTGTGCCCAAAGAAATGGCTGTAGATATGGGGGTGGTTCCTGTGGAAGGGGAATTTGGAGAGTGGTTTCACCTAGACTCTATGATATACCATATGATATAGTCTCTGATGCTGCTATTTCCTCCAGGGGAGCTGATCTCTGTAGACTGGAGATCAGTGGTAATTCTGGGAGAACTCCAGGCCCCACTTGGAGGTTGGAGCTCAAACCATCTCCAGATCTTTATAGAACACCATGCTATATCATGCAGAGGTCATTCCCAAGTGCCACTGCAAGAGTCTCTTGTGTGCTTCTTTCATGCTTCCTACTGAGCCATGTATTCCTGTACAGATGCCTGGAAATTACAGCATATATTTGGTAAGAGAATCTAGGCTGTCTGTATCCAAAGCAGACTTTGTAAACCCACAGAGATGCCTGGTCACAGGGGCGGAGTGAGGGGGAACTGTGTCCGGGGAACGTGTGCACCCTGTGCCCCTGCCATTCCCCTGTCTGCCCCTGCCACTCCCTGGTATGCCCCTGCCATGCCCTCACCATGCCCCACCACACCCCCACAGGGGCATGCATTCAGTGTGTCGCTCACCCCTTGGCACTACACCACTGCCTGGTCACTGGGGCTTGGTAACCGGCAAAATATGTGACTATATGAAGATTGCAAAGGGCTATATGATATTATGGATTTCATAACCATGACTGATTGTAGTCTGAGTAATATTTATGGTGTTCTGAAAAAACACAAGTAAGGGACTTCAGTTTAAAAGATTTTTAGATTTGAAAAATGAATCACTTCCATAAAACACAGAGATTTCCAAGTTTTCTATTTATAGTGAGAATTATTGCAGTGCATTTATAGTGTACCAGCTGCAGAATAAAACAGAAATCTGAAGACACGTACACACACATTTAAAGACTAAATACTGGGGGCATTCCTCCAAATCATGGCATTTTTTCCATTACAAGTGACAACGTGACTAAAAAAAGAGAGACTTTGCTGTGTGTGGAGATGTGTGCATGTTTTCCCTTCCACAATTAGTAACAGTAAGTTTGTGCAAACCTCTCTTTGTGTGTTTGAATTTTAATAATTGAAATTAGGGTTGGAGATTCGGATGGTCCGAATCCAGGTTCAGACCAAACCTGCACTGATTTGGATGAGTAGGGTTTAAATCCGAGCCGTCCGAATCCATTCCTTAGTTCCCATTGGAAACAATGTGGGATGGGGGACCCCCTTTTGGACCCCCTTTTGAGGGTTCATAACTTTGGCCCCCCTGAACCAAACTGCACCAAACCTGGGGGGTATCATCAGGACAGTCACTGGATGATACGTTGAAAGTTTGGTGCCAATATGTCTAAAAATGCACCCCCTGCAGGCACCCCCAGAAATTTGTCCAAGATTATTTGTTCTGCAGTGACTTAGCTGCATTTCTGTCAATGGGGAATTTCTGGTGGAGGACTGTGGGGTGCAAATTTCTGAAGGTACAGTTACAAAACTTTCGGGGTATCTTCAGGAGTGTCTCTTGATGACACCATCCGGGTTTGGGGAACTTTACTTTGGGGGCAGTGGGAGATGGACCCTACCCTTTTTGGGTCCTATAGAATTGAACCCCGTGAAGCAAAGTTCCCCAAACCTGGATGGTGTCATATATAGATCTTTTGATGATTCTGAGAGCTACCTAGGTCACTTCCCTAGGAAGCTCTCAAGTCACACCCTCCAGGGGGTGACTGGAGATCCCACTATTACAACTTATCTCCAGGTGACAGAGATCAGTTCACTTGGAGAAAATGGTGACTTGGGAAGGTGGACTCTATGGCATTATGCCTCACTAAAGTATCTCCCCCTATGCCCTGGTCCCCAATTAGCCATGCTGGCAGGGGCTGATGGGAATTGTAGTCCATAACATCTGGAGTGCCAAAGGTTCGCCACCACTGGCCTAAGGGGACCAGGGCATAGGGGGAGATACTTTAGTGAGGCATAATGCCATAGAGTCCACCTTCCCAAGTCACCATTTTCTCCAAGTGAACTGATCTCTGTCACCTGGAGATAAGTTGTAATAGTGGGATCTCCAGTCACCCCCTGGAGGGTGTGACTTGAGAGCTACCTAGGGACTTGAGAGCTACCTAAGAGAGCTACCTAGGGACTTGAGAGCTACCTAAGGCCATGGTGGCAAACCTTTGGCACTCCAGATGTTATGGACTACAATTCCCATCAGCCCTTGCCAGCATGGCCAATTAGCCATGCTGGCAGGGGCTGATGGGAATTGTAGTCCATAACATCTGGAGTGCCAAAGGTTTGCCACCATGGCCTTAGGCTCTATCCTGTGGGGCCATGAACTCTATAGCCCAGCCCAGTTTACATTAAGAGAGACTGGTGAAGAAAAAGACCAAAAAATTAGGCTTTTAAGAAAAGAAATTCTTTAACTGTGTAGAATAAATATCTCACACATGGTGGTCTCTCAGAGTCACACCCCGCCCAGACAAAGACCTATCTCTTTTATAGATACAACTTTAAAAAATAGAAAATTAGAAAATTACAGTCCATCCAACTCACAGGCTTCTTCTAAGTGATGTAAGCCCATCGACATCATGATCTCTTCATTATCCATTGATCATATTTCTCCCAGATATGCCTTCATTACATTATATTGCCTTAAAATAAGGTGTTTGTTGTGAGGGGGGAAGGGCAAGGAGATTGTAAGCCCCTTTGAGTCTCCTATAGGAGAGAAAGGGGGGATATAAATCCAAACTCTAAAATCAATTGCTGTGTCTGTCTCCTTCTCTGCTGAAAATCTGGAATGTACCCTCCTCCCCTTTAGAGTTAGCTGATCTTGATAAGTCTGCTCCTTATCAAAGTAGATAGTGCCCTGCATTCCTGAAGGAAGGGTGTACCAAGAGAGAGAGAGAGAGATCTCCAGTGTAAAAAAGGTTTCACAAACATACAGCTTATTCACTTAGAAAGTTAAAAATGATTATAACAATTATTTTAGTTTGTGGTTATACTAGACTACATCTAATGCATACTTTCCATATATTTCACTATCATTTCAGTGTTCATTAAAATATAGAAAAACATTATTACAATGATCCATGCCTCCTTTGACCTACAACCTCTCCATTTCAGTGTTTGTTCACATAGCCCATCTTATCTAACTAGGTATGCCTTTAAAAGCCTATAAGATATACACTTAGTTGATGAATAATGTATCTTTAAAAGCTATAATTTTTAGAAGATCCCTTTCTTAATTCCTTCTCTCTCTTTGCTTCTAAGAAATATCTGTCACCTCTTGGCCCTGTACCAAGCTGTATCACATTCCTTAGTATTCTGTTTTCTCCTGCTTGAATGACTTTTTCTTAATGCTAGCCATTGTGTGTAAGAGAGAGAACCATCTTGATTTTTAAAATCATATTGGTTGCATAGGCCCCTTATATTCTTTTCTATCAAATACAATTTTCAGGCCTAATCCTCTGTCCCACAATCCCCCAAATCTCCAGGCAGTTCCCAACCTGGAGCTGGCCACCCTATCAGTGCTTCTCCTAACTGTCTAATGTTTCAATCAGAAAAGCTGAAAAAAGTGATTGGGAAAAAGTGATTTTAAAAGCTTTCTTATTCCCTCTACTCTGGGTTTCCCCAGGTTTTCTCCCTCCCAAGCTTTTGTATCTCTCAGTAGCTGTAATCTTGCACATGACTATAAACATTACCCTTTTGAAGATTCTGTTGTATGGGATATGAGAAGACTTGACATGTCCAAGGATGGTGCTAAACACAATGCACACTAACTTATAAGTTTTCTTCTGGGTTCGTATTAAACTTCTAGGCAAGTTACTGGTAGAAATGCCAGAAATCTGGACCTGCTTATATGTTTGTTGTTAGCAACGGTGGCACATCACTGTATGAGTGTTCAAACTTTCAGGGCTCTGGGTTTTCTCATTTCCAGTTACAGATCCACAGGTGCGTAATAGACTGCTTTACAATTTCACTTAGCGTAAACCTCAGGGAAACAGGAAGGGGAACAACATGTGTAGTTGAGTTTGGAAGATTTTTGGAAGATTTTTAATATTTTTTCATGTGAACAGTGTAACTTTCTCATCTTTCTTTCATGTTAAGCAGCACATATGCTAGAACGTTGGGCCTAATAATATTCCTTTATGCACAACTGGGAGAAATAAATTATGAAACTTCTAAAGCCTTTGGTAAGAACATTTCAGGTAGTGAGAGAGGTTTTTTTTTGGTAAGTACAGACTTTTAAGGGAAAAGTTGTTTGGTTATGGTTGTGTTTCAGACAATTGATTTTGTATCCTTGAATGATTTTGTTCCCTCAGGATACTGCTGAAGCCACATTATCAGATGTAACAAAACTGTAGATTTGGCGAGTATAGTATTGTGAGACAAACTGGATTAAGTACGGATTGTGGTTCTGGTTACAGCTGCTGTTGTATGCAGAAAGGGTGATGTGAACCTGATGTAATCTTTGCTACATTCTACTCCAGGTTTGGCAGTAAATTCTGTTATTATTTTGCCCCAGAATGGCTCATTGCAAATGTGGGATATTTTTGGATTGTACAATGGCTATGTCTGCAGCTATTATCAAAACTAAGACTGAGCTGAAACCATCATTGTTTTTCCAACCATGTTTGGCAATGTTAAAAACATTTTTGTTTGGCATGTTTTGGCACTCCTTGGGAAAATGTTTGTTTGAATTTCTCTCCTTCTCAGCTAGCCTAAAGGAGTGTGAAGCTCTAGGTTACTATGCATAGGGGCTAGAAACACAGGGCGTGGATCTCCATGGCAAAAGCTTTTCTGCCTACAAAGCCTGACATTCCCACATGCCTTTGTGGGCTATAGCCCCAAATGTCCCCTGAAATGCAGTTCCTGGGGGTGGGGGAGGACATGCCCAGCAAAGGCTCACCTGTAAGTAGTGATCAACAGATTTGGTTTCATATTCTTGTGACTGAAAAATATTCTGTCTGAAAACAGTCACAGCTTCCTCCCCCCCCCCCCGCCGACCCTGCTATTTTTGTAGGATCATTCATTGGAGCTCAGTTTGCTGAAGCTATTTTGTGGGGGTATTTTAAGTTAAGCTTTCCTTTTATTCTGTACTAGAGGGCCCGGCAGCGGGTTTCTGTGGCTCTGTCTGGTGAAATGGAAAAGAAAGAAAAGGGGAAGCGAATGGTTCGAACATGTGTCATCGCACAATGCTTGCAAGGGAGGGGCAAGGGGCCCCTCACTCCCCTCCCTCTCTCCCGGTCCCTTGCATGGTACCCCACCCTATCCCTCCCTAACATTCCTCTTCCTCTGCTAGGGTGGTTGGGCCATGTCCAGGTGGCGGACCCTGTCTCTTTCACTCCCTTCCCTTGCAGGCGAATTACCTAGCTGAAAACACGCCAGGAGGCATGAGCTACGTTGTGTTCAAATTTCAGAGCGTTTGGTCCAGCAAACTCCCGGACCCTCCCTCACCTTCCCCTTCCTCCGCTAGGGTGGGTGGGCCATGTCCAGATGGCGGACCCCATCTTTTTCACTCTAGATGGCAGTGGTTTTCAAGGAAGGCATGGTTGTATCCCTTGTATCAGAGGGTGTTGCTTTGATGGCCAGCAGATGGCGGTGTTGCAGAACAGAACTGTGGTCCAACTGTCACAGGTGTGGCATGTACACAATAACGGGCACAGTTGTGACATGTACACAACAGGAGGTGTGGAAACAGTATGGAAACCTGGCCGCACGCAAATGCGACGTTGTGTGAAAATTTCAAATCAATCGGTCCAGTAGTTTGGGAGATTACCTGTCAGCAGAAAAACCACTGATAGATTTATATATATACACTAGCGGGGCCTGGGGGGGGGGTTAGTTGGGGGGGGCGGGGGTTAGGAACAGAAGGAAGGAGGAAAGGGAGAGGCATACTGGCTGTCCCCTGTGGGTTGGTGTGGGACAACCCATCTTCCTCTCCCTGTGTGTCCTCGGCGGTTTGGAGCAAGGCAGGGAAGGAAGGAGGAAGGGGAGTGATGTACCGGCTGCTCCACGTGGCTTTGGTTGGCACGCTCCTCCTTCCTGTCCCGGTGATTGTCCACGGCTGTTTCCCGGCGTGCTGAGGGTGGTGAGTTTGGTGTGGAAGGGAGGAGGAAGGGGAGAGGCTGACTGGTGGTTCCATGGTGCTTTGCTGTGAGCGCTCCTCAGCAGGGGGCCTCGGCCGGCGGGAGCATGCACGGCAAGGCAAAGGTGGGCAAGGCACAGCCCCCTGTGATATGGCGGCCCCTCATTGGTCCGTGGTGGCTTTACCAGGCTCAGGAGTGACCTCGGAGCCCGATGAAGCTGCTGAAACATGCCCGCCAGGGGAACGGACATCATGGACAAATTTGGTGGCGATCCGTCCGGGTGTTTTGGTGTTAGGGCATCAGTAACACATACACGGTTAGCTTTATATATATATAGATAGATTGCACCTTGGTATTCAACAAATATGACAAAATAATATTAACCCTGGTTCACATACAGTTGGCTCATGAACTATTTTGTCTATGAAGCCCAGCACTTATTAATATGTGGTTCAATGGACCCTTATAACCATGAGTATCAGGAGAAATCCCATTTTCCTCTTTGTCATTCTCTCCAAATTCTGGCTTTCCTAACCCATAGCTACTTGCAGCTTCTTCCCCTTCCCACTGCATTGCGTAGTGGTTAAAAGCAGATGGACTCTAATCTGAAGAACCAGGTTTGATCCCCCACTTCTCCACATGAGCACTGGAGTCTTGTCTGGTGAACCAAATATGCTTCCCCACTCCTGCATTCAAGCTGGGTGACCTTGGGCCAGTCACAGTTTTTCAAATCTCTCAGCCCCACCTATTTCACAAGGTGTGGTGCAAGAAGGGGAAGGAGTTTGTCAACTGCTTTGAGAAATCCAAACCCTTTTTCTTCTGCTGCTGCTGCTGCTGTAAATGAGCAGGAGGGCAAATCATAAATTCTGGCAAAACCAATGTAAGTTGACAATAAAATGGGACTGTACTGAGTGGTGATGCATCTGCTTTGCAATGCAGGCAGCCCTAGATTCAGTCACTGGCATCTCTCATTAAAAAGGTTGGGTAGCTGGTGATGTGAAAAAAACTGTGTCTGTGGACCCAGGAGTGCTGCTGCTGATCCAAGTAGGCAGAGGACAGGCCTTGACAGACCAATGGTATGATTCATTCCAAGGCAACTTCATGTGTCATATAAGGTGGGCAAGAAGAAGAGATGAGGAAAACATTGCTAAAAATATTTAGAATTTCTTTAAATACCCAGAAGCTGGAAACCAGACAGGGAGGAGGTGACACCTTTAGATGACAAAGGACTGAATGAATGGCTAAAAGAAGATGAGACAACTGCAGAGAAACAGAACCAATACTTTGCATCAGTTTTCACCGTGGGAAATACAGGGAAGTAATCTGTGCTGGAGGTTTCCAGGAAAGGAAATAACTGTTGGCAGAACGGAGTTAGTTTGAGACCTCTGGTCAAAAGAGCTTATCGATAAATAAATATAAGGAAAGGACCGAGTCAAAAAGGGCTAGACTGCCAAGTTCAGGTTGGGAGATTCCTGGAGATTTGGGATGGATCTAATGGAAAAATTGAAAATTAATAAGCAGCCAGGTGTGGATGGCATACACCTGGATTAAATACATATGTGAGATGACAAATATGCAAGTATAAATACTTTAAACTACTTTAACTACTTTAAATACTTTAAAGGTTTCATGCAAGGAAGATGTCTTGAGAGAGGCATCTATGTGATATCTTAGGTTGGCTGAGTGTTTTTAAGCTGCTTGGCTGCCCTCTTGTGGTCACATCGTGCAAAAGGGTGACTGCTCAGAATAAAGAGTCATAAAACAGGGCATTTGTCATAGCTGCACGCCTTATATAGAAGGCATAATTACTGAAACTATGCTAGTTTCACACAAGTGTTTTCCACAGTAAATATGTAAGTGTGTGGAGACATATGCTGGTCCTTAAACATACATGCCCAGCACTGCCCTAAAATGTGTCCATAGATTTTAAAAATGTGTCCATATTACATGTTTGCTGAGGAGATCACGGGCTTGAAATTACAGTAATGTGACATCTAAAGGAACTGTGAATTTCCTGATGTGTATTTTCTGAAAATCTCACACTGCTCTTATTTGGACAATATTTAATAGACTTGTAAGAGGAAAAGTCCCTTATATGGTTTAAACCAGGCTTGTGTGATGTGTACGCCTCCCTGTGGCAACAACAGGAAAAAAATGATTAATGATGGAACAAAGGCAGAGAGAGAAATAGATTCTGGGCAAACGTTCTTTGTCTTATGTAATAAATCTTTCTAAGCAATAATTTTAAAGACCTGACCTGGAAACTCCAGGCTAGCTTGATCTTATCAGACCTCAGAAGTGAAGTAAAGTTGGCTCCAGTATTTGGATGAGTCCACCAAGGAATTTCAGGGTTGTGACATGGAGACAGGAAATGGCAAACCATCCCTGAATGTCTCTTACGTTAGCTGTAACTTGATGGCAGTGTCCACCAGCAATCTCTGTATTTCATTTTGGCACTCCAATTCCAAAACATGCACTCCTAACAAAATAACATTAGTTGCCATGTGATTGGCATCTGATTAATGATACTTATAGCTGTCATTTTAATCCACATTTTAAGATTTTTTTTTAAAAAAATGTAGACTCCAGAAATTAACAAAATCTGACCACCAGTGTTAAACAAAACAAAAATAAAAAGGGACTTTTCAAATACCATTCAACAATCCACCAGATGCTAAAACTCTTTCCCTCCCCCCCTCCTCTCCCACTGGCTCACCTCACTCTGAGTTCTGAGATGAGTCACACACATTCAGACTACCAGGACACACACATACAAAAGCAAATTTGCAAATTTGCAAATACAATTGCAAATGAACTCCACTTGGATATATGCAAATGCACCTCATTCCCCCTCCCGTCTCAGAAGGAGATGAAACAAATATCCAACTACACAAAACACTCCATGCTGTGCCATGGAGAGAAACACAACTTACTGTGACATGGCTCTGAAGCTGCCAGCCATAGTTGTGGACAAAATGTTAGGAGCATAAACTGCCAGACACTGGCCACACAGCCCAGAAAACCCCCAACAGCCAGTTGATTTCGGTTGTGAAAGCCTTTGCCAATTCACTAATTAAAGTATGTTAATTATGTTGCCTCACACAAGCTGTTTGTGCTCATGCACTTTTGGCTCACAATACCACAATCAAGGTATTTTCCCATTTTTTTCCCATCAAAGTTTGACAGCAGTTAATGTTAAACTAGCCAGTGAGATTTAATTTTTTTATGTTGACCTAATACAAACTGAGATTGGTCAAATCCCCACCTGGAAGAAGCCTCCTTCAAACACAGAAAATGGCTCTTCAGATCTCCTGTTTCCTTCTGAGACCCCCTGCTGCACTCTGCAGGCATTTTCTCCTTCCTTTGCCAGCTCCTTGCTCTGCTCCTTGGATCTCTGCTGCATCTGACCCCCATTCTATGCTTCAAGGCCCAGATTAAAAGTTATATGTATAACCTGCACAAAACAGCTGAGAACTGATTCCCTAACCAGTCACACACACACATATCAACAAGAGGGTGCATTGTATAAAAGGGAGAAAGGAAATTTTATAAAAGGGAGAAGAGAAATACTTTTATACTTTGTGTATATAGTCTGTTTCTCTCTCAGTTTAAGTAAAGCTCTCTTGTGTTTAATGATTTCTGAGGTAAAAAGGCTGGTCTTTAGCTAGATAACTGTTCCTATGATAAAATGGCTCACAAAGCTGCAAAGTTCATTACTCAGCTAATTTATTTATTTATTTATTTATTGGGTTTATATACCGCCCTCCCCCGAAGGGCTCAGGGCGGTGCACAAAATATAACAGGATCATATAGAAATATACCTGTTGCCCTTCAGGAAGAACATTGTAGTGTGGAACAATATCACAGACAGAGATGTGTTCAGAGACATTGAACTATGATTACTGAGAGAGGGAACTTCTTACAGGGAAAAAGAGACCCTCAGGGTTATGCAGAGTGGCCATTAATCTTCTAGGACAAACAGGAGTCCTGCCTTTCCAGAGAAAGACAAGATACAGACATCAACCTTAATGGCTGAATTTTTGATCTAATGGTTGAGGCATTAGCTTGATGGTCCAACTTTGGGAATGCCTGAGAGGTAAGGTAGCTGATGGAATTACAGCTAAAGAACAATGATAATGCAAATGAGATGGTCGCTAGAGAGATTAATCAGAGGAAGAAGTATCGGGTTAATATTACACTGGGCAAGAACACTTGGAGGAAATACATCAACAAGTTCTTTGTCTCTGCAGGTGTGTATATAGGGCTGGACGTGAGAACTTTTCCAGGGCAGGGTCATTGAGGAGGATTTTTTTACCTGTTATTCCTGAAGAGCTCTGGCCTAGCCAACACTTCTTATTAGCAATATGTGCTTTTCATGATGAGGTTGGCAGCTACTCTCTATTTTCCCTATCTCTAGCAAACAAATTTCTGAAGGGGCTCAATAACATGTATCCACCTGTTAAATCCCCTGTACCTCAATGGAGTCTCACCCTGGTCTCCTGGTGCTGGACCATTTAACAAGAGCTCCATTCGAACCTAATAATTTGTGCCCACTGCATTTGCTGTCCTACAAAACAACCTTCTTGGTAGCTATTCCTTCTGCATGCAGAGTAAGTGACCCAAGGACCGTGTGTTGTTTATGCAATTTTTCCCTGACAAGGTAGTGTTGAGGCCTAGCCTGAAACACCTATTCAAGGTAGTATTTTGGTTCCCTCTATCACAGGATTTGGTTCTGCCGGTATTTTTTCAGGACCCCCAGTCCCAGGTAGACTGAGCAGAAGTGCATCGGGGAAGTTGTGCCCAGGGACAACACCTCCTCCTGGCGCCCCCCATGCTTGGGGTGGAAGGCAGGACTCAGGGGTGGGGGCAGGGCTTGGACTGAGCCTCGCCCTTCCTCTCTGCAGGCCAGCTCCTGCCATCTCCCAGTGTCCCATGTGACCGAAAGGTGTGCGCCCATGGACATGGGTACCCCATGTCCCTATAGACCATACACCTCTGAGACTGAGCCATGCATTCTTTGGATCAGGGGTCTGCAACCTGCGGCTGTCCAGATGCTCATGGACTACAAATCCCATCAGCCCCTGTCAGCATGGCCAATTGGCCATGCTGGCAGGGGCTGATGGAAATTGTAGTCCATGAACATCTGGACAGCCACAGGTTGCAGACCCCTGCCCTAGATGTACACTGAGCTCTGTCCTTCTACATTGCTAGAACTAAATCCTTTCAGAAGGACCCAACTTTATTTATTTGCTTTAGAAGTCCCAAGAAGGGCCTCACGGTATCTGTCTCCACTTTATCTCACTGGGATACATCCAGTGGTGGGATTCAAATAATTTAACAACTGGTTGTTTACAAGCACCATTTTAACAACTGGTTCTGCAGAAGTGGTGCGAACCTGCTGAACTGCACCACTGGTTACATCTGCTATTCAGTTGGCTTACAGCAAGGCTAAAGTGCCATGCCCAATTTCCATTTGGACTGATTCTGCTAGGGCCTTAGCTATGTCAACAGCTTTCAAGATCAGGGCGGAGTTAATGACGTATGCAGAGCAACTGCTTGGCCTACTCCTATGACTTTTATCAAGCGTTATACTGTGGACGTTGTGGGCTGTCATCAAGCAAAAGTGCTGGCTCTTCGCAGCAACAAAGGAACATTTGGAGGGAAAGGGTATGCCTTTCCTCCCTACTCATATGGCCTGAGCAGGAAAAGAGGTGATCCCAGTCTTGTGACTGGGGGAGGGGAGCACCTACTATTCAGCTAAAACTCTTAAATTGCTATCAAAAATGCTCCATGGCTGTTCTGCACTAGCAGGTCCCATATGGGACTGTACAGAGGATCACTAGATGGACAGTTACTGTAAGCAAAAACTTCCCAATTTCCCTTTTCTCTTTTATGAAGTGCACTGTTTTGTTGATATGTGTGTGTGTGTGTGATTGCTTAGGGCACAGATGTCAAACTCACGGCCCTCAAGATGTTATGGACTACAGTTCCCACCACCCCCTGCCAGCATCATGCTGGCAGGGGATGATGGGAACTGTAGTCTATAACATCTGGAGGGCCGCACGTTTGACACCTATGGCTTAGGGACACCATTCTCAGGTGCTTAGTATAGGTTACTTACATTTTATTTTGTGTACAATACAGTTATTTGTTTGTGTTTACAATTACTATATTTCAATCTGTTTCTTCATAGGTCAATTCCACACAGTCAAATATTCTGGGGCAAGGGACATATCCCAGTTTGGCCAAGAAGTTTTGTCCCGGGATATTTCCCTCATCCCGGGTTTTTCAGAACTGCTAAAATCATGATCCTTTCCCAAAATCCTGCACTTAAACCACTTCTGTGCAAACCCAATGGCAGAAAAACTGATTTATTCCCCCCCCCCCCCCCCCCGGCTGATCTTGCTGCCCTGCCTGACGTCATGTCAGTTTCATATCTGTTGAGCTGCTGACCAGCGTGGCAGCCCGCCCTTTCCTAAACATCCCCCAAGCAAATTTTCTGCCTTTTGACAGCTCTTCTAGGAGCCAGGCAAGTGAGCCTGTGCAGGAAAGCATGAGCGCTCACCCCATTCCTGCTCGATCTTGCCAAGCACCACTCACTAGCCAAGCCACAGCCCGGAGAGCCCAGCCCTGCAGCTCTGGGCTCAAGTTCCCAATGGGGTCCTGGGGGGGAGGGGGAAGGACATGCCTGTCTGGCAGGATTCTCTCAAGCAGCTCATGACAGCCCCAAAAGCCAGTCAGATATTATTTGGTATATCATGGGGGCGGTTAGTGTCCGGGGGGGGGGGGGGGGTTAGTGTCTTATGCTTTGGTTTCTTGCACACCTTTAAAAGTGGATGAGACATAGTACTCCATGCAGTATTGGTTAAAAGTTTTTACTTTGTATAGCACTATGTGTTTGCCGTGTTGCTCACTTCACCAGCTCCTTTCCAAAGCTAGAGAAAAGGGTGTGTGTGTGTCGTGCTTGGTTTTCCTGTGGTTGCTGTGGATCCACCAATCAGAAGCATTACCTTTAGGGGGAAGAGCCAATCAGAATGCAACACACCAGGAATGTTCAAGCACGCATGCTGCATCTGCGTTGTAAAAACAAAAAAAAATCAGGGCTTGTGAGAAAGAAACTGGAGTATTTCCTCCTGGTCTAAACTTGTTTTCTTCACAGAAATGGGCACCCTTGCACAGGGAGAAACTGGGATAAAGTAGACCCAGATTTTTAAATACCGAATGTAACCCTGTATAATTATGCTGTGTGGAATCAACCAGAGTTGTCTTTTGCAGTAACCCTACTGAGATCCACCCTGGTATACATTTTAATGGGGTTGATTTTAACATATAGAGCCATATTTAATGATTATTTACTGATTTTATCTGTGCTCTATCTATTTGTTTTTTCACCGCCCTGAGCCCTTCGGGGGAGGGTGGTTTATAAATACAATAAATAATAATAATAATAATATACAAAGAGTACAAGGTCTCGGGTTATTCCTTTCTGGAACCCTTTTAAAGCTAGACTGGATAATTTATGAAAATGCTCTCTAATGAACAATAAGATTTTTCTTCCTCAGTAGTAACAACTCAGTTAAATGAAAACCTTTTTAGTTAGAAATGTAAGTCTATAGATATGGCAAAAAAGAACGACCCCAAGTATTCTAGCGTATTCCCTACTGTCAAACCCTTGATTAAAGAAAAGAATCAAGCCTGCCCATCTTGTTTGTCTCCACTCTTAAAACCTAGAATTTTTACACTTCTGGTCTTGTTATGTGCCACTTACCAGGAATATGCAGTCAAAGATCAGTTATCAGGGAAGACATTTAGAGCACTACCCTCTGAACAGTCAGATATACAACTTTTTTGATATTCAGTTTCTTGCTGGGAAGTGATGGTTAGGTAGCAGCTTGACAATTTCTTTGAATTTTGCTGTCTAGAAAGCTCATAGTGCAGGGAAGGCGTTGCAGTGCTTTCGTAGAAATCAAAACTTTTAAAAATGTATTATGAGTTAGCTCAGTGGTGGGATTCAGCAGGTTCGCATCACTTCGGCAGAACTGGTTGTTAAAATGGTGCTCGTAAACAACCAGGTGTTAAATTATTTGACTCCCACCACTGGTTATCCTCTTATTGATCCCCGCTCCACATTGGCTCTAAAAGCAGCTTACAGCAATTAAAAACAAATACAATATCTGTTCAAATGTAGTTTTAGTAAAGCTTTGGATCAAGCTTTTAATCCTTCTTATTCTATCTAAATTGAAAGTGGTAATTCCTGTTTCTTGAATCATATAACAAAGAAACAGTAGCTAAGTACTCTTCCATCATTTCTGGACCCAAGCAGGGGATCTACACCATGGAGGATATGACATGGTTGTAACCATTTGCCTCTTGGATTTTCAGAAGGCAAATTATTCCAACAGTGCTATATTCAATGACCTGTGCCTCTGGCCCCTTCCGCACACGCAAAAATAGTGGTTTTCAAACCACTTTCACAACTGTTTGCAAGTGGATTTTGCTATTCCGCACAGCTTCAAAGAGCACTGAAAGCAGTTTGAAAGTGCATTATTTTGCATGTGCGGAACGAGCCTCTGTTATGGTGAAAATAGGAACTGGAAGGTGACCAACATAAACGAGAATTTATCTATTCATCCTCAACTATTGGCTTAAATTGTATGAAAATTCAGGCTTCCAAGTCTGTGTTTTGTCAAGCGATTTCACTGTATTTCTACAAGTTCAATTAACTGCAGTGTCATTCTATGTCAATGGACGTAGAAGGGTATAACTGCAGGAGATGGCTCTGTTGGCTGCATGAAACTGTTTGGTCAGTTCTATCACAGATAGTTTGGTCAGTTCTATCACAGATTTTTCTAGGAGCTATGCAAGAAGCAAACACAATCTGGTTAAGGTGGCATGTGAAAAATGTTTTTTTTCTTCCTTAGAGCGATTTGAATACTGATATAGGATCCTTTTACACCATGATCACATGTAATAATAGCATAGAAAATTGCTTTCTTGACCTCTAAGGACAGCTTCCAGCAAGTGCCTTTTGTGATCTTTGTCAGGCAATATTGAAATGTGCCTTTTAGTTTACATTATGACATCTCTGGTCATAGCCAAAAGCACCTGCCATTTTATGTTACATTGCTGAAAACATGCAGAACAGATGCCAAAAGACTATGGATACATGTTGAAGCACTGGCGTAATGCCCATTGGGCAGGGTGGGCAGCTGCCCAGGGCATCACCTTATGGGGGGCATCAAAATGCTGGGTTCGTTTTTGGGTATTTTAGTGGTTTTCCATTTTTGGCCTGCAGGGGGCGCAGTTTTTAGGCTATCTGCACCACAATTTCAGCGTATCATCAGGAGACTGTTCTTATGCTACTCCCCAAGTTTGGTGAGGTTTGGTTCAAGGAGTCCAAAGTTATGGACTCCCAAAGGGGGTGCCCCTATCCCCCATTGTTTCCAATGGAAGCTAATAGGAGATGGGGGCTAAGCAGTTTTGAGGAGTCCCATAACTTTGGCCCAGCCCTAAAGAACCAAAACTGCTTTTCCCCTCACACTCTGGGGGGTATCATTAGGGCAGTCTCTTTATGAGTCCCTGAAAGTTTTGAGACTGTGCCTTCAGAAATGTGCCCCCCCAGCCTGCAACCCCCATTGACAGCAATGCAGAAAACTCAATGCAGCACACAAGATTCTTGGGCAAATTTCTAGAGGATCTTCCTGCAGGGGGTGCTTTTTTTGAGGAGCACTGTAATTGGCACCAAAATTTCAGGGTTATCATCTGGAGATGAATTGCCCCCTCTCAAGTTTGGTGCAGTTTGGTTCCAGGGGGGCCAAAGTTATGGGACTCCTGGGAAAGTGGGTAGCCCCCCATCTCCCTTTAGCAAAAGAATGGAGGATGGGGCACCCCTTCTGAGGGTCCCTGTGAACTTTGGACCCCCTAAAACCAAAACTGCACCAAACTTGGGGGGGGTCCTGTATAAGGACAGTTTCCAGGATGATACCCTGAAATTCTTGGTGCCGATGACTATCCAAAAAAGCAACCCCCCTGCAGGAACTATCCCAGAAATTTGCCCAAGAATCTTTGTGCTGCATTGAGCTTTTCTGTATTGCTGTCCATGGGGGTTGCAGAGCCGGGCGGGGACATTTCTGAAGGCACAGTCTCAAAATCCTTTCAGGGGACTTCATCCCAGGAAGACTTCCCTGATGATACCCCTCTAGGTTTGGTGCAGTTTGGTTCTAGGGGCAAAAGTTATGGACTCCTTCGGAAACTTGTAGCCCCCATCTCCTCTATTAGTCTCCCATTGGAAACAATGGGGGATAGGGGACACCCCCTTTGGGAGTCCCATAACTTTGGATTCCTTGAACCAAACCTCACCAAACTTGGGGAGTAGCATAAGGACAGTCTCCTGATGATATGCTGAAATGTTGGTGCTGATATGTCTAAAAATGCATCCCCTGCAGGCACCAATGTCCTGGTGCCAAAAAAAATTTGGTGCGTGGGTGGGAGTGGCCGCATGCCAGGGGGCATCCAACTCAGGTTTTGCCCAGGGCTACAGTTTGCCCAGGGCTGCCTCGTTACGCCCCTGTGTTGAAGCAGCAGAAAATAACATCTTCTTGGGCAAAAAGGACTTTGTTCAAACTGTGGCTTTTCCCCATTGGCAGCTATGAAGTAATGGTAAATTTATTTTTACTTCCTTGCTGTAGATTGGAAAAAGAATGTTGAAAGTGTAATAATGATGCAATTAATGATGATGCAAAGGATGATGCAAAGAAAGAATTAATGTCTGGAGGAACTAGTCATCTGCCAGTGTCTGAGAAGAATATGAGTTGTGGTTGTTGAGATAAGAACATAAGAACACAAGAACTAGCCTGCTGGATCAGACCAGAGTCCAGCTAGTCCAGCTCTCTGCTACTCGCAGTGGCCCACCAGGTGCCTTTGGGAGCTCATATGCAGGATGTGAAAGCAATGGCCATCTGCAGCTGTTGCTCCCGAGCACCTGGACTGTTAAGGCATTTGCAATCTCAGATCAAAGAGGATCAAGATTGGTAACCATAGATCAGTGATGGCGAACCTGTTCGAGACCGAGTGCTCAAACTGCAACCCAAAACGCACTTATTTATCGCAAAGTGTCAACACGGCAATTTAACCTGAATACTGAGGTTTTAGTATAGAAAAAATGGTTGGCTCCAAGGTGCACATTACTCGGGAGTAAGCTTGGTGGTAATCGGTGGCTTTGCTTTGAAGGAACTGTGCAACGCTTCGAAAGGGTGAATCACGACCCTAGGAGGGTTTACTCAGAAGCAAGCCCCATTGCCAGCAACCAAGCTTACTCCCAGGTAAAGGATCATGCTTTGGTTATTTCCCGTGAAAATCAGTGGGGTTTAACAGCACTTAACAGGGTTACCTACACTGCTTCCCCAAAACTAGGTCTTGGGTTCAATGCTAATAATCTCCCTGAAATAATTACACTATTATCACATGATGAACTCTGTGCACGCGTGCCCCCAGAGTGGACTCTGAGTGCCACCTCTGGCACCCGTGCCATAGGTTCACCACCACTGCCATAGATCGACTTCTCCGTAAATCTGTCCAAGTCCTTTTTAAAGCTATCCAGGTTAGTGACCATCACCACCTCCTGTGGCAGCATATTCCAAACACCAATCACACGTTACGTGAAGAAGTGTTTCCTTTTATTAGTCCGAATTCTTCCCCCCAGCATTTTCAATGAATGCCCCCTGGTTCTAGTATTGTGAGAAAGAGAGAAAAATTTCTCTCTGTCAACATTTTCTACCCCATGCATAATTTTATAGACTTCAATCATACCCCCCCCCCCTCAGACGTCTCGTCTCCAAACTAAAGAGTCCCAAATGCTGCAGCCTCTCCTCATAAGGAAGGTGCTCCAGTCCCTCAATCATCCTCGTTGCCCTTCTCTGCACTTTTTAAATCTCTTCGATATCCTTTTTGAGATGTAGCAACCAGATAACTGCTGGATTTGTTGCAGTTAGGGCCTCTAAGTTCAAATTTCCTAATATGTGAATAAACATATTGAGTTCTTTCACAAACATCTGGGATCAGTTCTTTCATGCACATGGAGGATCTTCCTAACTTCACAGAGTAACAGGAAGCCTGAATGCTATGTGACTATGGAATGAAATATCGTTACATATATTGATAGGGAGGTTGAAGACATGATTTTGCAGATTGCTGATGGGTTAACTGGCTTTTATTTATTATTATTTTAGTTGGTTCTTGATGGCAAATGATGGCTGCAACTCATGATCAGAAATGAGCAGGATAAATTTGAATGCAGATTTCTTTCTGATCCTGCAGTGCCATATCCAGTATTATGGGTTTATATATTTTATTGAATTATTTTATATTAGCAGTAGAGCCCATTTTAAAATGAAATAAAATGGGTTGTAGATGGGGGGAGGGTGGGAGGTAGACCCTCTCCCTCCCTTCCCCCCACCCAGAAGTGCACACCCACCCCAGCCTCCACCCCAGCCAGACTTATCCTAGGTCACTGCTCCTCGTTCTTGCCAGGTAGGTCCTGCTTGTTGTTTGGGGTGGAGGGAGCATGCTGGGGCAATGGTAAGGGTGCTGGCATGCCTGGCAGGGAGGGCAGGTTCTCACCACCCTCCCCACTGCCCCCTGCTTGTTGTTTGGGGTGGGGGAGGGGCAATGGAGAAGGTGCTGGCGGACCCGATGTGGAGGGCAGGTTCTTATCACCCTCCCCATTAGCTCAGCTTGTTGCTGGGGGTGAGGGAAGGATGGTGGGACAGAAGGCAGGTTGCTGGAAGGCTGTTGGGGAGTGTGGCTTTGCACTATCCAACCCACAGGGATGGCTTGTTCATGGGTCAAGGGGGAAGGCGGGCAGGGGACTGGTTGGAATGTGAAGGATACACTTCTAACCAATGGGTCTTCAGGAGTGATGAATGCCCATTGGTTGGAAGTGAGTCATCGACTCATTCCAACCCTTAGGCAATTTTTTTCTAAGGATATACTTTGTTTAAGAGCTGTTTTAATGTTGAAATGCTTTAATGTTTTGATATTCACCACCTTCGGAGTGCTATTTGACTGGAAAGATGGCACTGAAATGTTTTAAACAAACAAATAAATAGATGAGGGGCAGATAGGATTGGCAACCTCCAGGTGGTACTTAGAGAGCTCCTGGAATTGCAACTGATCTCCAGATTACAGAGATTGTGGCCCATTATGCATGGAACGCTTTCTGCAATGCTTCTAGCCCTACAGGGCTTTCACAGTGGGGTTTCCTCATGTTTCCTTGTTTAAATGCGACCAGGTGCCCCACTGCCTGCCATGTGAGATTCACGCTTGCCTGCCTCCACCTCCAGGTTGTTTTAATGTCAAAAGCCAAGATTGAAGGTTGCCTTTTAAAAAAGCCCTTTAAACATGACATCAATGTTTCTTATATCAATATGGCGCAGGCTTCTTTCATTTATTTTGTATTTTTAGGGAAATGCTGGCTGTTAATCCCCGTGAGGAAGATCGAGATACAGAAACACGGCTTCTGTATGGCTATGATAATATACAGTCCTGTATCTGTTTATTTAGCTAATTACTTGTTACCTTTCCCAACAACAGGAAATCATATCACCTGCCCTTTCAGCACTGTTCCGTTTCAGGAGTGAGAATTCACCTTGCTTCTCAGATCTACGACTATGCTAATTATTTTCTTTGTATCTGTTTCTCATAGTATTACAGCAGAATGTCTCCTGCACATAAGGAACCATCCAAAATAATTTTCATGGCAATCAATGCATAAAGCTAGGCATGACTAATAATGTAATGCTGGGGGCGGGGGGGCAGGGCGTAGTTACAGCATGGCTGGGGATGGCACAACCACAGCACCTCTAAAGAGGCTTGCTGCGATGTGGCCAGAAAACCAACAGGGAGGCTTCCCCAGCCTGTGGATCTACTTTTTTTTGCCTGTGCTGGCAAATGGAGGCATTTCTAGGTCAAAAAAGCTCTGGAGGCCGACTAGGAGCAGCAGTGGCATAGTGGTTAAGAGCAGGTGTACTCTAATCTGAAGGAATCGGGTTTGATTCCCCACTCTGCCACTTGAGCTGTGGAGGCTTATCTGGGGAATTCAGATTAGTCTGTGCACTCCATCGCACACCAGCTGGGTGACCTTGGGCTAGTCACAGCTTTGTTGAGCTCTCTCAGCCCCACCTACCTCACAGGGTGTTAGTTGTGAGTGGGGAAGGGAAAGGAGTTTGTAAGCCCATTTGAGTCTCCTTACAGGAAAGAAAGGGAGGATATAAATCCAACACTTCCTCTTCTTAAAGCTGGCTGTAGGAATGCCCCTTTCAGTGCCAGCTTTGGCTCCTGGATAAGACTCAAGGAGTGCTGGCACTATAGCAGTGCTGGTGTGTGACCTTTGTACTGCTGCACGGCTCCCCAGTGCTATTGTAAATGCCTTTGAACCAATGTAAATGCCCCTTAACTCTGGTGCAAGTGGCATTTACAGTGGTGCCAAGGTCACACCGCTTCCTGAGAGGTTTCGCTCCCCTCACCCCAACTTGCAAAGTAAGTCTCACATGGCTATTTTTTAGATTTATTTACTTCATTTATATCCCTTTCCTCTGCCCAATGGGGAACCAAAGGGCCTTACAACATTCTCCCATTCTCCAGTGAAGTAGGTTAGGTTGAGAGTGTGTGACTAGTCCAAGCTCACCCAGCAAGCTTTCCTGGTGGAGCAGAAGTTTGAATTTGGGTCACTCAAATCCTAGTCTTATACTCTTACCAGCGTGCCACACCGGTCACCCAGTTCACAACTTTTGCCAGAGTATTTTTTTTTCTGTCATGGAAAGTCATGTCACTTAACAGACCTGTACCAGCTTGCCTAAAGTCATATTTACATCCCAAATAGTTGGAGAGGTTTCTCACTTTGTAATACTGAGAATGAATATGTACACTATTTTCAAGAGAGAAGCACTGAATTTGATTTTGGAGCGAGCAGAGATGCGGGGGAGAAATTTTTTTTCCAGTGCTTTATTTTTCTTCAGACAAAATTTCATTTCTGAAGACTCATGGTTTCATAAAATTTGTAACAATGGGCCTTTCCCCACTCCCGTCGTTTCCCTCTATGCCCCGCGCTGCTCTCAGTGCGCAGCATCCCAGGCGCGCGCCCGGCCGTCCCCACGACCCCGCGCTCTGCACAGGGCCATCAAAAGGCTCCGTTGAGAAGAGCGCCTGCGATGCTGCGCTCTGAGGGGCGCGACAGCAGCAGCTTTGGGATGGCTGCGCTGTCGCCACCCCTCTCAGTGGGGAGTGCCGAGGGACCCCGCGCTACTCTCCTCAAGTAGCGCGGGGCTTAAGGAAAGTGGGGAAAGGCCCAATGAAAACTATAGGCAATTATAGCACTGCTAAGCTTGTTTCTGTTTCTCGAAATCTCTTGCTTCTGGAGAACTGATCAAAAGCACAATTACTGAAGAAAATGTACTGTGATAAGTTGCTTTTGATCATAGACCCGTTCTTTAGCCCCCATGACAGTCCTGACTCACTTGGCAACCATTTTATAGTAGCACCAACTGGTGGTAGAATGTACCATCAAGTTGCAGCCAACTTACAGCAACCCCAGGCTTCCTTGGTGGCCTCCCATTCAAATACTAACCCTAACTAACCCTGCTTCGCTTCCGAGATTGGGCCATCCTGGGCCATCCATGGTGTGGTACCCATGATCCTTTCTCAACATTCTTAATGAAACTAAGGATTCTTAATATAGTGTTGTAAGCCACTTAAATTTTGAATATGACATTATACAAATCTATATATAAGAACACCTTCTTTTCTGGCAACACTCTGAAACCACTGAGAGATTATAAAGCTGTGGAATTATTATTATTTTTTTTGCTGCAACATGGTACACTCCTTCTAAATCATTGGTGCAGTTGGTTGGAGGGAAAGATTTTTATGTTCTTTTGATTCCTCTGTTTCTCCAGCAAAAGTCCCTGGAGTGGAAATTCTGTCAACACCTTCCTTCAAAGACACACACAGATAAAAGACAGTATACCCCTTTGATTCAACCTGAAAATACCTACCAATGACTAGAAAACTGCCACTATGCATTCAGGGCTTTGATTCCTCCTCACAGTTCTGGCTGAGAGGAATGTTTGCAAGGCAGGACATCACTATGATTTTCTGAGCTTTCTGAATGGGAGGTAGCTTATTTGTAGAGTGGATCAGTTACCTAAATGAGCAGAGGAAGAAGCAGGAAGTAGGGTAAATGGAGACCCATGTGTACAAGTTGTTGGTGGGTTTTAATGGCTTTTAAAGGTCAAGAACGGGGAGGTTGTTGGAGCCAGATGGATAGTTGTTGTTTTGTGGCGTGGCAAGAGAGAACTCACCTGCCAACCTATATTGATCCCCAGGTGTGGTACAGTCACTTTTGCAATCTCTTCCAAGGTTCAGTGGGTAATGTTACATCTTTTTTTCTGTGTTGCTCTCCACTCCTCCCTGGTCTTCTGTCGGAGTCTGAAGTCAGTCTGCTTATCGAGCAATTAAAACCTAGTAAGTCTCCTGGTCCAGATCAGACTCCACCAGAGCTGTATAAAGTATTTGCAGACTGGTGGTCTCCTATCTTGGCCAAGTTGTTTACCCTGGCAAATGATACAGGGGTCTTTCCCAGCTCCTGGACCAATGCAATTATTACTCCAATCTTTTAAAAAGGAGACCCTTATTCTCCATCTAATTACAGACCTATCAGTTTGTTCTCAATTGCTGGGAAGCTTTACTCAAGATATCTTCTAAACAGATTGCTCGGATGATTAGAAACTAATAAGATCCTGGGTCCTGAGCAAATAGGGTGCAGGAAAGGTTATACGACCTTAGATCATTGTATGATCATAAATCTCTTCCTCTCAAAATATAAAATAAGAGGGCATACTAAATTGTACCTTGCTTTTCTCAATTTAAAAGAGGCATTTGACTCTGTTAACAAATATAGGTCATGGTTCAAACTTGATTCCTTGGGCCTGGATAAAAGACTCCTCCTTCTAATAAAGAGGTAACATCATGAAACTACTTGCCAAATAAAATCCCAAATGTTGGGCATGCTTACCCCCCAAATCTCCATAACCAAAGGAGTGAAACAGGGTTGTGTCTTAGCATCAACCCTGTTTAATCTGTTCTTGAATGATTTTGCCCCTACTCTCAAGGATACAAATTCACACTTCCCAGTTATTAGTCAATTACCTGTGCCGATTCTGCTGTATGCAGATGATGCGGTACTTCTGTCTAGAACCAGGATCGGACTAAACCGTTTACTTGCCAAATGTTGTGCTTACTGTGCCGCAATGCCCTAACTTCGAGCCCCCCCAAAATAAAAATCATGGTGGCTTCTAATGTCTTTAGACCCTCTAGGTGGACATTTCAGGGGACTCCCATTGAACAAGTGAAAATGTTCAAATACCTTGGAGTCTATTTTCACTCTAATGCCCAATGGGCAGTGCACAGAAATGCCACTGTGAAGGGTTGTCATTCCACACTGGTGGTAGTTGTCCAGTACTTCAGTTCTAAAGGACATGCATATATTCCTGCAGTGTTAAAGGTTTATAAGGCAAATGTGGTCCAACAACTACTATAACAGAGTCCCACTCTGGATTAATGCCTGGAACAGCTCTGTTGAGAGGATACAATCAACTTTTCTCACAGCATTTCTGGGATTCCACATTGCCTCCCCTACACAGTTTTGTGCTTAGAATCTGGTTTACATCGACTTGAAACTAGAGTGTGGTCAGTCACCTTTAAATTCTGGATAAGACTCAATTTCAATTCTGTGCATAATAGTCCATAGCCAATATCATGCTATCTGAAGTCCCAGCAATGGAGTGGTGGGGATCGATAATTACAAAATTAGCTAGGCTCGGTCTCTCTTTGGAGGCTCTTTTGATGTTTACACCCAAAGAGATTATGAGGGAAATTAAAATGCACCTTCTTGACCAGGAGCAACCTAGCCCCATGTAATTTGGCAGAGCCCTGTTGTGAGGCTTGCACCACACTCTTAGGCAGTAAGGGAAGGCAGGTATTTGCATAGCAGTGTTCTGACCCTCCCCTGAAATTTCTCACGGCATCCGAGAGCAGTGATGTGGTGAGATGCTTTGGGGAGGGGAATGCTGGATAAAAGTTCCCATCTGTTCTCTAGGCTGAGTAAGCTTTCTGACCCTGCTCATGTCCTGTGAATTTTCTATGGTGCATTTCATGGGCTTCAGTTGGCAACTCATGTGATGCAATGGAGACATTTCCTTGCTGCAAGGCATACATACACAGAGAAATTTGCTGGAGGTTGGGTTCACATTACTGAGGGGCAGTATATCTGACATCCTGCTTATTTAGTCTACAATGGGGCTGGGTGACCCCAAGGGGTGCTTTTTAAAATTTTACACTTGCTTTTAGTTAAAAGGCCATGAAGCATTTTTAAAATCTGCTGTTTTTCTCACTAACAGGGATTCAAAGTAATTTATCCCCCCAATGCTATGTTGCTTTCTTTTAATTCCACAGATTTTTTTCTTCTGTTTGGTTTCAGAAAATTTCCCTTTCATATTTTCCCCGCTGTTTTTCTAAGCACTTTTGTTGTAATTTTTTTAAACCTACTTCTAAGCCAGCTTCCTTAGAGTCTGTGATCACGTTGAATGTTTCCACTCTACAAAACACCTGGGCCTTATCTATGCACCCAACCTCCCCCTCAGCCATTTTCTCCTCCCTGTTATCCATATCCTCACAACATGAGGGCAGCATGCCCAGGATACAGGTGTTAAGTGATTATTTTTTGGAAGCATACTCAACATTCTGATTTGTATTTTTTAGATTGGATCTCAGAAATCATTCTTCTTGGACCTATGTGGTAATTTAGTGTTGCCTATTGGTGTCCACTCTTCCCTTTACTCAGCCAGTCAAGCCTCAGGGTTATGTTATCTGGGTACAGGGGATGTCCACAGAATTCTCCTGTGATTCTAACTCTTGCAAACAAAATAAACGTGTTCAGGGCAAAATGCATCAAGGGGAGGAGGATTGAACACACTCGCTTCCCCCGCCCTGTGTTTGACTCAACATGGATGTAGAATGTAATAATGTACAGACATGCATGGGCTGTATCCATAGACTATGGGAGATAGAACGTGCTTGATCTTGGGTGGAAATGGTGATCATCCTCCACATATGTGTACAGGGTTTGTTAGTTGTGGGGTAGGCGAGGAAACATCAGAGAATTATGACACATAAAAGTAAAGAACAGTGTATTATTTGAATAGAATCAACCTCATAAAGTCACAGTGGGTCTGGTGACATATTTGGATATTTAATTAAAATTTGCAAACATTGAATTCAATAATGTATTATCAAATCACAGCAAATAAATTGTGGACAGAATTAGTCACATTTAAGAATAGGTAATATATAGGCAAAATAAACAGGAATTATCATATTTAATACTGTTAATTGTTTTACATTAAAAATCACTTTGAGTGTGCCCCTTTTCTTCCCAAATTTCCATTTTTTGATACTGGAAAAACTGAAGAACTGGAAATTTGATTTTTTAATGTTCTCCCTGCTCCCTCCTTGGGCTTTTACATCTTTAATCATTTCTCCGTAAGAGGCATGGTAGGACCAAAATAAGTTCAAACTGCAGTGTCCGTATACTCTACTAACTCATTTAACAGTTTCTATTTTTGAAACTGTTTTCTTTGCTGTCGGTTCTCTGAGTTGGCCACAAGGTGGTAGCAAAGTATTTGTGAAAACAGTGGAACTGGTGAAGTCATTACTCTGGGGGGGAGAAACAAGTAAGCAATTATTGCTGCAAGGATGTGTTAGAAATATCAGTAACTATCATCATCATAATAAAAAAATCAATGTGTTATGTTCAGTTTTTGTTGCTGTACTTTCTGGTTTTGCCCATGAAGCCACGCTTGAGAATCATTAATACTATTGTTGAAAAATAACATGCTAATAGTATTACGAAGCAGAAATAAATCCTTCTAAATCTTTTGAAGTTAATGGGCTGAGAAGTTTGTATGTCTGTCTAGGACTGTCGCTTGAGTCTCTCATTCAGTACTCTGCTCTGAATTGCTAGTCTGTTATCTCATGCTTTTCTGGTGCTTTGAAAACCCATTTTGCCAAGTTTGATAACTAAATATAAGCACTCCCTTCCCAGTTAATTATTCTAATCATAAACATTTTGCCTACATAAAAATTCTTTGGATGTTTCAGGAGCCTCAAAAAATTTGCCAGATATTTCACTTTAGGTTGAACTTGGTGGGAGCTTAGGGGGGAGCCACCCCTGGAAAGATTGTGTTGGATCCAAACTAAATTTTCCAGTGGCAGAATGAAATTTTCCCAAATTTTCTAATGCTAAAATAGCATCACTGATTTCTATGAAATGCTGTTCCTGGTGTGTAGGGCGCTCTGAAGAGACACGAGAGAGCTCTGCAGATGGGAGGGGGAGTGGGCAGAAATTGCCAGTTTATTCTGAATCCAGAATAATAAATGCCATATTACCAAAACCTTTTCTTCCCTCAACATTTCTTTGAATGGTTTCCAGTCTTTAAACCCAATGGGAAAATGCCTTTCAACTGAAATCCAGCAGCAAGCTTTTAAATCTGATCTGAAAGGCATTCAAACGGATTGGTCTAGTCGGAAAGGTGGTGTCATCGATATACATGAAGCTTCATGGACTACTATAGGCACAACAAAATAGTCATGTTCTTGCCTTAAGAGATTCACCATCCAGAGCAGTGGGAGAGATAACAGGAGAGGGGAAGGAGAAAAAGGAGAGACCAGGATAACAGCTGAATACCATTATGTGTGTTTACCTTAGGCTTACTGCCAGTTCAGTATCTGCAGTTAGTTTAACCAAGAAGACATTAATAATAAACATCCAGAGAACTATCAGGGGAACAAGCCAGCGTTAGAGGGGTCAGTCAGCTGATGTTGGAGAAAGCTACCGTGTGAGGGGGCTGAAGTATGACGGGAGGGTTGCAGGAAAATCAGCCACTTGTCAGCAGTGCTATGTTGCTATGTTGGTGCAGCAACAGTATGCTGGCAAATCTAATTGTTAGTACTTAATTCCCATTATGGAGGAAAACTAGAGATCTTTTCCTTTTATTATTATTCCAGAATTTATCTGCTCTGTCTTCTACCTTTCCTGGATTTCAGTTGAATTAAGAGGATTTCTGGGAAAGGATTTTTATTTTTGCTAACTCCCCTTTCATAGTGTTTATGGGGAAGGTATTTTATCTCCCTTAAGCACCATTTCAGGGGGCATTTGGGGCTGCATTGGAGGGGGAGGTGAAAAAGCTGTGCTGCGTGGATTGTCGCTCCTTCCATCCTTTTATCTCCATGGGATCCAACCCTTCAAACCTTGTGTTTATTTGTATCTTTTCTTACTATGTTACATTACTGATGTGCATGTTCATTTTGATAAAGCACACAAGATTGATTTGTGTGTGATTGCATTCAGATTCAATTAGAATAGTGTTTAATATACACACACAGTTCTATGCAATGGTGAAAAACCACCCTGAAAGAATCATGGCACAGTGGTAGAGGTAACTGAGACCAGAGTGGTGTAGTGTTCAGCTTTCCGACTAGAATCTGGAAGACCTGTTTCTAATTCCCCTACTCCACCATGAAAGCTTACTGGGTGCTCTTGGACCAAACACACTGTCTGTATAACCTATCTCCCAGGCTTATTGTGAAGATACATGGAGGAGAACAATGTAAGCCACTTGGGGACCCCACGGGATAGAAAGGCAGGGTAGAAATGAAGTAACTAAATACATGAAATAATTACATCAGAGTTACTTTTTGGCACCATATCGTGTGAACCCTGACCTGGATGGCCCAGGCTAGCTCAATTTCATCACATCTTGGAAGCTAAATAGGACCAACCCTGGTTAGTATTTGGATGGGAGACCCCCAAGGAAATTAGGGTTGCTACACAAAGGAAGGCAATGGCAACCACCTATGAAAGTGTCTCGTCTTGAAAACCCTACAGGGTTTCTATAAGTCAGCTGCAGCTTGATGGCACTTTCTACACACATGAAAATTGGTAATTTCAGGCAAGGAGGGAAGATGCATGTAAACTGAATGGGCTGAAAGCAGTAGCCAACTGCACATGCACAGTGATCTCTTCAAAAGCTGGAAACAGCCAGAAGATTAGAATTCATTAGCCCTGTTTTAGAGACAAAACTGCTCAATTGGAACTCCAGATTCCAGGGAGAAATTAGGATGGAAGCATCTCTAATGCAAACTCAGTTTTTTGACAAACCTTGCTACCTTATTCTATTTCAATATGTCCATCAGCTATTGTTATTTGCAGTACATATGCAAACAAATGTTTTCTCACCTGATCATCCTTGATTATTGAATGGTGAAGACTCCATGAAAGCAGCACTTACTAGCTATCAGGGATTAGTATTGCCAAGGAATGTTCATAAACATTCTGATTGGGTAAGGAACAACATTGTCAGCAATAGGCAATACAGATCCTCTAATATTTCACTGATGAAAAAAGAACTCAAAAAGGAACACTGGCCAAGGGCTGCACACATACCACTGGTGCATTGCTGAAGGCTGTCGACCATCTGTTGTGCACTGCATTCATTTACTCTTTACAGCCTGTTTTCTACTGCTTTGAAAGCAAAGAGGGTTTTGTGTTTATGGTTAAAAGTTGTTTTAGAAAAACACAGTCATCCATGCTATCAAAAGCTGAAAATACATTTCAGTGACTGTGGTGTGCCAAATGGCTGGTGAGCGCTATTTTTTTGGCCCTAGTACAACATTGTTACATGTCCCCATATCTCATCCTATGCATATAAAAAAAAAATAAGCCTATTCCAATTCTGAAATTATGTAAATAGATCATGTAATAGTAATGGGTTTGCAGCCTGGGCTGCCAAGCCTTGAGAAAGTATATACATTTCCCTATCCTTGTTGTGTATGAAGAAGAAAAGGAGTTTGAATTTATACCCTGCCTTTCTCTCCTATAAGGAGACTCAAGGCGTCTTACAAACTCCTTTCCCTTCCTCTCCCCACAACAGTCACCTTGTGAGGTTAGTGGGGATGAGAGAGTTCCAAAGAACTATGACTAGCCCAGAGTCACCCAGCAGGCTTCAGGTGTAGTTCTTCAAAACTGAAACAACCAAATTTGAACCCAACTTTTTTTGCACATTCCTACTTTCTGGAACTACTGTTGTACATGGTGTAGAGGCTAAGAGCAAGTGAATTCTAATCTGGAGAACAGGGTTTGATTCGCCACTCTTCCATCTGAGTGGCAGAGGCTTATCTGGTGAACCAGATGTGTTCCACACTCCTACATCCCTTCTGGGTGACCTTGGGCTAGTCACAGTTCTTTGGAACTCTCTCAGCCCCACCTACCTCACAAGGTGTCTGTTGTGGGGAGAGGAAGGGAAATGAGCTTGTAAGCAAGCCACCTTGAGTCTCCTTACAGGAAAGAAAGGTGGGATATAAATCCAAACTCCTCCTCCTCCCCTTCCTCTCTCCTCCTGATGGTTGCTCTCCTCACCCTTGCTTTTGCTAACTTCCTGCATGACATTCTTGTGTTTGTTTTGTTGTACTGTACAATAGATCCAATGTTTATTTGGATTTAAACTAGAACTTTTATGCCCCTTGATACCACGCCTAGCAAAAATGTCAGAAAAATAACAGGTAGTAACTTTGTATGCAGTTAATATTGCATTTTGATGGTTTGATATTCCACTGGGCTTTGAAAAATAATTTGGCCTTTAGTAAATTAGAAACAATCTAACCTGTATCATTGCATAATGTGTTGTAAACTGAGACACAGGTGTGAGAAGTGGCTCAACATGGCAAAAGTGTCTGTCTGTCAAAATATAGATGTGAAGATATAACTCAAGGATGTTCCTTAACGTATACTGTTCCCAAACCATACAGGGTTTTAAAGGTCAGCCCCAGCCTTTTTAAATGGGACAGGAAACAGACTACAAACCTGTGTAGATGAATGAACACTGAAATGATATCATCCCTACTACTCACTTAAGTCACCATCCTTGCTGCAGCCATCTGTACCAACTGAAGTACCATGGTGACCAAATCTTTTCTGTCCAGGAAGGGTTACAGCTGGATAACTATTTGTATCAGGTAAAAGGCACTCCTAGCCATGGCTGTCACTCACCTGCTTACTCAACAGGAAGCTCAGGTCCAGCAGTATCCCCAAGCTTACCTGTTCCTTTGAGGGATTGCAACCCCATCCAGAGACTTCTGTTTTAGGATTAAGCTTCAGCTTTCATCCACCCCAAAATGGTCTCTATGCACCAAGGAAGTGTCTACAGCCTCTCTGGAATCTCCTGGAAACTCAAGACACAGCTGAGTGTAATCTACATACTGGTGACCCAGTTCTTGGCTCTGGATGACCTAATGCACTGGTTTCATGTAGATGTGGAAGAGCATGAAGGAACAAGAGCATGAAGGCCAAGGAGTTGAGCAGCTGTTCCTCAGCACCATCTTCTGAAATCTAACTTCCAAGTAGGACTAAAACTGCCACAGGATAATGCCTTCTAGTCCTAACACTGCAGTCTTTCTCCTTGGTTTTAAATTTTATATAAAGCGCTCTTCTAAAAATGTGAAGGCATTTTGACATTGAGTGTATATTGCATTAGGAAAGAATGTGTAATGTCAAGCAAAAGTATTATTTCATGTAATTTCATCAAATTATACACAACATACTTGTAGAAAGTAATATATTTGGAATATAGTTGGGTCTCCAGCTTTAGTGCCAAGACCAAAACCATAATTTAAAAATCAAAGCTTCACCTTAGGCTTCTGGCAATTGTGAATAATTTGCCTTGTAAAACTTGCAATGGATCATTGTGGTGTGTGCTGTTTGTTTCCACTCATGTGAATGGCCAAATAACCACTGTTGTTTGCTGAGTTCTCCAGTAATTGATGTGCTTCATCTGTGCATGTTTTCCTATGCAGTACCAAGGAAAGGGACAGGGAAAAAGAGCTACTCCGTTGATGAGGCACCTCATCTTGAAATTTTCCCCCCAAAATAATTTTGTCTTCAAGTATCTAGCATGGCTAGATGGGGCGGTATAAAAGTTTAAAAAATAAATAAATAAAATTTCAATTTTCACCACTGCATCTGTGTCAAAATAGTATTAAATCACATTGTTCATGACGTCATGCGTTGCATGTGGAACTGGATGTTTCAGACAGCGAGAAGAGGCTCTGTTGATGTAAATCTTCCTCAAACAGACAACTCTATGCATATTTGTGCATCCAGACATGAGTCCCACTGTGTTCAGTGAGGCTTTCAGCAATGGATTGTATCATTAGCCTGTGATCCTATGAGGCATGGGTCTGCAACCTGCGGCTCTCCAGATGTTCATGGACTACAACTCCCATCAGCCCCTGCCAGCCCCTGCCAATAGGCCATGCTGGCAGGGGCTGATGGGAATTGTAGTCCATGAACATCTAGAGAGCTGCAGGTTGCAGACCCCTGAGGGAATGAGAACAGAGCATCATTCGTCACCATGGGTCTTTCTTCATCAAATCTGAGTGGGTAGGTGTTTGGAATTTTTTTTGCCAGGTATTACCCAGAGTTGGGTAATACCTGTGGTTTGGTGGCAAACCCTTGGAAGAATGGAGGAGTTCTACAGATGCCATTGTGTGATGTGAGTCCACCCTTTGAAGCTGACATTTTCTCTAGTAGAACTGATTTCTGTAATCAGAAGATCAGTTGTAACTTTGGTACAGCTCCAGCCATCTCCTGGAGTTTGGGAGTGCTAGGCAAATGGCGGACATTTAGGATATTAGGCAGCCCCATTACTCCACTTTCAATGGATTCTGACAAATAGTGGAAGTGAATTGTTTTATACTCTGTTCTGAGGATAAAATCTCAGATCTCTATATTTTTCCCACAGATCCTTAACAAGTAGCAGAGAGCAAATGGGAAGCAAACAGGAATTGCTTCTCTTCACTTGTGGGGGGACAAAAGTTCCTTCATCCATAACACTAAGATTGAAGTCTGAAAAACACTTCTCTGGAAGTGAGACGTACTGGTTAAAATGAGACAGTTCCAAGGGTTCCAACTGGCCATGCTGGCAGGGGCTGATGGGAATTGTAGTCCATGAACATCTGGAGCACCTTAGGTTCGCCACCACTGTTCTAGAGGGTTCCATAGAACCCTTTATTACTCTGTCCTTAGTTTGGGGGAACCCTTTGTTAATCCCACCTCTTGCACTCAACTGAAGCAAGATCTGCACATTTTCTTCTTCTTTGAATTGTTGGCTGTTTGTGGCTTTAGGCTACTTTGCAACAGAGTGTCTTTGGAAATGGGGGAGGGGCAGTGGAACAGGAGCAGGGCAAGTGGGTCTGTGTGTGCACAAATGGGGGAAGGGAGGTGTGTTTTGTGGTGAAGTAGTCGTGCGCATGCAGGGGCTTAGGAAGAATATGTGATTTTCAAATCGAGCAGGGGCTTATGAAGAACACACAAGTTTCCCTCACCCACCGGCTGCTAGGTAGGGAGATGGCAGTGGCCCCTTTCTGCTGCCTGGCAGCCGGGAGGTGAGTTTCCCTCACCCCACGGCTGCTAGGCAAGGAGGAGGCGGCACCCCTCTCCACTGCCTGGTAGACAGGGGCATGTTTCCCTCTCCCCCCCAGCTGTTAGGCTGGGAGAGGTGGCATGGCAGCACTGGTCACGTGGGGTGCTGATTTTGCGCCCCCACGTGACCAGATGGCGTACGCCCAGGGACATGGGGTACCCAATATCACTGGGCAGGTACGCCTTTGAACAGAAGTGCAGTATCTAGTCCTGATTAACTTATTGTGGTACAAAAGAGATAAATACACATGGCATAAAAGGATGTGGTTTACAAAGCACATGGATTTTTTTTGTTAAACCTTCTATCTATGTTTTATATAAACTATCTTTCAGTATACCACTTTTTAAATACTTCAAACAGTCATTATATGAATCCCACCACAATCGGAACCTGTTGTTAAAATTTTAGAATTCCACCACTGGTTCCAAGTAAACCAGCTTCAAATTGGTTCCTTAATGAATGTGATGATCTTTCGGGGTGGTGGTGGGTGGATCGGTATGATACTAATGAAGACAAAGGATTTCCAAAAGTGTTAATGGGGCTCAGATAAAACCTGGCCCTTTTGTTACACTCTTGACTGCCTACACTACAAATATATCTGTATGTCCTATTTTTATGTTTGTTTTGTCACTTGTGAGGCTTTTGATGATAATGCTATTGGGGCAGTGGTCATGGGTTAAAGAACCATTGTTAGAAATTGAAATAACCCATTACGTAAATGACATGATAATAGCCCCAGCTGTTTGTGTTCTCTGGCTTGGCTGGCTCCTGGCTTTAGTTGAGACCAGTTCCAAACTCTGAGTTTTTATTTAGAGTGAGAGTCATTTTCAAGGTTGCCATAGATGTAGAAAGAGCTGGCGAACTTCAAAATGGCTTGTTCAAGCAAATTATCTAGTGGCTCCTGGGATATCTGTGGAAGTTCACAATGTTTAGTTTTGCCCTGTAGATAGTCCCCAGTAGCTGGGTCTCAAATGCAAATTGTTACTAGGTGATAAAGATTCAAGAATAGTCTATAAAGTTGCCTTGTTTGCTTCAATCACCACTAAAATTAGAGTGTCATGCATATGTTCTTTCAGGCTTGTTGATTTCCAAATTTTGGAGCAGATGTTTCAAATAAAGTAACATGTTGACTATATTTAGCCACTGTTGCAAGACTTGATTGTGTACTGTTCATTGTGGTTGGTTGATAATTTGTCTGGGTTGGTTGATAATATGCCCTGTTATGTGGGACATATTAGAGGATACAATCTTGCTGGTTAAGCACTTCAAAGAGCCATTGATTTCAGCAGGAAAGAAGAAAAGCGGCAGGCATTATATGTCCACTTCAGCTGGATCATGCTCAGACACAACTGAATGAATTGTGCATTAAAAAGCCTTGAAATTGCAGAGTGGGCTTGTGCAAAATAGGAGGGGTAGCTAATACCCCAGAGGACAGAGTCAGAATTCAAAATGACCTGGACAGATTAGAGAGCTGGGCCAAAACAAACAAAATTAATTTCAACAGAGGTAAATGTAAGATACTACACTTAGGGCCACTCCCCACTTACCTCGTCTGAGTGCAACCCCGCAGCGACCCCTCGTAGAAAAGCCTCCGTGGCTTTTGACAACGGAGACATTTGTTCCCCACTCATTTTCCATTCAGGAAATAGTGCGGGGTTCCACATCAAGAGTCAAAGAGGCAATCGAGTGTTCTGATTGGCTGGCACGCGTGTGCATCATTTACACGTGGGAGTTGCAGCCAGCCGAAGGTGGGGCTCCATTTTGATTGGCTGACCCGAAACGTTCGTTTGGATAAGCTGAACGCATTGTTTTGAGACGTCTGCACATGCTGACGTCACTACCTGTTGCAAATTGCTTGGGCAGAAAAATGAAAGTAAAAATCGAATTCGGTTTACACTGCCGACAACCCTGTGCTCAGCGGCACTTTGCCAAGCTGCAAAACAGTGGAGCTCGAGCAAAAAAGAGCAAAAAAGAGCAATGTTGGCACGTCTTGTTGTGCACACGTCTCAATTTCCAAGCACTTTCTGACGGGGACACCCTCCCTAAACAAAATGGTGGTTCCTGTTTCCTGATTGGCTGGAAGCTGCGTGTCAGAGCGAATCAGCCGCGAGTAAACAGCCGAGGTTCCCCACCCCCCTGCGGCACCTGCGGGGTTTTTGAAAATGTTGCTCTTTTCAGAGGACCTAATTTGCCGCGCGACAAGGAGGTGGGAGAGCGGCAAATTAAGGGCAGCTGCGCAGTGGGCGCTGGTGACGTGGGGAACGTCCATCCTCCTCGTGTCTTTTAAAGAGGTGACCCCGCGGCTTATGGTGAGTGGGGAGTGGCCCTTAGGCAGAAAGAATAAAACGCACAGATATAGGATGGGTGGCACCTGGCTTCACAACATTACATTCGAGGTACCTGGGAGTCTTCGTAGACCACAACTGAACATGAGTGAGCAGATGCGGCTGCCAAGAAAGTCAGTGCAATTCTGGTCTGTATCAATAGGAGTATAGTGTCTAGACTCTAGATTGAGGGATATAATTGTACATCTCTATTTTGCATTGCTTAGACCTCACCTGGAATATTGTGTGCAGTTCTGGGCAATTCAATTCAGGAAGGATATTGACAAGCTGGAACATGTCCAGAGGAGGGCAACCAAAATGGTAAAAGGTCTGGAATCCATGCCCTACAAGGAGAGTCAGGGAACTGGGTATGATTAGTTTGGTGAAGAGAAGGTTAAGAGGTGACATGATAGCCATGTTTAGATATTTGAAGGTATGTAATGTTGGTAAGGTAGCAAGCTTGTTTTCTTCTGCTCCAGAGACTAGGATTTAAGGTGAAGAAAAAAAGATTCCACCTAAATATCAGCAAAAACTTCCTGACAGTAAGGGCTGTTTGACAGTAGAATGCACTACATAGGAGTGTGGTGGAGTCTCCTTCTTTGGAGGTTTTTAAACAGGCTGGATGGCCATCTGTCAGGAGTGCTTTGATTGTGTGTTCCCGCATTGCTGGGGTTGGACTTGATGGCCCTTGGGGTCTCTTCCAACTCTATGATCCTATGATTCTATCATTTTATGATACCATCTACCATATTTCTTTGGGAATTATGTGTGTTACTGAAAATTACTTGTATGTAAGATAGGTGAATTTAAACTAAATGCACATTAAGATGGATCACAGTTTTAGGAATTTCAAAAAATAATAACAATCATTCAAAATTTATGCCCCCTTTTCCAATCATCATTTCATTCATAAATTTCAGTTTCCTTCTGCAAAGTGAAAAGGGGCCAGATAATCATGCAACTGTGAAGCAAGCAGACTTTCCCTGTTTTGCTACTGTCCATTCACCAGAAGCATATTGAGGGAAAGTAGCACTTGGAGGCAACACTTCCTCTGGGCCACAACCCCTGCACCCCCCACGCTCAGGAGCAGGGCTTGGGGGAGTGGGGATCAGTCTGAGCCACACCCCCGCCTCTCTGTAAGCTGGCTTCTGCCATTCCCAGGGCCTGGGGAGGGCATTCACTGGCCTGCATGGAGGCCGGGGTGGGTGGGGCTCAGATTGAGCTCTGCCTCCCATCTCTCTGCAAGCTGGCTCCTGCCATCCCCAGGGCCTGGGGAGGGCAAAAGCTGGCCTGCATGGAGACCAGGGGGTGGGGCTTGGCGGCGGCAGGTGGCCCAGGTGGGTGTCACTGCCACCTTCTGCCAAGCCCTGCCCCCTGCCTCTCTGCAGGGTGGTGTGTGGTTGGGGCACATGCCATTTTGTTATGGGGGGCACCTAGCACCCCCGACGTGACTAAAATGTATGAACCTGGAGACATGGGTGACCCCCTATCCCTATAGGCCATATTCCTCTACCATTCACTGACTCCATTCCTACTGGATTAATTAGTTCATAGATGTTACATATGCATGTGTATTTGTGAGATAATGTAGCCATATTTTAATAAGTTGGAGTAAGTTTGAACTTAAAGGACCCTGGTGGTTTTGTGAGATGAATATGTGTTAAGGTCCCATGTACATGTTGTACAATTTCAAGTGAATGGTTCATTTAGTGAAACAGCCTGTGACTTTAAAATGAAGCAGAAATATGCATTGTTATTGCTAATTATACTATTTATCTTTCATACAGTGGTAAATGGGAATGATGGGCATGAAAATAATTACATACTAAAGGCTACAACGACATCTTTACCCCTTCTGAGAATTACACACTTGAGAGCCAGAAAAAGAGCTAGGCTAGAGGGGAAAACATTGTTAAATGTAACATTCTTTTATTATTATTATAAGCTCATCTCAAAAACAAAACAGACATTCTTGAGGCGCTGGTGAATTTCTAATCGGATTGTTTGAAGACATTAGAAAAGCTGACAGATATTCCAAACAGCACTTTTGGTGATATTATTAGCATGGAGAGGAACAGCCTCAAGTATTGAATTAAGAAAGTTTCCTTTCTCCTCTGAAGAAACTTTAAAGTTTAAGCATATCTACAGAGCAAAGCCCTCTAATTAAAAATAGAATGTGGGGCCTTGTATGTAGGCTTGGTGTAAGCAATAAAATGAAATTATGTAGGACAATTTGGTGTATGAGCTTTAAAACAGAAATTTCATTTTTATTCAGGTAAGAGTCATAAAGAGTTTGAAACCTGTACCATCAGGAAGAAATAGGCAACATGATATGAGCCTTGGAATACTAGACTCTCAGACACCTTTCCTCACATGTGAACTAGTAGTGAACTGAAGTTTCTTCTGTTCAGCAGTGGCATAGTGGTTAAGAGCAGGTGTATTCTAAATCTGGAGGAACTGGGTTTGATTCCCCGCTTTTCCGCCTGAGCTGTGAAGGCTTATCTGGGGAATTCAGATTAACCTGTGCACTCCAACACACACCAGCTGGGTGACCTTGGGCTAGTCACAGTTCTTCAGAGCTCTTTCAGCCCCACCTACCTCACAGGGTGTTTGTTGTGAGGGGGGAAGGGCAAGGAGTTTGTAAGCCCCTTTGAGTCTCCTATAGGAGAGAAAGGGGGATATAAATCCAACTCTTATTATTATTATTCTTTCTCCTTCCATCCTATTTAGGGGCATTTCCCCACTCACCATGATCCCCTCTATGCTGCACGCTGCTCTCAGCGAGTGGCATCCCTGGCGCACGCCCGGGCGTCCCCACAACCCCGCGCTCTGCGCGGGGTAATCAAAAGGCACCCTTTGCAAGAGTGCCAGGGATGCCTCGCGCTGAGGGGGCGCGACAGCGGCAGCGTTGGGGCAGCTGTGCTGTCGCCGCCCCTCTCGTGGGAGTGCCGGGGGACCCCACGCTACTCTCCTCAAGTAGTGCGGGGCTTAAGGTAAGTGGGGAAAGGCCCTTGGTGTTCAGAGGACCTTCTGGCTTAATCAAGCTCATCATCATGACGTCTATGTGTAGGTGCAATGGTGAACTGGTGTTTATTTAATTTACACAAACTTTTGTTCTAAGAGGTGAACCAAGATGTAGAATCCTGGTTTAGAATCCAGTTCATTGAGGTATTTGGATATCATAGTAAATTGGACCTTGACCAAGCCAAGGTGATCTCCTTAGACATGAAGGAAGGTGGGAAGGACAAGGGATGTTTATGTACATATTGGTCAGTTGTCATTCCGAAATTGTGGGGATCCATTCGGGGCTTCCCTCACTGCCCCTGACTCGAGTGAAGGACAGAGCCAGGCTGCAGTGGGGAACTACAAGCAGGGTGAGAAGCCCCGCAGCAGGTAAGCTCCCCGGCTTAGCCATGGAGCATTTAGAAAGTGCAAAATCAGTCACTGAGAATTTAATTGGAGTATAAGTAGAGTTTGTCATGAAGGCTACATGCATTTATTACCTCTGACTCACCCTTCATTCCACCTTGGTGTTGAGGACTCCTGTCCATTAGAAAGTGTCAAAATGAAGGTCAGCTTGACCGCTGCTTGAAAGCAGAAGGTTTTTAAGCCCCTTGAATAACTTTTGATCTATTGGTAATGGGCAAAATTTTCACAGGGCTTTTGTAGTAGACTCTGGTTTTGAATTTATTTCCATTGATTTAGCACCATCCTACATTAAGTGCAATAGGTTGAAAAAGTGAAAGTACTGCTTGTTTTCTTGCTAGTAGTTTCTTGTTTCCATTGTGCCTCTGTGCCCAAAAAGAATTTAGTGCACTATAAACTGAGAATCAGCTAGCTGTCATTTCTTGACAAAGAGATCACTACAGGATGGTCTGCCCTGTATAGTAAACTATAACAAATGGTAGAATTGTGAATTTGCTGATACAAAGCAGACTATACTAATTAGACATTAAGATTAATCAGATTTCCTGGCTGGTGCATGGAAATTTGGTTTCTGTTTTAAAACATGGAGGTTTCAAAAACAGCAAGTTTTGCCTAGTGTTAACTGACAGGAAAAGAAAATTCAAATATGTCTTTAGGACTTTAAAAATACCTATTTACTGTAGCCTTTTTCAGACTTTGAATTTAATTCATTAATGGATTAAAACCACATTTCAGGGGGAGGGGGTACTGAATGGACTGCAGCATGAAGAGGAGGTTTGAAAATCCTTCTTTGTGAGGATATAAGAAGGTGTGTTGAATTCTGCAGATGAGCTGTGTTAGCAGTGACTTTTTCTCTAGAAGAGTCTTACCTAAGGAGAAAGCTTTTTGTGTGGAACAAGTCACCACTAGGGGAAGACATTCATGGAATGCTATCTCAGGTCTGACAAGCTTTTTTTGAGCTTCAGGCTGGGACTGTTTGGGGTGGGGAGGTATTGGTTTCTTGTCACTGTTTTACTTGGTATACCAATCCCATGACATATAAACTCATGGAAAGGGAAGTTTTTAGTTCTTTGGTGCCAATAGAGTTTATTTATTCAGAGCTCTCTTTGAAAAGTTGCTTAGTATAAGAGAGAAAAACCAACTATTAAATTAAAGCATTCCAAACACATACTTTGCCCTGGGCATGTTTGAGTTCTTGTACTGCCCAATTATTACAGTAGCTAACTTTTATGGCCACAGATGCTCTAATCACAAAGATAACTAATAATTATAGTAATGTGTTGTGTTCAGGGGTTAGGAAATGATGCTGTTAACTTTGCTGAGTCAAGTAGCATTGAGCCATTATGTAGCTTATGAATGTTGATGTTTTCTTGTACTTTACTTGTACTTTTCTTGTATGGAAAAGAGATGATGGTTTGTCATGTGACCCTTGCAGGTAAGGTAGCTGTTTGCTAGAAAGAATTGTCAGCTGTGGCTCTTGTAAAGAGAGGGCACAACAACATGAACAGATATTTATAGGAGACATGGCTCGATGCTGGTGTGCATGCTTTGCCAAAGACTGCAGGTTCTGTCTCTCTTATCTCTCTTTAAAGGTGATCAGATATCAGGAAGAGTCCCTAGAGAGTCCCTGCCAACTAAGCTTAGCAGATAATGCTGGGTAAGGTAAAACATGGGTATGTCTAAATATGATAATACTGGGCAAGGTAGAACATTGGTATTTCTGTGTTCATTTAATTTTAGTATGCTGTGGTAATAATATATTAGTGCATTCTGTAACTCACTAAACATGCAGTTCTGACTTGGATTCCACCTGGATTTTTGTGGGAAGAGTCTGACTTTGAACAACAACATGTTGGAATATCAATACTTGCTACCAAAAAAGGGATCTGTGTTAAGAGCACGCTGGTGGAAATGTCTTCATACATTCAATCCTCAGACTCTGGCTGTGTAGGGGTCTTTTATCCCTTGTATATAGCACAGCTAGCGTTAATATACCTCTAGAAAGGAAAGGCAGGGGAGAGAAGCAGATACTTAACCAGATAGTTAGCTATAATTGTACCAAATAAAGACTGGGGTGTTGTGGGGTTTCCAGGCTGTATGGCCATGTTCCAGTAGCATTTATTAAAGAAATCTAAATTTAATAGAAAATGCTACTGTAACACAGCCATACAGACTGGAAACCGCACAACACCCCAGTGATTTCAGCTGTGAAAGCCTTTGACAATACATCAAATAAAGATTGCTTGACTGGCTGATTTTCCTATCAAAAATGCGGAGTAGCAAAGAAGAACAACAGGCAGTTTTTCAGGAGCAGTTCAGTTATGACAGTTCAAACATCAGTTGCAGATCTTTAGTATCTGCTTTACTATAAGTTACCCCCAAACTGCATCTAACTTGAGACTAGTCCAGGAAGGATGAATCATGTATATTGGTCCTTGTAAGATTGCATGGAAGGTTGGGAAAAGACATTTGGAAGGAAACCATAACTAGTAATGGATGCACATGTCTGTGAAATCAAGGGGAACTCTAAAGCATGGTTTCTGACTGGGAGAGGGCCTGGGATAGCATGTTCAACTGAGCAATTACATTTATTGCAGTCATACTAAGTTTTGATTAAAATGTTCTCCTTGTATTTCACATGTAGGAGAAGATTGCTGAGGGAAACATCACAAACTTCTTATCAATTTGTAAACTTTAATACTTGGCAATTTGTAAACTTTAAATGATTTTCCACCTCCATGTTGGTGATGTCCAATTATATTTACCTTGATGTGATTTTTTTCTAAATAACTTTTTATTAATGTTATGTTTAAACAATTAACAAAATATAAAAGTAAATAGATAAACCTTTATAGATAAAAATAGCAAACAGTCTTCATCTAGATATAGACTAGATCTTGATGTTTGTTACATTCTGAATTTGAAAAAGCCTTAATTATCAATCATCAATTAAAATAATATTATTCTATTACATTTAGCTTTCTTTAATAAATACCTACTAATCACTGTGTGTAATAATTATAATATCTACAAAACAGCAGATAATAAAATTCCCAGGCAGTGCAATCCACAACTCAAAGCGGCTGGGGACAGGGTCGCTGCTGCGTTGCCATGATGGCCTGCTGCCTATAGAGGCAACATGAGAGGCAGTGAATTTTTAAAAAAACTAACCACCAAAAAACCAACCTCCACAGAGCTCAATGGCTGTGACGTAGCTGCCCTCAAAGCTGGGGCGGAAGCTGACTAACATCAACTCCACCCCGAGAATATGCTCCTCCTCTACAGTGGCTTCTGGGTTTCACCACTGTGGAGCTGAGTGGTGGCTGGCTGCTAGCATGTTTTTCCCCTCCACTGGTGGGGTTGCCCCTTACACTGCCAGAGAGGGCAAAAGCATTGGCACAGCCCTGCACTGGCTCTGCAACTGGATTCAGCCCCCACCCCCCCGCATAGGATTGCACTGCAACTTATACTTGTTCCACCATTAAAGTATTTTCCCATCAATATAAACATTATACCCCATACATTTTAATTGACCAGTTAATTTTGTATTTTATAAAATACATCAATTAGACATATCAGCCCAGTACATGAAATGTAACTCCCACTTCTTATAAAACTCCTGTTTTGGTCATCTGTTTACAAAACTTTGCCATTGTAGCATATTCTCTTCTCTTTCCACATTTCTTGGCCAGGACAAATTTCTAGCTTTCCATCTAGATGCCAATATCACTCTGACTGCTGCTAACACGTACTGAAATAATTCTTGAAATTTTCCTGGGAAGTTCGTTGGCTGAATTCCCAATAATATTTTCTTTGCATCCATTTGAAATTTGATTTTCAATATTTTTTGGATTTCTGCATGTGTTTCCAGACTTTGCAAATCCACCACATGTGATAAAACGATCCATTTTCTTTTTGACATTTCCAGCAGTTTTCTTTAAGATTTTTGTTCACCTTTGTGACATCTTTCAGAGTGATGTACCATCTGTAAAACATCTTATACAAGTTTTCCCTCATTGCATGGCAAGGTATAAATTCAATATTTTTCATCAATAAGGATTCCCATTGTTGAAAAGGTATTTCTTCTTGAAAGTTTTTGTTGGGATTTTATAAGTGTCTGTCACAAATCAGTTATAATCAGTTTGTATGTAAACAAGTTGCTGAAGTCACTGTTTATGACCTTATCTATTGATTAGTTGTGGTCAGTGAGATAACAATTGCTTACAAGTTAGTGAGCATGTACACCTGAAGTTATAAAGTTAACTCTGCTTCTTTGTTTGAGCACACCAGCACCACCACAACCATGAGCACGAGACAGCTGATAGGTACTAAGATGTAACCAAACGTACAGTAATATAGATGTGTAACAGAAAGAAAGGATTTCTTATTTGATCTTCATGTAACCCTCCCTTTATAGTTAGTAAACTCATATATAAAAAGCAAGTTGTGTAATTTTCTGTTTTGAATTCTGTCAGCTCCTATTGTACACTTCCTGTTGATTTCAATTCTCTTCTTAATTTTGAAGCCATTTGGAAGTGTAACAACCATTGTATTTCCTTTCTTTCATAACAATTTAATTTTCCCTTGTGTATTAATCATTTTTTATATTGTCATCCCCCCCCCAATATTTTTATCATAAAAAATTTCTAATGAAGTCATTAATTGTGACACTGGGAAGCTAAGTCTTTGGTCCATTAAACATAGAACACTTATTTTGGGGCGCTTCTCTGTGCAGTGGGCTTGTATTGGGGTGTCCTTGCATTTCTCTGTTTACACGTGAGGAAGCACTCCATCCTTGCCATGCAGTTTGTCTGCATCAGGCCTCTGCACTCCACCCATCAACTCAAGGACGTAGTTAAGTGGGGGTTCTCGGGTTCAACCCCCGCATTACATGTCCGAAGCTCTGCTCCCCGTTTGTGGGTTTTTTTGTATTTTTAAAATGTTTTTTGGTTGTTGGCCTGAAGGGGGTGCAGTTTTTAGGCTAGCGGCACCAAAATTGGCCATGCTGGCAGGGGCTGATGGGATTTGTAGTCCATAACATCTGGAGTGCCAAAGGTTCGCCACCACGAATACTTAGACTCTCACCGATTGGACTACTGTGTAGATCAGTGAATTTCTATGTACTTTGCTAGAATTCCAGCTCAAGTGTTTATATATATGCACACACACACATATACACACACTTTGCCAAAATACTGCATAGTTTTAATGCTTTTGCTGAAAAGAATATTTACAAAATGTGCCTTGTAACATTAATGTAACTTTTTTTTAAAAAAAGAAAAAATACATTTTAAACTGATGGGACCAATTTGATGAGATGACAAAGAAGTGCTTTCAGATCAATAGTTACAGTGAAAGAAAAATAATTTGTTTTAAAATGCTAAGTAGTTCCCACTCTGGAGTCATTAAGATTAGGAAAATAAAACAGAATATTCCAGATCCAGAACTTAAATTGTCACTGTACTCTTGACTGCGCAAAATGGAAGGACATATACTAAAAGGCGAAACTGTTGTGTTTGAGACCAAATGGCATCTATTGTAAGGATTATTTCAGGACATAGGCCATCTGACATTCATATATCAAGGATAATATGTATGAGAACACCCTGCATCCACTGTTTACAAGTCATTCCAGCCTTGAATTGTCTTGTTCCATGTTCAGAAATGAAAGAAATGATCTATATTGAGCTATGAGACCCATTTCAATGCTGTTTAACAACAAAGCACATGTTTAATTTTGTTCTTAAAAGGGTTGAGCTCTGTTTGGGGATTAAGCAAATACAAGAGCAGTGCTCTCCGGACACTTCATCTCATTCCAAGCAGCAAAGTGATTGCAGCTGGAGCAAAGTGCAGTCCATCTGTCCTAGAAATTAAGCTGTAAATGAAATTTAAACTGTCCAGATAGAATAGCAGCTGATCATACTTCAAGCCTGGTGATGCTGCTTAGGTTTTGGTGGATTTTCAGGGAAAAAAAGTTTCTTCTCAAACAGGAATGCAATGTAGCATGTTCAGTCAGTGGAAATCCCTGGGTAAAATACAGCTACTTGAGAGGTGCTCCTTAGATCTACTTAGGACCATACTAGACATGGTGGCATCATTGTGTCCATCATAGACACACTGCCACCATTTAACTGTGATTTTAAAAATGCCATAAGAAGTTCTGAGGGCTGAGGTGCTCTATCCCCCCATCCCTCTTCAAGTGTGTTTATGTGGCTATTTTGTCCCTTGAAAAGGTCCAGGGAAAAATGAGCAAATGAGCCTGCTGTACTGTGGATCTGATCTGCATTGGGTCCTTGTGGCATTTTAAAAATACTTTAAACTGATGGGGGCATGGTATTTATGGTGTTAGACCTTGGTGAAAGTCACCTTAGGAGGTCAGGATGGATAATCCTTACTTCTGTTTTGGTACCATACTAGAAAAACTAGTTGCTGACTAGTAGTAAAGTAACTGCCTCCAAATAAACAGCTATCATATTCTGGGAGCTGTCATCATTCCCTTTTTGCATTCAGAAGTTGGTTTCTCTTTAGTGTTTATGTATGCTGCTTATACCTCCCAGGATGCTCTTGAGGACAGTGGGAAGAGGAAAGCAAGAAGAAACATAGAAGTACTGCAGGAAACGCAGGGAATGTAGAAAAGGAGCTAATACATATAATCCAGAGAAGGTTGAAACTGACATCAATGAGATATTAGCATAACCTACAACTTTTCACAGATGAAAAAGGTGGAATGATCTTGTGCATTTAGAACAGCTTTAATAATGTCTGGATAGGTGGTTATGAGATAATTAGGAAGGGAGTCCATGCATGGACATTTTGGGATTATGGCATGTGCACTAAAACTAAGATGCATTCTGTTCTACTTTCACAGATTTATTTCTAGAGATCAAGGGAAGGAGGCTACAAACTAGAAATCTCCTTGTGTATTCTAATTTCTAAAGGGTAAGTCAATGATTCTTTGAAAGATAGAAACACTGTTGTTTGTTTGTTTTTGTTTTTTTATCACCGATTGATACCTGAAATCAACAACTGAACCTGGTAAATAGTTGTCATTTCTGACTCAGATAATCATGCCTATTTTGGCACATAAATTTCAATGGGGGTTCTGTGAACAAGACTACAAAAGTTATATTACAATCTTGCCAAATGTGTCTTCCTGGGTGGGAACAATTCTAGAATCCACTGTCAATCAGCATCATTGTGTCTATTAAAATATCATTTAAGCTAGTTATCGTTATTTTTACTTTTTAAATTCTGTTTAATATCTTGCCCTCCCCAACCTAAGCCGAACTCAGTAGGGCTAACATACATAGTTATGCTTACATCATGAAACCAATAAATTACATAATTAGCATTAAAAAACCCATTCTAGCATATAAAAATCCTCCCAGATGGCAGTTTAAGTCAAAGTACATTGTAATAAAACTTACATTCTTGCTCAAGAAGGGAGTGCAATAATGGAGGCCAGCATAGTGTGGTTTATAACTATTTGTTACACTAACATTTCAATGATCCTGGACATCAGTTTTTTCATCATGTGCATCTGGTTCTTCATCACCTTCTGAGGGGAAATGTTTTAAATGGCAAATTAGGCTGACCATTCAAAGTAGCCTTGCTTGGTAACAGACATCACTTTTGAGCATTGAGACTACAGCTGAATTTGGATCTCATTCTAATTTTTCCATTTGAATTATGAATGGTATATCTTTTTGACCCTAATGACTCTGGGTACAATCTGGCAGGCACCGTTGGTGCACATCCTCCATTCACTTTAATTAGAGGGTTCCCAAATAGGTAGAATGTGCAAGCGGAGGAGTCATTCTTAATAATAATCACATCAGTGCTGTAACTTTGCACAGATACTTTTATTTAATTGGGAAAACCATGAAGTTGTGGTTAAGGAGTATAACATATGTCCCAAACTAATGCCAGACTTATTCTAGGTCAGAGGTAGGGAACCTGCGGCTCGAGAGCCGCATGCGGCTCTTCTGCCCTTGCACTGTGGCTCCACGAGCCGAGCCGCTGGCCCCATCCTTGCCTGCCCTGCAGGCAGCAGGGCAGGCGCACCAACTGCCCACGGTCGGCTGCACTGTGCTGTGCTGCGGGCTTCCCCTCTCGCCCGCCCCGTTGGAACGGGACGGGCGCTTTCCCGGCGGCCGGCGAGGCTGAGCCGCCGGCTTTATCCTTGCCTGCCCTGCAGGCAGCAGGGCAGGTGCATCCATGCGCTTCTCAGAATGAGCGGAGTAAAAGGTTTAAAAAACCCATATATATATAGTGTTATCTTTATTTTAAATGTCAAAAATTATTTGCGGCTCCAAGTGTTTTCTTTTCCTGTGGAAAATGGGTCCAAATGGCTCTTTGAGTGTTAAAGGTTCCCTACTCCTGTTCTAGGTCTACATAATACATTTACTTATTTACTTATTTATTTTATTCGATTTTATAGGCCGCCTCATCCCCGAAGGGCTTTAGGCGGCTCACAGCAACCCCAAACAACCACATAACAAATCCAATTAATCCAATAAAATACATAAACCATCTAAAGACAAAATCAAATGCAGCAAATAACTCCATCACAGCAATTTAGCTCAATCAAGACTAAATCAAGACTTAAAGGGCATAATGTACTGAAAAACTGTGCTGACCAATTCCTGAATGATTGGGGAAAAAGTAAGTAGACTGGGTCCCCAATTTGAAGCCATGGCAACCACTGATACATTTCCTGGTATCTGCCAAGTGTCTCTAGAAAGTAGGTGGGACTTTTACTCAGCAAAATTTTGACTGGCTATTGGAAATATGATCCTTTGCTAACTACTGTTACCATAGCACAAGGATCTTCACTGTGAAAGTAAAGTGCAGCAGTTATGTGGGCTGGCTCTGCCTCCTATGGCAGCCAATTTGTGGCTGCACCCACAATATTTTATCAGAATTCCAAAAGTGCCTGCTCATGCAAATAGGCTGCGGACCCCTGAAACAGACCATATCCAAAAGTGGAATGTTTTGTCAGTTATTTTGGTAATAAATGGGGTAGAAATAAATAAGTAATGAAATAAATCAATCAGTCTTCTAATGAAAAGCTGGTCTGGTTTTATTTGCCCTCTGTGCTGGCAGAGTGACTGTGAAGTTCTTTCAGCCAACCGTATTGCTATTAAGAAAACCCTTGAATTCCTATATCCACCATAGTCAGTCACGGATAATTTGCAGGATTCTGGGAAGTTTTGTACTATTGTCTGGCTTAATTTGTCTGGCTTAATTTGCTATATTTGGCCAAAGGTCTCTGAGACTCAAGAATGGGATCTGGAAGATAGAGGAGCACTGATTTATAGCTTGGTGGGTAGATTATATAGTATGGGTTTTATGCTTTGGGACAGAGCCTTGGTGTGCCTGATACCTCAAGGACAGGGGATGATGGTTGGAGTAATGGCATAACTGTGAAATGAATAGCAAAAGCTTTCTTTGAGCCAAATGAAAAAATACTGTAGGCTTTGAATCTTGCTCCCCACCCTTAAGGTTTCCTTTGGAGACCCTAAGATGGAAGTTGACATCATGAAATGTTAAGTATAATTGTGAGACCTGGTAATCTGATATACAGTCTCCATCAGCTGGAGAGAGTCAATATTATTTTCAAGAACACTTGAAGCAATCTGATAGCAGCATGCTTGCAGTGTACACATTTTTTCCCCATCATAGTCATTTCTGGTCAAACAGATTTCTGAAAAACTGCAGAACCCCTTTTATGCCAGACAGCTGCATGCATACCACAAGCAAGGATGTTTCTTTCACGCTGCCTTTAATTATCTGGAAAAAAAATATATTGCCTGTTACCAGGCCAAGTCAGCTTGAACTGGATTGCTGTGTCCTTTGAGAAGTACGTTAATACCTCATCTCCAACAAGGGCATTCTAGGCCTAAGGTAGCTGTGACCTCTTCAGATGGGACATTAGTCTCTGGTTGTGTGATACAGATAGTAAAAATGGATGTCACAAGTATGAGCCATACACCATAGAGTGGGCTTAAGTACATGTCACACTTTAATTTACAATAAATTATCATTGGTTTAAAGAGGGGACTACAGTATTTTCAGTGCCTCTTGACACAACATTGATCTAACGTATTGCTCTCACTGTGGCTCTCTGTTTTTGAACTCATTTATTGGAGAACTTGGGGACACACTGATTCAATTAAGCAATCTGTGATACCAGCTCAGTACCCCTGCTTTTATGTATAACCAATAATGGATTCTCAAAGGACAGTGTACATCTTCCAGTTTTACATTATAAGGACTATTTGGCAATGTAGACTCATTTCTTGACATCACGTAGTAGTTGTTGGAAGTGAAGGACTTCACACTGTTTCCTTCCTCAGTGAGTCAGATAGGTAGAGGAGGTCAAGACACTGGACACCTTTATCTACCACTCTTAAACTATCCCTTTGATGTGTACATTGCTACTTTCAGGGAACTTCTTCCTTCCTGCTTCTCCGCCTCTCTCCACCATTCTTACACACACCCTCCATCTTGTACCATGTGTGCAGAGAGATGCAGATAGCATCTCTCACCATCCAACTAGATGGATTAGAATAGAGAACCTCTCTCTCCACTTTTCTATCCAGAATGGAGTGCACTAATAAAGACTCCTCTTATTACTTAAAAATGACAAATTGGCTCCGAGTTTTCTTTGTTGCCAGCACACACACACATGCCTGGGGAAGCTCTGCTGTGTTTTGCCTCCATGCACTCTGCTTGCAATGCAAAGGTATCTCTTATCAGAGAGAATTATCAACAGTAGCTATTAATAGCCTGCAAATTTCTTGTAGCTATGGATTTCTAATATATTGCATCACCCAAGGGTTGTGTGTAAATGTGGAATGAGTAAAAAAATATTTAATTCTTTATGTAATGCCAGGTGGAAGACCATGGGGATGAACCAGTGATGAATTCTACGAGCATATTCCCAATCCTTTCCTCCGTAAAGTTATTGGAGACACTTGATTTTCTATTGTAAACAAATTGTCTGTGATTAGTATTATTGTTATCTGATTGATGTGTAGATTAGTAAAGTTGCATGTTTGTGTTGTGGATGGATTTGATGACGTTGGTTCCTTCTAGCTCCATGATGATACATGGATTTTTTCTTTGGTTTCAGGAAGATACTAGAATTTAAGTATATTCCTTTTCTTTACATACAAATGTGAGTCAGATCCAGACATTCAGATATTGGTTATGTTCAGCATGCTCCGCCAATTAGGTGGGCCCTGTATTATAAAATGTAACTGAGTATAATTGTAAAGTGAGATTTGTTTTTTTCTGAGTGTGTAGACTTCACAGTGTCTTTTCCTGCAGTGACTTGAATAAGTCTTCAACTTTCTACCCTTCTTCATGGTTTAGGTTTTGTCAGATTTGCATTGTAAATCAGTAAGAATAGGTTATCTTCTTTCATCCTGCCTGTTTCCACTGAACTTTGCATATGAGTTATATTTGGGTTTAGGATGATACACTGACTTCATACTTGTCAGTGCTGGGAGCAAATAAGATGGTTACACACAAATAAAAAGCAAAACTGCAAAGAAATAACTTCAGATGGTGTATGGAATACTGTGCAGCAAGAATGAGGATTCCCACAGTGTTGTGTTGGAAAAACTTTGTGGGTGGATAAACCAGTTGCAGGCAGTGTTTTTATCAGCTTGCTGTATTGGGACTGTGCCAGCAGCAACTTAATCCTTTCTGGCATTTGATTTAATGTGATTAACCAGAAAAATGTTAGTGGTAAAGCATTGCTTGTATTGATGCCCTGCCATGTAGTTTAGCTTGATGGAATTAAAGACTCATGGTTCCTACCAGCAAGGCGACGCAGCTTGAAATTGTTGCTGCTTGTTTATGTTACTGCGATTAAAATTAGCCCTAGGTTGAAAGAAAAAGTCAAATTCAACTTAAAATGGGCAAAGAAAGAAACTATCCAGTAACTATAGACTGTGAGTGTTGCTGTTGCATGTGAATGGGATGAGTTTGCACAGAATGCCTTCTCCTTCAGATGGGGACAGGTGTTAGAGTGATTTTCTTCCCAATCCATTATAAATATATATCAAATACAATTTTTGTTTTCATGAATTTAACATCCTGTGTTGTGATAAACCTTGCTGCTTCGGTTGTTGGTCACACTGAAGATATCTCAGCCATAGACTCCATCCTGGGAAAGTTTGTTTGCAATTCTATCTGATATAGGAATTATTCAAAGTGAACTCATTCTAAGTTTGCACAACAATGCTGCACTTTCAGAATATTTTTATGTACATCGAAGCTTTTTTCTCAAAGCCCAGATATAGATCTCTGAGTAGCAGATAACCTGTGTAAATTAGTTTAGCGTTTAGATGTAACCCCACCCCTCTGTTAATTCAGCAACACAGTATCGGACTCTAGTTTGCATCAAAGTGGCCCTTTTCATTTACATGAATTGGAATTTTCAAAATTGTTATTGCTCAAGTTAGAGGTATTTTAATATGTGCAAGAGACTTATGTTTAATTACCAAGATATAGCCCAGCATTTCTTTGAGGGTGTTTTTTTCCTCAAATTAATTACTAAACTAAAATATAACCCAATTAATGTTGTTACTGGGGGCCTATGAATTTTTAATTATTCATTTGTTTAAAAATTATAAAATTCCTCCTCACATGGATTAAACACTTGAAACAGATACATTTGTATAATTATTTGGAAGAATGTTAAACAACAGGCCTGCAGTGTAACATATTTTAAATTAAGGGATTATAGATGGCATTAGAATTTATTAAAACAATTAAAGACAATTATTTTATGTTTCTATTAAAATAATAGAAGTTACTAAATTTTTTGTTAAATATTTTGTATCACTAAGAGTCACCAATTCTATGTCCCCCAACTATTTTACTGAACCCACCAAGAAACTGGACCCCCACAAACAGTAAGAAGTCCAATAGGAGAAGGTTCCTTTGAAGGACAGAGCACTGTTTAGTAATATATAAGCTAAACACAATGCAAGCAAACACAGTTTTACAGCATACAGCACAACAATTGATCCTGGATCAGGTTCCTAAAGCAAGTATGTAGGCCCCTGTTCCACCCTGCCCAGCATTTTTTAGTCCAGGTACATTTGCAGCCCAGAACTGTCAGCTTTTCTGACCACCTTTTTTTCTTTGTCTCCAAATTCAACAGTTTCTCAGTTTTCTCCACCACCAGCATAGTGTCACTTTCCAAAGTAAGACAGGCTGTTGTGCGTTTTCTGGGCTGTATGCCAGGGTCTGGTAGTTTTTGCTGCTAATGTTTTGCCCTCATGTATGGCTGACATCAGATAAGGGCAAAACGTTAGGAGTAAAAACTGCCAGACTATGCTCACATAGCTCAGAAAACAGCCAGTGGATTCCAGCTGTGAAAGCCTTCAACTATACATCAAGTAAGACAGATTTCCACCCATGAAGATCCATTAACAATTGTCTGTTAATTACCCATTGTAATCAAGTAATAATCATAACAATAGCATATCTCTTCCCTCCCTTGATTTTTGTTCTCATTCCTGCAACTTTGGCTGTACCCAGCCTTCCCATATAGATGGAGTGTGTTCTTACCATACATAGATAATATCATGTGCAGGTGGTTGTTGGCATACATTCAAACACACAATCCTTGTGACTGGATAAACTCCATTAATTTCCCGTTCCTGCCTTTTTCAGGGGGTAAGGATCAGATGAAAGAAAATATCACTCACATACCTGTATCCCTCCTATTTTGTAGGTTCACATTTGTGAACCTGTAGCCCCATGAGCATACATAGATGAGTGTGTGAATGAGTCCCTGAGAAAGTTTTTCCCCTTCCTTTGTTCTTTTATCTTGTGACTTTGGGCATATTCCTCCCACTGCTAAGAACAGCCTCCCTAGCTTGTTCCAACCTGTTTTCTTTTTTAAGCCTTTTCCTCAGCCTCAGTTATGCTGCACTGTTTGTCTTCAAACACCATCACAGAATTGTTTCTGTGCTGTCTGTTCCCCATTTATCATCTCATGTCACATGTTTCTACTGTCAAGCCAAGTTCTTTGGCCTCACCACTGTTCTCTCCCTTTTTTACTTACATCCTATCTGTAATTCCCACTTATGGTTTCACTGCAGAAACCTTCATTCGCTGACAAGTGAAAAAGTGAAAACTTACTAATGGAAGTTCCGGCCATACTAACAATGGCCAGCATATCCATCATAAATCAACAAAACTTCCATGCTTGTGAAAAAAGACTGTAGGAAAACAGTGAACAGTGATGGACTGTCATTTTTCAATTTACAGTTGATGCTTGCATGGTGGCTGTTAAGTAGAAAATATGACCATTTTCAACACCACTGGTTTAGTTTTTATGTTTGGATTGTATTGCTGCAGTAAAATGGACAGTGAGCAAATGGCAATCATAGGTACAGCTCTCCTTTCCCCTTCCATCATTTCTAATCAACTCCTTTTATCATCTGATATCATTTAGCTGGGTGTCATCCCCCCCTCCCCAAAAAAATACCCAATGAACACAGTTGGTAAGGGCCTTATAGGCTATCTGGTTCAATACCCTGATGAATGCAAGAACTCCAAAGCTAGTATTCTTGAAGATCTCCAGCAAGTGAAAGCTGCTGCTCTGGAAATTGATTATATTGTTCAACTTCTCTTGCCTTTGAGAATTTTCTCTTTAATATTCTATTGAAATTTCCCCTTATGTAATTCAAGCCCATCAGCTCTAATCTTAAGAGCCAACATGGTGGTGTAAAAAACAGCCTCCTGGAGAAACAGGTTTTATTCCACGCTCCTCTACATGAAGCAAGTTAAGTGACCTTGGGCCAGTCACAGGTCTCTCAGATCTCTGTCAGTCCCACCTACCTCACCAAGTGCCTGTTGTGGGAAGATTAAAGGATTGTGACTGTAAGTTCCTTTGAGATAACTTAAGGTAGAGAAAATTAGGATATAAAAACCAATTCTCCTCCTCCTCCTCCTCCTCCTCCTCCTCCTCCTCCTCCTCCTCCTCCTCCTCCACAGAAGCATAGAACAAGTCATTGCCTTATTTAAGTCTTTGAACAGTGTGATCATGTCTCCTCTTCGTCTTTTGTTTCCCATGCAAACATACCCTATGCTTTTACCCTCTCCTGATAAGACATGTTTTCCAGACCCCTGACCATCATTGCTGCTCTTTTCTGAACCAATTCAAGTTTGTTGACATTTTCTTTAAAATTTGGGACTTTGAACTGCACATAGAATCCCAGATGAGATCTGAATATCACCAAGCAGAATGGTAACTATTAATACTCAAAGTAATGATGTTAAGACAGGTAGGAGGTTCTACTAAAATTTTCCAGGGTTATGGGACAGGTTGCTTTCTGGAGGTACTTGATTCAGTGGTAGAACACATACTTTGTATGCAGTAGGCACCATCCAGAGCAGTCAGGCCCCATGAATGGTCAGACCATCAACACCATCAGCATTTACATTCAATCTGGGTTGAGTCTCCCTCATCCAAGTGATATTTGATTTTAAGTATCTACTAGGTAAATCTGTTACTGGATCAATATCAGGTGAAAAAGAGAGAAAAATAACAGGGTATCAATATCCTAATGATCCCAGAGTCTGCATTCTTCAGATGTCTGCACTCAGTGTCCTCACATAGATGTTGACCATCACTGGAGACAAACCTGAACCTTGTACCATCTCAGCATGAGATCCATGGAGTGGAACAATATTTGCTTGTATTTTTTAATCCTGATTTTCAGTGAAAAAATGGTTCACTCAGTGGCTCACAGAAGCCTACATATAATACAGATGACAGTTCAGTACAGAATGTCCTTTGGGAGAGAGCACTTGATCTCAATCCAGGTGCACTGCTTGGGGGATGGCTGATTGTTGGAACATCTGATGACCCTGTCAATAGCATTTGAATGCTGCCAGGATAAAGCTGTCAACTGAAGCTGTTCCATTCATGATGGAAGAGTGTCTGGCTTCTTTCTTCATCTCTTCCATGATCTCACCCATCACAGAAGCTGGAAAGGAGGTCCTGGATCAATGGTTGGAGGAGTTCCTGGATGTTTTTTCTTCATAACCTCCCTCCAGTAATCTCACACTACTACTCTTTGGAATCTTACATAGAAATGAGCAAAACCACTGCAACACAAAGTGCCTTTTGTCCCTAGGCTACACAGGTGAACCAGATGGTCAAAAACTAGTCAAAATTAGTAATCCTTCCCTTGTACAAAATCCTTCAACAGATGAGGCAAAACTGTCAGGTGGGATGGCAAGCCCCAGCTGCTGGGTCATAATGCTTTCCCCCATGCTTTGTGGAAGAACCTACTGCTGTTATCATGCATATATTGAGAACATGGGTACCATTCTTCCCGCTTCTCTTTAAATGTGTGCTGAGAAGAACAGCAGGCAAGGTCATTCAATGATGAAGAGGATTGTTACTTCGCATTTGTCCCTGTCTTGTTCCTTACTACATTGTCCCTCCAGGTGCTCAGCTTGGGGCTCTCTTGGGCCCCTTCTGCACATGCAGAATAATGCACTTTCAATCTACTTACAATGCATTTTGCAGCTGGATTTTACTTTGCGAAATAGCAAAATCCACTTGAAAACAATTGCAAACAATTATAAAAGTGAGAGTGGATTGAAAATGCATTATTCCTCAGAAGGGGGGGGGTCTTGGTCTGTTGCCTGTGGTCCTAGCTGTGACACCAGTGATGTCATGACTCTGTTCCCTCTTTTCACATGATATCCTATCACATGCTTACAGATGAATGGGTCCATGCTCTGGCAATATTAAAGACTACTGTACTAGAATGATTAAGGAAGTTCAAAAACATCTGCAGACCAAACTGATATGCATCAAGATGATTTGCCTGGAACCAAGCACCACTGCCATCGAACTACCTTGCCCAGGAATGATAAATTAGATACTTACCTATTACATGTAGAATCTTTAATGTGAACAAAGTTCATTGTGCCCATGTGCTTAAGTTCAGTTCAAGTTAGTACAGTACAGTACAGTAAGGATTTATTGTAGAGCCATAGTCCATTTCAATATTAAAACATAAAAATTAATATAATATACAATAAAAGTTTTACCAACGAGTTCAAGTTAGTGACTACACTTTCATAGGGATTTACATCGGTAAGCTCCAGTTCACCTGAAAGGTTCTAGGCTCAAAGTGTGTGAGTCTTCTCATGTGCTATGCCACATATCCATCTTACCTTTTCCAGGTGTTTTCAAGTGACCCTTCAACATATAAAAATGATAAATGTAAAGCTGTCAACTACTACTATTGCATTAAAATGAAGAATGAAATAAATTCAATGTGTGGTAATTGCAAGTTCAACTTGCAAGCCAAACTATGAGGGAGGTGCATACTCAGCCAAACAAGATAACCATCATTCCACATCTAGTTGTGAAAGAGATATTTCTGAACTTGACCTTTACAGGAATGGCAGCCACCTTTTTTGGTTTCCATTTTGTTGCTTGTTTATCAATTCTTTATAAGCTTCCGACTTCAGAAATCTTGGGAAACAGTCCTTAGTCATGAGACCGTAGATTAATTTCTGAGCATCATCAAAACACTGGAGATTAGGTTCAGAAATATTCTGGGTGATCTGGTCTCTGGTACTGAAGTCAATGTTTATCTACAGGGAATAGAATGGTACAAAATATTTATTTTGCTGAAGATCTGAAGTGTATCTGGAAGCCAGAAACAAACATTGTTTGAATTGCTTCCCGAAATGTATTCTTTGATGCAAAGTGTCAGGAAGGTTATGCTTTCAATATTTGAATATTAAACACTAACGTTAATGTGATTTCCTAACCTGAAAGTGATGCTATTATTGTTTATTCTTTTTCTTCTTCATCTACTTTAATTTTAAGTGCTTAATATTTTGTAAGTGCACATCAATTCAGAAAATGATTAGTCTTTTCACATTGTAGAGAAAAGGTAGTATTTGCTTTATTTTTTTCAGCTTGCTAAGCTTTGTAAATTGAGTTTCAATGCATACATCCTTCAGGCAACTAAGTATTCAAACAGAGGGGAGGAAAATCAGCCATCTCATTCCATCTGACAAATGCAAATTGCAGGAGTGCTTAGCCTCAATTCACTTTTTGGCCATGCAAGGAAGGGAGCAGATGTTTAACCCTTCATCTTCACTCTAGTTCGCTATTTGAAATGGATTCCTTGTTTTATTGTTAGCATTTTAATAGATCAAATTGTGTTTTTAAAGCATGTCTTTCCCCCTTTAAAGTACTAATAAAAAGTGCGGTGTTTGGTTCTGAACAGTGAACCAAAATGGAGGTTAAAGTGTTAAGTATCTTCTCCTTTCCATGCATGACCCTGAAGCAAACTGAGGCTACACAAATCTTTAATTTGCATTTTATGGGCAGAACAAGAAGCATAATACTGATCTTGCCTGAGCCTTAAAGAGTTTAACCCTGGCTTCATTTTCTGGTTAAACACCACAAAATGCAACTTAACTTTTAATTCCCAGATAATTAGATTTTTCGTTCTAAGTATTCCTTCTGAATTGGGCTTTGTCGTTTGGAACCTGCACTTCTTCCCATACTGCTTTGGTAATGTGGGAAACCCCAAACAACATGCAAGTAATCTACCTGGCAGTTCATTCCCATCACCGTGGTTCTTTAGTGTCCCAGAGAAGCTGTGCTGGTAGGGTGTGAGAAACCATAGGCTGGACTTCTCCCGAATGACTGGGACCCAAATGCAACTCTGTTTTGCAATGTTTGTCAAGAGGCAGAGAGGTGGCCTTAAGGACTGTGTCTTACTTTTAGGAGATTTTTTTCAGGGAGCAAGCAGTTAGTCTTTGGTCTATCAAGGAGTTGTTGAGCTTTCTAATTTTTGCATCAACTCCCTGGTACAACACCTAAGAAACCCAAGTTCCCATTCTCCATAAAATTATTCCTGCTCCATTAAATGCAGATAACACTGTTATTTTATCCTACTCACAAGTTGGTCTTAAGAGAGCACTCCATGCCTTTATTTCATACTCTAAAGAGGAGCAGCTCAAAATAAACTACCAAAATACAAAACTCCTCACTTTTACAAAGAAACATGGGAAACATAGATGGGAAATAGAGGGTTATAATAAACAAAATTTGTCAAGTATGTTGGTATAGTCTTTCAGTTATCTGGATGCTGGAGAGTGCAGGCACTGCATGCTGTAGAGACCCCTTACAGAGCAGCCTCCTCCATTATAAGACTTCACTTCACAAAAGGGGGCTTCTTTATCCTACAGCAAGGTTTTTCAGGGAACAGCTGTTGCCCAGTTTATGCATGGTTTCCAAGGCCGTTTCTGCATGGCAACGATGGGGGTTGGGTTGGCGTATTCCACGGCGACCCAACCCCCCTGGGACCGTTCGCATGAACGGTCCCAGAAACAGCCGGGAAGACAGCGCCGTGGAGTGCCGTCGCCCGGCTGACCTACCATGTCCGTGTCCATCTGGCGCATTGCCGAGGCCTGGGGACACGCCCCCCTTGCCCAGCGCGAGTGCTCCGGCGTCGCAGGGCAGGGGGCGTGTCCCTAGGCCTCGGCGACGCGCCGGACGGCCACGGCCACGGTAGGTAGAGGGCGGAAGGGGGGGAGGGCGCCTTGGAGCTGCTGCCGTTCGCACGGCAGTGGCTCCAAGCCACTGTTTCCCATAAACCTCGCTTCCCAAGCGAGGTTGGGAAACGGCGGCTTTGCGCCGCGAGGGCGGGGCGAGGGTGGCGCGGCTGCGAAGGAGCTGCACCCCCTGTGTGAATGGCTCCCTGGGGATGCCGTTTTTGCCGTCCCCAGGGCGCCATAATCCGCCCGTGCGGAAAGGGCCCAAGTTTATATATTTAAAGAAAGATACCTACTAGAAAGTATTCAATCTAAGTTCCTATGAAATGTTTTTGAAATTCCCTAACATATTCTGAATGTCCTTCTTAGATTAGAAGCTGAGGTGATCTCTTTGGTAGAGATTAGTTAGTTTCCCCATTCAAAACAACTTTTTTGTTATCCTAATGTAATGCTCTCTTGCTTCAATTTTATGTGTTTTTTAAAATCAAAGTTAACCCTGAATCTTTACCCTTCTGGGAATTTCAGGTGCAGAGGCGTACCTAGTGAAAATGTAGCCTGCAAAATCTGAGTTTTCCACCACCACCCATAGGGCCGGATCCCCCCACCCCCAACCAAACAATGTTTTTTTGTGCCAGGTCTTGAAGTCAGTGTATGGACCTGGGGAGAAGAATGAGAGGTGTGGGGGTGATTTTCCATTCCCCATGTGATTTGACCCCATATGTTCCCCTGGGTGGCATGCCCTGCTCAGGTATCTTAGGTAAAGATCCCGGTTCAATGACAGAGTATCTGCCTGGCATGCAGAAGGCTCCAGGTTCAATTTCTGGCCTCTCCAGTTATATGGACTGGGTAACAGGTGGTATGAAAGACCTCTGCCTGAGACATTGGAGAATTTCTGCCAGTCTGAATAAACAATACTGACCAATAGTCTTGATTCAGCAAATAGTCTTGATTCAGCAAAAAACAGTTTCATGTATATACAAATATATTTAAATACAATTTAAAAAAATATTCTTAAAAATGAGTGTTGTCACTATCAAAAGCAAAAGTTATCAGTGTAAAAGGCCAGTGAGAGAGGGAATGCATATCACAGGAGTAATTGAACAGCCAATTAGTTTTTTTAAAAAAACATTTTCTTATGTGTTAATCAAATGCCACTGTACAATAGGAGGATCCTAAAGGACATTTTAACTTTCATCACATCAAAAGGCCTCTGTTTGGAGAAATTAACTATTAACACATGTCAAATTGTACTACCAGACGTTTTCTTTTTTTTAAAAATTACAAAAGTGTTTCAGTGGAATGATTGACATGCTCAGAGCAGTAGGCAAGCAGAAACCTGGGGACTGAATCTGCATCCTGCAGAACCCTTGTTTCCGAACTCCCCCCATTAATATTCCTTTGCTGTATTCCATTACATTCTAAACAAGTATATTCTCCCAAGCTGATGTGCAAACTGGGGGCTCTTAAATCCCCTTTCCTAAAAAAATGAACCCTAAGGTAGGCTTGAGTTGCTGTCCTAGGCACTTCAGCTAATTCCTCCTATGTGCAAACTAAGGTGCAAGGAAATAGGAATGAGTACTGAGCGGTGTAAAGGGCTGAATCGCCACCGGGAAATTCAATCTAGATCAAACCAAGTTTGAAAATAAACTGCACCTTTTCATTGAGGTTTCAACCTCCCCACCACTGCATGTTTCCAGTGAAGACATCAAGGCCTATCCTGGATTCAAGAAATGTAACAATCCCCACTGCCACGTGATTGGCTTGGCGGGTCTCTCCTGATTGGCTGTTGTGCCATGTTGGAGCGGGACAAGTTTCTGGTTGGTTATTGTTCTCTCATGCTCTTGCGAGAACAGCACCGCACACACTGATTGGTTGTAAGGCATTTGCGTCATGCTTCATGGCGGGAAATTTGAACCAAGATTAGACCCTGCTCCTCCACTCCAAACTGGATCAAAGTTTTTTTTAAAAAAGTAGTACTTTCAAACAGGTTTGGCAAAGATGCGGGATAAGGGGGAGAATGAGTGCCAGAACCGCAATGAATCCTTGTTTGTCAATCAGGCAGTGGGGAGTTCTTCCTGAATCCTTGATATTTTGCGTGAATATCATGTGATTAATTGACCGTGAGGAATCGGCCAAATAAAGGATTTGTCAAAGTATCTGTTAATCATATCACAGGGAGTGGGGAGTAGTTATAAAGCACTTTCCCTAAAGGGGTGTTCACATGCCAGAATTAGGCTCGCTTGCTCCAGTTGAACCCCCACACCCCATTGCATCCATCATAACCAGCAAAAAAGCCTGTATGTGTCCCTGATACAGTGCAAACTTTCTTTCCTAGATCAGGGTCCTCCATTCTGTGTATGGAATATATGCATATGCTATTTCCCATGTCACAGTGAATGCATGGTAAATTGCCGAGCCCTACGAGCCCTACCTTAAAAAGCTGCAGTGTTTTTGGAACTCTTTGGCAGATTCTGCACAGACCTGGGGAGCAGCAGGGCACTGGTGTAATTACACTTGTGTGCAGGTGGCCGGGGAGCTGCTGTGGCCCATGGTCGCATGTCTGCATGGAGGAGTGCCACGTAAAAAAACTTACCTCCTCTTCCCTGAGTAGCTCCGTCAGGCCAAGGGGACGTGCCCCCATGGCTCTGGCAATGCCCCAGAGGTCATAGGGCAGGAGGCGTGTCCCCTCAGCCCAATGGAGCTATACAGGGAGGAGGGTTAAGCTTGTTTAAAGAAGCAGTGCACTGAAAAGTGGCAATGTGCACCCAGTGCTGTTCGCTTGGCACCGGGTGCACATCATCGCTTTTCAAAAACACCAGTTGGGGTTGAAAACAGCGGCGCTGCCTCGATTTGCAGGCTGCACCCGTGGGAAGTCCCTCCCCGAACGGATGTTTTTACTGGGCCCAAACTGGTGAAGTTGGTCCTTGCGGAATCTGCTACTTCCAAGCACTTCTTTATATTCTTTGGATTGTCTTGACAGACAAACCAGTAATTCCTCTCATGGTTCATGATAATGTGCAACACAGAGGCTCCCACCACCAATGAGGCCATCTCCATGCCCACCCAGAGGTGGGATCCAACCAGTTCTCACCACTTCTCTAGAAGTTGTTACTAATTTTTTCTGAGTGCCGAGAAGGGGTTACTAAAGCAACCTCCCTGCCTAATAGGGACTGGAGGTGTGTGTGTGCAGTGGCACCACTGTTTGAATCCCACCACCATCGGAACTTGTTATTAAAATTTTTGGATCCCACCACTGTGCCCACCTCTTACTGCCCTATAACATCTTGTCACATGTTTGCAGCTCAGTGGATTCTATGCTGCCACCTGACTATTTAAGGTCTGTCTGAACCTAGAAAGGTTGAAGATCATTGTTTTGGTGGGACCTCTTCCCATATAACTCAGCCAATGGTTATAGTTAAAGGCTTATGATATTTTTCATTTCTTAGTATGCATGGGTAGAGTTTCCAGAAGTATCAAAGTGTGGACATGCTGGTCTTTGCCTCAGTGCCCAATAACAGCACAATATATGCAAATATCAGATGTTTGTACATACCAACTAATAAAGAATCCCATAGCCTGAGCACTGTAGTTTAAACTAACATTTAAGAGAACACATAAATGGGTTACCTCTTTTGGAGCATCTGTCTGGATAAAATCTGTATAAATCTTTTGAGCCTTTGAGGCAATTTTAGCTGCTGACTTTGTTTTCTTGAAGTCCTTGCAGGCCAGCCAGAATTCAATGTTTTCCTCACTGAATTCTGATTTTAGGAAAGTCCTGAAGGCAGCCAGACCATCTGCAGAAATATGACAAACTGAGAAATCTGCAGTCCAACCCATCACAGGGGGCGTGGGAGGGAGTACAACAGTGAATGATTGCAAATTGTTCCATTGGCAGTTACCATGCTGGCTTTCCATATACAAAGGCAACAAGCCTATGAATACTAGTACTGGGAGGCAGCAGTATGGGAAGGCCTCAGCCTGTATGCCCTAATTGCCTGGCCTTCTAGGGAAATTGGTTGGTCACCAATGTGAACTAGATAGACCATTGGTCTGATCCAGCAGACTGTTCTTGTGTTCCTCAGAGACATACATGGTTCCACCATTTTGTTAAATACACCTGGACAGCAGGCACCTAAGAAATTATCAGGGCCCTATGTACACTGAAATTCTACACAATTCAGCTTCCTAAGGATATTTTGGAGGAATCAGCTTTCTAGTCATTGTGGTAAAAATGTGCGTAGGTAACACTTGGTAAAATCTCAAAAGTGGGCTAAGTTGTCGAATACAGTTTTTAGTGACTAGGGGATAGGACTTTGTGACCTGACTTACTTCCTTGCTCCTCCCCAAGAGTAGCAGAAGCAGCAAAATTGGGCTGCTACCCAATTAAAGAAACCACAACTAATTAATTGTATGAGTTTAAACTGAGTACTTGATTAATTAATAAATTTAAATTTGCATACATCTGCAATAGCATAAAACAACTGCTCTTTTATACAGCTTTATGTTTTCATTTCTAGACAGTGTACTGACATCAGAACACCTTCTTAAAAGAGGCATTCCCTTGTTAGCTTTTCTACCATGGACATCCATTTTTTTTGTAAGAATTGATATCACAAGCAATCAACAAAGTTAACAAACCAGATTTAACTGATTGTTCTAGCAGTGCAATGTTATGCAAAGTGACTCTAGCCTAAGATTATAGCAATCAGTTTATACTGTTATTAGATTTTTTAAATCCACCGCTCCTCCAAGGATCTCAGATTTGCTACACAACATTCTCCACAGTGAGCTTGTTGCAGAGTGGCAGTTTGAATTCCAGGCATCCTAGAACTCCAGGCATCTACTAGACCTGGAACTTTAGCTGATGCACTACACTGGAAAGCTGTATCAGTTGGGCTGATAAGTGAGTACTAGAAGGCTTTCACTTTCTTTAGGGGCCCCAGAAATAAATCAGATCTGTTCAGAGAATAATCTGATGGCATACTAAGTTTGTCAACTCAGCTGTTATGGATGGGTGATCTTCTGTTGCTACTTTCCAGGCCCTGCTAGAATGAGTAGTGGTGGGAAATGGAGGGGGGCATTGTAGATGTGTCAGCATCACTTCCAGGTAATGTGCAGAAGTGATATCACCAACAAACTAGGATTTTATCAACCTAGAGATTAGCATAATTCTAGAGTGCCAGTGATGTCACTTCCAGGTTTTAGCTGGAAGTGATGTTAGCACAATCACAATGTCCTTTTCCATGACTGCCACCCCAAATCCCCCTGGCAACCCTATATACAGCACTGCTTTTCGGCTGATGCTAAGCAGATCTGTTCCCTGGATGAGAAGATGGGAACTGCAAAGAAACTGCTTTGAAGTCTATGGAGGATGGGTAGCATACAGTATTATGATGGCTACCTTTGCACAAGTGAGTCTTACCTTTATTAGCTAGTAGTGTATCCACAGATTCCATCCATGTTGCTGCTTCTCTAGGGGCTGACCTGTGGAAACAACATCTACCCTTGAAAATAGCATTGTGATCTTTTGCCAGGACGATCTGTTGATAGATTCTTATGTGGCAGATACAATTATATCCATAGCTGTTGTATCAACATTGCAGTAGTAAGGGTCACTTTCAGTTTCACACCATACAATGACATGCAAAGATACTTTCCTATGTAGATAACCCTACAGGATGTCTAATGCAATTTGACACAGGTTTCTAAATTATTAATCTAAAAGAGGGTTATAATAAAATATGCAGTTGGATGAACAATAAAATACAGGAGAGGTATCACTAATTTTTCAGTAGAGACTTGCAGAATACCATCTCTGCACTCAATGGACTAACCATTAATTTATATGATCCTTTTGCTACCGATGACTAGAGCTATCGAAAAGGTTATCATGCTGACACTGGGGTGATAAATGGCCTATTTCTCAATTTCTTACTAGTATTAAAAATGGTTTGCTTCACAGTTTTGGTTCTTAACAAGATTTTGATTAAGTATTTGTTAAAGCAGTAATAGAATTCCCTCTTCCCCCTCCTCATTTTATTTCCTGCTGGTGTCAGGAGGAGCTGTCTTGCCCCGTCTCTGAGAAAGTACAAAGAATCCAATTAGCTCAATATATTCTCAGCTCAGGTCAGATTTATCTAAATCTAGGAACTTGTCAGGGCAGAATAAGATCTTTTCCAAACTAGTTAATAATTTTAAGTGCTTTTTGCTTCCAAAGAGACCTTCCCTTAGGCTTGATGTATGTGCTATCAGGCCTAAAGCATATAGTTTGTGAGAATCGGAGGTTATCCATAATCCCATTGACATCTCCAATGTGTTTGTTACATAAATCTTTGACTATGCAGTCTTTTTAAAAGAAGAGGTGTTAATTTATTTTAATGCTTCCTCCAATAGTTCCACCATCTATTTCTAAGTAGTTGGTTTACTGGAGAACAGCATAGATTGTTAAAGAGTCTCAGGAGTACATGTGGAAAAAAAAGTTGCTGAAGAATCATTTCTGTGTTGGCACTGAAAGGTGTTTCACAAATCGTGTTTTTTTTTTTGTAAATGGAGATAATCTTGGTATGAGCTAAGGATCAGCAATTGCTGGCTGTTGACCATAATCTGCTCCATGAAGAATACAGTCTAGCTCCCTAGTTGCCAACTGAGGAAAAATAACAATTTTGCTTTTTGCTATGGTCTACTTGGAGGCAGAAGATGGGAGGTACCATTTCAGCCCTTTTTTATCAGTACTTTTATTTCCAGGCAAAAATGTTAGAAAGTATGGCTATGAATCATCATCATCATCATCATCATCATCATCATCATCATCATCATCATCATCATCATCATCATCATCATCATCATCATCATCATCATCATCATCATCATCATCATCATCATCATCATCATCCTAGGTTCTTGGGAAGGACTTGATATTCAGAGATGAATTCCAGACACTTGTTCCTAAGGTGCATGTTGTGCTGTGTTGTTATGTACATATAACCACAACACCACACTAGGGCATCACTTGAAACATCCTCAAATTGACAGAATTAACATCTGTCAGATTCAGAAGGATTCCGCATGAATACTACGCTGATACAGCTAAAGATCTGGCAGCTGTGAAATCTACCGCCGCCACAGCAGCAGCAGCAGCAGCAGCAGCAGCAGCAGCAACAACAATAACAACAACAATGGGGAACTCTAGAGAAGGAAACTGAAGGCCTGATTTTTGCTGCCCAGGAGCAAGCATTACAAACAAATGCAATAAAGACACAAATTGAAATGTCCTACAATGACCCAAAGTGCCGTCTCTACAAAGAGAGTGATGAAACCATGGAGCACATCATCTGCTGTTGCAAGAAAATAGGCCAAACTGACTATCTCGAACCTTTGCCCTGTATCAAGACCTGGTATGAGCACAAGCCAGAGAAGACCACCGAAAATGACGAAGCAAAAATACTCTGGGATTTTAAAATAGACAGAAAAACACATGGCACATAACACCCCAAACTAACAGTAGCAGAGAAAAAAACATGTTTGAATCTTAGATGTTGCAGTGCCAGTTGACAGCAGGGTAGACCTAAAAACCTTGAAAAGCATCTAAAAAGCCTAAATTTGGCAGAACATCAGTCCACATGCTGCAGAAAGCAGCACTTCTAGGAACTATGCACATTCTACGTAAATACCTCTAATATCCTAGGTCCTTGGGAAGGACTCGATATACAGAGATGAATTCCAGACACTTGTGCTGTGTTGTTATGTATATAACAACAACAACAACAACAACAACAACAACAACAACAACAACAACAACAACAATAATAATAATAATAATAATAATAATAATAATAATAAGTAGTAGTAGTAGTAGTAGTAGTAGTAGTAGTAGTAGTAGTAGTACTGGCTAAACAACAGAAAAGTGGATGAAGCACTTGAGATTGTGAAACAGCAAATAACAGCAACAGCTAGAAAAATCAAAAGATATGAAGCAAGAGTCATCCAATACAAGCAAAATAACTGTTTCAATCCAATCAGCAAAGATTCTACCAAAACATCAATTGCGGTGGAAAAGGCGACTTTGCCAAACCACAAAAAGCTGAAACAATGTCATTCTGGGAAGATTTGTGGGAAAATGAAAAAGGATTCAACCAAAACACAAGCTGGCTAAAACAATTTGAAGAGGAGATGAGTGAATATCAAATGGACAAACTGGTGATAACAACTGATATGGTTAGAAATAAAATGGATCAAAAACTGGACATCTCCCGGAAATGACCAATTGCACGGCTTTTGGTTGAAGTATCTAACGGATTTGCATCCAGTCATGGCTGAACTTTTCAATGGAGCACTGCAGCGAGGTGAAATTGAGGACTGGTTAACAATTGGCATAACGTACCTACTGCAGAAAGATCCAAAGAAAGGCACAGCTCCATCAAATTACAGGCCAATAACGCGTTTGCCAACTACATTCAAATTGCTCACTGGCATAATAGCTGAAAAGATCGTGGACTTCTTGGAACTGAACAACATTCTGCCAGTTGAGCAAAAAGGCAACAAGAGAAAAAGCAGGGGAACAAAAGATCAAGTCCTCACTGACAAAATGATTTTGGAGAACTGTCAAAATCGAAAAACAAATCTACACATGGCGTGGATTGACTAAAAAAAGGTGTTTGACTCATTGCCCCACAGTTGGATCATAAAATGCTTAAAAACCATTGGTGTGAGCAAAAACATCATAATGTTCACTGAAAATGCAATGAAAAACTGGAAGAAGGAACTGTTAGTTGGAAGAGAAAAGTATGGAGTGGTCAACATCAAAAAAGGCATCCTCCAGGGGGACTCATTGTTGCCCCTACTATTTGTCATTGCAATGATCCCACTGACAACAATCCTAAGGAAAACAAATCTGGGATATCAGATGGCAAAGAATGCCCAGAAAATTTCGCACCTGTTGTACATGGACGATTTGAAACTTTATGGAAATTTGGAAACTGAAATCCAGTTGCTGACCAACACAGTCCGAATTTTCAGCTCAGATATTTCAGTGGAGTGTGGACTACAGAAATGTGCGACTGTAACAATCAGCAGAGGGAAAATCAAAGAAAGCCAAGGAATTGAAATACCCAATCGTCAGACTATTAAAAGCAACCAACAGGAAGCCTACAAATACTTGGGGATCTTGGAGTTGGGCACCATCAAACACTTCCAAGTGAAAACAATTGTTGGTAGAGAATACAAGCAAAGAGTGAGTAAACTGAATGGCGGAAACACAATAAAGGCGATAAATACATGGGTGATTCCAGTCATCTGATACACTGCTGGCATTGTAAACTGGACTCTGGCTGATTTGGATCAATTGGATCGAAAAACGAGGAAATTCCTGACAATTCACTGTACGCTACATCCGAGTAGTGATACTGACCGGCTGGACCTGCCATGCGAATCTGGTGGCAGAGGACTTTTACAAGTGAAGCAGACTGTCAAAGAAGAAAAGCATGCACTGCTGACTATGTAAAAAGCAGTGAACAATGGGAACTTAAAGAAGTGAACAATAAAAAACTGCTGAAAGTTGACATCATGAAGAGAGAGTATCGTCAGAAAGCATTGAAAGAAAGGACAGAAAGTTGGCAAAACAAGGCACTGCATGGCCAATTTTTGGAAAAGATCAAAGGAAAAGCGGATGACACCAAAACATGGCTAACATCAGGGGCACTAAAGAAAGAGACAGCAGGCCTAATTCTCACTGCTCAAGAACAGGCAATAAGAACAAATGCAATCAAAGTGAAAATTGACAAAACTTCAACTGACCCCAAATGCAGACTCTGCCAAGAAGTGGATTAAACTGTGGACTATGTACTCAGCTCCTTTCAACTACAGTAGGGTCAACGAAAAACAACATGAAAAGATCGCAAAATACCTGGATCTAAAGATCGAGATCCAGAATACTTGATGGCACATTATAACCAACGAACAGTGGTGCCAGCTGGTCAATTCGAGTGCACTGGGTGCTGTCCCAAAAGACCTGGGGCAGCACTTGAAACAAATTAACATCGACAAAATCAACATCTGTCAACTTCAAAAAGCCGCGTTGCTGAGCTCTGCAAACATCCTTTGCCCATATGCCACAACATCGTAGGCCCCTGGCTGGGGCTCGATGGTGATGTAGACCAACACCAACAGTGATATCTGGCTGCTGTGTATTTTGTATGATGATGGTGGTGGTGGTGATGATGATGATGATGATGATGATGATGATGATGATGATAAATACAGTGTCTATGGCACAAACCGGCTGAGGTCATCCCAGTGGTAATCGGCATGCTGGGCACCATCCCAAAAACACTAGGGCAGCACTTGAAACATCTTCGAATTGACAAAATTAATATCTGTCAAATTCAGAAGGCAGCCCTGCTGGGATCCGCACAAATACTACGCCGATACATTACAACTTCCTAGGCCTCTGAGTGAGGCTCGAATTGTAATGAAGGCCAACAACCAGCTAAAGATCTGGCAGCTATGAAATCTACAACAACAACAACAACAACAACAACAATAAATGTCAAGCTATCATTTAGTGGGGTCAGTTGTGAAATCTACCATCATCATCATCATCGTCGTCGTCGTCGTCGTCGTCATCATCATCATCGTCTGGATTTATATCTTTTTCTTAACCATAACAACTCTCAAGGCAAGTTTCAAATTACTTTTACTTTTTTGTATTTTATTTTCCCTTCCGCTCTCCACAACAGACACCTTGTGAGGTAGATGGGACTAAGAGAGTTTCAAAGAATGGTGACTTGCCCAAGGTCGCCCTGCAGGAATGTAGATGTGGGGAAACAAATCCACCTGCTCTTAACCACTACATTACACTGGCTCTCTTGGTAGTAGCTTGGCTCTAGACCACAATTCTCCACTGCCTTTTTTTGGTGCTGCACCAGTCAACCCAATAGTTGAACAGGGATGTAATGGAAGGAAGAGTATTCAGTCATATGTGGATTAGTGTATGAGTTTATTTTGCCTTCTGACTGCTTTCGGGAAGCCAGTGCTCCACAAGCCAGTGAATGTGAGTCAGGACATATCAAAGCTTAGGTCCTGGACTTATTTTTGTTGCCAATAAATTACGTATCAGAGAACTCATCTGTACATGTGCAGTTTCTGTTCTTCCACTGTGCTGGAGCCACAACAAATTAGCAGTTGTACATTTAGTGTCAGATCAGGATTTGAACCCATGTTTCCCCAATTCTAGTTCAACAACCACCACACCACATCACACTAGTGTATGTTTTCCTTCAGGGGGAAAACAGGGAAAGGGAGACAAGTCAACCCACGTGTTTTAGTTTCCCTCAGTGGCTTTTGCATTGTTATTTGGCTTTGATCAAGGCATGGAGCAGTCTGTTTCATACTGTGGCACTGTTGTATTCTGATTTTGGTTGTGTACTGGAATTCCCTGAGGTGGCATTCAGATTGGCTTAGCATTCTGGGTACTTCAGCTCCCTTGATTCACAGACACCTGATACACAACAGTTAGACAAAATCATGCAAATCTTCCAGGTAACCCGCAAGCTTCCCTGATGAGCCAGACTATCTCTGCTCTCCTCCATCCTCCAACTGTGGAAAAATGGTGGAAGTGATAAAATCCAGTTTGCCTTGGAAGGGTTGAAGGTTGCATAGAGGTCCTTAATGCCCTTTGCAAGCCCAGTGAGAAGACAGACTATTAAGAAGGAACTGACATTTAACTTGCATTAAAATAACATACTGAACATACCATGTGGGCAAGTCTACTTAAAGCAAGGACTAAAGAGAATAACTTTTTGGATAATTAACAGCCACTGTCGTGAAGGTAAAGCAGACATTAACTGACATTTTGGTACATAGGGGAGTGCTTGAGAGCCTAAGGGGAAGCGCATGTCCTTTTGAAAACTAATGAAAGATAAAAAGATGATGAAAACTTCCCAGTTGCTTTCTATGGGAAGGATTGTTAGACCAAAAAGTACGAGGAAAAAGTTTGCCAGAACTGACATTTTGGAAAATTAAGAAATCTTTGTGGTTTACAAAAGTTCTGGCACTGACTGCAGCATTAAACTGTGTTGTGCCTCTTTAATTTATACAACAGTGGGACTTCGCTCAGGTGAGGATTTAACAAATAAATTTAACAAATCAATTGGGGACACACCAGTAGAAAGCAGTCTGAAGTTGCCCAAGGTGTTTTTGGTTTTGTTAACAGATACATGGATTTCAATACTGGCTCTTTCTGTGCAGAGACACTTTAAAATATTTTGAGGCAGGAAATAAAACATTTCTTCTAAGAGGTTCTGCATAGTTTTTTACTCCAAAAGGTTTTGTTTCCAGCATCAAAACATTTTAAAGTCATAATCTTTTCTTGCTGTGTGTTACCCAAGCTTCTCTGCAGTCCCCAGACATCCTCCTCCGTGCCTCCTCTGAGTTTACTCCATTCCGTCTTGTCTGTTTATTTTATCAGGTTTTTAAAAACATTATTGGGGGTGTATGTGTAAATCTATGAAGCCTTGATTACACGATGTGCAGATAATTGCAGGACGAAGCATTGAATCCACAAGAAATTTTTTTAAAAGGAGGAATCACAAAACGGTGGCCAGGAAGTGCAGAAAAATTGGCGGCAGTGGGAGGGAGGGGGTATCAAAAACATTTTGCAAATGTTTTGCAAATGTTTTCAGTGACTTGTGTGGAAAGGACCACAGTAGAGTTGTCTGTCTACTCACCATTGGTGAAACCTGGAGCTGAAACATGTGCTGTGGTTGCTGAGAGGATGTACAGACAAGCCTCCATGTGACCAACCCTTCTCCCCTGACCTGTTAGATGTGCTATAATTGAATCTACAATTACAATGTATCACTAGGCTACAGAGATCAATTCACTTTAAGGAACTGGCAGCTTCAGAGGGTGTTCTCTGTGGCATCACATCACATTTTGCTATGCTCCCTCCTGTCTCCAAATCCTAGTCTCCATAGGTACCACCCCAAAATCTCCAGGAAGTTCTCAAACCAGAGTTGGCAACCCTAGTTGGATTCTAATTGGATAGGTGGCCATGTTGTCAGGGCAACCAGACTGAAGACACAGCAGCCAATGTAGTAGAGATTAGAGTGTTGTGCTAGATCTGAGTTAAGATTTCCAGATTTGAAAACTAGCTTATCTCACTGGGTTGGTAAGAGGATAAAATAGGGAAGGTGCAACTGCAGCTATGCGCTTATTGATAGAAGGATGGAATGCAAATGTAGGTTTTAGATAGGTGAGCAGAGAGAAGCAAAACAAAGAAGGCATACAGGTCCATCCAACCAAAGTGGACTTCAGTTACTGAAGTAACTCTGCATACGATTGCAGTTAAGTGCCATTTCAGCAAAGCTAATAAGCTGCCACAGCAAAAGATAAGGCACCAAAGTCCTTGACCCAAGAGACTCTTGGGGCTCTATAGCCACATTGTGTCTCTGTAGGAACATACTCTATGTTCCTCAAGCCATGAATGGATTTCAGTCAACATTTGATTTTTGTGGCCTGTGTATACAACCATAGCTTCCCACTGGTGGCTTCAATGATTGCAGCAGAGCAATAGCCCATTTCTGTTTCTGGTGTTCCTGTCCTGCATTCTGTGAGAGCATGCTACTTGGGATCATCTTGGTATGTGTGATCATGATTTTGCCTGAATTGGGCCCCATGTATATATTCTGAAGGGAAAAACATGTTTACATATACCAAATCCATAATGTACTCATGTTGCTTTGTTCAGACAAAATGGCCATTGTGCATAGTATGGTGAATGTTGCAGTTACTTCTGTGGTATTCACAGGAACAATTTCAATTAATATGTGAAAGAGATGAAATTCAAGGCAGAAAAAAACATACTTGTGCTTGTAATATCTGATGGTAATACTTCTTGATGGTAGTACAGAATATTACAAGAAACACAAGGGTGCAGCTCAAAATGGTAGCCTTATCTTTTTACAACATCTAGTTCAAGTTATACTGTGCCATGACATCATTGCACTGTATATTTCCCTGGTGCTCCAACAGCAGCTAATAAGGAAACCACGAGAAGAGAAATGCACTCAATGACAAGATGTGGACTCAGTTGTACTAGTCATTATGCAGAGAAAACTGTGAGGTAAGTGTTGGCTTAAGCTAGTTTTAATAAGCATTGCCATCTGAGGGTGGAGCTTTGTTGCGGCGAGTTCTCTATCCACAAACCACACTACACTCCTTTGGGCTGGGGTAAATCATTGGCCATAGCCATATTTATTAATAGAAAAGACAGAAGTGTGAGGTGCAGCATGGGTCTTGATCGTCTCAGCATCACAGCGGAGCTCCAGTGGGCAGATGCCTCATGCTGGAGCTTCGCTTCACTGTGGGGCTCTGCCGGGTGGACGCTCCTGGCAAGAGATGCTCCCCAGATGCCCTGCTCGGAGATGCCAGCGTTTCTTGCCATTGTCTGCCATCCCTAGGGGAGGGATAGCTCCCTAGCTCCCCCCCCCCTTCGGCCCTTCTGAATCAATATCCATGCGCGAAAACTGCTGATGGTGATGACAAGTTAGCATGCATTAACAACCATTGTAAGTAGGGAGAGGTGAGTGGGAAAATCATTAGCCAGCCAAAGCACATGCCCAGGACAAAGAAGGTGTTGGCCCTTTAAAGGCTTGGGTTCCCTCCTCCCCTCTGACTTGGCCAGCGGGCTTTCAACTCGTCATCCACCCATAACAACAATGGCCACCCCCTCGCTTCTGCCCTTACTGAGGCTAGAATCAAACTCTCCCCCTTCCCACCCCTAGCGGCAATCATGGCCCGTGGTGATTCACAGCCTTCCTTTCATGGTAGGTTTGCACTATTTGGAAACTCTCAAGGTGACACAAAAAGAGAAAGGCTTCTGTCTGAAGGTTGAGATCAAGCATTTCAGAGGGCCTTTGGCCAAGCAGAGTTGGAAGCATAAGAAAACAAAAGAATGTGCATGAAGTAGTACTGAGGAAGGAATTGACTAATAGTGGTCTGTTTGCCAGTTTAAGACCTGGGGGACCTAATTCAATTCATAAGCTCATTGGGTAAACTTGGGCTAATCACTCTCACTTTCAGCTGGGAGACAGGTCTCTGCTACAGTGGGAGACCTCTTGACAGTTCACCCACTTGCTTTAAAGCCAGGTGGCGGTGGAATGGGAGGCACACCAATAGCAGATGATGACACTTCTGACAAGTGACATCACAATGATGGGGTTTGACCAAAACTCTGGTTTAACAAAAGAGTACTGGCAAATCCTAGAGCATCATGACGTTACTTACAGTTTTTCTGATGGAGTGACATTGCACACTACATGACACTAGTGTGCCAGCCCCTGCCCCCCAATCCTCAATTGGGTTGCCACCTGTGGCTGGGAATCCTACTTTCATCCTAAGCCACCTCCCAAACTTGTTGTGAGGATACACTGGTGGAGGGGATGCTGCTTTAAGCAACTCAGAAGAACAGTGGGATAAAATAAAATACAAAAAAAGTAAAAATAGGAATAGCCTTTAAGGGCAGCACTTAGCTTAATGAAAGGTTATTGTTCAAAGTGCAGTGATACAACTCTAAAGAAATGCTCTTTGTGATTTTTAATCTTTAATGCTAATGTGTGAATTTTACAGACTGCTGCCATTCTAATATTAATGCAATTTTCTTCCATATTAAAACTTCCAGGAGGTATGAACTGTAATATCCTGAACAATGAATAACCTCCTTATGTTCACAACTACCATCATCATAAAGGGCCATTACATTTTACAGCTACCATCAACATGAAACTCCTGTTGAGTTGATCAACTAAAGTGCTAGTTGCAAGATGTTTAGTTTTACAGGGGGGACTTTAGGGCCAAAACAGATATGATGACATCTTCATACCTGCCATGAGAATGCTTCTGTGGCAGAACGGGCTTGTTTTACCTGGCAGCCCCTATTTCACCCCAATCCTCTACCTGGCATTGCCACCTTTTCCTGGAAAGGGATTGCTTTCTCTCTCTGGTTAAACCACTGCCACCACCTGACCATCTGAGGAACTGCCCACTGGGAAGGGTCAGGACTCTCCAACTTCTTTTCCAACTCTGAGACCTAGCCTCAGTTTCCCCTGGTTCCTTTCTCCTGGGTTCCACAGGGCAGATTGGAGGCCCTGGAGAAACAGTTGCTTGCCAACTTCCTGCCTTCCTCCTGGTAATCTTGTATAGCACAATGTTGGAGGCCTAGATGATACAGAGAACTGTTCCCCACATCTAAGTATTTATTAAAAATAAAATGGTTACAAGTATGTTTTATCAATGCACCAGATTGAGCAAGGGTTTCTAAAACAAAGGAGATATAAATGCTGTGGGAACGGGGCAGAATGTCTATAAATTGTATTTGATCAAGAAATATGGAAGTTGTCTGAACCAAAGATCCTAAGAATCAAAATGGGTGCTTCTGTATAAGTGACTAGAAGCAAAAGCGTACCTGTGAATACTGTCAAACCTCTGAGGAGTCATTGGAGCACATTTTATTAGTTTGTCCAAAATTTAACGATTTTAGACCAAACCTGTTTTTAGGGGATCCCTTACTGGACCATCCAAGCCTTTTTAATCTTAAATTGAACTATCTTCTGAATACAGAGAATCCCAAGCAACTGGACATAGTGGCCAAATTCTTGCTCACTATTACGAAATGATTTCCTGGTTTCCTCTTTCGCTCTGATGTATGCATTTTTGAAACAGGAGTACCTGTTTTATCTCGTAAAACTGTATTTGGATTAGTTCTGCTATGTTTTAAGGCCTAATAAAGGTCTTTGAACTTGAACTTGAAGTGACTAGAAGACTGCATGTTTGCAGCAGGTCAAAGGAATGTTAGAAGCTTGTCAGTGACTATGCAGGCAAGCAAAGATAACATCTTTAAGATCTTGTCACTAAAGGCCAACCTGACAGCAGACATATGCATTTTATAACTTTGTTTTGTTAGAATAGCTATAGAATGTGATTAGTTAAATTAAAAAGTGTTTTTCTATATAGTTAAATGAACACAGAAATGATAATGAGAGATTCACATTTATTAGTATTTCACTGTAATTCTATTGTGTTGGAATCAATAATTGTATAATCTTTTAAATGTTTTAACATTTCAAACTGGGGAATTGAAGGAAAGTTTTATGATCCTAAAGAATGCTGCATACCCTGAAGAGATATATCTCTCTCTAGGAGCAAACTTAGAAAACTTAGAAAACAGGTTTTACTTGGAGGCAGAAGCTAGTTTTATTGCTGCCCTTTGCATATGGGTAGAGGGGCATGAGCTAAGGAATGTGACAGAATAGAGGTTGTCTAGATGTGACGACGAGACAGATCTATCCAATGGGATTTTAAGGTTCATGCTTATATCACGTGAAAGAGGTATGGATCATGTACGTGAAACTTAAGGGGATGAACTGTGTGACGTCTGTATTTCTGTATCTATAAAACACTCCTGAAAGCCAGTTCCTTCCTATGCTGGGCATGTCTCTTTTGAGAGCCACCCGGAAGGGTTAAACCTTCTGTAACTTTCTAAATTCTGTGTCTATAAAATTGGTTCTTTTGTATGAAGTGGGGGTGCCTCTTACTGAAGGGGACACCCTGGTCAGATACTTATGCTGTCCAGTAAACTTATCTTCTGTTTCAAAACTGTTTCTTGGGTGTTTTCTAATTTAGTCTTAAACTAATTCAGCTGTGTAGGACCAGAGACGCGGTCCTGGCCCCACAATGCAAATCCTCTATCCCTTTCTCTAAACATACCCTAGCAGTTGTTAAAATACGGTAGGCTCTTACGCTTAGAAGGTTACAATTCTCACAGAGTTCCTATTACCTGGAAGATTAGGTCAGCTCCCTAGGCGAGCACATGGGCCAAAAATGGCTGCTCTTTCCAGAGCCCAGGCAAGAGCTCTGCTCCCTTCAGTAGCCCAGCAGAAAGACACTCCTCACCCCTCTGTTCCCAGCAGTTTTATCAGTTCCCAGGCCCCATTGCTCTCTCAAGGCCAGTCTCTCAGAGTTATATTTCCCCCTAGGTCAGATGGCTCTTCCTGATGTCCCTCTGGCATTTTCAAGTCCTTCAAATCAGCTGGGAAAAGGGGGGGAGCCATTTCTTCACAGTCTCTACCATTTTAAAGCCTACAATGGGAAATTCTATGAGGGCTTAAAGCATTCGTGTTCCCCTCCACCCTACCCCATCATGCCTTTTCAAGTATCAAAATAGCCACCCCGTGTTCCTGATTGGACCCTCACAGCTATTTTAAATTGTTCGTTTTGGACTTTAAAATGGTGATGGTATCTGCATGACAGAAAATGCCATCACATCCAGTTTGGCCCTTAGACTTCTTGGATCTTAAATGTACAGTGTATTGTTCTATCTCTATTCAGTTTTGTAACTGACCACCATGTCATTTGAGTAAAGTATCACATATTTAACAGATACATAATTGAAGACAACAATAATCAGTTTTACTGCTGGTGAATGTATGGCAAATGAACTAACGTAACTTAGGGAGCAAGTCACAAATGTTTGAATACATTACAGTGATCTGTCCTGATCTCTTTTTCCCACCTTTTCTGAAGGTAAGGAATTTCAGATTAGCTAAGCTAATAAGAAGCTAACTATTGTACAGTTTCTTTTTTAAAGTAGCCATAAACAAGCAACTCACTTCACCGGCATGTTTCGTTTCGCTGTCTGCCGCAGGTCACACTGGATTTCTCTTACCGATTGATCTTCAGGCTGAAGGTAACAGGAGAGCAGGAACAGTTACCATTAGCAGGTAAAGAGCTAAATAATAGCAGATTTCAGACTGACATTCTGTATTTAAAATGCTTTCAAAAGATTTTATTGTTCTGAAACAAGGTTTATATCACCACAGTTGTCAATTCAATTCAACGTCTCCTCTCCTATGTTTTAGTCTAGTAATAATTGTTAAAGCCCACTGGACTCAAGTTGAGAGAGAGGAAGAAAAATTTAATGGGATAACCTTCCTGTTCATAAGTGGTAATTTATTAGGATGTAAATTGTGGGGGACACTTAGGAAGTTGGTGGAGAATTGAAGATGGCTACAACAAAATAGTGATTTGTATCCAACTATTCATCTCTGCAGAAAAGGGAACATCAATTTCTGTTGATTCCCACTGCACACCCATGCTTTGCTCCATACTTAGGTCCTTAGGATCTACTGACTTTCAGGAACAATAACTTGAGGGACTGCAGCAGGATAGGAGAACAGGAAGTTCCCATTCTGCAAAGTCTGTAGATGGATCTCTGGTGAGCTCTGTAGTGGCCTTGGTAAGTGCTGATGTGGCCAACATGGTGGATTTGCCCCTCAGCCGGGGTAAGTGCCTGATTTCTTTTCCCCACCCCCCCAGATTGCAGTGTTGGATTATCTCTGAAGATGCTAGCTATAGATGTGGGTAAAACATTAAAAGCTAAAACCACCAGACTATAGCCACACATCCCAGAAACCCCATCACATCCAGTATCTTAGATTTGCTTGCAATGCCAGCAGTAAGTTGTGATATTGCATCTACTGGTCCCTGGCCCTAAAAAAGTTCGCCTAGCTTCAACCAGAGTCAGGGCTTTTTCAGCCCTGGCTCCAACTGGTAGAATACACTGTCTAGCAAGACCAAAGCCCTGCGGGATCTTATGCAGTTCCACAAGGTCTGCAAGGCAGAGTTATTCTACCAGGCATAGGGTTGAGAAGGCTATGGCACCATCTGGCCTCCCACTTCTCTCTCCACCTTAAGTGAGTTGTTAACCTTCACAGGATTGGTCATATTTTTTGCCATCCTAAGACATAATTGTCTAAGGATGGAACACGTGGCAATGACTGACATCCAAGCAATTAGGATGTTGTGGCTTTTCTGGGTGGTACGGTATTTTCTCCTGATCTGTGGCATCTGTGATCGCCTGCATCTGTGGCTGCCACATGGAACATGGCAATACAACCCAGAAAACCCACAGCATCATAGTGATTCAGGCTGTGAAAGCCTTCAACAATCCCAAGCAATTGCTGAGGTTCTCAGCACAGCATGCAAGATCACCCCACCCCCTCCTCTCCTGTCTCAGCCTTTTCAGGATGGGACATCAGAGGCAGGGGAAGATCACCTCCCCACTGTTCCTGCTCAGCCATTTTGGGCTGGGACAGCAGAGGGAGGAGGAGTTGTGGGGGAGGAAGGAGAGCCCTATCTCAGCAACCAGGATTGGGTTCTCCATCCCCCCCACCTCACTTTCCAAGGCCTACACGCCCTGGGAAGGGAGCTGGGGGAGCAATCCTGGGTGCTGGATGGAACGTGCTCAGTCCAGCACCCAGGATGGTCTCCTTTTCTTATTTTAGATGACATGTTTTCAAAGTTTCAAAGACTTGGTATGAGAATTGGCATGGATTCTCATATTGAGTCTGTGAAACTTCGAAGGTATGTTCTCTAAAATAAACAAGGGGAAATTATGTATTGCCTTGCTGCTGCACCTGCCAACAACAGCTGTCTGGAGCCCACTGTATTGTTTACCACAGCAGGCTTTATTGCTATTCTTGGATACATTGGCAATGTAAATTACTGGAATGTTTTTAATGTTTAATTGGCTTTACATTTTTAGATATATATATACACATACACATTGGCATATATATACATTGGCATCAAAAATATAATCCATTATAATAATTAAAAGGAGACACAGTTGATTAACATTAAAAAGCAAAATAAAATAGCTTAGAAAACAAAGACAAAAACATATATAACATATTTTACAGGACCTACAATTAACATTTGTTCCTGACAACATGAAGGATTATAGTGCCCTGTAGGAAACTAGCTACCCTCATACAGATTTGTGGAAGGGCTATTTAATGAAAAAGGATGTCAAAGCTATAACAGAAGAGTTGGCTCTCAATGCAAGAACAGAGGTTAAGATATATCGTGCCCCAGGCTTCAGCCTGGAGGCGACGTTGCAGGGGGGAGGAATGAATGAAAGCCTCCTCCCCGCCCTCCTCCCCGCCGGCCGGGTACCAGCACGTGACAGGGGCCAAACCAGCCTTTAAAAGGCTGCGTCGGCGGGCGCCGGGCCTCTTTTCGAGGCCGGCAGGTTAAAAGGGAGACTGCTTTGGTGGAGTTTTTTCCTTTGTGGCCTCGTAGAGAGCGGCGATCGGCTTGCCGAGACTCTTAGGATTGTTCCGGGCAAATTCTCCTGGGGTGATCTCCCTCCCTCACCCTCTCCCCATCCCAGTGGTCTGAGCACTTTTAGGGCGGCCAGAGCGGGCGTTTGTTGGCCGTGCGACTGCGGCATCGGCCATTTGGCTGGGGTGGCGGTTCGTTGTCCAGTCGATCGTTGGACCGCTCGGCTGCCGGGGCGAAATATATGCTGTTAGCTGCCCTAAACCAAAAGGGAAGGGACAGCAGATTAAATCTAATAATTTTTTTTAAAAATGAAATAAAGGTCAAATCAACCAGCAAGCTTCAATAGCAAAGTTATTTGAACCTGGGCCCACCATTTCCTAGTCAAACTCTCTCATCACTACTGGCTGTGTATCAGAGAGAAAGATGTAAAAGAAGAAAAGATCCAAAACAATATTAAACTGCACATTCAGTGAACTCCCCAATGTTCAGACATAAAAATAACAGAAATCTGTACTGTTCTCCCTCTGCTGTTTATATTATTATTTAATGCATTGTTTTAATGAAAACTGATTTTAGCCATCACCTGAAATTTTGATTTGGTTGTATATTTATGGTTTCTTGCTTTATGATTGTATACCTATATGTTGGAAGCTCCTCTGAACCTGTAAGGGGAAGGGCAGCATACAGACTGAATAAAATAAAAACATGAATATATGAATTCATAATGGGCTGGTTACTTTTCAGAAACAAGATCAAATAATTCAGAATTCCAAAATCTTGGGGAGGGGGGAAACAGATGAGGAGAATGTCAGGATCATTTCTCCTGATCCCTAATTGGCACAACACTGAATCATATGGTTAGATCTCATGTTGCGCTATGGCATCTGAGAAGTTATTGCCATCATTCCAGCCAACATCCTCTAGGAAAGAAATGTAGTGCCAATTATTCTTTTTGAGATGTTACATCCTTTTCTTCTCACTGGCAACCTATGCTGGAATTGTACCTCTAATTCTAGCACCAGAGAACCAGAAGCCTCTCAGCCCACCCTCCTTAAAAATCTGAGAAACCGTGGACAGCTCTAAAAGCTTCAGAAGCGGCTAAGCCCCCTTTTCAAAATAATCTGTGTTGGCCTTAAACCATACACAGTCTGCACCCAAATATATGAGAAAGAGAGTCAGAGAGAGGGAGGAGGAGGAGGGACATTCTAGGCACACTCTTCAACATTTATTAATATAGGATTTTTTTGTCTGGGTACTTCTAAATGGCCCAAATCTAATTTTTTAACAGACTGGGAATGGGTTTCTCTTAATTTGTCAATTATGGCTGGAATAGTTCTCTTCGTCTGCATTATAAAGGAGTCTGGAAGCTATCAAGTCACAGCACTCCACCGAATCAGGCTGTAACAACTGTTCTCATTTAATTTGACATCCTCTGACTCCTTCAGCTCTTGGTTATTTTTATTCATATCATTGTGTTGCCTGAGGTGGCCTTTTTTGCAAGCTGGTCTTGAAAAAATTCTTACACTTCATTCCTTGTCTCGTATTTGCAAGAGCAGAAAAGTTCCAATAGGAGAAATCAGACGTTTATCATGTCCGCTGTCCTGTTTCCAACAGTGGCCAACCTGATGCTTCTTGGAGCCTTCCAAGAAGGCTCCAAGAAGGTAAGCAGGGCACAAAAGCAACATCTGTTCTGCTGTTTGACCCATAGCAAGTGCCATTTCTAGTGACTGATCGTATAATTTAGAGATATTCTCTTATGTTTTGCAGCGTTAGGGAACTTTGAGGATTTGCCCTAAAATCACATGACCTTTGTTCTAGAACAAGGCTTAGAGATAGCAGTACAAGACATTTTCTTAGCTCTTTATATTAAATTTATGTCATTCCTCATTCTGGTAGTCTTCATCTGTGGACCTTGAAAGATTACATCATTCATTGCCTGTGCATATGGAAGTTCTTGGCTAATATCTTGCCTCCATCAATTTGTCCAGTTTCTTTTTAAAGCCTCTTAGCCAGTGGTCGTTACTATGCTTTGTAGAATCAGATTCTGCAGATCATCCCCATTGTTATTGTGGTATCAGAACATCTTCCCCCATTATTGTTTATAGTTAGCCCCCCATGGCATTTTTATGAGGGTCTCCTAATCCTTAGCAGAAGTTTTTTGGGATGTTCAGTGAACTGTTGGGGGAAGGGGAATGCAGGGAATAGTTTCTTCTTGTAGATCCTTTCTTGTCATTTATGGTAGCATTCAACCCAGTGTAAACAACAAAACTCCATTTGATCTGTGTGTGTGTCAAGTTGCAGCTGACTTATGGTAACCCATAGTTTTCATGGCATCAGTCAGACAGGGTTTTCTATTGTCTTCCTCTGCATATGGCCCTGCTATTCTTGGTCTCTCATCCAAGAACTAACCAGGGCCAACCTTGCTTGTTTTCTGAGATCTGACAAGCTCAGACTAGCCTGGGCCATCTAGGGTTGATTCCCCACTCACAATTAGATGTGTGCTCGTCACTCCAAATATCCAGGTTTCCTGCAGAACTCCCCACTTCACCAGCACCGAACACACATTCATCCCATTTCTGGCGCTCCCCCTCCCCTCAGCACATGTTACTTTAGAACCTGGAAGAAAGTAGACCTTTTTGAAAAATGCATGGGCAATCTGGAACTGTGGGGAAGTTGGGGGGGGGGTGAATCCAGACTCAAACTACCCAGATTCAAACAGATTCAAACTACTTGCGAGTGATGTGGAACTTCCCATCCAATCAGGACGCAGTGGGTTGTGCGCGATGCACGTGCAGCCCTTTTTTATTTTGCAGACTGGAGAACCATGTGGATATGAAGCAACATGGGGGCAGATTTGACTGATTGACTGAGTAGAAGGCTATACAAAGCAGTACTATACATCGTATCCATGTGGATCCAAGTACATGGACGTGCGCGGAAGTAGGGCTTTGTTTTAATCGCCCATTTCTTTGTCTTTGCGTAGAGTCGTTCTGCACATGCTCGTGCAGACGTGGATCTGTCAGTTTGAAAGTAAAAAAAAATCCCGCCCCAGCACAACACAGCAGCCAATCAAGATAGCCCCGAGTGGATTGTGCGTTTGATCCACTGACAGTGGGTACTCCTGCGTGGCTGCTGCGTTTCTGGGAACAAGGGGGCAGAAGCTGCAGTGGAGACCATGTTCAAAAGGTCCCGAATCTTACCAAACCGGTTTGTATCTACTTTTGTTTTTGAAGTGGGGAATTGACTTAGGTTGGGGCCCATCTCATCTATAAATCTAAGGTTGGATAAAAAGGAGAAGGGTAATGGAGAAGAAAGTTAACCCAGAACCAAACTATCAGTTCTTCCACAAAGCCCCAGACACCTGCCAGATAAAAACAATGAAAGTTTCAGGGATCTCTTTCTTATTTTTTTTAAATCACTTGTTTCTAGCACAAGACACTACAGTGTATGGACTATAACCCAGAAGCAAATTATTAAATGAAAATAATATAAATTATGACAAAGTAAAATTAATATGATGCTAGGCTTAGTGTTTCAAATCAGAGTAACTCCAGTATATATATATATAGACAGCCCGAGGGGTTTCCCCCCCCCAATATATCTTACCAGTTATTGATAAAAATAACCCAATGATGATCTCACAAGCAGGGACATAATCAACATTGATAATATTTGTCAAGGATTGTCAACACTCATGTTAGCATATTAATAGTCACAAAAATTTCAGACCTTCACTGTAATATAGAATACATCTTGGTCCTCCACCTTCAAGCAGTCCTATCTTTTTCTTGGTTACAGTACAGTAGGTGGAGGAAGAACAGCTTTTCAGGCTTGTTGACATTTGTGGAGCTTGTATTAGAATCTACCATGGGACAGCTGTGTTCATTGTCTTAGTGCCAAAATACATATTACAAATCGCTTGAGTTCACTAGGGGACTAGCAGCCATACTGCAGCTGCAAGTTTCTAGGGGCAACTACATGTAGAAACTGTGCAGGGGCCTGATTCTGATCAGGAGGATCTCCAGCCTTCCCCTCTTGTATTGTTTTCCTGAGCCAAGACAATGCATTATTTACCTTATCAGGGGGTTGAATGATACCCCTTTTGTCATATCACCTCAGGAAAACAATGTAGCAGGAAGGCGGGAGCCAATTAGAATTGCCATGGTATTTCAAAATGGAGTTGTCACTGGGATCTTGCAACTGCAGCATAGTTGCTTGTCCCCATGGCAAACATGTGTAACGTGTAACATGTAGCAATGTACACAGAAAGAGTTGCCTCAAGCTAGACCTCAGTCTCTCAGATGCAGCAGCATTGCCTGAAAAGTGCCAGCATACTGAGGCAAGGAAATGCTACAACTGGGGAAGGGGAGAGCTCTCCATGGCATCAGGGGCACTGTTATATGGCACAATGTAGAGTTAATTAACTCCTACAGCAGAAAGTCTTATTTGTTTGATAGCAACATCTGTCGCACAATATTGGAACAGCCTATGCTGACAGGTCCCATGTATGTATGAGAATGACATCGTTTCTGTATATTATTTATCTGCACTTGTTCATTAGAAGGACATACATTTCTCTAATATTATATACTATCCCCAGGTGCTGACAGTAACAATGGCAAAATACTAACTGTGCTTCAGAGGCAGTTGTTTTATTATTAGGAGGGAGCACCACATTCTTTAGACATCTAACTATTTATTTAGGGCCAGACTCTGATTTTTAAGGTTGTAACTCCTGAGGAATTTGGGTCAATTTAAGTCCTCCTTGTTTCTAGAAATATCTTAATTTTTACATTTATATCAGTAAGAATATTTTGGAAATAAAAAGTATGGTATGTATGAGGGATGTAGGGAGAGTATTTTTCAGAGGGGTTCATACTTGCATGGTCATAACTCTTGACTTAAATGTCAAGAGATGACTTGAATATATGAATAACCCATGGCAAAATAATCAAACAGAACCTGTGACCCTGGAGCAGGATGATAATGAATAACCCATGTTTTGCCACCCCAATAATAGCCAGTACATATGGTAGGTTGTTTTCAGATAAACAGATGTATGCTCTTGTATTTCTTTAAATAAAAATGAGGCATTGTACATCAGACACTACTAACCAGGAGTCTACCTATAAAGGCAACCCTCAATAGGATAGCAAGGCTCAATTAAGTATGAGTCAACTGAGGTGGGCAACAGTTTTGCATCAGTTCAATTATTAATTATTATTTATTGCATCAGTTCAATCTTGTTAGAGTTGTTGTTGTTGCTGCAGCTGAATTGTATAAATACCTGAAAGGAGATCCAAGGTTAGGGATGATTGTCACCTATTGTACAAAACTGGTTTACAGTAGATGGAAACTAACCTATCTCAATTTTTTAAAAAGCTCATCGGCACCACTGTAACACATTTATTTGAATTAAATTCCATTTGTTGCAAAAGAAGCTACTATTAAGAAATATATACTGCATTCTGTTATGTTTACATTGAAGGATTTCAATGTGATTTATATGGTCATTCTAAGCAAAAGTTCACTGACCTCAATTGACTTGGAAGGATGAAGCTCTGCATATGACTGAACTGTTAATTTATTTTCTTTTCCTTCTCAATCAACTGTAAATCTACATATTTTATAGTCCATGTGGCAAGAATGCCACTAGTCTATCACCCAGATTCACACTGGTGCATGAATGCTGCTCATGAAGTACACTGCATGATCTATGAACTTTTTCACTGAGATCTTGGACCATGATTACTTTGATTGGGACTGTTTTTAAGGTGCTATAACATAATATAGCAGATGTAATAGACCAGAAGAGCTTGATCTCACCAGTGCTTGGAAACTAAGTAGGGTTGATTCATGGAGGGGAGACTGGAGCAGCTAGGCAAAGGAAGATAGTGGCAAACCACCTCTGTTCATCCCTTGCCTTGAAAACCCTATGAGGTGGACCTTCATGGGTTCACCGTGAGTCTGGGGTGACTTGACGGCTCATTTTATCTTACAAAAATAATATCTGAGTGGCATTTTCCTTTTAATGGGTCATTCACACTTAAACACTTGAAATGACAGTGATCAACAGTTGGACAGGCATGTGTGAGAGCATACAGTAAGAGACCACTTGGTATGTGCTTGCGTTAGGCTAAGGGTTAAAGTGAGTAATGACAGTATCCTAGACAAGCTTTTCTTTTCCTCCCTCCTGTGTGGATTGGTGACTAGGGGTGGACATGCAGCAAAGGGTGCACATGCATCTTCAAGGTGTGGGTTTTGACCTTTAAGGCTTTACGCGGCCTGGGACCCTCGTACCTGAGAGACCGCATTACCCCATATGTCCCTACTCGGCCTCTGCGTTTAGCAGAGGCCAATCTGCTGGTGGTTCCTGGCCCCTCAGTGATGCGGCTGGCCTCCACACGGGCCAGGACCTTTACGGCCCTGGCCCCAGCCTGGTGGAACACTCTCCCTCCAGCTGTCCGGGCCCTGCGGGACCTTGGTGAATTCCGCAGGGCCTGTAAGACTGAGTTGTTCCGCCGGACCTTTGGAGTGTCCAGTCGCTGAGGTGCGCCCCCTCCTTTGCTTTGCTCCTTGGGCTTTTGCTCTCTATTTTATAATTTATTTGTATATTTATTGTTATTTTAAGAAGAGTCTGGCCGCTCCCTCCTTTTTGGGGCGGTTTAAGGAATTGGGTTACGGGACGCCATCATCATCATTGTTGTTACTGTTTTAGTCCGCTGCTTAAATGGTTTTAATGGTTTTAATGGATTTTAGTGTATTTGGTCACCATTGTGACCCTTGTTATATATTGTGTATATAATGTTGTACACCACCCAGAGCCCCCCGGGGATTGGGCGGTTTATAAATAAATAAATAAATGAATGAATGAATGAATGAATGAATGAATGAATGAATGAATGAATGAATGAATGAATGAATGAATGAATGAATGAATAAATAAATAAATAAATAAAAGCTGAACCAACTTCAATTCCCCAAAATACTTTATTGGTATTTTTCAGGGCAGGGATTTTTATCCCTCAAAAAATGTCAACAATTTAAAACCAAAAAGTGGATCCTGAATAATGCCTTTTTTTGGGCATTATTCAGGCCACTTTCACCTATTGTCATTTTTTTGTAAAAGGGCGAGGGGGAATCCTCTCTACTCCCTCTCATCTGCATTTACCTGCTGGCTGCCTGGGTCTCAGAGATGGAAGGCAGTGCCGCCAACACCTCCAATGTCCACATGGGCTTGGAGGCTGCAGGTGGCACACAGATGAATCCTGGGCTTAGCCCAGTTGAGTCCAGTGTTCAGCTCTGTGTTGCCACCTCTGAAGTTTTCATGGGCTTGGGGGTGCCAAGTGGTACAGAGCTGAATGCTATGCTAACCTTGGCTTGGCTAAGCCCAGCATTCAGCTCTGCACTGCTGCCTTCTTATTCCACATGGGTCTCAGAGGCAGCAAGAAGCCCAGTGTTCAGCTCTGCACCATCTGCCGCCTTTGATACCCATGTAGAGTTTGGAGGTGGTTGGGATTTTTTAGGCTTGAGTTTAAGAGAATTGAAAAAAACCCTGAATGTCTGAAAAAATCCAGACCTTCCTATACCAGTATGAAAATTCAGGTTTTTAAATTTTTTTGAAAATTTCTGGATCTAAAGCTCAAACATGAAAAATACAGAAAAAATGTTGCACATTTATTTATATATTTATATATTTATATATTTATTATCATATTTATATGCCGCCCCATCCCCTGAGGGCTCTGGGTGGTGAACAACAAAATAATATTACATAAACAGTAATAACAGCAATAATTAACATAAATAACATCATTAAAACATAAAATTACAGAGTTCCACATAAACCACTTGGCGTCCAGTATTAAAACTAACAATAAAACCCTCCCAAAGAGGGGGACGGTAACTCTAGATGTCACAGCTCCCAGAATGTTAAAAAGGAAGAGACAAAGAGGGCGCTCACCATCAGCGGCTGGCCTCCCCAAAAGCCCGGTGGAACAACTCGGTCTTACAGGCCCTGCAGAACTCTCCAAGATCCCGCAGGGCCCGGACAGTTGGAGGAAGAGTGTTCCACCAGCCAGGGGCCAGGGGCGTAAAAGCCCTGGCCCAGGTGGAGGCCAGCCGTGTCATTGAGGAGCTGGGAACCACCAGTAAATTGGCCTCTGCCAAACGCAGAGGCCGTGTAGGGACATATGGGGTAAGGCGGTCCCGAAGGTATGAGGGCCCCAGGCCGCACAAAGCCTTAAAAGTTAATACCCATACCTTGTGGATGATTCGGAATTCCACTGGGAGCCAGTGCAGCTGGCGTAGTACAGGTTGAATATGATCACGGTAGGCACCTCCTGTAAGTAAGCGCGCTGCCACATGCTGGACCAGCTTTAACTTCTGGATCAGGCGCAAGGGCAGGCCAGCGTAGAGTGAATTACAATAGTCTAGCCTGGAGGTGACTGTTGCATGGATCACAGTGGCCAGGTCCGCTTGGGAGAGGAAGGGGGCCAGCCATCGGGCCTGACGGAGGTGGAAAAACATCCCTATTGGTGAGTTCCTTTATGTACCTGTAAATCTTTTAAGCATATGCTTAGGGAACTTTTTTCCCCAAGAGACCTATGATATTCTTGAAAAACAAATTCTACTGATGTAGCTGTTTCAGGGCAGTTTATAAACAACACTTCATATTTGTATTTCAAACTTCCAGCTGTGAGAACTATGACTTTTGAAAATTTCAGCAGCATTTCTGCTGTAGAAAATTCTTATGATCAAGATGCTTCAGAATACTTTTTCACAGTGACTTCCACCGGGGTTCAGACTCTCGACAAACACAAATAGAGCTGTAAAAGGGTATTCATAAATGATGCATTATTTCCTGCAAGTGTTAGAAGACAAGGACATCTAGCTTATACTTTTCAGAAACCATATTCTGGAATGTGTTGATCTTGACAATTTGAGTGTAACATCTGATTATTGTAAAACTGGAAATTTTCTTCCCAGTAAGCTAAGCAAATTCAAATGCCATACTGATGTCTACAATTGCAATAGCTTTAAAAGTAACCCTGAAATGCCCATTTCTTGGTAAAATTCACAAATTTCAGTGCGAGATTAATTGAAGTGATCAGTATGCCAGGGTATTAATGATAATGAGATAATGGTAAACCTTCTGGATTTGGAATAGGGGCGAGTTTATACATGATGCAGATTGTAGAAAAACCATATAATACAATGAAATTCATGATCCAGGATCTCAGTAAAAGGGTTTTTAGTCCATGCATTGGTTCTTCATGAGTAGCATTCATGCACAAAATGCAAATCTGTGCCATAGATTGGTGGCATATAAGCACAGTATACAAAGAATGGTAAATAAGCAGACCCTACCTTGTTAACAAGATGATCTTATAAATCTGACTTATTTCTATAAGAAAGACTGGGTTGCTTTTTCAGTTGTAACATCCTCCAAATTCTTTAATTTCTGCAAGTGGGTATGGGATTATCAAAACGTATTTTCATGTGTGTGAGCTGCTATAGAACCAGGGCTGTTTGGTCAATGAATTGCAAAATTAACATAGGAAGCAGTAACATAGTAAACATAGTAAAAATATACTCACCTAAATAAGATCTGCTTTCCAAGCCACTTTCTGGTTGTTGTTCTAATATTGTTTTGATGTTGCTCGGTTTAGGTTGAAATATAAATTTCTTTAACTATGCCAGTTGTTGCTTATTACCAACCTTTATCTTGGGCTCAGTGCTTGACCACTGGGGAATCCATTCCATAGCCAATGTGCTCAAAGTTTTGTATGGACCCACAGAGAACCAAAAGTCAATTGTCTCCAATGTTGGTACAACCTTGGATATCAGAGCAGTGCCCAGAGGGAAAAAAAGAAATAAGGACTCTGCTGAATCTCAACAAGGTGGAGCCCACACCTGTCATGGGACATGCAAATTCATTTTTGTTGGAGTATTATGCAAATTTATATGTTTGCAATTGCCATGCACAGATTAAAAACAAGGACCACTTGGAAAATTATTTTTCCCCTAAGCATCATTTGCTTGTGTTTAAGCCACAGAGTGTTTTTGCATGGAAAATCCTGCTGCTTGGTGCAGCAATACTCAGTATGATGCCGGGCCTCAAAGCCAAAAATTTTATAACCTAATTGACAACTATGCCTTGACATAGTTAAGGTTCTTTTTCATGTATTTAATATATAATAAGCTGTTCATTATATTATAGCTTACTTTCCCCATGCTTTTCATTTTTTTAAAGTTACAATTGGCTTTTGGGGGGAGCCTATTATTTTCAGGGTCACTCCCAGTTGCTTGCAATATGTAATGTGCACAGAAAGTCTTCTCTGGCTTGTGAAAGTTCAGTACAACCCTACAGGACACTGGGGTGCTAAGAACTGGACTGTGTCATATTCGTCCTATCAGAAAGCAAACTTATCTGGGTCTGAAGTTTAGTGCTGTTTGTTTAAGCCTCAGCATATGGTCTCTTCACCTTCCCTTGGATAAAGGTAGAAAAGAAGCTGAGAAGAAATTATCTGGTCATTCTTGGTAACCAGACTTCTTCTACTTTTTATTATAGAAGTTATCTTACTATCATTAGTAAAAGGCATCTTTGTTTGGAGACTCAGATCATTCAATCTCAGAGGTGGAGCTTCCATGGGGCGGCTTGGGGACAAATGCCCTGAGTGGCCACCGTCAGCCATGGGGGGTGGAAAATTGCCCCCCATATGGTCACACCCCTGCCTTGCCGCCACTGCTCTGGGGCTCTAAAAGCCCCATTGCCCCCCTCCCCCCAGCTAACCCTCTCAGGCTCCCCCCCATAAAGAAGCCAGGGTCCATGGAGCTGCACCATGGGCCCTCTCCTGCCTCCCCCCACCCCTGTGAGGATGCTCAGGTTCTGCCACCCCACCGTAACCTACAGCTTCCCACCATCCCCCACCCCACTCATTTTCTAACCTTTCCCCACCCCTGCCCTCACTTTGCCTCCCTCTCCCTCTCCAATACTAACTCCCAACTTTCATCAACTAACCTTCCGACACTTTCTACCCTCCCTCCCTCCCAATACTAATGTTTCCACCTTACCCCCACCCCTAGTCACACCTTCCAGTTCTCCCCACCGAAGCCTTACCTGCTAACGCTCCCCTGCTCCAAGCCTCACCTTGCCACTCTCCCCACATCAATACTAACCTGCCGATCCTCCCCACCTCATACTTCACTACCAACCCTCTCCTGCCCTAGTCACAACTTCCAACCCTCCCACCATCCAAAGCCTTACCTTTTAACCCTCCCCCACCCCAACCCTCCCCCTGCCCTATTGCTGGGGAGATCCTTTCTCTTCCACCCTTTTCTAGGGCCCATTGCATCTCTCCAGCAATGGGCTTTGCTCCTAGTAGATTGCTTGGTTGTGGTAAGGAAGGGTGGTGGAGGAGGCGGTGTGTGTGTGGAAAACTCAGATTCTGTCCTGGAATCCATTCTTCCTAGCTATGCCTCTGTTCAATGTTGTAGCTTTTGGTTCAGCTCCACATTGGGCTGGGGTGTGATACCTCTTGTTTTTGTTACTGTAAAGGTTAGTAAGCTGGTCCAGTACCACTCAAAACTGGTTCAAATCTGATTCACAAGGGACAACTTTCTTAAGATTCCACAGCAATGCTGGTTTGCAGAATGGGTTCAAGCAAATTAATGGGTGCATCTTATTGCTGACATCAGCCATAAACCCATAAATACTGTGGTACATGAATAAAACAAAAATGAAAAAAACTTTAAACATCACAGGGTTGGATCCAACCAGCGTTTTTTTCCGGTAGAAAAGGGCAGAGAGGGTTCCCTCTGACCACAAAAAAAAAAAAAAATAGTCTGAGTTCATGAGGTCTGCAGGCAAAAGCCATGTGGGAATCAAATGTAAAAAGTAGAGGAACTGAACATGATTGTGCAAAAAAGCTAGCTGGATCCACTATACTATATTTGAATTTATACTGCTAAATTACTAGGAATTATTTATATATTTATTTAAAATGCATAGTCTCAAGAAAGGAGGGTCCTTTGGGGCAGCTTGTATTAAACAGTAGCTCATATAATATAGAACAAATCCATAAAAAATCAAAGAACAATGTTAAAAGTGATTATCAGAAGGGTAAAACACACAATATTAAAGCAGCAGCAACAAATAATTGCTTTTAAAAGAGCTAAGTCAAAAGCACACAATACACAGCAACAAAATTACTCAGTTTAAAATGAGTTCAGAAGAAATTAACCAGGACGAACAATCAAACAACAATAATCAGTAAATATTAGCAGTCTAGGATATTAAAATACAATATTCTATGGCTTTGGGCAGTGGTGGGATTCAAGTAATTTTACAACCGGTTCCGGTGGTTGGTTTCAAATAATTTAACTACTGGTTGTTTATAAACACCATTTTAACAACCGGTTCTGCCGAAGTGGTGCGAACTGGCTGAATCCCAACACTGGCTTTGGGGGAAGGTACTCTATAACTGAGGTGCCACTACAGAAAAGGCCAAAGCCTTCATTTTGTCAATAGTACAGAATAAAATGGTGGCACATGAACTGGAACTTGGAAGATAATCAAAGGCCGTTTCCGCACGGCCCATTTATGACGGCCTGGGGGTGCCAAAAAAGGCGCCCCCGGCATCTATTCTACAGGCGCGCGCTGCTGCAGCGCGGCAGCGGCGGAACTGACTCTTCTTCCCTCCCCAGGGCGGCGTCAAGCCGCCATAAAACTAACAACCCTTTAAAGAAGGGTTGTTGTTGGGAAGGGAAAGGCGTCTTCCCTGCTTGGCGCCGAACAGCGCCTCGAAGGAAGGCGGCGCTGTCTCCGTCTCCGCCCTACTCACGGTGTCGCTCCTGAAATTAAGCCCTGCTTGGGGCGTCGCAGCCCAGCCCGCACTGTAGATCACGACCTCCAGGAGTCGGAGGGCAGCGTGAAGCGGGGCTGCGTGCCCGCAGGCGACGACTGCGGCCTGCCCGATAATGGCCAGCGAGGGCGCAGAGGCGGACTCCGTCGCGGACGCTTAGCCTGCGATCTGCCCGGCCTCCCGGCTTCTCCCGTTAAGCATGCTTGCATCGCGAATGGGCTTCAGACTCTCGCCGCCCGCACTCTTGGCGGCGTGGGGGCGCAAGGAGGCCGTGCAGAAACGGCCAAAGTTGTTAAGTAGATGGGCACATTGAAAATTAAATGGGGGAGACCTTTAAGCAGGTGCTTAATTATCCTGTGAAACCAGTGGAACTTCTAAAAATACTTAACTTTGTCTGGCTTGTTCTTATTAGTAGACTCACTGCTGCAAGTTAAGGATGAGCCATACTTACTTCACCTGTGTACATTTAAGTTGGTTTTCAGCTTTTGACTGACCATCAATTTCATTTCATAGTTCACTGTTTTTGCCAATAGATGTCAGCAGCAAGTTACCTTACCTGTCTGCATTAGTGGGAAGCCATCAATGTACCAGAGAACTGTTAAATGGTTATGTCTCTCTGTTTCCTTATCAGACTCTTAAAATTTAGTCAATTGTTCATGGTTCTTGGGGACTGAAGTAATCTTACTTATCAGTGTCTCATTTGTATTGATTTTCTCCCCCACAATAAAATAGTTAGCATTCAGTGAGCCTATTCAGGTGGCCAACTATCCTGTGTTCCCTTCTTATATAGCTTGGACATACATAACGGGGAGGGTGGCTACTAAATGATAAGGAAAAATTGACTACACATGTTTTACTTTGCGTTCTGCATAAGTGCAAACAACCTTACTCCTTTTTGTCTACACTGGTGTACTCTGTAATGCAACCCAAGAAAGTAAATAAGTTTTCAAAGACCATAATTTGGACATACCAGATGCAAGGACATGCCATTTTGAGAATTCAGATCACTTGCGAATTACAGTGCTTCTTTCCTTTTCACCAAATATTCTGTCTTGAATAATTGGAGCAGTAGTGATTGCCTTCCTCTTGCACTCCCTTTCTGTCTGGGAACTGATTCTGATTATCTGTCTGGAGGATTAAAAAAATACTCTTCACTTTTCTGTTCCTATTTGGGGATGCCAAAGACATCAGCAAGATGGAACAGTTCAAAGAGCTACCCAAAGAGATACTGCTTTGCTAAAGAAGGTTCTTTCATCAGCATTTCAGAGCAGAAAGGTTCTGAAATCTGGTAATAGATTCAAAGGCATGAAACTCCACAAGGCTTAATTTATAGCCAAATCTTTCAGAACAGCTAAGGAAATGGATGCTAATTGCAGGTTCTTATGAATTATTCAGATAACTCTAATGAATATTCACAAACAGAGCAATGGATGCCCTAGTAAACTATTGTTACACAAAGCCAGCCATGAACAAGTAGTAAAGAACACATAATAAATGTAGAATCATATTCAATTGTTGATATCTTAGTACCAGCTTAAAAACTAGCACACGAGTATGGTAAGAACCAAGTTTCTTTAGAAAAGAAGTCGTAAGTTGCAGATGAGCATCCCACAAAATTTATTAGCTGTTTTCCTGCTTCATAGTATTCTGAATATGTCTAGGAATAAGATGTTCAAAAAGTTTTTGATAGCTGCTGTGGTTTCTCCAAGCTCTTCATTTTCATTTTTGAAAAAAGACTAAAATCATCCTAGTAAGGTATTTTTGCTGCCTCCGGTTTTCAAAGCACAGGTAACTTAATAGACATATTTAAATGGGTTCAGTAGGTTCAAAATTGTGGTTTGGTGGAGTCTCCTTCTTTGGAGGTTTTAAAGAGAGGCTGAATGGTCATCTGACAGGAGTGATTTGACCGTGTGTTCCTGTATTACAGGGGGTTAGACTTGATGGCCCTTGGGGTCTCTTCCAACTTTATGATTCTTTGATCTGTTTCTTCTGTGGTTACTGGTAGCCTTGCTTGTCTACTATCCAGGCAAAGATTCTTAAACCATGCATTCTGCTCCCTCTAATTGGCAGGAATGTCAGTTTTCCAAGAAGCTGAGAAGTGAAAAGACTTTTTCCCTGACATTGAATTTAATTGTTCCCAAATTGATTGTGATTCTGAGTGAGTAACCAGAACCCAAGTTAGGGAGTCTGCACATGTCTAACATTTGAAAGGGAGCAGATGTGGTAACAGTTGTTATAAAATGAGGTTCTTTCTGTTCCCTCAGTTGAAACAGCAGTATAAGTCTGAAGGCCAGAGGCATATGGGGGGGGGGAATGGCACCTAGAGACAACATTTGCTCTGGGTGCCCCGCACATCCATGCCCACACCTCCATCCATCAGAGCCCCCTGCATCTCCCTGCCAGGGAAGGCAGGACTGGGAGCCCCGGCGGCCAGCTCAGCTTCTCAGAGGCAAGAAGCTGAGCCAGCCACTGGGGCTGCAGTGGCTCCCTCCCAGTCCTTCCCTCTCCCATCTGGGGAAGGCAGGACTGGGCACTCCAGGGCTAGCTCAGCTTCTCATCTTTGGAAGGAGGCGAGAAGCTAAGCCAGCTGCTGGGGCTGCAGGGGCTCCCTCCCAGTCCTTCCCTCCCCAGCTGGGGAAGGCAGGACTGGGAGGCAAGATTCTCCCTACCTCCGCCCATCAGAGGCCCCTCTCCAGGCATGCCAGCAGGGGAGAGGCCTCCTGCGGTGCACAAGGCCTCTTCCCTGCTGGCATGCCTGTCAGGGAGGCAGGGGCTCCAAGTCCTTTCCTCCCCAGCCAGGGAAGGCAGGACTGGGAGCCCTGGTGGCTGGCTCAGCTTTGTGCCTCTGTCGAGAGGCGAGAAGCTAAGCCAACTGCCAGGACTGCAGTGGCTGCCACTCTTTTCCTCCACAGCCAGGGAAGGCAGGACTGGGAGTTCCAGCGGCTGACTCAGCTTTGCGCCCCCAGCTGGAGGTGAGGAGCTGAGGGCTATGCCTGTCAGAACACAAATTTCAAGGGCACAGAGTAATACCTAACACGGCATTCAGAGCCAATGGAGCAACTCTAATTGCAAAGACTGTGGCTTTATCAAAGCTGGAGGATTTACAAGCCTAGCTTTACATAAAAACACAAAGGGGAATGGTGAATTTAATACTCAAAAGTTGGATGCAGGCAGAATGCTTCTGCCACAGCTGGTGTGATCTCCTTTCTCTGTGGGCCACAGCTCTGGCGGCCATCTTGGAATTACCGTATATACTCGAGTATAAGCCGAGGGAGGCTTTTTCAGCATTAAAAAATGTGCTGAAAAAGTCAACTTTTACTCAAGTATATACAGTAGTGAGTTTATTAGTACACAGCAATGATGGTAATGGCATGCAGCTGTGATACAAGATAAGAAAATATTTATAGGATACTTCAGCCAATGGTGGACAGCACAAAGAAGGGGAAGAAAATGTCAGACAGCAAGTGGCAAGAAACAAAAGTGAGAGCTTCAAAATTGCACGGGAGAAATAAAACATTTCCTGATAACTGAACAGCAATCAGGAAATGTTTAGAAAACATTTCAGGGGAAAAGTCTGTTAGTGTAGCGTTTCCAAATAAAACAATTTTGGGCTGAAATAAAATGTTTTGAAAATGTTTTTGGAGAAAAAAACTGCAGAACTCATCCCCAAAAACTTCTATTTCCATCCTCAAGAGGTTTTATTTGTGTTGTGTGAAAATGGTCAGTATGACATCAATTCCTCTTCATTTGTTTCCATTTGTTTCATTAGAAACTATGGCCCTTTTCGCACGGCCGCCGAGCGGGGGTGCATTGGCATAAACAATGCCGATGCACTCACCCAGGACCATTTGCACTGATGGTCCCGGTAGGGGTGCAGGGGAAAGCACAGCCTTCGTACAGGCTGCACCTTCCCCAACCAGCTTACCTGCTCCTGCTGGCTCCCATCGCATTGTGGAGGCCAGGGGACAGACACCCCTGGCCAGAGTGATGACTCTGGAGACGGAGGCCAGGGGGCGTGTCCCCTGACCTCCACAACATGATGGAAGCCAGCAGGAGCAGGTAAATCGGTTGGGGAAGGTGGGAGGGAAATGTTGCCTTCTATCTGCTGCCGTTCGCACGGCAGTGGGTGCAAGGCGCCACTTTTGAAAAACCTCGCTCATGGAGCGAGGTTCAAAAGTGGCGTTTCTGCGCTGCTTGGGCGGTGTGAGCACAGCACTGCTGTGTTGCTGCAGAACCTGATGTGTGAACACTTTCCCATGGATGGCATTTTTGCCTTCCCTGGGGCACTGTATTCTGCCCGTGTGGAAACAGCCTATAGGTGTATCTGTTTCGCTTCCCATCAAATTGTGCTAAAAATCTCAGGGACTGTACCTGATATCTGAGGTACCCAAGCTGCAAAGTTACAGGCCTATGGAATACAGTGTTCTTGTTTTAACATCAGTTCAGCTTCTGGCTCACAAAGTGAGCAAAAGAGGGTGTTTGACCAAGTAAAGTAATGTGGCAGAACAGGCCCAGAATCTTGCACTTGGAATACATGTTGTCACATAATCACAGTAACGCAGAGAAGGAAGACAACATGTTGACAAGCATGGTAAAACTGGTGCTGAAAAGAAGGGAACGGACATCAAATTATCTAAAAATGACACTTCAGCAAAGTGTCTCTCAGACACTTCAGCAAATCATACTGCCATACAGAACAGCTGAACATTTTATTATTTATTACAATATATTTATTTAAGATATTTTAAGGGTGCCTTTCTATACAATTTAGGTCTCCCAGAGTGTTGAACAATAAAAAAAATCTTCAAAACAACTAAAACAAAGCACCTAGAGACATGAAAAGAACGGAGAATGGGAAGCATAGTAGCAAACAGTTGCTAGTAGTAAAGCAATTAACAGGAACTTGTAAATGCAGAGTCTAATGCAGGGGTAGGGAACCTGCGGCTCTCCAGATGTTCAGGAACTACAATTCCCATCAGCCTCTGTCAGCATGGCCAATTGGCCATGCTGGTAGGGGCTGATGGGAATTGTAGTTCCTGAACATCTGGAGAGCCGCAGGTTCCCTACCCCTGGTCTAATGAGAGAAACAAATTTGCATTGCAAGAAAATGATTTTTCTCTGTTAGCATATATAGACTCCAGGCTCTGTTTTCTAAGTCACAGAGGTAGCACAACTGTTGAGAGATTAAGTCATTCTTCTGGAATTGGGTAGGTGACATTTTTCCTGATATGGAGGTAAATGACATCATGGCAAATAACATCCCATTAATCCTTACTTGAAGGGGCAGGACATTTTTTCTCCAGGTTGTTGGCAACCCCTTGGCATAATGTTGGGCACAGGCAGACCTGTTATTATAATCTACATTGGCAGCAACATTTGCTAATTCTTCTGTTTGCACAAAGTGCCTGTCATCTTCATTTGCTGACTCCTTCCTCTTCCTGTTGCCTTGTGTAGCTCTGGAAAGCAGACAGTATAAGCAGCCAGACCCCTCCTCAAACTAAGGAATGCCATAAAGACATGGGGACCAAAGACTGGTATAAGAACAAGACACTGCTCCACATGAAATGGACGCCTCTCAGCAAATTTTGGGATCTATTTTGTGCATCAAGCATGGGCAAGAAGGCAAAAGGTATGCCTGACTGAAAAATGTGTGTGGTCTCTCTCTATTGCTCCTGGAAACACTGGTCATTTTTATTGCTGCTTCCTTGGACATCTCTTCAATACTGGTAACTGTCTCTAAACCCTGAAATGCTATCCAACTTCCTCCCTTTTCCGTAGTCAGCTCTTATAGTATGCCTTGTGGGTGTTTGTTGCTTATAAAATATATTCCTTGTTTTTTGATATTTTATTAATAGAACTCAGTTGTTCAACTGCCTGTTCATTTGAGAGTTTTCACCCAGGATTATCCTCATATACATAGGTCATCGATCCCAGTCATCTCTCTTGAGCCTAGGGCCGTGGTGGCGAACCTTTGGCACGCCAGATGTTATGGACAACAATTCCCATCAGCCGCTGCCAGCCCCTGCCCCTGATAACAGATTTTTTAAAATTACTGACTTTTTATCTAGCTGTGGGGGATTTGTTTTAAATGTCTGCCCTGAGTTGTGGTGAAGATCTACAGTTGGCTTCCTAAATATTAGTAGGCCCAAACATGTTATGTCAGGTTAAGTCATACTCAAGATACACAAAAAGAAGTACTTTTTCACTCAAAGGGTAACTGATTTTGAATTCACTTCTTAGTTGGCTTTTAAAGGATTTAGGCAAATTCATGGGTCCTTCAATTACAGCGCCTAAACAGAACCCACATGTTCAGAGATCCAGTTAGCCTATTAATAGTGTTGGAGGACAACAGCAGGCTTCTGGGAGTAGCTGGTATACCATTACTGTGTGAAACAGGATGTGGAATTAGAGGGACCATTGTTCTGATCCAACAATGGTTGCTCTTATTTCCTTGCAGGTCAGGACATCTGTCTGATCTGACTGACTGCTATTGGCCTCATACTTATCTGGCTTCACTTTGCCTTGCTGTGCTGTTTCTACACCTGAATATTTTTACTTCATCTTGACTTATTCTCTTGGTCAACTGACTTGATATAGGTCATTTCTCCACTCACCATTTGTTGCACACTACTCGTGGCAAGTAATCCAGGGGCCTGCTGCATTCCCCACTACCTCAGTGGCGACAACGCAGCGACCCCGATTTTGCCACTCCTTCCCACTCAGTGCGTGTTATTTCTGCTCCTGGATGGTCAAGCAGCTTTTGGAAAACCCTGCGCCAAGCGCGGGGGAGTGGGGAAACCCGGGGGGTGACTCCGGGTTTGAGTTTCCCGCTGTTGTGGGTGACATGAAGCCCTCCGTCCAATCAGGCCACAGCAGGTTGTGCACAATGCACGTGCACCCTTCTTCTTTTTTTTGCACTAAAAATCCACATCTACACATTGATCTGAGGCTATGGGGACAATACAAGGGAACAGTACTTCATTTGCATTTCCCCTAAGTAACCAGCAGTGGCTGTATAGTGTAGCTGGTTAAGTGTTGTGCTGGTGAGCAAGAGCTTGTCAGTTCAAGTCCACCCAGGGACAGGAAAGTCTTTTTAATTTTTTTACAGGCATGAAGGAACTGGGGCCGATTTTGGATTGTTTGAATAAATATGAAACTCCTGCTTTTGGCTTGCAGCGACCCTTTAAAAATAACACTGCATTGGTCGATGCTGCCATTTGGGTCAAAACGTGCAGCCCGATTCCAATCCAAGCCCGGCTGAGTTTAGAGCATGGGATTGCAGGATGTGAGGGCGATCTGGCTGCGACATCTGTCACCCCATTGATCGCCAGGGTTGATTCGGCTGATCTGGCTGGCTAGGCGGGTGTCCCCTACCTCCCTCACCGCTCCATGTGCGTCCCTCCCGAAGCTGCGCGCTCGGTGGAAGAGGACGACCATCCCAGATAGAAGGAGTGTACCGTTCTTCGGTCAAGGGTATACGATAGCTGCATGGGATTGCAATGGACTGACTGTGGCTGGCCAGGGGAAAATACATCTTTTGCTTGGCAGCCTGAAATCAGCCGAGCAGGGAAGACGAGCGCTGGTCATTGGCATGGACATTTCCTTTGCAGGCTGCTGGGTGCCTCCTGCTGCTCCCCCCGCCCCCCACAATTCCTCTGGCTGGCTGAGTGCCTCCATAAATCAGGATGACCAGAGGTTAACCAGATCTCACTCCCTAACAAAGGCGCATCACAAAATCCAACTCAGACCCCCCCAGCAGCCTCACTCCGCTACCCCACCCCCACCTGGCAAGTGAGAAAGGACAAGGCTGTTTTTATAAGCCGTTTCTTTGTCTTCTCATTGTGTAAAGTGTCGGTCTGCGCATGCTCGCATGGACATGATTCTGACAGGGGAAAAGTTTTTTAAAAAGAACTGCCCAGCAGCAGCAGCAGCCAATCAAGAAGCCCCTGAGCGGATCCACGAGCAGTGGGGAATTCAGCATGGCTGCTGCGTCGCCAGGAGTAGGATTCATTTGGCTGCAGTGGGGACCATGACACCGCGCTGAAAGGGTCCCAAATCAAATCAAACCAGTTTGTACCACCTTCATTTTCTCTGTGGGGAAACACCCATAGTTGCATACTTCGGAAGTAAAAATGAAAAACTCCTGGGGCTGAAGTAGAAATTTCGAAGGTGAGGTGAAGAGTTTCCCTCTGCCACTTTGCATGGATTCATCGTTTCATTCAACTGTGCTGCAATTATTACAAAGCAGCACAGTAATCCCTTACAAAACAGCATCCTGTGATCTCTGACATGAAGACCTTGACTTCCTCCATATAGATATGCTGAACAATTCCAACTGCAACCTTTCATCCCCCCCACTTGCCTATTCTTGTTATTTACTTTTACATTAAATGAATCCTGCAGCCAGCTTTTTATCCTAACACGGTTATGAACAAGACCAATCTATTGAATTTATTTAGTGCATCTTTCCAAGCCTATCTATATCAGGGAAATCAATAGTACACCTGAAAGGGGGATTAGCCAATTGCTTTGGTTCAGTGACCTAATTCTTATTTGAATTTCAACTGTCTGCCTTTCTCTTGCTTGACAGCATCAGCATTAATATAGAAAGGGAAAATGCAGGGGGTTATATAGATTGTCCCCGAATTATGAGACATAGATCAGCTGAATTACTTTAAAATGAATTGTAAATGAGCATTTGTTTATCTCTTACAGACAATTATTTGCCCTGCTCTTGCGTGAGCTCTCTGGGGAAAAAGAGGAGCAGGGTTTCTAACTTTTATCATATCACTAAACGTTAATGATTCCATAGTGCTTATTGACAGTGGTCTTGATTGTTCTACAGGTATCAGTATGCCTGATACCAAAGTATTCAAAAAACGTGGGGTGGATGCACTGAGTAAAGGCAACCAATCCACTTTTACACCCTGGGGGCTCACACACTTGTCCTAAGACAGCAATGGATTTTCAATCTTTACAATAAAAATTCTTGAGTTTACATACATACAAAAGTACTTCTTGAATCTCTAACCCAAATAATGCTTTCAGCTTACAATATACACTCACATATAACTACAATGTGTGTAATACAAATATTAGCAACATGTAAATAATCTATCATCATTCCACAATCATGTTTGGGTTTGGGCTGACCAAACTCTGGGGCGTTTGATTTCGGAATTCCTTCAATGGCCCAATACTTATAACTCTGTTATACAAAACTCTCAAAAGAAGTGTGTATTAATAATATTTGACTCTGACTCTTCTGGGACAACAGCTGATCGCTTTCTCACGTGCCCTGTCCCTACCATCGGAATTCCTAGACAAGGTGCAGATATGGCCGGATGTCTGCTTTCATGAAATTAAGGCCCACCATATAAGATGACTGAAATGGGGGAAAGCCCCTGGCTCAGATTATATCCCCCCAGAAATTTTAAAGGAAAACATAGAATGGTGGGCACAGTGCCTAGCTGCAATATTTACATATATTGATAGAACAGGATGAATTCCCAAAGCCTGGAATTTAGCTATTATCATTCCTATTTTCAAAAAAGGAAACAAAGACGATCCAGCTAAATATAAGCCAATTAACTTTTTGAATATTATCAGCAAACTGTATGCAGGACCGATAAGTTAAAAACATGGCTTGAACAAGAACAGGTAATTGCCATCGAACAAGCAAGCTTTAGAGAAGGGAGATCTACTTCAGAACACTGCTTGATCTTACAACATCTAATCGAAAAATATTCATCCCCAGGACCCACATCACTCTATGCTGCTTTTATAGACCTAAAACCAGCATTTGATCTCATTTCCAGTGAAAAACTGTGGCAAAAATGAAACAGACATAGACAGAAGGTTATATTTTTTATTCTTCTTCATGACAACTCCTCTCTAAGAGTGAGATGTAACCCAAATGGTCGATTAACAGATGCAATAAGAACTTATAAAGGCGTTAGACAGGGTTGTCTTTTAGCTTTTTAGCTCCCACCCTGTTCAACTATTATATCGACGATATAGTGGAGCATCTAAGGAAAACGACACACATCCCCCTAAGCTTGCCACACAACTTCTGCCTATATTGTTATATGCTGATGATGCGGTCCTTTTGGCCAGAATACCTGTAGGCCTCAAAAGAGCGCTACACTCTTTTGCATCATATTGTGAGAAAGAGAAGAAGAAGAAGAACAGTTTGGATTTATATCCCCCCTTTCTCTCCTGCAGGAGACTCAAAGGGGCTTACAATCTCCTTGCCCCTCCACCCTCACAACAAACACCCTGTGAGGTAGGTGGGGCTGAGAGAGCTCCGAGAAGCTGTGACTAGCCCAAGGTCACCCAGCTGGCGTGTGTGGGAGTGCACAGGCTAATTTGAATTCCCCAGATAAGCCTCCACAGCTCAGGCGGCAGAGCTGGGAATCAAACCCGGTTCCTCTAGATTAGATACACGAGCTCTTAACCTCCTATGCCACTGCTGCTCAAGAGGAGCTGACAATTAACTTTGATAAAACCAAGGTCACAGCTTTTGGTAAACATCCCAAAAAAAATGATCTGGAAAGTTACCTGGGGATAGTGGTTCAGTCAACAGGCTCGAATGCAGAACATATAAAAATGGTAATGGGTAACGCAGAGCAGACAACAGGTGCAGTTTTAAGATTTTTTTGTACTAATGGAGGGCATTATGTACCAGCTGCCATCCAACTTTATCAAGCAAAAATCCTGACACAACTCATGTATGGAATTTACTACAATAAAAAACAGCAGCAGATAATATCGTTAGAGAGAACCCAAAGTAAATTCCTGAGAGCCATTCTACAGGTTCCGTCTGGTGTACTGAACACCGTTTTAAGATTAGAGAGGGGTCAAATGAAAGTTTTTTTTTAATTATCAGTTTTTTTAATTATCAGTTTATCAATGGCTTAATGTTTACACAAACCATAAAGGACTCTGGCCTCTAATAGGCCAAGACTCTTTTCAAGCTAGATGGATGTGTGAGGTTAGGGAAGGCCTGCACAAAAGAGGTATATCACCTAGCACTCTCTTGACACAAGACTTGTCCTCTGATAAGACTACAGTCAAGCTGAGAGTCCAAGATATGGCTCATCAACAAAATATAACAGCATCCTCTAATTTTAATTTTAAACCATCCAGTAAATATATTCTGGGTTCTTCCCCCTATCTATATGACTTGGACATTCAGTCACTTAGGAGGGCCTTCACACTTGCCAGATGTGATGTCCTTCCCTCAGCAATGCTAGAGGGCAGATATAAGAAAATTCCATACATGGACAGGCTGTGTCCATGTGAAATGCGGGAAATAGAGACCCTGATACATATCTTCTTATGATGCCCCATTCATAACGAAATGATGGAAAATCTATTTGTCTCTCTCCCAGCAACAATTTTTCTTGGCCCCGAGGAATGCGCCATGAAAAGGCTACTAGAAGAAACTAATGCTAATATTACCAGAGTGGTGGCAAAATTCAGCACATATGTTGTTAAAAGGCATGGACAAGTAGGGCAATAAGAGTATGAAGACTAGATTTCTATTTTATACCTTGTTTAAATATTATTCCAGTTTTTAATCTGAGCTTACATTAGGGTTTAAACATTCGGTTTTTGGTAATTGTGAGAAGGAGCCACCTAGCAGCGGTCGTGGTAACAGCAGAAGCAGTTAAAGAAAAGAAAACACAGGAACCCAGGCGTTGTTCACTTCAAAGAACAGAAGGGTTTTATTCCTTGTTTCCAAAAGCACAAAACAGTCTGACAGAGTGCAGCGCAGCAACTGTATAACCAAAGCACGCATAGACCAAACTGTTCTGTGCATATACATAGAGACATACAACCAATCAGGGAGCAGTGATGCAATCACACATGATGTGCTTAGTCATGGTTGCATCACCCACTGAAACTAGGTGAAAGGTGGAGTATTGCATCAGCCAAGCTGTCAAGTAGATTTTGGTGATCTAACTGGGTCAACCTGTCAAGTCCTAACACCCTCTTCCCAAAACTACTACTATGACAGCACCTTTATTACTTTCAGCTGTTCCTTAACATTGTCTGATGCTTATTCTTGTGACACACAGCTTTAGGTAAACACAATATCAGCAACATTTCGCTTCTACTGTCTCAACATAGGCAAGTTGAATAGTTCCATTGTTCTGTACTGAGCTCTCTAACATTCTGGTACTTTTACTCCTATGTACTCCTTAGTTCTTGTCTTCATGTTTTGCAGTCTCTGCTAATGCGATGCAGGTCTGTGAATCATCAAACACGTATTTATAGGCTTCTTTATGGGATCTCACTCTAACTCAAGTTAGCAGTGTCTTCAACCCAAAGTAGTTCTGGAACATGTTTTCCAGACAATGCGATGAAACTCAGCCTCAGAAGTGGACAGGCTGATTGTGGTCTGTTTTTTCCTAGAACACCAAGGTGATAGCTACATCCTCACCATACTGAATGACAAAAACCAGTAACAGGACTTCCTGTCACCACAGTCTGCAATGAACCATATCTGCAATAGCACACAACTCTGTGCTTTCAATGGACTGGATCAGTAAAACCATGATCAGCAGTTCCTTTTAAGTACCTTAACCACACGCTTAACACCCTCCCAATCATGTTTGCTGGGCTTGCGTAGCTTTTCTGCTTAGTGCACTAACAGCAAACGGGGCCATATCTGGGCGTGTCCAGTTAGGATATATGTAGGAGACTACCTACAACAGATTTATACAGTTCAGATTGTTGAACTCCTCACTTTCACTATTACTTTCTGAAAGTCTAGGGACATTGGTGTTGTGGCAACCCTTTGCCTTTGACAATCTAGTCTTTGCAACACCAATTCATTTATTTTGTTCTTCTGACTCAGGAGATAACCTTGCTTTGGTGTAGATATGACATCAATACTCTCAAGTAAATGTTTGATAAAACCTAAGTCCTTTAGAACATATGCATGTCACTGTGAGTTGTTTGTACAATTTGTCCGCAATTGTTGTGTAAGATCTTGCACACACACATATGTCATCAACATAAAGAAGAATGACCTCGCCTTGATTCTTTTTAGTCCCCCTGATGTATAAACACATGCATCAGCAACAGACTTCTTAAACCCTGAAGTTTAAGCAATAGTACTGTTCAGTTCATTATACCAGTTAGCACCAGCTTTGTCCTTTTGAAACTGCATACAAAGAACGATGCAAAAGATAAACAGTATTTGCGGTCTGGCGCTTCCTTCATACCCTGGTGCATGGCTTCAGATAAATTATGGCTTCCTTCAGATTTAGCGATTTAAAAAAGCACACTGGAAGCTCATAATGCTTCACCATAAAAGCCTTTTGCTGTACTAGCTAATGCAAGCATAGCTCTCAAAGACTCAGGTCGAACGTCGTGGGAGAATAGGTTCTGGTCATAATTCAGCAAACGGTCTTAAGCATAAACCCCTGGGCGACAAGCCTTGCTTTCATACCTTTGAGTACCATTTGGCGAAACTCTTTTCTTCCGAAACACCCACTTTGACCCAATTGCCTTCCTCTCCTTCGCAGGCAAAACAGTCTTGCCCAGTAAACACGCTGTTGTTGCACTAAGGTTTTATACTCACATCAATACGCCATAGCTTCACGCCAGAGCTCTATTTCAGGCTGGGCGGTAGCTTTAACATCTCTTTATAGAGACTTGGCTCTGATACCTGTGCTTTGTAACCAGAAACATAGAGCGCTTTTGAGAAAACCACATACCTGTCAGGAGAATTATCCCTTTTGTAGACCTATCAGAGGTAATTACGAGGCACTTTAATTTGTTTCTCATCTTCTTCAGCTACTGCACCTTTAGTGTCACTGTCATCTTGCAGCCCTTCCCCCTTCTCAGCTTTCTTTCCTTGGACGCTTTGCCACTACTGGAAGCAGTTATTGACTTTGAAAGCTGCTGCAGGCTGCTGCCTGGCAGTTCTGTTAACCCTTCATGCTGAGTGAAAGGTAAGCAAAACCTTCTCGTGTTTAGCATGGATAGTTTCCCATCCTGCGTAGCTTTTCAAAGTTTGCACTCCGAGAGATCACAACCTTTCCGATAGGGAATGTACCGGCAAAACGAAACCGCTTTTGTCTCAGATTCATAACCAAGAAACCTCAATCTCACCCACCTCTTTCAGATCCCCTTAGCCGGCTTTAAGCGGAAATCAGGGTACTGTTAATATTGGCATAACTGCCAAAGATATGCAAATGATCCAGAGATGGGATGCTTTTCTGGTATAAGCAGAAAATAAGGAGTCTGGATTCACACTAGAAGACCATAACCTCTGTTGCGATTCAAGTAATTGTGGCAGTGTTACCACAGCCTCAGCCCAGAAATGTTCAGTGCATATTGGCAAATCCAGAAGCGAACCGCCTAGCTTTTATAGTATGTAGAAGACCCCAAATCTTTTCTCTCAGCAACCCTCGTTTTCAAAAAAGGAGAGAGAGAAAGGGTTGATGCTTTCAGTAATCTGGTATGCCTTTCTTTCTCAACCAGTTCTGGAACCCAGAACCCAGGAACTCACCTCCTCTGTCCAGATTTGGAGGCAGAAAAGCCACGTTATCGCTGAAACTGCTCTTTCCACCATTGCCACCCACTCTTTAGAAACGCCTTGGGTAAGCCTCTCAGCTTTGGATTTTCAGGAAAAGACTATAGGTGAACCTGCTATAGTCATCCACCAAAACCATGTGGTACTTGCTGCATGCCCCTTGACTGGGTTGCTGAAATGGTCCAGAAAGGTTCTGCATGAATTAAAACCAAATGGCCTATCTGGACTGTCTGGTAGCTTTCTCCTTGTAGAAGGAAATGCCTTTACTTTGGCCTTTACTTCGCACACAGTTACAATCACTAAGATCAATTCAGGACAGGACTTGGCTTTCTTAAACCACACAACCTGGACATGTTTCCTAGCACTTTGAAACTGGCATGTCCTAGCACACGGTTGCATATAATGAATACAGTCATCATGCATAGGTTTGTTAACTGCATTAGCCATCGCTGCCCTACAGCATTGTTATTTAGCTGATAAAGGTTATTTCTGCAGCATACCCGTGGCACAGACTCTCCCTTTGTTTCTTAATAGAACAGGAATTCTGCCCACTAAATTCCACCACATAACCCTCAGCTGTCGTAATCTAACAACGCTTTAACAAACAAAAATTCAAATGAAGGCACAAAATATACATTACTCTAGAGGAAGCCATTTAGAGCAGGAACAAATGTTGATCTCTTGAAGGTTGCACGCTTTGCTGCGGTGCCATCAAGCTAAACAAACGTGGGTCAATAACAGGTTGGCGCGACGTGGGTCAGTAAGGAGACTTTCCTTATTCACTCATATGCTCAGAACAAGCCAGGAGTCAATGAGCCATAGTTTGGAGTTCGAGATCCTTCTCCTTGCTTGTTTACCAGGAAAGTAGATTGTGATTCCTGTCTGTTAGCTCCTCGCTTTCCAAGGTGGCTTGTTCTTCCTCTGTGCCTACCTTTTGCATTTGTACAGGCCCGTGCAGAATGGGCCAGTGATTCCCAACAAATCGAAAAAACACATTTTGATTTTTTTCACAAAAGCACAGGAAGTAGGGACGGCAGAATCAGCAGGAAAATCCACTCATGCGATGGATTTCACCAGCCGTGCTCTCGAAGCTGGTAGTCCCTCTGCTTCTGGTGGTCCTAGCAGCTTGGCAGTGACGTAATCCAAAGTCAGCGCAGATTCCGCGACGCTCTGAAACTGCATACCAACTGGTCCCAGCTGCCACTATCCAAATCCATCTAAAGCAACAAATAAACTTTGTGGGAGTCTTCAAACTGGTAAACCTCGATCAGCGAAGCTGTGCAAACAAAGTTCAACGCATCTGCTTCAGATGCTCTCAAACACAGATCCTCCTGGCCTCAGTTTGAGATTGTAAAGTTGTCTTGTGAGGAGGACCTTTGCCCCAGCCGACTCACACTGATAGATGCCTTTCAAAGCTGCCCACGCCTTGGCTGCAGTCTCAGCTTCTCGCAGATAAACCAACTGTGAGTTTTCCACTGCTAGCACAATAGACGCACGTGCTTTTTCATCTGCACGTCGCTCAGCAACTGTAGGGGCCGCTGGAGGGGTAGAGATAACATTCCACAGGTCCTCACGAATGAGATAGCTCTGCATCTTCTGGCTCCAAGCCACATAGTTATGCTCATTCAGCCTCTCAAACAGCAAGCCGGACATAGTGGAAGCCATGGCAATAGCTGAGTCACACAGCACGCAGTACACTCACTGTTACTCACGAGTAGCACGTAGGAGCTGGGCCCATAACCTGAGAAGGAGCCACCTAGCAGCGGTCGTGGTAACAGCAGAAGCAGTTAAAGAAAAGAAAACACAGGAACCCAGGCGTTGTTCACTTCAAAGAACAGAAGGGTTTTATTCCTTGTTTCCAAAAGCACAAAACAGTCTGACAGAGTGCAGCGCAGCAACTGTATAACCAAAGCACGCATAGACCAAACTGTTCTGTGCATATACATAGAGACATACAACCAATCAGGGAGCAGTGATGCAATCACACATGATGTGCTTAGTCATGGTTGCATCACCCACTGAAACTAGGTGAAAGGTGGAGTATTGCATCAGCCAAGCTGTCAAGTAGATTTTGGTGATCTAACTGTCAACTGTCAAGTCCTAACAAATTGGTCACCTCAATTTTATTTTGTAAATTTGGTCTGGAAATGTATATTGTTGATCATGTATTTTATAACTGATAGCTTTTGGCCTATGGCCATAATAAATATTGATTGATTGGCACATGTCTTGTGTATTGTTTGTAAAGAAAGAGCTGCAGGCCTCCAGGAAGGATTTGGTGTTGGGGAGAGACTTGGGTTGGCCAAGTGTTTCTGATATTTTCAGCAGTTAAGAATTGTGATCCTCTGCTGATTCAAACATCCTTACCAGGAGGCACAATATTTCAGAATGATTATAATTCTGGGCAGCTATTAATGACTTTTATCCATCATGGGTTTCCATATCGTGATTTCTTGACTTCATTGTGGTTTGCTGTCTTCTTTCTCCCTATGTCCTGATTCAACCTCTGCATTCAGCAGAGGCAAATTTACTGGTGGTCCCAGGCCCCTCAATGATGCGGCTGGCCTCTACCTGAGCCAGAGCTTTTACATCCCTGCCCCCGCCTGGTGAAATGCTCTTTCTGCAGCTGTTAGGGCCCTGCAGCACCTAGGTGAGTTCTGAAGGGCCTGTAAAACTGAGCTGTTCCACCTGGCCTTTGGAGAGGCTGGCTGCAGACTGTCCACCCCCACTAGATGCCCCATGTACCATCTGTTTACTATCTCCAGGTTACGATGCTGCTACTAAATTTTAATGAATTTTAATAGATTTTATTGTATTATTGTATTATATTGTTTGTTTATATTGTTCATTATTGGTTTGTTGTACACCACTCAGAGCCCTATGGGGATAGGGCGGTATACTAAATAAAATAAATAATAATAATGTAATATGTTAGCTGTCACAAGCCTAAAGTATTTTGATGCTTGATGTAGAAAATCCAAATGGCACATCTTTCCAGATGCATAGTGTCTCTTTCTGTTTGCAGCCACTAACACTAGTAGAGATGCAGTTTAGCTCCTACTCAACAGTTGCCAGCTCTGGCTTGGAAAAATCATAGCAATTTAGTAATGGAACCTGGGAAGATAGGGTTTGTGGAGGGGGGGGGGGTCAATGGGGCATAATGCCAAAGAGTCCACCATCTCAAAGAGCCATCTTCTCCAGAGGATCTGATTTTTATACTGTAGGGCAAAGTTGGAATTCTGTATATCTCCAGGCCTTACTTGGAGGCTGGCAACTCTACTGCTTCCACACAGTTCTTGTGTTTGCAAGAAACCGCTGTTGTAGAGCCAGTAGAAGCTCTGTGATGTGGGAGGCTAAAGCTGTTTTTGTCTGCACTCTGGCAGTTGCAAGCAGAAAATAACCAGTGCCCATCTGGGAGGCACAAAACCTCCACCACACATGTGAAAACCAAGCCCTCATGTTGCTCCCCAACAAACATAAGGACTTTGTAATGTGTTGATGGAGTGTGAAGTAACTGCCTTTCCTTGCCAGTCTAATGTATTGTTCCATTCTGCTGTATTAAACTATACAGCGTAATATATAGCAGGGGTCCCCCAACCTTTTTTGATCCTGCAGGCACCTTTGGAATCCTGACACAAGATGGTGGGTGCAACTACAAAATGACTGCCATGGGAAATGCATCCATCTACTAAGAAGGTGATATTGTGCATGACAATGACAGTAACTCTTCAACCTTTGACACTTTGTCTTTTCTTATTGAAAATGCCTAATAAAGGTTACTGAACTGAACTGAACTCTTCAACCTGTGAGTTGGAAGCTCTGTTTAACCTGTTTAAAGATCTGTTTAGTCTGTTTAAAATATTTTCTTGTATATTCATAGCACACAGTGAAAATCCTTGTATATTCTTGTATATTCAGGCACACAGTGAAAATCCTTGCATTTTGGGGGAGTTTAAAAAAAATCTGCACAGCCGATGAGATCTCTAATGGACAACCAGAAGCCCTGCTGGGCAAAAGACTTATGTGAACCCCAATATACACATAGCATGATTGCCATGTAATCCATTTGCTGGACAGCATGCTGAACAACCCCATCTAACAGTGGGAGGGGAATCACTATCAGGAGGTGGCACAAGCCTATGCTGCCAGATTTGCCGTCCCCAGGGTGCTTACCCTGGTAGAGGAGCCCAGTTGGGGAAGGGCAGGGTATAAATATCAATAAAATAGAATAGAATAGAATAGAATCTTTATTGGCCAAGTGTGATTGGACACACAAGGAATTTGTCTCCGGTGCATATGCTCTCAGTGTACATAAAAGAAAAATACATTTGTCAAGAATCATAAGGTACAACACTTAATGATTGTCATATAGGTCTAGTAAGCAATCAGGAAACAATCAATAGTAACGAAACCATAAAATGTAAAATCATAAAATAAAATGAAATAAAATGAAATGTCAGCACAGGCTATAGTCATACAGTCATAAGTGGGAGGAGATGGATAATAGGAATGATGAAAAAAGTAGTGCAGTAATTATATAATAAATATATAATAAATAGTTTAACATTATCGAGGAAATTATTTGTTTAACAGAGTGATGGCATTCGGGAAAAAACTGTTCTTATGTCTAGTTGTCTTGGTGTGCAGTGCTCTGTAGCGACGTTTAGAAGGTAAGAGTTGAAACAGTTTATGACCAGGATGCGAGGGGTCAGTAAATATTTTCACAGCCCTTTTTTTGACCCGTGCAGTATACAGGTCCTCAATGGAAGGCAGGTTAGCAGCAATTGTTTTTTCTGCAGTTCTGATTATTCTCTGAAGTCTGTGTCGATCTTGTTGGGTTGCAGAACCGAACCACACGGTTATAGAGGTGCAGATGACAGACTCAATGATTCCTCTGTAAAACTGTATCCACAACCTCTATAAATATAAATATAAAATAAAATAAATATAAATATAAAGTAAATAAATATAAAAATTAGATGGCAGCTGGTCGCCGCAGCCCACTAAGATGCTCAGACATGGAGCAGAGCACAATGTCAGCACCCCTGCACTTCTGCATTCTGGAGGTGTGGCTAGTGGTGGAGTCTAAGGCCCCTTCCGCATATGCTGAATAATGCGTTTTCAAACCACTTTCACAACTGTTTGCAAGTGGATTTTGCTGTTCCGCACAGCTTCAAAGAGCATTGAAAGCAGTTTGAAAGTGCACTATTCTGCATTTGCAGAAGGAGCCAAAGTTAGTTGGCTTCCACCCCAGCTTTGCCTCCAGATATATAGTGGGCTGGAGCATGAACTTACGTCCCCCTTTTGGGTGGCATAAATCCAAAACTTCCCCTGGAGGTGACATGTGGCAGCCCAGCAGTGCCAGCCCCAATCATTGAGGGCTCTGGATTGGGCTATAAGTCCCATAGATTTTATGGGAAAGATAAACACATGTTTAAATCTCTCACACTGCTTTCAGTAGGATTTAACTGTGAGGAACTTTGACTGGACTGTATCCAGTACTGTTAACAAGCAAACTACCCATTCTTGTGGGAGACAGGATACATATGCAGAGCATCCTTGTATGTTGAAAGGACTTGTAGGGCAACCAATGTATGTGTATTCTGAAACATGTTGCAGCACAGGACTCTGTCAGAGATTACCAATCCTCTTTGTGTCAGTGATTAAGTGTTCCCAAACCAGTGTCCTCAAGTAAATGCCATGGATGCTAAACATTCTTTTATGTAGCAGAAATAAATGGGCATTCATTGGGACTCATGTAAAATCAAAAGTTTTTACCATAGTGTTTTCAGCAATTCCTGGAGCTGCCCTCTGTCACTTCCTGGCAGCCCTGGGAATCGCTGGGAACTCCATGCTATGAACTTCTTGTAAGTAGAGAAGACCTTATTTTTCTTTCTAATTTTTCTCTTGCCCCCACACAACCTTTCGTCTGATTACCAGTACTATTGTGGATTCAGTTGAATCAAGTCATTCAGAATCAAGTCTGTTCCTGCATGGCTTTGTGAGTGTGATTACTCATGTCCCTGTGTGAGAATGTATTTGGTATATTTAGATTTATAGATACTAGATTTCTATCTAGCCATACATCCCTAAAGAGCTCAGGGCACTTCTGCCTTCTGAAGAGGAAACAGTGATTTCTGTCAATTTCCACCTCTCACTTTGCCTCCTGGACTTCCTGAGGATCCCTTGACTCACCCCAGAAACAAAATTTCAAGAGGCCTAATGGACAGCAGTGGGAGGGGAAACTGTAAAATTCCTATTCCACAATGTCCAGTCCATGAGTGAATCTCACTTGATACAAACCATTAGGTGTGCATGTGTGCACGCGCGTGCACGCACACACAGACACACTATATAGAGAATAATATATATAAAAAGAGAATTCTCTCCATCCTCAGCCTTTGTAGAATTGCCACTTTAACTCTCTTGCCAGGTTTGGAATCCAGCTGTGTAACTAATGAAGGTGGAAGCTGAAACTTTAAACAAAACAGTTTGTAAGTCTATAAAAAATAAACATACCTCCCACCAATTAAGTGCTGTACAATGATGATAAATCTAGTTCATGGCATGAAAGGCTCTGAAGTGCTCCAACACCTGTATTTTCAGGGCCAATGCAAACTTTTTTTCCTATTAAATGGTAGCACTTTCTTGCAGAGAGTCTGCAGAATTAATTTGTATACAGAGTACACAGAGTAAAATAAAGTTCATGGCCAGAAGTAAACACTGTGAATTATTATCTAAAAGCATTATGCATAGATCTGTCAAGGCCAACATCCAAACATATTTTTAGGGAGATAACAGCTTTTATAAAATAATATATTTTGAATAAAATCATATTCAAAGAAAACTTTATAAAATTACAGAAGGTTTTATAGACAGACAGACAGACAGACATGTGTATTCATGTGGCTTATTTGAAATGAACTTCAATTTCAAATGAACATGTTTCAATCATATTTTTTCTGTTCTGCATAGAGGGAAGGATTTTTATTTTGCAAGGTTTCTTAAGGGTATCATGTAGATGCTTGTGCACAACAATTAATGGCAACTCATGTAGGATCCCTGATCATTTTAAATGTGAAAAGGCAGATTTTATGGTCTCAAATGTAATTTCCTTCCTGCCTTCCTGCCTCCTGCCTTCCTGCCTTCCTTCCGCCCATTCCACACAGCACAGGCAAAGCGCGTTGCAGTCGGGATAAAGTAACCTGCTCTCCTTTTTACCTGTTCGCATGCCTCTGTCCAGGCAGCGAATGGAGCCTGGAGAAACAATGTGGGTTGCTGTCGCGCCTTTGCATGGAGGCACTTTTTTTTAACCTCCCTCCCTCAAGCTGTGTAGCTATGTGGGCAAGCACGCATGTACCCCCGCAGCCATGCTGACATTTCACAATGCCACGAGATGTCCCTGTGTCCCTGTGTGGCTACGCAGCTGTGAGGCAGAACCTTTAAAATGGAGGGAAGCATGGCTGAAACCTGGATTTAAGCTAAAGAATCGTGAATAGTGCAGTTCTTTTAAAAAACCTTTTTTGGGGGAGATAGCATGGGGCAGCCTCGCTTTAGGGGCTGGAGCTGTGGAAAGTACCCCTGTCCCCAGCCTGGGTTTATTGACCCATGTGGAATGGGTCTCTCTCTCTCTCTCTCTCTCTCTCTCTCTCTCTCATATCCCAGAGCCATTTATACCATGATTCCAGTTTAGAAACTGATTGAGACCCTACCCACTTGCTCATAGATTAGATGTTTCAACTAAGACTACTTGGGGAGGGAACTAAGGGAAAAATTGAGAGGCCCTTAAAGATGGGCATGCCATGTAATTTGTTTTTCTATGGCATTGGATCTCTGTGGTGAAGGAAGGGCGTTAATAAGAAGTATTTTGGAGGGCTCTGTGATGTTTCTCAGCAACCCTGGCTCTAACATAAGACCAACTCAAGCTACTTTCTTTACATAGCTTTAAGATAAGACCAACTCAAGCTGCTTTACTTCTTCCTGAGTTGGATATTGTATAAGGGGGGTGGGGGTAGGAACTGTTTCTTCCTTGAATTGTTTCTTGGCTGTAGCCCCTTCAGTTCCATGGAAATGCAGGAAGTCAAAGCAATTTCCATTACCGTCATGTGAAGACTGACATTGGGAACATAGTCTCTGCACCTTAGACCATGTTATTTAAAGGACTTGTGGCACAGGGGCTGTGATTTGTGTTCCAGATTTGGAATCTTGGAATTCTGTCACTTGGACAATTGCTGGTACTGTCTATTGGACTGGACCGGACTTGCTTTCAGACTAGTCTATTTTAATAAATTATGTGTTACAGTTAAAGCCATTTTCCACTTCTTAAATTCTGTCAGGAAAAAAAAAGAGGGGATCAAAGATATTTTTCAAGGGTTGTTGGCAAACAAACCTCTGCCACAATAAATGATGTCATTCAACATTATCATATCATACTTGGCTTCCTGCTTTTGCTTTTATCTTAATTCTGTTCCTGCAATACTTCCCATGGCACTGACCTGCTGTGGACTCAGCTAAGCTTAATAAGTTATCTTTAGAAAACATACAGGCCTAAATGGTTGCCAGTGGAATGTTGTTTGCTTGTTTTTATTATAGGCACTGATGCTGGCAGTAATACTAAATGAAAATTCTGATATAGGGTTTACTAGAGAAAGTAAAAGACATGTTAAAATGAAACACTGATTTACCCACCCACAGAGACTAGTGACTAGCTTCTAAGACTCTGGTGAGGGTTCTTTATAAATCTAGTGGAATCACTGACATTTTTTCTTCTTACCACAGTTATAACACAGACTGCTTCTAAAAGTATCCTGAGTTTTAAAAGTAGTTTGCTGTGGCTTTTGGGTGCAGTTGGAAACAAAAAACAATCTAAGTCTAGTGTCTCCTTTGACAAACAAAATTGGTTTCATCATTTGAGGATCTAGGCAACAAAAATCATTGTTGATAATGTAAACATGGGTTACTGTTGGTGTAATTGCCCCTTGTATGTATGTATATAACAGGACTGCCAAGGTCCTGTGCCTGATGCTACAGGAAGCAACGGTAAGAGTAATTGCTGGAAACTATGGTTTTATCACAGTTTGGCAATAGACACACATGCACATGTGCACATACATGCATATTACACACAACTGGAACTTACAGAAAGTTAAAATCCTGTCAATTATCTGTTGGGTGGGTAAAAGGAAACATGAACAAGAAACAAAACTTGCTCTACCCTCCCAAGCAGCTGCCTGGACCACATACACTTTCAAGCAGTATCTGTTTCTGCATGACCTCTCACTCAGCATGCAGAAGTCTGAATCTATGTGCATAATGTGCAGAAGTTGATTGGTCATTTCAGAATTGCCTTCTCTGTGTCTTTTGAGTTTTTAAAGCCCAAATCATTAGCAATTAATTAGCATGACTGTTAAAATAGTAAGACTTATAATTATGTGCACACAAAGGAAAAATAGGTGATAAAACTAAATTTGAGGGACTATGAAATGGTGAAACCATTTTACTCAATGAATGCTCTCCTTTTAACTGAGGCCGTTTCCCCACTTTTAAAAATGACGTCGGTTTCATCCAGCGTGGACCTTTTCAGTGCGGGGATTGTGTTCCCCGGCTTCCCCACTGTGCGGGGTCACCAAAAGGCGCCGTTTTCAGCAGCGCCAGAAATGATGCACGCTGATGGGGCGCCAGAGCGGCAAAGTCGAGGCGGCTGCGCTGTCGCCGCCCCTGTGGTGGGGAGTGCCGCTGGACCCCGCGCTACTTGGCAAGAGTAGTGTGCACCAAATGGTGAGTGGGGAAAGGCCCTAAGTATATAACTAACTACACATACATGGACTCACATACTAACACAGTAAGGGCAGACAAAGGAGACAAAGTTATCTATGTAAACTTTGTCCTACACGCGCCCTGGCATGCAAGACATGCTGGACTTCTCTGGCCAATGCCCGATCAATTGACTGGTCATACACCTCTAATCTTAGCATGCACGGCATTAACTCTTTCATAACTGAATTGTGTGGCTGGCAGTTGCCAAATACCAACAGTTGGACGTAGAAGGTTGTAACTCTGCTGCTTTGGCTTGTGCAATAAGGTTGTTCCTGGAGGAGCCTGTACAGGTTTTTAGATATTTTAATGCAGATATTTCAATTTTTTCGTTAGTAATCTTTGAATTAGGTTTTTCCCCTGTTATCTCCTCTTCATGTTGAATATTTTGGCAGGCTTTGTATTTGTTATGACTGATTATATTAAATTTGATTGTAGACTACCGAGGGCTTGAAATGCGGCATAAAATATTTTTACTAAAGTGAATAAATCAAATAAGATGCTGGAGCTGTATGTTAATTAACTCATCATTTGATTATCTAGGACATTTGTTTATCTACAGTGCAAATCCTAAACTGAATTATAACCTTCTAAGTCAATTGGGGTCTTAAACTGGCCCTTGCCACTGTTTCTGGCAATTCATGATCTTGAGTGGCCATAGGACAGATACATTCCTCTTTCTAACTGTTACTTGAGATTGATGTTCTCTGTGCCTGAAAACATCTCCATGTTTCTACATACATTCAATCTCTTTCTGTCCCTCAAAAGCGACTTCTGAAGTCATCAAAGGCAAATAAAAACTCATTTGCGTTAAGGGGTGTATCTACCAAAGATGGCACCCAAGGCAAGCACTGCTCAGCATTGAGTTGCGCACCCTCCACCTCCTTGTGGAGTGTAGGGGCACAGTTCATTGGTAGAGAGGCAGGGCTTCTGGGATGGGGTGGGGGTTGTGGGCTGCCTGCCACCCACCTCAAGCAGTGCTTGGAATATGAGCCTTAGCTTTCCCCACTCTACCTGTGCCTTTGTTTGCAATTGATATTTTGTATTCTTGTCATCATTTGCCGTACTATTTAGAAAATGTAGCTAAGTTAGCTCTATAACTGCAATATTTCTATATCTTTCATCGCCTGCTTTGGATTTCCATCATGTTCTGCAAGCCTTCCGCAAAGGCGAATCCACTTCACATTGCTTAATAGCTTTCGTTCACTGATGGTGTTTCTGCCACTTCCTAAACAATCCTTTTTGCATTCTAAAAGCCCTTCAGAGCCTGACATTTTCCTGCATCTGTTCTTCTATGCTACCCATTAACATCTCACAGAAATCATTAGCATGTTTGCTTGTATCAGGACTATTCAAACAGTGCTATACGTATGGTCCCTCTGCTGGGGTACCATTAAATCTGCAGAGGGCAAAGTTAACAAATGGAGACAATTGGGTCTTATTACTTAGTCACGAAACCCTCTAAAATCTGTTGCCACTCTTTAATTAGAAACAAACATATGTTCATTATTCATTACATTTAAAAACAAGTATCCCAGGGAAATAAAATTCTGCAGTTTTATCCTATGCATCTATATCCTGAAATTACTCAATGTTCAGTAGGACTTACTATCTACAAAATGTGCATCGAATGACAAACTAAAAGCTAAATTGTAACTAGTAACCTTCAAGCCTTCTAAACAACCTAACCTAACCTTAAAAAGTGATAACTAAAACATTAGCCCTCAAATAAATATCTTACATGGAAGATTTCTTTCTGAAAGATACCCAAGGTCAGATTTTTTGAAATCTCAATAGGAAAAAGTAGGATGCTCCTCTGAATTTCCTGGTGACTCAGACAGCACATTAGAGGCTAAAATGAGACATTACAGGTGCAGCCATGTTTTTATATGTCACCCCCCTCATACTGAGGAAGAGAATCTATATTCTGCTTCCTTGCTTCCTGTTTACTCAAGCACTTTCCTCCCAACTTGCTTCAAGTGAGGTAGGTTAAGAGAAAAAATGCTTGTAGTAATAAAACGTGCCTCCGGAATCAGCCTGGGGCACCGTTGTGGCAGGGGAGGAGGGAGCAACTGCCCTCCTCCCCGCTCCCAATTGGCACAAGGCATGTGACGGGGGACCGTTACGTGAAGAGGGGAATCGGTGTGCCTATAAAAGGCAGCGCCCAGTCGGATCAGCCTCTTTCCAAGGCCAACCAGCGAGTGGACCCACCCTCCCACCCTACGTTTTCTGTTTTTGGTTCAAATGTTATGGTGCTTTGTTAATTCTTTGTTGCAGCTCGGGCGGTTTGGGGGCATAGGAGCACACCCTTATTGGGAAGGCAGAGCTTGCATGCCGGACCTTGCCATGGTGGGGTCTTTAATATGAGGTCTGCGGTAGTGGAGAGCTTGATTGTGCATGCCTTGGGGCCATGCTGAGAGCTCGCTACCTGACAGGAAGGGGTGTCACAAAATGGGTACATGCTCAAGTGGTAACTTTCTGTTCCATATTCCCCCTGGGGGGATGTGCCGGGCAGTTGTTGCTGTCCGAAGGGCCCAGGGGGGGTCAGCTGGGGCTACCCCTGTTAACCAGGTTCAGTGTTTGCTGCCTGGGGGCCAGGATGTGCTCTGTTATGCTCGCCCAGCTTGCTATGGTGTCATGCCATTATTAATAAACGGGCTGCGGCTGATTCCTGTTCCAACTAAATAATGTGTCAGTAGTCAATGGAGTGAACCTCTGCACATCTGCACGCAAAACACTAAACAGAACAACTGCTGTAGTTAAGTGGACTAGTTTCTGGAAGACTCAAGTTTAAATCCCCACTCTGTCATGGAAGATCACTGAATGACCTTAGGGCAGTTATTCTGTCAGCCTGATCTATGTCACAGTGTTGTTCTTGTGTGAGAGAAGGGAGAATGGTGTTGTAAGCTACTTTGGGTCTCCATTGGATAAAATGGGGGTACAATGATAAAAAGAAAGAAAGATTTAGATTCCCTCATCCATGGATTGTTTTTTTTTTTGGCAGAGATTTGGTAATGTTATATAGGAATAATGCTGTTATTTATTATCAAAATAAATAAATAAAGATTTAGCTTTTCTCTTCCATGGATTATTTTGGATGTAAAAAGCAGGCTCTGCATTCCTTTCATTGTATATATGAACAGGGAAGGCATGCCAATAATACATTTAGCATATTTTTAGACCACATTTGTTTTTTTTAAAACCATGTTTATTTTTAGACAACGTTTCCACTAGAAATTCAGCAAGACAGGTTCACATCAAATTAAAACTCCATTATTTTCTAAAAATTAAATTGTTACATTATAAAATCAATACAGAACAATGGATCTTATAATAACTAGAATAGTGGTTTCTCCTGTCACAGCTAGGATGACTCTTTTACTGTGCGTTACAAGTGGGAGGTGCTATTTGATGCACAAATGCTAATTTTGTAGTTGTCCTGTCCCCTGGATAAATGAAAGTCCATCTGGGCCTGTAAACTCATATTCTGGCCAAGTTACTCAGTTAGCAACACTGCTTCAGAGAAGAAGACTGAAGTATTCAGAGAAGAAGACTGAAGTATTGTGAGACTGAGCTTCTGCCACCCAAACATGGTTTTCTGTGGTGGTCTGTCTGCGGGTGTGATTGTGTATAAAATTGTATTGTTGAAGGCTTTCATGGCTGGATTCAACTAGTTGTGGTGGGTTTTTCAGGCAGTGTGGCTGTAGTCTGGTGGATCTTGTTCCTGACGTTTCACCTGCATCTGTGGCTGGCATCTTCAGAGATGTATCACAGAGGGAAGTCTGTTACACCCTGTGTCCAGTGAGAAGGGAATGTTTTAGTGGGGTATAAATTGTCATGTCTCCAGGTGGGGAACCAATCAGTAAGTGCTTGGGTGGAACTTGCTATGCAAAGGTGCGTTTGATAGTATAATATTGCAGGTGGGGGGTTTCAGTCCAGGGAGTGATTCACATTTGCATGCCCTGCAGCAGCAGCAGTATTGGTGAATGCAAATCCTGTGTTTGGGTAGAGTCCATTGTCCATGAACTTAGCATGCCCTTGGGGTTTGCTTTTGGTGTTTTTAAGTAGTGGTAGCCAAGCTTTGTTAATTCTCAGAGTCTTTTCTTGTTGAAGTTGTCTTGGTTTTTGTGAATTTTGACAAATGAATAATAATTCTCATATTAGTCCAGGATTATATTCTAATGTGGAAGCATACAATTTTCTAAACCACTGCACCTCAACTGACTGAACTTACATCTTTATGTGTAACAGAGTATGATCAGTCCTTTAGGGAGGCTTCCTTGGAAAGGTTTGAAAATCTCTGCCTTAAAACTGCATTTTTATTAGTAGTAGTTGTAATAAGTTTGTCTTGGCCATAGGCCTTCACAATCTCCTCATACACAACATCATAAAATTAAAACACAAAAAAACACCCCATGTATACTGACATAGCTGGAATAGACTAAATTAGTACTAATATAAATATCCCTATCAAATAATATAACACTTTTTATTAGTGAGCTCAACAAACTGCATGGGCCATTTGTATAATTTACTAATTCCAACGTAGACAGTCTGTGTTATGCAGGTCAAATGTTAATGGTGAGTAATCATCAGAATTCCTTTCTCTCTTCTGTTGATGCGGAACTTTTGTTCCACCAATAGATTCTTTTTCATTGTAAATGAAATTTTCTTTCCTTCGCCTAGTTTAACTCCAAAGTTGAACAAATGAGGCTGGCTGACTTCATTCTGTGAACCTGTGGCCTGTGTGCATAGAAAATTTTATGTTGCAGTGCTTTTCAGTGGCCCTTCCGGCACTGTAGTGCATCATCTTGAAAAATACATAAAGATGGCATTGCACAAATTATTAACCTTTGGTCTTGTAATTAACAGTTATTGTGTTGACAGTTGCAGACTTGGAAAGTATAATTTGTTCAGAATGTCTGGTAATTGCTTTGAATTCTGGGATTGTATTTATAGATATTTTCTTCTCTATGTTTCCAGCTCATCCTTCCTCTCAGAAGTTCACAATGATGTTTCTGGTTCATTGAGTAGTAGTTGAAATGCAGTATCAGAAAAGAAGGACTTGGGTCCTCTGGAAGATTTTTGCATGTGCTAGGGTCCTTGGGAGTGAATATGTGAAAAAAACCCTCATGTTCCGCCCCTTGTGAGAAGTTAGACATAGCTTATCCTGAACTGTTTTTCTACTTGTGGCAATTTCTGGGCTCTGTAAGGAAAGACTAGATGCTACACAAGATCTCGTTCAAGCAGAACTGTATTTGTGCATCACAGGGTCAAAGCCAAGGGTTTTACCACCTTTCAGCACATACCCAATGTAACATGTGATTCTGATATTCCACGAGGAAGCCCATATGTATAGAGGGTCAATTTATCCCATTCTACCACCCACTTCAAAAAAGGACATGCTGTCCCTGGATTATTTCACTTGCCGGGCAATTAGTATAGAAAGAGATGCTAATAGGAAACTGAAGCAAGAGAGAAAGTTCTGGAAATGTGGGGACCTCTGAGTGTGTATGAGGTGATTATTCTGGAGATGAGGCCTGAGAGAGAACAGCTTTATATTTTCATTTTATATTATATCTGTTTACACTGTGGGTTGGAAAGGGCACACATAGTTTGCAGTGTTCATTAATAAAAATGCATTGTATTAGAACAGGTTTCATAGAATCATAGAGTTGGAAGTGACCACAAGGGCCATCAAGTCCAACCCCCTGCCATGCAGGAACACTCAATCACCGCCCAGAGCCCCTTGGCACTGCCCAGAGGCCCTTGGGGATGGGGCGGTCTACAAATCTAAACAATAAATAAATAAAATAAATAAATCAAAGCAGTCCTGAAATATGTTCATCCAGCCTCTGGTTAAATACCTCCAAAGAAGAAGACTCCACCACTCTCCGAGGCAGTGAATCCCATTGTCGAACAGCCCTGACAGTCAGAAAGTTCTTCCTAATGTTTAGGAGGAATCTCTTTTTCTGCACCTTGAATTCATTACTCCATTTTCCCTTTTTAATTTTTTTCAACGAGTTGCCTTTGAAGGCATACAGATATGATATGAAAATTGGCATGGATTCTGAAATCATGTCTGTATAGCTATAAAGATAGCTCCTCGAAAATAAAAAAATAGGAAAACTATATGTGGAGTTCCCCCTCTCCCGCCTGTGGCTGGGTCTGACAAGCCGTCCTGCCTTCCCTTTCCGGGGTGTTGTTCTCCCCATCTGGGGCCCCGGTCTTAGAAGGCCAAGTAAACGTTAATGACTTAAGCCACAGGGTGTTGGCTGTTTCCCCCCTCCAGAGTTAGCCCTCTGCCTTCCTCTGCCTGCTTCCTTTACTTGCTTGCGTCGTCCTCTCTTGCTGCGGCGTTTCCCCCGCTTACTGCCTTTTTCTCAACTTGCTCTTTCTCTGTTGCTTTTCCCCAGCTTTCTGCCTCCTTCTCTGCTCTTTCCCTCTCTGCTGCTTTGCTCCACTTTTCTGTCTTCTTCTCTGTTCTTTGCCACTCTACTGTTTTTCTACAGCTTTCTGTCTCCTCTGCTCTTTCTCACCCTGCTGCTTTGCTCCAGCCTTCTCCCTCCTTGGTCCCTCTCACACGCTCTCCCTCACCCTTCTCCTCTGCCTCCCTCTCCACTCTCCACCGTCCCTAGCGCCTTCCCTCCACCCGGACCCTCACTCACTTGCCACACCTCTCCTTAACAGTTTCCCCACAGACTTCTGGGGCATTCCTGCTCTGCCCCGTGGCCTCACTTCCATGCTGCAGCCAGCCACCTGTGGCGTGTTTTGTTCCCCTTCCCCAGTCTCACTGCCCCACCCCAGCCACGCCTGGCCTCCTGCCAAAGAGGCCGGAGCTGGGAACTGTGCTGCTGCCACTGCCGAGGCTCGCTCGGTGCCCCACCCCTGCAACGCCCTGCCTGCTGCCACAGAGGATGGGGCCGGGAAGGGTGCTGCCATCTCTGCCAGGGCTCACGGCTGTGCGGCCACAACCGCCAAGGCTCGCAGCTGTGCAGCCAAGCTGGGGCCCAAGGAGGGGTCCACCGCCCAATCAAGTCCAGGGAGGGGCCTCTGGGCCGCCACCGGACACAATATATTGCTGGAATCAGCAGGACAAGCTGAATATAACCATGAACTGTTTGGGCTGAAAAGGTGCCCAGCAGCGGATCAGAGCAAACATCTCAGGGAAACCTTCAGCAAATGGCTCTAAGGGACAGAGAACCACTGCAACACTATAAAATATTGGGCATGAACAGCAGAGGAAACTGACACGAGAGTCAGGCAGGCAGGAAAAATAAGAAGTCTCGTGAGCTCCTGAGTTTTGCACAGCAAGCAGATGATGTTACCGCCCAGGAAAATAGCTAAAATATGTTCCTGAGTCAAGTTACCTGACTGCACTGGCCCCGTGTCAGGACGCAGAGACCTGTGTGGTCCAGAAGCCTCTATAAGACTTGCAAAGGATTGTGCCAATGTTATATGGCCAATTGTGCCAATGTTATATGTGCCAATGTTGTGACAATGTTATATGGTTTCCCTCTTGCCTCTGCCCTTGTAAGATGTAATGAAAGCCCCTTTAGAGTTGAATTTATGATTTGCCCGCTGTTTAGGATTTTAGTTTGACTAGGTTCCCCAGTTAGCTTAATGTTTTGTTATTGTTAAGTTAGGAGATTCTTATGTACTTGTATTGTATTGTTTTCCCTAATGTTTAGATTTAGAAAAGTTATTTTGATATTTGTGCTATTAGTAAAAGCAGTAGCCTGTAGAAGCTGATATTAAGGGACAAGGAAGTCAGCCCTGGAATGCAGCTTAGCCCAGCCAACTCCTTAGCGAGGACAAAGAACCCCTTTGGATTTGCAAATTAAAATCTGCTGGCAGCACCCAGAGGTCCCAGCCGTTGGAAGACGTGCAGGGACCACCATTGGACAATTTGAACTCTCCTTTGTTGCAGAGATGAGGCGCAGGAGCCTCAGGTCATAACCGAAGGAAGCAGCCATCTGATAAAGGAGATAGCTGGGTGCGGTAGCAAGCCCACCCAGATTCTCTGAATAGACCTTATCTGCTCTCCCTTCAGTACCATTGCGAGATCTTACGGGAAGACGTTTGACAGTGGGATTTCGTGATCCCATTCACAAAAGTTGTAACTGTGTCTTTCTTTTGTATTGATGTTTCTTTATTGGTGTTCGGTAAGGGACCTGCCCCCTTTGCCCCCTTTGCCCCCTTTGATGTTTGTGAATAAAAGTTCTTGCACTTAAGAACATAAGAACATAAGAACATAAGAACAAGCCAGCTGGATCAGACCAAAGTCCAGCTCTCTGCTACTCGCAGTGGCCCACCAGGTGCCTTTGGGAGCTCACATGTAGGATGTGAACGCAATGGCCTTCTGCGGCTGTTGCTCCCGATCACCTGGTCTGTTAAGGCATTTGCAATCTCAGATCAAAGAGGATCAAGATTGGTAGCCATAAATCGACTTCTCCTCCATAAATCTGTCCAAGCCCCTTTTAAAGCTATCCAGGTTAGTGGCCATCACCACCTCCTGTGGCAGCATATTCCAAACACCAATCACACGTTGCGTGAAGAAGTGTTTCCTTTTATTAGTCCTAATTCGTCCCCCCAGCATTTTCAATGAATGCCCCCTGGTTCTAGTATGGTGAGAAAGAGAGAAAAATTTCTCTCTGTCAACATTTTCTACCCCATGCATAATTTTATAGACTTCAATCATATCCCCCCTCAGCCGCCTCCTCTCCAAACTAAAGAGTCCCAAACGCTGCAGCCTCTCCTCATAGGGAGGTGCTCCAGTCCCTCAATCATCCTTGTTGCCCTTCTCTGCACTTTTTCTATCTCCTCAATATCCTTTTTGAGATGCGGCGACCAGAACTGGACACAGTACTCCAAGTGCGGTCGCACCACTGCTTTATATAAGGGCATGACAATCTTTGCAGTTTTATTATCAATTCCTTTCCTAATGATCCCCAGCATAGAGTTTGCCTTTTTCACAGCTGCCATGCATTGAGTTGACATTCCCATGGAACTATCAACTAAGACGCCTAAATCCCTTTCCTGGTCTGTGACTGATAGCACTGACCCAAGTAGCGAGTATGTGAAGTTTGGGTTATTTGCGCCTGTGTGTAGCACTGTACATTTTGCTACATTGAACTGCATTTGCCATTTCTGGAGCCCACTCACCTAATTTATCAAGGTCCGCGGAGCTCCTTTCGCAATCCTTTGTGGTTCTCACCACCCTACATAATTTGGTATCATCTGCAAACTTGGCCACCACGCTACCCACCCTACTTCCAGGTCATTTATGAATAGGTTAAAGAGCACTGGTCCCAAAACGGATCCTTGGGGGACACCACTCCCGACATCTCTCCATTGTGAGAACTTCCCATTTACTCCCACTCTTTGTTTCCTGTTTCTCAACCAGTTTTTAATCCATAGGAGGACTTCCCCTCTTATTCCTTCATTGCTGAGTTTTCTCAACAGTCTCTGGTGAGGAACTTTGTCAAAAGCCTTTTGGAAATCCAAGTAGACAATGTCCACCGGTTCACCCCTGTCCACATGCCTGTTTACACCCACAAAGAACTCTAGTAAGTTTGTAAGACAGAATTTGCCTCTGCAAAAGCCATGCTGACTCTTCCTCAGCAGGTCTTGCTTTTCTACATGTTTTATAATTTTATCTTTAATGATAGATTCTACTAATTTACCAGGAACAGATGTCAAACTGACTGGCCTGTAATTTCCCGGGTCCCCCCTAGATCCTTTCATAAAGATTGGTGTGACATTGGCCATGGTTGGTTGCAAGGGCGCGATTCTCCTGCCCGAGCTGTGACCCTCACTTCCAAATAAAATCCTTTGCTTTGAAGAACGACGGCTTCCTGCGCCTCATTACGTTACTGAGCTGAAATCACTTATTGTTCCCCAATCAGCAGCAATAACAATGACTTGCAGATGACTTTAAAAAATCCACATTTTAGCGACTTCAAAAAAAAGATGCCTTGAGCTGAAATAAGGTGTCCTGAAGATGTCTTGTGAGAAAAACTGTGTGGAGTTCCACCCGAAGATGTCTTTTTTCCCTATCCTCAAGATGTCTTATTTGTGCTGTGCAGAATGGGCCACTGTGAAGGAACCAATCAAAGCAGGGCAGTTGAACATCCTTATTGTTCACATGGAGACCTTCCATTGAAGACAATGGCTGGGTGCCTACCTGGATTGCTAGCTGGACATTCAGCACTACAATCTTGCAGCCAAAGCCTGAACAGGGTCAAGGAGAAAAACAGACAGGCATCGTTGAGCTTTATCTTACTTAACCAGCTTCTTTAGCTGAGAGCATATCAAGTAAATAACCTAAATCGTAAGTAAATTGTTCAAGGTACGTCTTAAATTTCTCAAGATCTCAGATGCATGGAACTGGTATGTTTATGTGGATTTTCTCCTCGTGACCATGGCAACTGCTCCTTTAAAAAAATCTGTCATGAAGATGGTTTAAGATGGACCCAGTTCTATCACTGAATCTGGATGGTTGCATTCAGTCAATGGCTGTTTTCTGCCTTGGGCCAGGAGTGAATAAATCTGGATTATAATGTCTCTGCACAGTACTGGGATGAGATTTGCATAAGAATGTGCCTTGGAGGCTTGAGAAATGCATTGCATTGTGTTGTGACCTGTCAGTGGTTCAGCAGGATGTAACTCCAGAGAGTCAATAGCAGGAGATAGTGGAACAAACAGCCTGTGTATTGCAAATCCACCGCCAATGACAGAACAGATCTATTTTCATGGGAGCAGCCAAAAGGTGGAACGCAGGCAGAAGTTAAAGAAGTTGAAAGTTTATTATGGGGTTGATAAAGAAATGTGGAGCCAGGATAGGAAACAAAAATATTAACACCAATGGAAGCATGTTGCCCAATTTTCACATCTAAGCACATTGCAGATTTTACTAGGGTTATATATTGTGTTCCACCATTTTTTGTTTCTGAATTTTGATTCTTTTTGTAACAGCTAGCCTGAGGTAAAGTTCTGGAGAGCTCTGAAGCTTACATGCTAGGGCTGTGAAACTAGACATAGCAAAGCTGGAAAAAAAAAACCTCAAGCAAAGCCATTTCAATTTTTTTTCAATTTTTTTCTGCCAAAAAAGGGGGGCTATCTAGGCACAACCAAATAGTCCAAAGTAAAGAAAAGCCAAAATGCTTTTCAGCTTTTTCAGCTTTCCACTATTCCCCACTGCATCTGAAGCCTGAGCCTTTGAACCCATCCCTAAAACTCTGTGGGTCAGAATTTTCAGAACTTTAAAGAACTCAAAAAAAAATTGAAAAGTGGAGAAAAATGACAGTGGGGGTTCAGCTTCTTTCAGCTTTTCTGAAAATTGCAGAGCTTTTTAAAGGTAAACCCAGAAAATACATAAAACAATGATGCACACCCCTTTTGCACACTATTATGTGTCATTTGGTTGTCCTAATAAAAAGTGATCAGACCTGAATAGCTCAGGTCTGATGTGGTCAGGTCTCAGAAGCTAAGCAGGGTCAACCCAGGTCTGTGTTTGGGTAGAAGACCTCAAAGGAATGCCAGGGTCATGATGCTGAGGCAGGCAATGGCAAACTACTTCTGAAAATCTTTTGTCTTGAAAACCCCACAAAGGTTTATATAAGTCAGATCTGACATGATAGCAAAACAAACATTATTATGTGGATTGTCTCCCCAGTCAGGCTACCTTGAAATGGTGGACCTACTGGCTCAACTGAGTTAACCTTTGGGGACTGAACAGCCTGGTGCATATCAGTTAACGTGAAACCACAGTAGAAATGGTATGCTGCACTCTGACATGTTGTAGTATGAACCGGTATGCTCCACTGGAATGTCTGGAATCTTTACTAGGCAATATGTCTGTTTACTAGTGTAAAAAAAAAGGTACTTTGTATTACTCTCACTATACATGTTCATATGACTTATAATTAGGACCTGGTCTACACATGCAGCAGATTGAAGTGCTGGAATCATTAGGTAGGAGAATTGACTGTACAACTTTAGTCTGAAGGATGATAGAGCAGAGATGCATTTTTAATGTTCTCCACTGGCCAAGAAACTCACAGGAAAAGCAAAGAGATCATGGCCAGACAAAGGAAACACTTCAAAACTGGCCAGCTTCACGCATGATGCGCTTCTTCCGTTTACAGATTATTATTAATGTCAGGGAATGGCAAACAAAGCAGTCCTTCACCTGCACTCATAAATGGTTGTCTATTCCACAACCTCACGCCCATTACGCCTCCCCGCAGCAGTGCGTAATGTTGACCGGGACTGAAACTCAGGTCCTGGGCCAATGGTGCAAGCCACCCTCCGCTGATGGTGCCTCAACCAGTTTTGCTTAACGCTACTCATGGGAAGGCGCGACACAGGAGAATATTGCTTTGAACACCAAAATGAAAAAGATGCGCCATTACTCAAGATGATGGTAGTGAGTGCTATCATTACACAAAAATGGGACAGAACAGTTAGAGATACCCCATGCATTGGATAGATTCTAACCAAACGGGGAAATACTTTTCGTTTCCTTTTTCAGCCATGCGCTGGCCATGATTGTTCATCATATGCTCTCTGTAGAGACTGGGGGATCTGGCTTTTGGGTTATGTTGCAAAATTACTGGCATTTGTTTACATCGCGGTAAATTTTGTCAAGTGAGAGCATGTCTTTTCCTTCTGTAGTTCAGTGATCATTATGGAAAGAAAAGCTTCACTTTCCGCTCAGCGTGACATTAATCAAAGCCATATGGCTGTAATTAAAGCGCTGACTGGATCGCCTGCAAAAATGCCCTGAGAAATCGCTATAGATACTCAGGCTGGATTCCACATGGGCCAAAGAAATAGCGTTATGCAAGTGAACCTTAGAAATGATGTATTGAACCCATTTTACACCATTTTACACCATTTTCACACCACTGTTTTTGACCCATGTGGAATCTGCCATAGTGTCTCTCCATAATTATTTCAAAAAGCAGCATTTTCCATAACACCACGGTTGCATCTCATTTGGTAATAGAACCACTAAACGTATTTCAATGTGCCTTGCTTTGTAATGCTCTTTTAATCTTATTCATGATTTTTGAGCTAATAATACTTAAGGTTAATTCAGGTGCCTGCCTAATCAAAATTGGAAACCAGCCGATATCATTTATGGATTCAAAATTAAGTAGAGTAGAGTGTCAATTATATTTAATATGTAATTTTATATACCCACCCGCCATACTGGTAAAATAAATTAACGGCGCATTACTCCCGATTCAGCCTTAAGTTTAAAAAAGAAAAGAAGAAAGGATGAACGTAGGGTTCAACATGCATTTTAAATACAGGAAACAGACTTGGACTTTGCTATGATCCAACAATCAAATGATAAGCTCAGTACCTTTCAGCACAGCATAACTGCCCACCAATAATTTGCCAGAAGGAAGGTATGCTTAGTCGATGATGCGTTCGCAGCACTGGTTTTAATGCAATACCAGTTGCCCTAAATGGAGGCGTTGTATGAATTTCTAGCGGACATCTGAGCAGCTGGCTTCAGAAGGGTGGTGCGGTAATGATCGATGAACAAAAGCCAGGACTCGGCCCGTTTTCTTCCTTTCTGGCTAATTAGAGTACCGGTATGTGGTCACAATTTAATAGATTTAAACTTGCCGACTTTGGACCCAAACTTTTAAGGTTGGAAGAATCATTCCAAACTGAATAGTTTTGCTTCTGCTTATGAGGTTTAAGTAGATATAGACCGTAATTGAAATGGGCTTTATCGCCAACTGGCCATTTCGGGCGTTCTGGCCATACGTAGCGAGCTGCTTTAAAAGGGCATATCTGATAGGGATCTAGTGGAAGGTGATTCACCAGGGGCTCAAAGGTTCGAGATTCTACCGGGCGCCTTGTTTTCACGAAATTTGGCGATCATGAAGACTAAATCGAGGCCCACCGCGCACGTCACTGGCAGGCACCGCCAGGAACCAGCGACACGGTTTACGTCAACACCGTGAGACATGTGAAGCACGGCGCTAATGGTCCGGTCACAACCTGAGAATGACTTAGGAAGAACCCGGCTACCATATGTCACAGAGTGCTGTCGATGCCCTCGATTCTAACAGTAGCTGCTGCATCTTTTCGAATTTGGACCCCGTTTTAAAATTTATTTACTTACTGCCGCCCTTCCATGCCGCCGCCGCGCGCCCTTACCACTTACTTACGCTTACTTACTTTCCCTGGGTTTTGTATACCACCCTACCCTGGAAGGAATTTCTACTGAACGATGGATAACATCAATTTAACAACGTAACCAGTTAAAAACCCAATTCGTAAAGCGGAAGTGGTAGATCTCAATAGAATGGCATCAACAATGCGAAGCCGCCGATGGAGCCCTCCCAAAGAGGGGAGAAGGAAAAGTGGAGCCCCATAGGTGGTAAAGGGACCCCAAGCTAAGGAGAATAAAGGGGCACTTTCTCAGCAACTGGACACTCCAAAGAAGCCCGGTGGAACAAGCTCCATAAATTTCAGGCCCTGCGGAACTCACCGAGATCCCACGGGGCCCCGGACAATAGCTGGAGGAAGGGCGATCCTTTAGGCAGGGGCCAGGGCCAAACGAAGGCCCTGGCCCGAATCGATATCCCCAGCCACATCGTCGAGGGGCAAGGAATCCTCAATAAATTAGCCTCTGCTAAACTCCAGAATAAATTTACATATAGGGAAATGGAGGTCCCGAAGATCCCAGAGGATCCCCAAGCCACATAAGGTATAAAGGTCAGACACCAATGGAACATATTACCACAATGGCGCAGCGCATCTGGCGCATCACCACTTTTACCGCCGTGAAGATATTCGCGCTGGGGGCGGCTGAAGTGCCAAAGCGATGATTTTCCACGGAAATCTACAAAGTCAGATTTCTAGTGGTCAATCAAAAGCCCCAATGGGCAAAAGCCTCGCTGACTGAGTCGCCTTCCGGAAATTATAGTGGACTTCAGCAAAATGTGGCCATTACAGCGAGCACCATACCATGGGTGCCATAGAATTGCGGTGAACCATTTTGCCGCCGCGCCTGCCTCACTTCTGTTTGTATTACTCCATTTTTCCCCAGTTGACCAATTTGGCACGCGCCGAAAACTTTTTTTCCAACGCCGGAATTGGAATTTGCGTGTTGGGGTAGTAAATGGCTTCGGGTGTCATACCAGGGGGTTGGGCTCAAGTAAATTTGGGGATCCAAGAATTTTTAATAACAGGTTCCGATGGTGGTGGGGTTGAAACCGATGGTGCTTACGCTTTTACACACCTCGAGTCCCTATTTGGAAGAAGGGGATTGCTTCAGCCACCCCTTCTCAGCACTCAGAAAAAATTAGTAACCACTTCTAGAGAAGTGGTGAGAACTGGTTGGATCCCACCTCTGGTTAGGCCCCATCCCTCCCTGCAGCCAGCAGCTGGCAGTCCTTTATGCCCTCCCCTCTGGGGAGGCCAGAAAAAGAACTCTTCGATTATATCCGCCGGAGGATTGCTTTTATATAGCGCAGAAGGCCGGGGGCGGGAAAACAGAACAGGGCTGGCGGGAAAATGGGCCCACTCACCCTCTGGGGGCATGAAATGCCATACCTCCTCAGGCCCCACTTTACCACTCAGTAGCGCATAAAACAACTCTCCGAGGACAAAGGACTACTGATCTCTTCAAACTTGCCCCGGAGGGGAGGGGAGAAGGGACTGCTGGCAGGGAGCCCAGCTGGCAGGGGAAGGTGGAGGGGGGTGGAGCCAGGCACCCTCAACCCTGCCCATGTCCATGTTGATGATGACATGGGCAGGAATTCGAAGAATCAAGACGAAGCAGCAGCAGGAAGTCCTGCTTTCTCCGTTGGTGCACTGGCGAGCACCATTGACCATTGCGCCCGCATGCTGGCAGCTAGCGGGATCCGAGGGAGACCCGGCTCCACCCCCCACTGCCATCTTCACCACGGTCAAAGCTGGGAAGCAAGTTTTTTAAATTTGCAGAAGAGTGCAGCAGGGCAAAGAGTGCTGCCGCCCACCCATCACAGGCAGGCTCCCACCACAGGCCAGGGCCTCCCGGGGCCTGCTGTTCCTCATAAAAATTTTCCAAGAATTTATTTTCTTTTAAAATCTCATAGGAATCAAAACTTACTGTTAGTGAGGCATCCAAGTTGACATATGTAAAACAAAAGCTATGGCCTCAGAATGGGGAGGTGAAGAAGTACCCGCCCTACTCTGAGCCTCCCAAATTCTAAATTCTTACATAAAATTGAGCTCAAACCAGAGATGCTTTTATCATTTCATAATAATAACAAATGTTGACCATCGGCCAGGAAAGCTTAGAAAGGTAGCCTAGCTATTATTTTGCATCTAGCTCCTCCTGTGCTCTAGAGATTTTTAATACCAAAACAGAAACAAAATTGTATTAAGTGCTTAGTTTTGGGAAACTGCTGCAGGCAAAATGGCATCATGCCATAAATGTACGGCAGTGGTGGGAAGTGAATTGTAGCTCACTTATGGTGACCCTGTAGAGTTTTCAAGTCAAGAGAAGTTCAGAGGTGGGTTGCCATAGTACTTAACTTTACCATCTGAGCTGGAATGAAGGTTCTGAGAGAACTTCCTTGCAGCCCATAATTACTCCGGCTTTATGTGGAGGAGTGGAGAGTTGAACCCTGATCTCCAGATTAGAGACTGCATGTTTTCACCACTTCACCATGCTGGTTCTCTTGACATTCCCCATAAACATAGCACTCTCTAAAAACAGAGGGGTACACCCATATTTGCATCTTTATTCCTCATACCAGGGCTGCTTTACCAGAGCCCCTTACATGCACCCTGCATTGTTTTGCACTTGGGCACCAGACTTCTCCTGCGATTACAATTATCTCCAGATTACAAAGGTCAGTTCCCTTAAAGGAAAGGACAGCTTTGGAGAGAGGGCACTAAGGCATCTCCACTGAGTTCCTCCCCCACCCCAGGCACCAACCCGAATTTCCAGGAATTTCCCATGCTGGCATTGGTAACCCTGAAACTAATTCCTCTTTCCAACTTTTCTCCACAGGATGCCCTGCAGAAGGCATATGAAAGTCAGGGCTGTTGTTAGGGATGGGAACAAACTCGGGACACAAAATTCCTGGGACCTGGGCTACACTGTGGCACCAAGAAGACAGGAAGTCCACCTATCCCTTATTACTCCCATAAGAGAGCAACCTAGCAACCAGCATGGTGCTTGTTGGTCCTGACTGATAGTTTAAATCTCAAGAGTTGATTAACAGCTAGCATCATTAGTAGGAATCAAATATAGCTCATTTTAAACCTTTGTTTGACTTCAGAGCAAATGCTTTTGTGCAGCAAGAGCCAACTTGTTATATTTTCCAGTTAAGTGAAAAGTTATATTGAGAAACTCTGGATTTGTAGAGGACTTTTCTGGTAAGCATTAGTGAGTTTCTTCTCTCCCTTATCCTGTGTATACTTGCCTGTCTGACTCTTGTTTTGCCATAGTGAGAGAAAGAAATGAATGAAATTCTGAGTTGAGCAGAACTTATTTTAATTTTCTTACTGTTTGCAAATCCCTTTCTTTCTTAATACTGCATTTCTTTAAATGGACTTGAGATGCATTGCAAGGGGAGTAGGGGCAACATAGGAATCTTTGTCCAAACTAGATTGCTGCAATCCCTGAGAGATTTTGTGGGTGAATCAAGGCTGATTTTGTGGCTCACGATGGTACAGCATCACTTCTGGTTACATACCCAGAGGTGACATCACAGCACTGTGACAATGCTTTCGGAATTTCCAAAATTTCACAGCACCATGATATCTCTTCCAGGTACATCACCAGATGCCACTGTTTTCTCTATTTTTACATCTGCTGCTGTGTCAAACAGGAAGCCTGGCTATCCTATCCAGTATTCATGTTGACTCCTTGAAATCCTGATGACTAAAATCAGTACTGATTATATAAAGAATTAGTGGGCATTAGTTATTATGGGCATGTTTCTTGATAGGCGGCATAAGATAATTTCTAAATAAATAATGAGACAAAAGATGTAAACATATTCTCAGACTTTCTGCTAGTTAGAAAAGCAAATTAAGTGGGTGTATGTTTGTATTGAATGTAGAATAGTTTTTTTTTCTTTTTGGTATAATCTGCTAAAGAAATGGAATAGATAGATTGTTTTTCTGACCACTTTGTGGCAATCGTTATGTTCATGCAGTCAGTGATTAATAAAATCTGTATTGTTTTCATTCAGTTATGCGATGCTCCTTGCTTCCTTCATTATTTTTCATCATTTTTCATTTCACACTCTGGCTGGAATCTCATGGGGTCCAAAGCAAGTCTTGCTTACTTTTTAAAATCTTGTATTCTTAAAATCATCCCATGTTTACTAAAGTTAATTCAGTTTACATGATGATCTCTCAATGCTTGGTGTAGAGATTGAGTCAGCAGTGTAGTTTCTGCAGCTAAAAAAATGAATCTAGCTTTAGTCTCACCACATTTTTCACCGGAGTTTCTTCTGTCTCTGTTAACAGAGCAATCTAGCAATTCTTGCAAGCACAAATTAGACAGGTTGTGTTGGTAGGTTTATGTTGGTTAGCTGCTGCCTGTGTTTTGCAAAAGCTGCTTCCAGTAGAAAAAGGTCCTTGCTGCAAGATACATTAAAGTATATTTGTTTCTATAAGCTTGAGTATGCTTAAGGTTGCAATTCAGAGGGGGGTGGCTGAAGCCATATTGGAAGCAATGGGAGGGTTGCGCTGGCACCAGTGTCACCAGCACCATGAAAAGACTTAATTCAGCTATGGGTGCCACATGGTTCTTCAGTGAAGAAACCCAGAGGTTTTCCTCCATGCCATCACTCCTGCACTACAGAAGGCTGTGCTGGCACGGAGGGGGTGTTCCTGGAGTTGGACATGATTTTAATTGGTTCCCAAAGGACTATTGGCCCAGAAACGCCTCTGTTCAGCAATGCAGATTTATGCCACCAGAAAGGGTGGCATTAAGTCTCATGCACCTGTGGACTTTACTGGGAAAGAAAGTAGTTTCTCCTCCCCTGATGCCTGTGCCATCGATTACCTCTTTGGAGGCAGCATGGTGGCGGTAGTCCCATGGTGGCGGTAGTCCCAAACAGCACTTTAATGCCCCTCCTTTGGTTTGAGCTGCTTGTGTGTGATTGTGGCTCTTTGGTAAAGAACAGGAATTTTCATTTTCTCACAAACATTCATGGGAGGTATACAAAATGGGAATGTGTAGTCAGATCCCAAATTTAACTCCTCACATTTTGTATTTTAAGTTTTTCTTGGAAAATTGACTTGTATCCTTACTAAATAATCCTTTGAGAACTGTAACAAATACAGAAGCCCCCCCCCCCCACATACTCAATTTCATAAAACACAATGTTCAAATGGGACAACATTTTCCACACAGTTTCTAAACAATTATAAATTGTATGCACACTTGAATTAACTGTGCATTGTTCTCCATTTAAAAGGATTATCCTTGTTGTACATTGTACATTCTATGTGCTTAGTTGCACATAAGTTACAAACAGAATATTAAATAAAATCAGCTGAGCCTTGCTATTTATGACTATTTATTCTAGCACCCTATTTCCCACAGAAGCCAAGCAAATGCAAATATCCATTGGTAGACATGAAGAAGTATAATCCTCTTTTAAAGTCATCTGTTTTTAATTCACTCCATTTATTCCCTGCCTTTCTCCCCAATGGGCATTTACAATGCCTTATATCCTGTCCTTCATTTTATCCATCCAACAACCTTGTGAAGTAGATGAGGCTCAATGTGTGACTGGCCTAAGGTCACTCAGCAATCTTCCAGGGATTTAAACCTTATGGGTTTTATGCACTTGTGGTCCCCTTTGTGTTGAGCATACATTCCCTTTAGGTTGGATGTTCAGTTACTCACACATTTTCCCCTCTCCAGAACTCACCATGCTCTCAGATCTGAGAAAGTATGCAGTTTCCAAAAACTCTCAAAGAACGATTCTGCACACGAGTAAAATAGGTTTGACCCAGTTCCCTGAGAAGGGTACTAACCTAGGTTGAAGCCATTGTTGTTCCCCACTGTAAATAGCTTGATCCCAGCTTGGAGGGCGGAATCATCCTGTGCCCCTCTTTTTCCAGCGGCTCCGTTCGAGATGGATTACGCTGCATTCATATGGCCATGTTCCGTCTATCCCAAACCGCGTTATGAAAAAAAACTGCCACAGGAATGGAGGAAAGAAGGTGGTGTTTTTTGATTGGCCGCTTCCCATTTATTTACGCGGGGTATCATGGCAGGTATTGTCAAGGCCAGTTTAGTGCGAGCCAGCCATCGCTTTGAACAAAAGAAAGAAGAGGGGGGAAAAAAGTGGGGTAACAATTTTAGCCCGCCAGTGGATTTCCTCCAGCTGTTCGCATGCCGAAACACTCAGCTTCGTGATTGGTTGGAATGGGGGGGACTCCTGGCACCACGGGAGATTCCGCGCTTTCACCGGAATGTCGAGGCTGAGATTCGAGCGTGGTTCCCTGAAAAAGTAGTAGTTCCCAACTGGAGTCGGAGGCCCCGATTTGACTGCCATTACACCGCCGGGGCTGAAGCTGTGGTACAAAAAACCGCGTCGATCAGTAGAAGTTGTGTCGGGCACTTAGCCGTCGAGCTGCCAGCTTGAACTTAGGTCGATAACACAAGTGCAGAATCGACCGAAGTGTGACTTTTCAGGGAGAGCAAAGGGAATCAACATGTGTTTTCCTTTCTTCTGGTTTTCTTACTCTTCCTGGCTTTTCCCATCCACACATGAGCAGTTCCTCCAGCATGGGTTGAACAAGGAAGTGGGGGGCAGGCCAGATGACGGTTACAGGCTTGGTTGAGGGTGCTTTGCAGTGGATTTTTCCTTTTTTTCAAGTTGTGGGAAAAACCCAGTGTGAAGCTCACAACTGAAAGGTAAGCACTGAATACCTAAATGACCTGGGTCTCTCATATTGTAGTCCAATAGTCTAATTACTATTCCACCCTGCCTCTCTTAAGTAAATCAGTTCCAAACTAGTTAATTAAACTAGTTGTAAACTAATTTTCATAGGCAATACATTGTCCAAATTTTATGCAATTATGTTTAGGATTGCACTGTTAGCTTGCAACGATGAATATGTTTTCTTCTATAGTGCTACAGGAATTCACAAATATTACCAGTATTTGTATTAATGAAGAGTTTGTGAGCATTCATGCATCTATTTTTTTTCCTTTAATCTCTGCAAGTGTTTGCATGTGAATGAGTTAAACACCATATGGGCTGGATTCAGAATTTATAAATCTAAATGAAATAAATACGATTAAAATATATTTTCAGCTGAGCGGGTTTTTCAATTCAAACTGTCTTGAACTTGCTAATGTAAGAAGTTATCATGAGGTTGGGAAAAATGGAATAAACAGTTGATTTCGCTCTCTGTGCAATATCAGTAATAGAATCTTGTTGAGAAATAGCTTAAATAATAGATATCTGTGTCAAAAGTATAAGCCTACACACATTAATATTTAGTGTGCATCAATGTGGTTCCCCATCTTGGCTGAAAGATCATTTAAAATGATAATCTGCATACCTGCTTTCCCCTGTCTTGTTGTTATTACTATCTCATTTAGCTATTTAACACCACACATGGTGCTTTGCAGTGTAATGTGCACAAAATGAGATGTTGATGCCCTGAAAAATGGAACAATACGTTTCAACCCTGGGCAGGACAACACATGGAAGGGAATAGCCGGGTTAACAGTGAATGAATGTGAGGAGAGAGCTAAGATAAAGGCCTGGTGAACTTGAAGCCTTAAATAATTTTATTCCAGCCCTTCAGTGGATTGGATCCCACTTTTTTTAGATGCTATCAGTGGCTCCTCTGTATGTAGATGTTTTATATAAGAAGTGTGGAAAGAAAGAGACAAACAGAAGGGGAAATGAAATATAGTAAATACAGTCTGAACAGCTATAGTAAGATAGAAATCCTAATTTTTAGTTCAGTCTTCAGAGGGAGGTTCAGCCCCCTGGATTGAATAGTAACTGTGCAGATTTTTTAAAAAGTTACTTCAGCAACAGCTGCCAGCCTTCACTTTGATACTGTGTGAGAAAATATTTTTAAACAATATACGCTTTTTAAAAGACATCCTGTTGCATAGAGCTTCTACCTGAAATGTTGATGGATTCCTTTTAGAATTAAGTAAAATCTCATGGTTGGCTCTTGTTCCTGATGTTTTGTGGTTGTGCCCACTAGCCTGTGTCAGAATTGCAAAGGTGCCCATGAGACTGGAGATCCCTGGGTCTATGTGGAATTATCATAGGAAAAGTGGATTTTAAGGAGTGAATGGAAGGAAAAGAGAGAGACAGCATCATGTAAGTATGATACCATCATATAATCTATGTTGCTTATTCAATATTAAGAAATGCTTAGGTACTTGGAGTATAAAGTTCTTACTAAATTCAGCTATATTAATGGAACTAGGACCTAATTGAGCATTTCTTCCCAAGCATGATGATCCATTTTCCCTGCTAAAACTGGAAGGCAAAAATTTCTCTGAGTCATCTTCCTGCTTGGGAGATATACAAGATACACAAATGGTGAAGTTGCATGTTATGTTGGAGATGGGTGATTGCATCTCTTGATGTATAAATTAAATTTAAAAAGAAACTACAGGGTAGTGACTTTGGTTCAGTACCACATCCCTCATAAAAATCCCTTTCCATTGATTATTATTTCCAGTGAAAGAGACTGCTGTCTACATTGTAACTGACTTGTAGCCAGGTTAGTGTGCTGCAATGACAATGATAGTTGTGCGGCACTAAAGATTAACACTTTGATCGTAAGGTTAGCTTTTGGGAACTCCATGAAACTGAAGTAGTGGGTTCTGGCTCATAAAATCTGATGCCACAATAAAGTTGGTATCATGGACTCTATCACTCCAGTCTTGGCCCATCTATGCTGGCTCTCAATTTGTTTCTGGGCATGATTCAAGATGCTGTTCTTTTTTTAAAAAAATTCCTTTTATTCAAATCCAAAGTGTTACAACAGCTTCAAACACTTAACATAACATTTATCACCCACCAAATGCCAGTAAAGTATAATGTAACATCTATATATCAAGATAATTACTTACATATATTGTATTTTCCAACGTGTTATTTCAAAAATATAGTATATCAAAGTTAAACAACCAATTAATGAGCATAAGTTATCATAGTCCCACTTCACTGTCAATGCTATGCCATTGCACTACCCAGGTTCCTGCTAATTAGCACAAATTTTAACTCCCTTTTGTTACCCACCAGAAGTTCCTCCTATAACCATTGTATAATTACCATGCATCTCACTGTGTGTTACCCACAATGAATCCTAGATCATAGAATCTATCCCTTTGATGAAATGGTTGTACTATTTACTTTGTTTGTAGGGCAACGTAGGCCAATGTACTCCTCCCACAGTGCCCAATTATATTTGTACATCTCATCTGTTTGATTCCGTATCCAATGTGCCATTCTGTCCATCTCATAAAGGTGATTTACTTTGTAGATCCATTCCTCTTGCATTTGAATCTTTTCAGTTTTCCATATCTTAGTTCAAGCTGCAGTTGCTGGATGAAACAATAGATATGATTGCCTTTGTATAACCTCACTTTGAGAAAAAGCTGGACTTAGTAGATAAACCAAGGGTTGAACTGAGAATTGTGCTCTGATGATGAGTAAGATTTCCCAATATTTACTAATTAGTTCACAATTCCACCAAAGATGGAAAAGTGCCTTCCTCTTTTTTGCACTTCCAGCATAAGGATGAGTTAACCCTAGACATTTTTGACAGTACTATTGGTGTAATATAGCTCCTATAAAATAACTTAAGATTATTCTCCTACAAATTCGTGTTTTTGTATATTTGTATATGTTCACTCAATATTTAATCAGTTGCTCCATCGATACTTCTTTGCCTTGATGTTGTGCCCATTTTACCATGTTATTCTTTACAATTTCCTGTTCTGTCTTTTGCTCTAATAAAACCTTATAAAACTTGCTGATTGTTTTCACATCTATAATAACCTATCAAATTCTGTCCATGTAATTAAGATACACCAATTGTTCAAATCACTTCGCATAAAGTCACTTATCTTTGGATAGTTCTCCATCTGACACTCAAAAAGTATCATATGCCTTTGTTTTAGTTTCATCTCACCTTGTTTATTATCTATCAGGTCTCTAATCATGGCCAGTTTGCTCCTTTGTTCTCATCTTTCAATTGAAGTGCCTCCATTCAGGAAATCCACATTGGCACCTTTATATAAAAGATTATCTTATATTTCATCCATATTTTATATAATTGTCTTCTTATATAATGCCTATTAAATTCTGCATTGTTCAACCTCACCTTGTCCAAGCTTGGCCACAAGTAATAGTGCCATCCTTTTTTCGTAACACAACCTTCCAGAGCCAGCAAAGAATTTTCCTTTAGTCTAATCCATTATTTTATCCACATTAGCACTGCTGCACCATGATAGGATTGAAGATCAGGAAGACCATAGCCCCCTCTTTTTCTTTCATCTATTAGATGAACATATTACACTCTGTGCTTTTTTTCCAGCCCAAATAAACTTCACAAGTTGTTTCTTCCATTTCTCGAACACTTTATTCAAAGTGATAATTGGGATATATTGGAATAGATATATCAGCTTTGGCAATCCCATCATCTTGAACAAAGATAGCCTGCCATATAAAATTCATATTCTCTCATTTCTTTATCTCATTCCACAATTTAACGTAATTATTTCAAAACAACTTATCAGCACACTTATCTAAGGCCACAACTAAATATTTCACTTTTCGTACTACTTGAATACCTGTCTCCAGTTCTATTTCACCTTTTTCTTTTTTTTTGCTTATGTTTAATATTATATGTTTGGTTTTTTGGTTAATTTTTAAACCAGCTACCTTCCCATATGCTTGGATTATTTGCAATAATTTTGGCATCACAACAATGTCATCCACATATGCTTTAACCTTATGTTCTTTACCCTTACACAACCCCTTTAACAGTTTCATCCCCTCTTATCACATTTAATGATACTTCCACTGTGGCAATAAACAATTAGGGTGAAAGTGAACAACCTTGTCTTGTTCCTCTCTCTATGCTGAAACGTTTCATGTAAGTATTATTGATTTGAACTTCTGCCTCCTGAGTTTTGTAGATATTTTGAATAGCCTTGTGAAAATTGCCTGCTATGCCCATGTTTTCCAAAGTTCTTAACAAGAAGTCCCCGTTAACGTGACGCCAAAATTGTTGCATAAGCAAAAAAAGAAAAAAGGTGAAAAGGAAGGGAGTGTGGGTTCGCTTGCTCTGAGCCTCGTGAGGAGGCTGTACTGAGCCAGGGAACTGGCTTAAATAGCCAGCCCGGCTCCCTTGTCATGTGACCGTTCCTGTCCGTCATGTGTCCACTTTCCTCCCTGCACAGGGAAGACGAGCTGTCCGCTCAGTCCTCCCCTGCAGCAACGGCGCCCCGGGTGAGTCCGGGTTTGCTTTTTAATGAGGTTAGGATGTTAAAATGACAGCTGGTCTCTCACTGAAGAGCTGTGGTGCGTCTCTGTGTGTCAGGCTGACCTGTCATTTCTGTCCCTGAGCTGCAGCTCTTTCCCTTTTATCGACTTTGTTCATAAGATTTTCCACAATTTCCCCACAATTTAATGGTCAGTGTCCTCAAGGCAGTCAACACACACCTGTCAAAAGAGGAGTTGGTTCGCTCTCCTAACATACATGACCTCTCTCTTCAGCTGCTGTTTCAAGGTGCTGTTCTTGATCTTCAAAGCACTGCATGATTCAGCTTTCCTGAAGGACCACCTACACTCCTATGGACTTGACTAACCACTACAGTCATCTTCAGAGGACCTTCTTCGGTAGCACTGGCATGCTGAGATTAGGCAAGTGGCAACCCAGAAGAGAGCTTACTTGGTCATAGTATCAGAGCTGTGAAACTCTCTCCCAAGGGAAATTAATCTGTCCCTTCTGTTGCCATTTTCCACCAGCAGGTGCAGACTTTTTTGTTCATTTGGCATCCCCTCAGCATTTCCTTCTTTCTAACCAATTTTTGTAACTACCATTTTGATGTCTTATATGACCTTTTCCATACAAGTTGTTTCAAACTTTTTCTGATGCCAAATGTTATGGGTTTTTTGTTGGTATTCAATATGTTTTCCCTGTGTGGTACTGGGAAAATTTCCATTTTACTTTTCCTCCTTTATTTTCTTTTTTACCACAATGTTTTTTTCTGAACAGTTTTCGAGCCAGCTTCCCTTGAGTGTGTGATCATGTTAATTCATTATTTATCCCTCTGCTACACCAATCACCAGGTCCCTATCCACACCACTGTTTAGGCACCAAACCTCCCCTTCAGCCATTTTCTTTTTTTGCTTTGTTGGACATTTCTCCCCACTCCCTCCCTCCAACCACTTTCCCCTTGCATTTTTTTAAAAATGGTGTAAGATTAGTGATAGAGCACTATGCTAATGAGCAAGTGAGTATTATGCTGACCTTCCCATTGCCATGGGGAAGGTCTGGGGATTCCTGAAGAGGTGCAGGGTTGCGGAATTCATCTCATTACAGATCAACTTTAACGTCACATGAAAAAAATGCTGAAATCATGATAGGCATATAAACGGGAACCCAGCCAAATATGTTTCAAATTTATGTAGACTTCCACACATTGCACAGTGCAGGGCTATAGTGTGCTGTGCATTTCCCTCACCCTGCACACCTTTGCTTTATTGAGCAAATATATTTTGGCTGCTTTCTTTATTGAGTGTGTTATGGTTCGATGATTTGATGATGCATATGTGCAAATGAAAATGCTCAAACTGACTAGGTCTCTGATACTGAGGGTGTATGCAGACGTATGTTGTGGTGGATTGTGCCTCAGTTTGTGTCACTGACTTTGACTGCAAACTTCCAAATGCAAAGGGATGGAAAGGATACATATCAGGTAGGAACTTCAAACAACATCTGAATGTTCTCCCAATGCAGGGATTCTCAAACATGCAATAAATCTGCTCTGCTGGAAGTCCAAATCAGAGAATCTCAGGAAACAAGGGAGGTACATTTTCATAAAGAAAATAATACACACAATGAGCAATCTGTTCACTGAAGATGAGCTATGCAATATTAGTCTTTAAAAATGTCATAAGGTTCTTTGCTATTCATTTTGTACCGAAGCTTTTTTGGGCGTGGGGGGCTTTTTGACTAGTGGCCGATTGGAGGGAGGAAGAATTTCTTTTGGGTAAATGAAGTGGGGAGGAAGCTTAAAATCCCACTTGCCCATGTTATGGTGTGAGTATAAATTGCCCAGCTCTTTAATAATGTTCTTATGTAAATAGATTATGGGATGATTGTCATGGATTCTCAGTGTAATGTGTAGTTTAGAGCTATGTGTTTCTAAATCAGATGATTATGTAAATATTGTGTAAAATTGCCTGGGATTGTTTACCAAAAATATCAGAGAGCAAGTGTGCTCTAGTTAAAAGGAACTACTGCATTTAAAGGAAATATTTTATTTTTTTGGGGAAAAAAACTTTCTCATCTTAGCAGCCTTCCTTTGAGTGCATTTTGTTCAGAACTTGAACATCAGATCTGTGGTAGCAATTCATGTTCCCTCTCGATTCATTAAGACCTGCCTTTTATTTATTTGTGACATAAATATGCCATGAACATTCATTTACACTAAGGGTAATAGAACAACTCCAGAACAGCTCCAGCTCACAGTATTTTGCTTTTAGAAAACATTGTTTACTTTAAGAAGAAGCCACTGCATCAAGCCGACTGAATGGCGACTGTGTAGCACTGTTGAGATATGTCTTGAAACTCCTCTAATAGATAATATTTAGCATGGTGAGCAATTTGGTGTGGGTTTATGTGAGTAATTTACCAGAATTCTCTTCCCCAAATGATGTTTTCTATGACATCTTTTTAAAAAGGTGTTTTTTTTAAAAAAAAAAACACCCAATGTATTTTAGTCAGGTGAGAATTAGAAGGGTGAGACTTCTGGCTTACTGCAGCACTGTGATTCAGGAAGCAGCTATCTCATCATTATGGTAACCCACAAACTAGGTGTTTGATAAATGCACAGCTGATGCTTAGTGTGTCTAGTTCCTATTCCCCCCTATTACACCCAGAACTTACCCATATTCTGAGCTCCTCACTGTCCTTGTTTGCTGGAGAAATACTGAATGTTGTGATGCCAGGATACAGTCATATTAGATGTTATAAGGCTGTGTGTGTGTGTTCAATTTTGGCATCAGCCTTATTTCTATCAGAGCATCAAGCTTTACCCAAAATGTTATAGTACTCTTAGCACAGGCTTTGACAAATGTTCTTCGGCTTTGGGAGCCACCCCAAAAATGTAAGAGCCAGATTTATTTTTCAGCCTTCATGTTTTTCCATTTAAGTGCACATTCCATCTCATTGCTACTACAAAACCTAATCCTAAACCCTTCATAGTTTCTTACCATTTGTAAAGCTATAACAAAAGTGCTGTAGTGCATAAATAATTATGGGGTATCTCTAGTTGTCATCACAAAAAACCCCCTAACATCTGTCCCTCACCTTAAAAAACTTTTTACTTCTGAAAATCATGAAGAGGCACTTACAATAAAAGACTGAGAAAAATATTAGGGGACACAATGAAATTTCTAGTCACCCTGGCACTTGGGCACCTTGGATTTGCCAAGGCTGCCTTAGCACAAAGTGACTCATGGACTGGAAAAAACTGAGGAATGCCATACTAGCTTCTCTAATGAATTCAAACAAAAAACCCAAAAACAAAGTATTGTAGGTTGGCACTACAAGCAATTTACACACTGTCAGGATAATGTATACAAATTAACATTCCCATGCATTTTTTCTTTGATTGGTTTTTAAAAGGGGGGGGAGGCAATTTCTATGCAACACAGTTGATTATACCAGTCATACTTATTATTAAATCCTGTCATTGCTGAATTATTGAATGAAACCCATGTTTAATATTTTAAGAACTGCCGTGTGCTACAAGATATCCCTTCAATACTCCCTGCAGCAAAAAGGCTGAGTAATTGACACATGCCGACTCTGGAGTGGAAGCATGACTTGAATAGTAAATATTTAAAGAAAGGGAACTCTCCTTTCCTGCTGCCAATTATCCGTAGATAGAGTATTCAGCAAAGAGCTTAATTTGGAAGCTGGAATGGCACACTTCCTGCGGTCTCCGTGTTTCATTAATTCTCTTTCCTTTGCTCTTGTTTCCACATTTGTACTATATTTCTAATATAATATCACTGTAAATCTAAATGGAACTTCCCTTTGTTTCACCTGAAAAGTGATTTTCAACAATACTGTAAGAAAAATATGTCTTGGCTACTGCACGGTTCTTAAAGCAACACAGATTGTTTATTAAGGGTGCAATTCAGTGCCATGCCTCATCCTTTCCTCTGTTCTCTGTTTATGCTGTACGAGCTTTGCGCTGTCAATCTCCGTTTCTCATTTATTTATTTTAGTTCATTTCAGCTTTTTCCATCTTATCCTCATAACACTGTGAGATGGATTAGACCACTTTAGCCAACCTTCCACATGTCAGGTCAGAATAAATATTAATTGTACCTTCAGATATTTCCCAGCACCTACAAAAATCATCCCTAGAGGCTAAACTAGACACAACTGCATTCACAAGTCTGATCCAGACACTATTGCCATTTTAAAGGGATTTAAAAATGCCACAAGGACCCAATCTGAATTTTGGAAAATTCAGGCATGGACATGGGGGGAGGAGGAGACAAGAGTGCCTCAGCCATCACAGCATTTTTAAATTCATTTAAAATGGTAACGTGGTCCATAGTTTGGACCCAGTCACATTTAGTTTGGCCTTCTGGGTAAATAAGATAACAACTGTATTCAGTTTAAAGCATTGATTCCCAATTCCCCATTCCCCCCACTCACTATTTACCTTCTGTGGTAAATGTTCAAGCTCTGTCTGTCCATGCCTATTTCAGTTGCAGAATTCAGAGCACATGTAATTTAAACCAATGTAGTTGGCTGTAGTTCTAGCCGTACTTGCTTGAGTGTAAATCTCATACCCACTGGACTTAGTGGGGCTTTCTACTGAGCCAACTGGCTACAATTACATCCCAAACACTTCGTATTCCATTCACAGATAAGAAAGGCAAATCCTAGTTTCCATATTTTAGTGACTCTTGCTGTTATCACACTGTAGTGTGACTAATAAACTGGCTCAGGTCTCAAGGGCTCCCACTGTGAATACTGAGGTACATGGAACTGTTTCTTGTCAACCAAATACAAGGGGAAGGTGTGATTCCCAGTTCAACAGAAAAACCCAAATGCACGCCGCTTACATTCTTCCTTGCAAGATAGCAGCTAATATTCATTTCTGTCAAGGACTATATTTGGGGAAAACTTTACATGATGTGGCTTTCTGAGACAAAGCATGTCAGAAACAGCTCCTCTGGACAATTTTCTACCACCCAGATAATGTGTATGTTTTTCTGAGTGTCATTTTTAAAAATTGTGTATTATTTCACTTTTTTATTGTATTTATGTATGGGAGATTTCAGCACACTACTGTTAAAAAGAGCACTTTGGCATTGGGATGGCTTTTGTGTTCTGATCATTTATATTCCTGGAATGTAAAAGGAGATAGGAAAACATACACCTGAGTATTAACATCCCTCAGCTTCTGCCCACTTTCTGTTCCTCATCATTTGCAAACCAAAGTTTGTTCTCTTATTCTATCAGAAAGGCTTGTGTTGGCTTTATTCTTGTGCTAAAAAGAACAACACTGAATATGAATATTTTAGCATTAAAATCTTAGATGTATAACTTTACAATAAGTAAGGTACTGGCCTATTGTCAGCCCTCAGGACAGATAAAGCCCCAGAAACTCTATCTTTATCTTCCCCCCAACAAATTCCCCTGACTGAAAATATTTACAAATTGCAAGAAGTAGACAGTCTATATATAATCTTCAATCTCTAGTTTGGATTTTGTATCTTATATTTTAAGTGTTATGTTATGTCCAACAGCATGCAGTGGAGCCCTGGTTGTTCCTTCTATGTAGAGAGTTTGGGCTGTGGAGGCTATTATTGTGAATTATTATGCAGCTGGCCTCTGCTGGCCTGAGATCACTGTCTGGAGATCCCTGAGAATAAAAAAAAAAAGGGGGGGGAGCCATTAACCACCACAGTCAAGTAAAACTAATTGGGGAAAGACTTAAAGTCCAGATCATTAACAGGTGAAAGTGGACACAATTCCATGGGAATCTGAAGCTACACTCCCACAAGTCTCTTGAGGCAATGACCTTCAACCAAAATCACTATATTCTCAAAGTGGTAGACTCTGACAAGGATTTTCCCTTACAGCCAGATGGCAAAATCTGGCTGAGCATCTTTGAATTCATTGAAGGTAAATGAGCGTGATCTTCTTCGGAGGGCAGAATAGCCCAGAGGCCTGCCGTTGAGCAAATCTGAGTAAAGATTGGACTTCAGGAATCGTGGGTAACTGTCTTGCTCCATCAGCATGTAGATTTTTGTCTGTGCGGCATCAAAGCTGTTGACTGTGGGATGGCTGATGTTCTGACCGGCACGCTCTTTGGTGTTAAAGTCAAGATTGACCTAGACAGCAAGAAAGAAAATCAGTCTGCATAGTAACGAGGGATACTAGCCTCCAGGTGTGATTCTGGAGGTATAATTTTTGGGTTCCCCCAGAATTATAGCTAATCTCCAGACCACAGAGGCCATTTACTCTGGAGAAACAGCATGCTTCGGAGGGTGGAGTCTATGGCAATGGACCTGACTGAGGTCCTTGTCCTGACTCCATCCCCAAATCCCCAGGAGTTTCCCAACATGGATCTGGTAACCCTACCTAGCCTCCTCCAATTCCCTGCTAGGGGAGCCTGGGAACCCTAATGATAATATAAATTAATGCCTTTGGTTCAAAAACTTCATATTCTGCTATTTCACATTCATCAAATTCTGTGGATATATAGAAATTGGCACTTGAACATTTTTCCACATAACTGTAGGCATTTTTTCTTACACAGGATTTAGTTCTGTGTAAAAAAAGCTAGACTTGAACCCACTGATGGAGGGCTGCAGCTATGCTTCTAAACATGTCTGGATGACACACAGTAAAATTCAGAACTCTATTCCACTATGAAATATGTTGGATGATCTTTTGAAAGTCACTGTTTATCTGCAGTTTGCCACATTGTGAGTTTTTGGAATATTATTTCTACCTTGAGAATGATGTGAGGAAAAAAATATTAATATTGGTGGATTTAACTGCCTTGTCCTGTACTGTGGCAGGATTAACCAAATTTACATCATTGTTCAAAAATATTTTTATATTTAAAACTGAGGAGGTACTTCTAAATTTCATGTAGGCAACTTTTTAATGGTCTTTCATCCTTGTAGTTTACAGTCCTCCCGTGTGCTGGATTAGAGGCAGACATCAAGTGGTATCTCTATATGACCTTGGAATAAGGTATATGCATGGTTGCTGGTAGAACATTTTCAGCCTGCAGATAGTTCTAGGTCCACTAGTGGGTGTTGAAGAGTTTTTGTGTGTGTGTCTGTCACAGCCCTGACTGGATGGTCTTTTAGCCTAATTACATCCAATTAGAATAGCATTGAGCTGAGAATTGCTGGAAATAGCCACAGGCACTTATGAAACTGGAATTCTGTTCATTGTATTGGCCACCATTGGCTGAGGAAGTCATGTACAGGTCAAGAACCTAGCTGTGGGATGATTGCAAAGGAGTAGCAGATTGCAGAAGATTTTTCCAAGGACAGCATGTTGGCCATCTGTGCCAGGGAGAATGACCACCAATAGATGAAAAAGTCTTACAGTGCAGTCCTAAACTATGTTATGCTCTGCTAACCTCACAGAAGCCAGTGAGCTTAGAGGGGTGTAATTCTGTTTAAGATTGCCCTGTAACAGCAAGTATAAAGCAAAGCAAAGTTTTCATGTGCTGCCCCTGCTTGTTTTGGCTGACTATTTCAATAGAAGAATGGAAGCTTGACAGGTTGTTTTAACTGAAAAAAATCATCTAGGAGTGTTAACATTCTTATAATAGCAACACAGAATATTGGATAGTCTTTGTAACATCTGAAGATAATAGCCAATTCCTAATACTCTGTTTCTTTGTCATGTCTGAAAAAGCCCCATGATTCCATTTTCTCTATCAATGCACCAAGAGACAAAAGGGAAGAATGTTGGATGGAGAAATATAGTTGAAGGAAGTTGGACTATTCATGGAAGAGGCTGGCACACTTCCCACTGGCTTCAGCTGAATTATGAGACAATTTGAGATGCAGTTAAAAAGATGCAAACCTTCTTCAGTGGGATCGCTGAGGGGGAGGGGGGGACAAGGTTTAGCCTGCACAAGATTTAGCCTGCACCTGAGAAGCTTATAGAAATGAACCAAAATAAAGTGCTGCACTTGGAGATATATTTCTCATGAGTAAAAATGATAAAAGATGCCACACCCTCTACCAACAGGGACTGTATGGGAAGGTTGGGTGGGTGGGGGGCTATTACTACTGCAATGTGAGTCTACATTGTTTGTTTATTTATTGGGCTTCCAGGCCAGGCTATTCAGAAGTACTGGGGCAGGTGCCAATATGTTAATTAGTCTTTTCTATCTCTCTTAACCCTAACTTTCCAAAGCCACCTTAAACAAAGAAATCTGATCCTGTGTTGAGAAGACTTATAGTCTTGGTTAGTTCACAGGAGGGAGAATATCAATGAATGTGTACACTCCTGGACCAGACTGATGCATAGATGGTACACTGAGCAAACCGAGGGCCTTTCCCCACTTACCTTAAGCCCTGTGCTACTCTCCTCAAGTAGCGCAGGGTCCCGGGGCACTCCCCACGGCAGGGGCGGTGACAGTGCAGCCGCCCCAACGCTGTTGCTGTCGCGCCCCCTCAGCGTGCGGCATCCCTGGTGCTCTTGTAAAGGGCGCCTTTTGATGACCCTGCGCTCTGCGCGGGGTCGTGGGGATGCCTGGGTGCACGCCAGGGATGCCGCATGCTGAGAGCAGCGCGCGGCATAGGGGGGATCGGGGTGAGTGGGGAAACACCCCTAGTCAATTGTTGTCGTGGAATATAGAGATAGTTGTAATCTCTTAAACATGCTAAAATATTTTAATTTAGAGACCCACCTTCCTCACTCATTCATATGTACATGGTGCCCATCAACTACATTATACATGGAGCACTTTCCGTGACACTCTTTGCTCCTCAGTTGGGTTGCAGTGGGGTCTCCTTGCGTCTCCTTGTTTATACACAAGGAGGGGCCCCGCTGCCTGCTACATGACTTGCCTGCCCTAACTTATGGGTTGCCTCGCATCGATCGCAAGATTGATGGCTTTTTAAAAAAAAGGTCTTTAATTTCTGTATCAATATTTTTCCATAGTATGGCCTCACTCCTTCCCTTTGCTGCAGTGCTGGAAAGCTCAAGAGGAGGAGGAAGAAGAGGAAGAGCAGGAGGAAGAAGAAGAGTTTGGATTTATATCCCCCCTTTCTCTCCTGTAGGAGACTCAAAGGGGCTTACAAACTCCTTGCCCTTCCCCCCTCACAACAAACACCCTGTGAGGAAGGTGGACAGACATAATCAATCATTGGTTGTGCAGGAGAATGTCATGGCTGGGCAAACCCCTGCTTCTCGCCCACCACCAAGGAAGAAACAGGACCGTGGAGAGTGGGAAAAGGAGAAAAGAAAAAGAAATGGGACCTATATCAGGCCTATATTGATATTCTTCACAAGCTCACAAAACTGCCTTCCCCCCCCCTTTTGTGCCCTTTAAATTTCATACCAATATTCCTCAAATCACTATTGCGCAGGCTTGTTATCACTAATATTGTGCTTTTTTTTGGGAAAAGCTGGCTGTAGATTCCCAAGAAACACCTGCGTGGAGTAGGGCAGGGGAGAGACCAGAAGGAGTGAAAACTCTGCCATGTAGGAAACATACCCTTGCTGTGTGGCAGAGCATCAATGTATAACCAGTCATCGACTGATATATCAACTGTATATATATTTGTTTACCTATGATATGTCATGTGTTAATAGTGCTTTCTGGAATGAATCTGCAATCCATCTTTTTTTTTTAATGCTTGGTGGAGTATGATTATTAGCCTGAAAGCTGTGTTTAAGTTGGTGATTTGTTTTATTCACTTGGCTTATTATCTAAAATCTTGGCAATGTAATAGTTATAGTTTGTAATAATAATTGAAACTTTAATTGCTGATTAGCAGACTGATGAAGACTAATTCTTATATCCTCACATCTTATCTAAGCAGATAGAATTCTTGGACAGATACATGTTTGTACTTCATAATGATATTGTTATGGTATGTACTATAATTTCTCTGACATGTTTTCAGAATGTGAGTATGATCCAGACAAAGATAAGAGCTTTATATTCTCATTGGCTTATATGAGAATTCACAATGTGCTTAATGCCCCATACAGGCTAATGGGACATAAAGGACCTTAATTTGGCTGTCTTATCCTCTATGACTGCTCTACCAGTAAGGAACTTTAGAGATTAGGCATAATTAGACTAATGTTTAAAAAGAAGGAAGGTGGAAAAAACAAGTCCCATGGGTTTCAGTGGAACAAGTTTCACCATATGGTCTTGTGCTAACAGGACTGTGCCTGTTATTTTCAGCCTTTGACTCTTGTAAGAGAAAAAGACGATGTGGCTGATGATTCTGCTACTGCATCACACCAAGACCTAGAATCACAAAATCATAGGGTGATTCCGCACAGCACATTCTGTTGAGCTCCACTTGCGTCCGCCTGATTTTATTTCATGAATTCAACTCGCTGTCTGTCCTCACAGTGACCGAGCTCAGGCTGCCACGAAAAGTTGGTTAATCCGCACATTGCTGTGCTCGGCTCTCCTTACCTGAGCTCAGTGGGTGGGAGTATTTCCAAGTCCCTTAGCCCATCCTTGTAGAAGAAGAAGAGTCTGGATTTATACCTCACCTTTCTCTCCTTTAAGGAATCCTAGGCCCTTTCTTCACGGTGGCGGAAACGCAGCTCTACTGGCATAAATTATGCCTGTGGAGACACGGGGACTGCTTGCATGGCAGCGTGCAAGTAGCCCCACAGATCTGCCACACCGGAGTGGTGGCTCTGCACGGAGCCGCCTCCCGTCCATTGCCTCCACTGCCCTGCCTGTCCAGTGTTGCTTTGGAGGGCTGCAGGGATCCACCACGCTGCCCTCCGACCTCCAGGGGTAAGAGGGCAGCGTGGGCAGGTCTCTTCAGCCATCCAGAGTGGTGCTGGACAGGCAAGTCAGTGGAGGCGACAGGAAAAGCAGTGGCGTCCTACCGGTGCAGTTCGCACTGCACTGGTGGGAAGACGGCGCTTTTCACGCCACTCCGGGGTGGCCAGGATGTGCGAACGCTTCCCCAGAGACACTTCCCCAGGCCCGTGCGGAAAGGGCTAGAGTAGCTTATAAACTGCTTTCCTTTCCTTTTCCCACAACAGGACATCTTTGGAGGTAAATGGCATTGAGAGAATTCATGAGTAGGAGCAGAGAAATAAATCAAGTTCACCAGGTAAGTGTCTACTGCTCATGTGGAGGAGTGGGGAATCAAAACCGGTTCTCCAGATTAGAGTCTGCTACTCTCAACCAGTACACCACTGAGATCAGTCAAGTGATGTTTATGTGCAGAAATTCCTAAGAAAGAACCCCAGTTATATCAATAGGGTGCCAGCAACAATGCACTGAACCTCATCAAGGCCATTGTCACTGTACCTCTTTTAGAGCATCTTTTTCAATAAATGTCTTGTATACTTCCTTTGCTTTGAGTGAAAGTTGACCAGGGTCTTTGATCTTCTTGTAATCCTCACACGCCAGCCAGAACTCAATGTTCTCTTCACTAAACTCAGATTTGAGGAACCTTATGAATGCATCTATCCCAGCTGCAAGAAAGAAAGTTTGGTTGTCATATACATTCCAAACAAAGGTTGGTAGCTGATGAAACCCATTTTTTTTTAATTACAATTGTAATGGAACAGCTACTTTGGAGTTTCTCTTTAGCAGCATTAAGTAACAAAAGGGTTACTGAAACAATAAATATATTGATGGATTCATTTGTTTGAACTGAAAAAGCAATCTAGGTCATAACTTTTAATTTTTTCACTCTTTATCTAATTCATATACCACTTTGAGAAGTCACTGCTTGGCATCATTTGAAATGTAGCCTAGTTCGCGAGGCAGTAAAGTCAAAGTCTGGACTCTACTATCTCAGATTGCAGATGGGATGTCATATTAGGGAATGCTATCCCAAGAGAAACAAAAATATTCATACAGTTAAAGTGGAATCCTTCAAAAGGTTTTTTTGTGTATTCCAAGGTATGTGTGGGGTATGGAGGAGGAGATATGGAGAAAAAATATATCATGTGGTATAGTCTGAAGTGGTGTAGCCAAGGCACAGGCCTAGTCTTCACATGCAGCAGAATTAGTTGGTAGAAACTTAAAGTGTTAGAACAGACTGCACCAGTTCAGATTGGTGGCGGAAACATAAATAACCCCCGAAAAAAAAACACAGATCAGAGTGAAATACCCCAATCTAGTTATTTGCATGTTGTGTTCGTTTTCCACTCACAGAGATTTATTTACTTGGAAAAATGTAATTCTTTGCCCCCTGTCTGATTAGTGTTACTAGCTTCCAGGTAGGGTGTGACGAATGCATTTAGCCTGCATTCAGGTTACAGGGTGGACCCGCACCTGAAAGGTGGAGTTTGCAGTTACAGGACTACAACTTTGACATAGTCCATGTAAAAGGAACCGAAAATGTGTTAGCCGATGCTCTATCTAGGAGCATCTGAAACAAAAAGTGAGCATCTTGGTAAGAACTGTTAAACAAACAAACTGAAGCTTTGAATGTAAATATATGAAATTGCCTTCTTTTTCAGGTATGTTATTAATGTTGGATGTTTAGCTGAAATGGCTAACTTAAAGTATAAATATTTAGTAGTAATGTAAGGTTTATATTAACCTGCATTTTCTTTTCTGTACCAATTTAATAGAATTGAGTAAGTATTTAAAGTATAAGCTAATTTTATGCATATGTATCTGCTGTAAGCAGTTTGAAGTGAACCTTACCGTTACTTCACCGAGGTTCGGTAAAACCTCGCTTACGCAACGTCCTTTTAGGGTGGGACACATGTGACGAATGCATTCAGGTTACAGGGTGGACCCGCCCCTTAAAGAGTTAAGCCCTGGCCAGCCCTGATTGGCCAGAGAAAAACAAGCAGAGACTATAAATTCTGTCAGCGCTAGAGCTGAGGGGTTCTTGCTTTTTAGTCCTCGGACTTTTTGGCTCTGACTGAGCTTGTGTGTCCTCGGGTACTTTTTTGGTGACAGAGTGAGGAGAATCCGACCAGCTCTCTCACTGCTGTGTTAGGAATAGCTGAGGAGGCTATTCAGTGATTTAAAACCCTGAGATTTGGAGGAGTGTGTCCACCCTCAGGTGTTTTGTTTTGTGTTTTGAGGGAAACCTCTTAACAGTCTGTGAGTCTGTCCTCAAAGTGAACATCAGTCTTGGGAGGCCCAGCTCCTGTGGCAGAGAAGCCAAGTTTTTGGGAGTGTGGGGGAGGGAGGCTGTATGCCTGAATCCCACAGGGCATAGACTGGGTGTTTTATTTTTGTGAGGAGGAACAGCGGACTGAGTTTTTATTTTTAAGAGGGAGTGTGAAACCTCCATAGTAACATCTTTTTAAAGAAACATCTTTGAATGAAGTAAAGTGCCTGAAACCGTTACACTTAAAACCAAACTTACTCAGCAACCGTGAAGCGTACAAACAAACTTTATCTGTAACCGCTAAGCTTTAAGAAACAGTCTTTATTCAATAACCGTTAAGCTTAAGCGAACTCTCTCCAACCAATACGCTTATTTCCTCTCAAATCACCTGAGAAGCCTCTGTTAAAGCCAGCAATAAAAGTTTTAAGTTTTGTTCATCTTTAAACCGTTCCAGACTTCATTTATTGTCCTGTCTGTGTGTCTGTGTTCCCCAGTCAGGGTGGTGTCCATTTAAAATCAGTATTGAGTGGGCTACAGAGAAAAATATATCTTTGGTGGCAGCGAAAAGCAGAATATATAAGCGCCTTCTGTTATATAGGGCCTGGAGTTCTGCCAGAATTATAACTGATTTCCAGTTCCCCTGAAGAAAATATCAGCTTTGGAGGGCAGAATCCATAGCATCACATCCCCACTTCTCCTCAAACTTCACCATGTCCAGGCAATACCCACAAATCTCCAAGAAGCTCCTGAGCCAATACTGGCAAACCTAAGTCTAATGTAGTATGCATGTGACCACCTCAGGACCTTCACCCCATTATCCTCGCATACTGCTGGAAGCTCAGATTAGACAACAGTTTTACCACTTCTGTGAGAACTTGGCCAATGATTATATATAATAGTCTGGGCATGGGGAAAACATCTGGAAAGGGAAAGGGTTCACCCTCCCCCCTTCATTTTAACTGGGGCCAAATATGAAGAAAAGGGAAAATGATGGAGAAGGAACAATTCATTTTTTAAAAAAATCCTTCCAATTTGTTTCCCTCTTTCATAATGATCAAAGAAACTGCAGATTGCATTATAGCAATGATAGTTTCTCATTTGTTCTTAGACTCATGTGTTTGTTCTGTTTCTGCAGGATAATATTGAAATGACTCCAGTCCTATTGTATGCATGTACAGCAGAAGATACTAGCTGATTGATCTGCAGTAAAAATCATTTGTTGACGAAGCTATCAATTAAACTAAATTAATCAGGTTTTATGATGATGCTTCCAATATGGTCACAAGACAAACCCAAAAGTTTTTGAAGATGATGTTCATTAATCTGTATACCAATGGAACATCACCAAAGTGCGTACCTAAAGAGTCTCTTGAATTTATAAAAACCTTTGCTTTGTGTGTAGGTGACCTGTTGCTGCTGCTTTGGTGGTCCTATTAGAGCTTCACTGCTTTATCATTTCTTGCAATGATACCACATGCAACATGTATGTCCCCAAAATCCTGTTGGTCCGTATGATGCTCCTGACTCAAATCTAACGTATACAAGTATCGTTTTTTAAATCCTAAATTGTTCATAAGATCTCCACTTTTACTGAGTGGAGCTTTAGAGCAATACATCTTGAAAGAAAGCCTCCTCTGGAGAAGCTCAGCCATTCCGAGTTTTGTCAGGTCTGCTTTCCTATCAAAATTCAAGACCATTTCCCATGGCAATCCATTTGTCGTTGGAAGTTAAACTTAATAGACTTCCACACTTTCCACACAGTTAGTTCTCCACTGTAGAAGGATAATCAAAATGAGACATTTTGGCATGAAAAAATAGATCTGAGGCGACTTGCGAAAGGAAAGAAACAATATCAGGCTTTTATGGAGGATAATTCTGGATGAAAACACTGGCAGTACTAACCTTTCTGTGAAATAAGTTTATCAAAAGATTCACCCCATTTCTTTATTTCTTCAGGGGACTCACTGTACAAGACAAAAAAGAAGGAGTCATGTGTGGTGTGTATTTTGAAGCCTTTCCTAACATATGTTCCCTCATATTGCTTCCAGTTTGTCATATTTCACAGGGTCTTGGATTAGATTGCATGACAAAAGAACACTCTTTCCCTTGAGCCTTCAAAAACAGCTGGCTTAATTTTGCTGACATTTTTCCTATTGAATTATAGAACTTTCCTACCCCTACCACCTCAAATGTGCATACACACAAAAACACACGTACAGTACTAACTTCAAAGGACTGAAAGGCACTTTTGTCCCTTGGGTGTTTTGCTGTGTCCCTCTTCCTAAAAAAAATTAAACCTTTCTGAATGGTAAAGATCATAAGACAATGGGTCAGCTGTCTTTTTGAAACAGCAGAGACAGGAGGGCTTGGGAGCTCCAGTGAAATGCTTATGCAGAGATCTAGTTTCAAATGTAGTCTGTTGATGACTCTGTAACCACAGGCTATTTTTAACCGTGTGCAGGAAGCTCTATGGTATATGGAAACGAAGACGCAAAAGCAGTGGCCCCGTAACAGCATTAACACATGTAGCCTGTTGTTTTGTTTACTGCAAAAAAGGAACATTTTTAAATGTCATGCTATTTTTGAAGAACTGGATTTTCTTTTCTATATAAAAAAGAATGGTACCTTTTTATCAAATCTGTCAAACTGTGAATACTGTATATTGATCTCTTGCTCTGTATTTCACAGAAAAGCAGTAGAAATCTAAATCACACTTTGGGCTCAAAAGTTTGCCAAATAACTTTTTAGTATATTTGCTGGATTGCTGTTCAGGATTTAGTAGAATTAAAGTTAAGATAAATTAGTAGTAGTAGCATTATTACATGTCATTTCACTGTACCTGGGAACTTATAATGTTAAATGTTGATGTTATATAATATATAACAAAGCAATGGACAGAGTGGAGAAATAGTACATGCCATGGGGTACAGGTATGGCCATGCAGGGTCAGGCAGTGGGGGGATGAAGACTAGAAAATAATGTGATTGTCTAAAGTGTAGAGTTTCAAGACCTCTGCCACTGATTAATACTGCTGATAAATGATATTGGGCCATGCAAACAAAACATATACAACAGCAGAATCAAAAGCACAAAAATGAGAATCAAAACTGTATACAGAGTAGATGAGCTCAACCACAGACTATATACCTAACCACATACATGACTCATATGTGCATATAAAAAATTAAGCATTTAGAAGGCATTCTAGAAAATAGCCATTTTACATATGAGATTTATATGAATTCCGAGGATCATTGATGAATTTATGGAAGAAAACTTGGGAAGGGGACACAATTTTGGACAGATAGCACAAAAAATGCAGAGAATTTAGGAAAGCAAGCCAAGTCACTGGCAACAAGACAGATCAGCAACTCTTTGGGAACTTTGTTGGTGCTCAGCATCCCCTTCTGAATCCTCATGTTAGCTTGCATACTGGGATGTGTGGCAGAATAAGAGACAGGTAGCCCTTACATATATCTATTAGGTTTTCATGATGCTATACAATTATACACGTGTGCATATTTGATTTGTGATCCTGTGAACATCTACTTGGAAATAAATTCTTTCATTAGCTGTGGACTGGCTGTGTAATCTGAGGCAGAGCAACAACCCATCGACTTCAGTAGACTTAGCAGTAAGTGCAATGTGGAATTGCAATGCTAGAGTAAAAATCTTTTTCAATTTGAAAGGAATATTTTATTAAAACAGAACAGAAAATAATTACCTTGGGTGATACCTGCAGACTAGCCTTTTAAGAACATAACACCTTGCAGATTGTTTCCCTGGCAGTTGGTGTAAGGAGAATTGGTGTTCTGATTGGCAGACTTGTAAGTGATCAGGGGGAGGTGAAAATCTCAGAGTGACAGTCTGCCATCTCCCTACATCTCCCTTTCCCCTCATGTTATAATTCATTTATGGCTGTTATGTATTTTAAAGCTTGTATATTAGGCTCATTCCTCACATGCAGAATAATGCACTTTCAAACTGCTTTCAGTGCTCTTTAAAGCTGTGCGGAATAGCAAAATCCACTTGCAAATAGTTGTGAAAGTGGTTTGAAAACACATTATTTTGCATGTGCGGAAGGGGCCTACGTTTCTAAGTTAAGAAGCATCCCATGTGGAGGCAAAAATTTAAGAACCGGACATAACTAAGCAGAAATTAGTACAATAGTGTTATCTTACTGAAGTTGCACTGAATGTTTGTCTATAAACATTTTCAGGGTGAAGACTAAACATTTGGGAGTCTTGTGCCCTGGAAAACCCCACTTTCTTTCCTGGTTCACAGCCTATATCCTGACTGGCTACTTCCTGAATGTTCCTTTCTTTACTGTATTTTCAGTGTGTGTCTTCTTCATCCTGAGACCACTTACATTATGATATAGCCAACCAGATTTGACTGAATAAAGTTATCACTAAGGACAGGCAAAGCCAATTCAGAGGGAAGGTTATGTTTCTTCTTTGAGTTAGTCAAAGGTTATGGCATGAGCATGATGATGCTGTAGACTTATGCAGCCAGTCAGATTTGGCTATGTGATAATATAGCTGACAGCAAAAAAGTAAATTCAGGGCAAGTCAGTACTTCCTGTATTATATGACTTTCACTCTGAATATGTCAATACTTTCACGCACTTTTTACATGCTCCCTCCAAACTGCAGATACAGAGAGCATTTCACAAGGGGAAACGTATTCAAACAAAGACACCCTCCCTCCATGTTATCATGGATCTAGCCTTCTCTGTCAGGATCAGATAATACCAGCTGCAGATGACAAGACCCAAGCAAGGCTGTTAATGATAGGATGTTTTGGAAGACATTGATTCATAGGGTTGACATGGATCAGAAACTACTTGACCGCACTTAACACACGCACACACAGAGATAGCATGCCCATCTGGTTAAGTGGCTGGGGGAACTAATCAAAGGGGAATAACATTATGGTTTTAAAAGAGGGGCAGAAAATGGAGGAAGAGCTTGAAAGATCCCTGGCAGGAAGTATCTTTCAGATGAACTAGCTGCAGTGGGTACTGTTTTGCAGGTGGAGAAGGGATGATTAATTTTTAGGATTAGGTTATTGATACATCTGCTAGCTCTCCAACTGTTGAAACTATGCATTTTTAAATTAACAGATATTTCCAAATATGAACAGTCATTATCTCAGAAGCTGTGGGGTTGGCCTTGGATAATATTTGGATAGGAGGTCACCAGAGAAATCCTGGATCAATATGCAGAGGCAGGAGGTTTCAAACAACCTCTGAATTTCTCTTGCCTTGAAAATCCTAGTAGGGTTGTCATAAGTTGGCAACAACTTGATGGCACTTTCTAACACCATCACCAATACCTAGGAGCAACTCAAATTTCTTTTAAAATTGTTCTCACCTTGAAGGATTTGTCAGTTTCTCAAAAGTGTCAAGATGGGTGGGATTTTGGTGCAATTCAGACTTCTTCAGCAGGAGACTCAAGCGGTTCTTCTTTTCCTGTGCCCTGTAAGAGAGTTTACGGCACTTCAAGTCACCAACACAATATATTTTTAAAAGTTTTCCCTATTGCAAATCCAGAATGGTTCTGAAAAGTTGATCGTTTCCTTTTACATGCTGTCGTGCTGATGTTGATGTTATTTTTCCCACGTTTGCAGTAGAGAATAATGAATTTCTCACTTATTCCTTTGCATACATTTACATACTGAATCATCTGCAAAGGGTAAATGAAAGTCTTCTCATTTCTACACTCTTTTGCATTTAGTTTAAAGGCAAGAGGAAAAAAGTTAATTTCTGTGAGCCCAGAGAGAGGGTCAAGGTCTTTTGGTGATTATAAAATAAAATAAAGTGTGCTATGATTCTCAGCTCTTGAAATGCTATTAGGAAACTTTCTTGACTCTGAATTAGGGTAAGTCTAGATATAATGACAGACTGGCACAAAGTTTGAAGAAAACATCAGAGCCATCAAAGAAATTCATATGAGTTTGAGTTTATAACACTGAGACTTGAATTCCTTTTGTTTTAATTTCTAGCTGAGCAAGTTGGTCTTCATTGATTAAAGGTTTTTGGTGGATTGGTATCTGGATAGCTGGTGTATTTTTAAATGTAGTGGATACACAACAAATGTCTGAAGGAGTATTCTGTTGAAATGGAAAGGCTAATCGATACCCATAATTGATATTCACATATATTTGAAATTAGTAATTGCCATTTTCTTCTGGCAGTTATCAATACCTTTTGGCAAATTTCATATTTGTTTATTTACTTTTCTCTGCAGGGGTTGGGGATGCAAAGTGTCTCACATTATTCTCTCCCCCATTTTACCCTGACAATAACCTTGTGAGGTAGGTTAGGTTGATTGACCCAAGTCACTAAGCAAGCTTCTATGATAGAGTGGAGATTCAAACCTGAGTCTTCCAGATTCTAGTCTGACACTCTGAATACCACACCATAAGAATGTAACTTTTGTTCATATAAGTTGATGTGAGTTAACATGGTGGATTCTTTGAGACTTGGTCCTGCATTATATACGCGTTTATAAATTGCCATCAAGTCACAGCTGACTTTTAGTGACATCAAGCAAGTGAGATCAGAGGTGGTTTGCCATTGCCTTCCTCTGCAGAATCTTTTTAGTGGTCTCTCTTCCAAGTACTGATCCCATTTAGCTTCTGAGATCTTACAAGATCAGATTATAGCATGCTTCCTTCCTTCAGGAACTGACACCAGATTTTATGTGGAAATTATATTGATTTTTGGAATTTTTTATCAGCCAATTTGAAATCAGGATATGATGTGTAATTGAGCAGACAGGTATACAGGATAATGTCTAAATGCCCTAATTAGCCGCTTGAGGGAAAATGTATGTACAATATTATTCCTGTTTGTTATGCATCAGTAACCAATGCACCGTAAAGATACGGGGAAGATAATGTGCATGGAAATTCCATTTGTGCTTGTTTCTTTCCAATCTGAAGGCTTTGCGTTCAACAGTATAAGTAGCAACCATCCCTAATCAAGGAATATGGCAGTGTAGCTCTACAGTGACACAGCTTGGGACTGCTAAATTTGTTCATTCCCATGTTCCTGGTAAGTATAGGAGGGTTCTGATAAGATAGGATTCCCAGGAATAGCTGGAGTTTTCTAAAGATGCTGAGGACATCAGAGCAGTACTTTTGGTGCTGAACACTCATCTGTTGACGAAAGTACGCTTATTAGTGTGTTAGCTGTCTGCAGGTTTCTGTGCAGTTCGTGGTGCTGGTTTGACCTGAAAATAATTTCATGAAGATGCCCCTGGAATTTGACTCAGAGAGAGCCTCTTGTAGGTCCTGTTCCAAATGTCATCATACTTGGACGTAAGACTTACATGTCACAGGACTGTCAACTACAGGTTGAAAAATTCCTGAAGATATTAGCAGGGGGAGCCTGTGGAGGGCAGAAATTGGGGGAGCTAGGTGACCTCAGTGGGGTATAATGCCATGAAGTCCACCAGTCAAAACAGTAATTTTCTCCAGAGGAACTAATCTATGTAGTCTGGAATAATTCTTGGATGTCTCCATGCCCCACTGGAAGACTTGCAACCTTTTTGATGGACAGCGAACTTTTGATGGACAGTGAATTAGAGTGTGCTACCAGGACTGGGAAATCCCTGTTTTAAAGACAGTCTTGGCCATAAAACTCCTTGGCTGACCTTGGGCCAATTGTCATCTCACAGCTTAACATACCTCCAAGTTGTGAGGACAAAACCAGGAGACAAAAAATGTACAACTCGTGCTCTTTGAAGGAAAAGTGGGATAAAATGTACCTGCCTGCCTGCCTGCCTGCCTGCCTATCTATCTATGCCACTTTTCTGGAAACCTATTCATGGTGGCTATGCACAAATTAATTGAATAGCATAATAAAAATCACAATATAAGACTCACGTTTATTAGAACAAGGCTTAAAACAACATAGAATCATAGAGTTGGAAGGGGCCTTACATGCCATATAGTCCAGCCCCCTGCTGAATGCATGATCAGCTTAGCATCCCTGATAAGTCCTTGTCCAGCTGCTGCTTAAAAACTGCCAGTGACATGGAACCCATCACCTTCCTATGTAGCTGATTCCACTGTTGATCTACTCTCACTTTTTTAAAAAAATCCCTGATATCCAGATGGTACTTTTCTGTCTGTAATTTAAACCAATTATTGCAAACATCCTTTGTTGCCAAAAAAACAACTCCCTGCCCTCCTCTAAGTGACAGCCTTTCAAATACTTAAAGAGACCACTCATGTCCCCCGCATAACCTTTCCTTCTACAGACAGAACATCCCCAAGTCCCTCAGCCTTTCCCTGAGGGCTTGGCCCCTGGTCACCCTCATCAATGTTTTCTGCACCTGTTCCTCTGCATCTTTTTCAAATGTCAGCAGTCTAAAATGATAACATGTCCCTCTGGCGAGTAGCAGTCCATAAATCTAGCTAAGAGAAGATGGAACCTTTCAGTTAAAAGCTTTACTAAAAATAAATAGTTTGGCTTGGTGTCTAAAGGACAGTAAGGGTGGTGCAGATGAGATTCAAGTAGTAGGACTGTCCAGAGCTGAGGTGCCACCATTCAAAAAGCCCTGCTTCTTGTTGCCATCTACATCATGTATGTTGACATTGGCTTGGAAGGCAAGACGTGGGAAATGGATCTTAAGTGGTGGGTAGACATTTCCAAAATATTATGCTGATCTTGCAGAACTAGTTCCCCTTCATCATGTCTCCTCCACTCTTTCCTTTCTGGGAGCAGATAAAGACACTTTTATTCTTTATATGTTTTAGAGTGTTGCTTATGCAGCTAAACTTGTTTGAAATCTCATGTGGGTGTTTTTTGTAATGTTGCAAAGTGTTTTTTTTTAAAAAAACCACTGTTATCCTTGTTTGAAGTTGTTTGTTTCCTTTTGATAGTTTTCCTTGTAAACCTCTTTGGAAGCACATTCTGTCTAAAATAGCATTTATATCTTTCACATGAATAACAATAAATAATCTGTAGCCATGCAGAATGAACACTTTCTTTTTAGAGCTAGCACATTGTTTGGCACAGTTTGGTGAATTGATTTCAGCGAGACTGAAATGTGCATTACTGCAGACTCTTTAAAAAAATCCTGGATCCATATGTGTTTGTACTTATATGCACACAGGTCTCCAAACTGCTGGATACATTTGACAAAATGTATCCAGGCACTGTAGGGTTTTTAAATTGTTTTTCTAACTACAAACTAGCAAAGAAACAATTTTGGGAATGTTCTGGTTGCTTGTATAAAGGTTATATCAGGGGTAGGGAACCTGCGGCTCTCCAGATGTTCAGGAACTACAATTCCCATCAGCCCCTACCAGCATGGCCAATTGGCAATGCTGACAGAGGCTGATGGGAATTGTAGTTCCTGAACATCTGGAGAGCCTCAGGTTCCCTACCCCTGGGTTATATAAAATAGCCACATCACCAAGATCATCCTTCCCCAACAGATGCAGCTGCAGGGACCACAGAAGGGGTTGCATAGATATGAGGGTCAATGGAATGCTTGACCCTCCTTACTCACCTGGCCCCAGCCATAACTTGCAACATGCCTCCTAACCTACTTCCCAGGATTACTGTGAGAATAAAATGGTGGTGGAAAAACCATGTATCCTAAGCATTTTAGAGGAAAGTCAGAATAATAATAATAGCAACAGTTATGATGGTGATAATGATGCATCCAGCCACAAAGCAAGTTAAAAGGTGAGCACAAAGAAATGAATCAGGACTCAGATATTGGGGAGGGAGGATCTTCTTTAAGAAACAAGTGGGTTTTTAGATCTAATAAACTTGCACAAGCAAGCTTCTCAGCTTCACTGTGCTCTCTGTTCTGTCCCTTAGCTCCATTATGTTCAGCAATACTTACCCATTTTTTGCTTCAGTCTTTGGCCCATCTTTATGGAAAGGTTTCATGCTCTTATATAACAATTTCATTCGTGAAGAAGCATTGGGCTGGGGGGATAAAAGCAGTGGATTCTCCATCTTTCTCTCTGCAGCTCTGGCTGTACTTATCTCTTCCATGCAATGCACCGCTGATGTTTTGGCTTCCTCTGTGTAGTTCCTCACATGCTTTGACTCTTGCATTGGTATTGGTTAGAGGCCAGTGAGAAGTGGTTCCCCACACCCCCTGCCAGTGGCTCAGCAAGATCCGCAAAAACATCAGAAGATTCAAAGTTTGTCTTCTCTCAGCCATTTTCTTTTTGCAAGTCATTAAGATAACCATACTCCTTCCCATAATCATCACTTGTGGTTAGCATATGCGGAACACTTTCTTTTGCTATATACATTCAGTATAGTGTGTGTTAAAAAAATTGCTGTCACAGAAATGAAAGAAATGAAAGACATGACATTATTTTGTATTTATTGCTATCCAGTTTACGATTTGCAAAATTCAGAGTATCTTCCTTGGTCTCCCAGTAAGATTCTGAGTGGACCACACTTTCTTAACTTCACCAAGAATGCTGCACCAGGTGTCCCTTGATGATTTATTGTAGTCATACCCAGAGGTGGGATCCAACCAGTTCTCACCACTTCTCTAGAAGTGGTTACTAATTTTTTCTGAGTGCCGAGAAGGGGTTGCTAAAGCAACCTCCCTGCCCAATAGGGACTGGAGGTGTGTGTGTGCAGCGGCACCACTGTTTGAATCCCACCCGCATCGGAACCTGTTATTAAAATTTTTGGATCCCACCACTGGTCATACCCAAGGCTAGAATTCTAACTTGAGAGATGACATGACTGTCAGGTGAAGCTTGGGGGGCAGAGCCAACTGTATAAATCTAGAGCCAACAGGCTCCCTGTGCTCAGTCTTGGTCCACTGATCTCGACATGGAGATCATGATGGGGCAACTCGGCTGGCCCCTCTCCCCAAGTCCATGTGGAGATTGAGGGGTCAGGGTGAGCCTCCCTTGTTGGCCTCAATGGCACTCCAGGGCTGGTGCATGGAGAAGAAGTGCAGCTGTGTGGGGCATATGTAGTGGGGAAGACCCAGGTGCCATTTTAGAAAGCTACACCCCTGAACATCATTACTGAGTAGGTATCAGAACTCACATCTGCTAGTGTTGCCAATTATAGGATGACAAATTCCTGACAATTTGCAGGGTACAGCCTGGATAAGGTTGAGTTTGGGAAGGGGAAGAATCTCATCAGGGTATAATGCCGTAGAATTCATCCACCAAAGCAACCATTTTGTACAGGCAAACTGATCTTAGTAGTATAGGGATATGTTATAATTCCAGGAGATCTCCAGTCTCCACCTGGTGGCTGGCAACCCTACCTGGATTCTATTCACAGGTGGGGATGGGGGAGGCGGTGGCAGAGTGGAGTTAGGCAATTCATGTGATTTGTTTTCATGCAATGTTTGGTTCATCTTGAGAGTTGAGTTGGGGGGAGGGAGGGAAGGGAAGGGAACCTTCATCTGGGACATGTGGTGGCTCCCAGCAGCCTTGCTCCAAACTATGTTCAGTGCTTTATGGTGCAACCCTAAACACAGTTACAGCTTTCTCAGTCAATTGATGTCATTGCTCAAGACTGCATTATTAGTCACTGTAGCAGAGAAACTCTTTTCATCATTAACTGCAGCATCTTTCTTTAAGGCAGGAATATTTCATCCACCAGACAGTCACTTTGGCCATGCCCCACCAAGATAACACTCCAGTTTGGACTGGGGTTCCCAGGTAGGGCAGAAATCTGGAAGGGAGCAGCTTTTACTAATAGTGTGATACCATTTCTGAAAGTGATTTCACCCCTGTCTTGGAATTGGTGGTAATTCTGTGGTAAAACTGTAGTGTTTTTGGAGATTTCTAGAAAGGATTTATGGCCCTTCTGAGATATCCATGGAAATAACATCACCCTGTCACTGATAGCCATTTTTTATTCCCCCCCCCCCTCCTGCCAGCCACTGAAGTACCAGCTGGCCACTGGAGTGCCTTGTTTGGAGTCTATAAATAATATCTATGAATATAGTAATTATAAAATCCGGATTGAGTGGAACATCCCCAATATAAGGTTGGTTTTTGAGAAATGCATATATGAGAAACAGCATTGCGTGCTTAACCTCTGTTTTCAAGCTTGGTGGTGATGTCTGTTTCACTTCCTGTGCCTCCAGTTTAACCACAGAATACTTAGCAACTCCTTCTACATTTCAAACTCCTCATTTGACTTTGTCATTTTCTCACATATGTCTGAGGCGTCTTAAGAAATATAAATGTACCAAGAAGACTCATATACTGAAGAGTCTTAGAGTAGTTTTTTTTCTTTACAGTTTTGAGCGGGTCATTTATAGCCCAGCTGAACCGTGGCCTCCACCTCTATTTTCACAATGAGTTGAACCTCCTGACTTATTTCCAATCATTCAGTTTTTTAAAATTAGATGAATCTGCCTTACTTTCAGTAAAACTAGGAACTGGCACCCTGTTTTATCAAAACAAATTAAGTAACTGGATTAACCCTGGTCCATTATGCAGTGGGAAATTACCATGAGCAGAAGAGAGTTTTTAAGAGTTTTGGATTTATATCCCCCCTTTCTCTCCTGCAGGAGGCTCAAGGGGGCTTACAATCTCCTTGCACTTCCCCCCTCACAACAAACACCCTGTGAGGTAGGTGAGGTAGGAAGGAGCATTCACCATGCAGTCTTTGCTTCAGGGTATGTTTGCTATTATTACCATTGCCCTGTTTCCCTGCACTTCTCACCCTGTTTGCAGTGGGACAGTCATTACCATTTGCCCTAAGGTTCAGTGTGTTTATTGTTGAGGGGCTGAATGACATCTTGGTCACTGGATTGACAGCTTCTCCCTGTACAGCCCAGCTGCATGTGTGTTCTCATTGGATGTGATTGGATACCCCCTCCCCCCTGGAAAATAATCACCTCTTCTTAGGAGAGGTGGTGGGGTGCCTCATGTGGGCAGGGTGGGGGTGGGGTGCCTCATGTGGGGGGCACAGATGCGGGGGACCATGGAGGGGTAGGGGATGGTGCCATTTTGCCCCAGGCACCATTCTACCCCCACACCTCTGATTTGTTTACACTTGTAATAATTCAAATATCTTATGCAGCTGGGTATATTTAAATTCTTACTGCAATTTTGCTATTGAAATTTCAGGGGGGAGTACTCTTTCCACCAATGTGGGTCACCACCCACATACAAGTGCACCACCCACATACAAGGTCACCACTCCAATACAAGGGCTCATTCAACTGGGGCAGGAGAAATCCCCTTTCAATAATGATGGTGCTTTTTTGGAGGGAGAGGGAAGTTTCTGTCATGATACTGGGGGGACACTTCCACAATCTAATGCTCCCACTGTAGCCTGCCATTCATAATTCATTGCACAGACATTGCCTCCTAGCCTATTGATAACTGCAATGTTTAGCAGAAGTGTGGGGGCAAGGAAAATGGCTGATCCACCACTTGGAACCAAACATCATGTTTTCAAATGCAATAAAAGACAACAATTTTGCAATGATTCTAATTTATACCAACATATTGATATTTTGCTATAATAAATAACAAATGTTGAAGGAATAACAAATCTAAAAAGTTTCTTTCCCCACTGTTTCCCTCCTCTGGTAACATGGAAGGGGAGCAGTTATGGTGAGGGACAGACCACCATCAACATGTGATTGCCTTTTGGCACACTTCCCTGATCCCCAATCCTCCCTTTCCCCTAAGGCTGTTATGCTGGTGATGTGTTCTGTTTAATTGTTTAGTCTCCCATCTGTCCGCGCAGACAGCACTAACAATAATCTTTCTTTGTCCAAATGCTACTTATCAGGGTCAGAAAATAGTTGGCAGGGCAGGGAAACCATTAAGGCAGAATGAGGAGAAAGGAGGCAGTCAAGGGAGGGGGAGGGGGAGGGGAGAATCATGCATATGAGTATGAAGAAGTGGGAGGGGTGAAGCTAGGTAGGCTGGCTGTGAGTGGAGGGAAGATGTCCAGGGCAAAACTGTCCTCACTGGCAAATCACCATCATTTTCGCAGTGAAGAAAATTAAACTCACACTTAAAGTGGTGTTGCTATAAATGGGGAAACTGGAAAGTGATTGTGAGGCTCGGGGAAATACATCTGTATAAAGTGATCAGTTGCCCTGACATATATTCACCCTTGCCATGAGGCAGACACCTGTGTATAATCGGTCCTTGGCTGAATCCAAGGTAAGAATTTCAAAACTTGCTCTCTCTCTCTCTCTCTCTCTCTCTCTCTCTCTCTCTCTCTCTCTCTCTCTCTCTCTCTCTCTCTCTCTCTCTCTCTCTCTCGCATTTAGGCATCAGGTTGAAACTTATTCATTCAGGCTTGCAGTGGTTGAATCCTGCTACTTACTTGACCCAATGTTTGTTGTTTTATTATCTGCTATTCATTTGTTTCAGTGGTGTAGCTATAATGGGGACATCTGGAGACCAACATTCTGGGCACCCCCCTGGTGAGTTACACTGGGGGGGGGCAGAAAATCGCCTCACACACCCATTCCCTTCTTACTCCGCTCAGTCAGGCCAGCAAAAGCTTTTCAGCCGGCTGCTCTTTGCAGCACAACTTAGGTAAGTGGGCAGGGGCAGGGGGCGGGGTGCCATGGGGGGCTGGTCAGGGTGCCCCACACCCCTCAGCCTACCAGGTGCAGCAGAAGCTTTTCAGCTAGCTGCAAAGAGCAGCTGGCTGCTCTTTGCAGCCAGCTAAACTAAGGTAAGTGGGCAGGGGGCAGGGTCCTCATGTGGGGGGGCACAGATGTAGGGGACCATGGAGGGGCAGGCACAGGTGTCATTTTGCCCCAGGCACCATTCCACCCCACACCTCTGATTTGTTTACACTTGCCTTACTCCCAGAGCATGTGTTGCTTTGTAGTACAAGAGAGAAATTGGAGACAACAGTCTTTCCTGTTCCATTTCCATAAAGCTCCATGGGGCTCAGCCCAAGGAAAGGGAGAAATGTCTCTATCTAGGGCTGTGAACTCTGGATTAGAAAGTTCCTGGACATTTAGACAGTGAATTCTGGGAAGGGCATGCTTTGGGGAAGGCAGGGATGTTGGGGGTTGGGGCTGGGGGAGCATAATGCCATAAACTCCACTCTCAAAAGCAGTTATTTTCTACAGGGGAACTGATCTCTGGAGATCAGTTCTAAATCTAGAAGTTCTCCTAGCCCCATCTTGAGGTTGGCAATTCTATTCTTATCTAACACTAGCAGTACCTGGCCACGCGTTGCTGTGGCAAATTTCCTCATCATCACAGTCTACAACCCACACAGATGTCCATGCAGGTCCAATGATCCCCAGCATAGCCTTTTGGGCTGGTCAAATAGAACCCCTCTTTCCCTTTTCAACAGCAGATTGGATTCACAATGTTGTATTATGGTTTGTAATTTGTTTAGTAGAATTCAGGGATGGTCCAACACAGGCTGGCATTGAACAGTTCAGACCTAATTTACCTTGGAGTACTCAATGGCAGAGCCTGGTGGCAGCAGCCGTTATCTAACCACTCCTCAAAGGTCAGGGCAAACCCAACGTTACTTCAGTGATCTCAGATTAGAATTACCTGCCTAGCTCCCTTCTCCTCACATGAGTTGGGTTGTCCACCAACGGGGCTTCTTGTGAAGGGAACCTTGCAGATCTGGCTGGCCAAATTTCCGAAGGGAGTAGGAGTCCCTGTAGACAGGTATTCTGTTGTGAGTTAGCATCGGTCCAAGTGCTTGGTGGACTGAGGGTGAGAGGGCAGTTGTGAGAGTGTTTACTGTGTTGGACTGTATGGGGTGATGGTGTGCAAACAGTGTAGGAGAATCGCTTTGCCTAATATTACCTAAAACTTAAATATTACCTAAATATTACCTAAAACCTAATGTGCCCATGTGTGTTGTGAAATTGTCACGCACATCCAGCCATATGATCATGTGAAGAAGTGGTGGGTGACATGGCTGCACTGAGATGTGCGGCTGGAGAAGGGAAACAGAGTCCGCCTTCCTGACCTCTGTGTCTCCGTCCCCAAGGCCAGTAGTTCCCAGTAATGTGTGAGGTAAATGGCATGGAGAGCAGGCCATGCCGTGCGTGGTGGGGAGAATGCTCCTGTGGCCTAACTCGCAGGGCCTCCTTCCAATTCGAAACTGGAAACATTTCCCTACCGGAAAAGTTAAGCACAAATACAGTAGAATACAGTGTGTGTGGACTGCTGTGGCTAGGCTTTTACTAAATACCATGCTGCAAAAAAACCCAATGTACTTTCTGATTACTTGCCATACAGAGGGAAAACCTGTTGCAGTATTCTTCTCTGTAATCATTGTAAGCACAGGCTGAAGAATGAATGTATTCGGCTAGTTTTTTTTGGGGGGGGGGAGCACATGCAAATATGTACAGTGGCTATGTATATGTGAACTGTTTTTATGATTCTGCCAATGACATAGCGCTCAAGGCAGTTAAAATCTCTAGTGGAAGTTTTTTTTTTCATTTGCAACGTAGTCTGTTAGTTATCCTGGATTAGAATATATAATTAGCAGTGCAACAATTGTATTACTTATACAATGGCATCAGTGGTCATGATGAGCATGATCTGAAGAATGCCAGTCCAAGCACCTGCATAATAGAGGTTTGTATTCCTAAGGCTTGGTGAGACAGCAGAGTGGGGTGGATTATGCGTTCTGAGGTAATATTTCATTCAGGGAGAGGGACTGGAGGTGAGGGCAGAGGCTTCATGTGTAAGTGTGATTGTTTTCTAGATAATAGGTTAAGAGTGGTTTTGTATTTCATTTCTGTCTGGCCAGTAACTCTAGAGAAATGCTGTGCGCCTGGGTCGCTTCAGCTTCTGTTGTCCCTCCTCTCCCTCACTGACTCCTGACCCTCTCCCTGAATGAAATATTACCTCAGAACGCATAGCCCAGAACAGGCCCAGCGTCCACCAGATGGTGCTGTTTTTTTGGGAAAGGACGGTGATGGTGCTGTTTTTTGGGGAAAGGACGGTGATGGCACTGTTTTTTGGGGGAAAGGACAGTGATGGTGCTGTTTTGGGGGGAAAGGATGGTTTACCTGGCACAGGTGAGATATGTGAGGTGGTGAAAACACGCTCAGATGAGAGAGCAAGGTTGTCTGAAAATTTCACAGCATTTGGTCCAGTAGTTTCAGAGAGCAACAATAAGAAACAAATGGACATTTTGCTTTTTATTTATATAGATTTTGTGACATTCAGGCATCCAGCGGAGCACCTGCTAATGCTGGCCCTTCCTGTTTGCCCCCAAACTTGGTATGCTGGAGTGTTTTGAGAGTATGGTAAAAGGATTCACACACTCAGTTACCCCTCCTCCACCATCTTGGGATTTTCTCAGCCTCTAATTTTGTCAAATGAAGCCAACTTAATCCATAACCTTTTCTGAGTAACTATGCTCCTCTAATCATTATAGCAACTGCCCTCTGTATCCTCTTATATTGTTAATAGACAAAGAAGTTGTCTTGTCATTTCATTTAATAAAAGCAATACCAGAGCTGACTGGGTAAAAAGGAAAAAATATGTTAATCAATGCATCCTTGAATGTGTGGCTCTAATAGATTCAGGCAGCCTTGCTTGTTCACTTTGCTTCCCATCCATTTGTGGCTTTCAACAAAGTGAAAGTTGGATTAGAGAAGGGTTTTTTCAAAACACTCGCCCAGGTGGTGATAGTGTTTCACCTCCTCATTTGTCTCAATTCGGAAGTGATCGCACTGAGAAATGGTCCATAACTTTAAAAAACGAGAAAAGAATTCTTTATTTCCACATATGCAACATCAGTTATACGGGTTTAACATTGATTTCTTGTCAATGCTTTGGAGGTTAAGTGAGAAGTAAATGATGCCTTTTAAGGCTGGTGCTCAGGAAGAGTATATTCTGAAATGTGTGTATTATCTTCGAACCAATCTCACTCACTAAGGGAGGATGTTAAGTACACCATCAGCAAACTGGTCTGTACTCCCAAGATGGTGGAGGAGGGGTAACTGAGTGTGTGAATCCTTTTACCATACTCTCAAAATTGCTACCTTTACATATAAGACTAGCATATCAGCAAGGAGAGATCTAGCCTTGAATGTGCAAAATGTTTTCCACAAAAGGAAACATATAAACATTTATTCCCCACTTCCCAATTCAAAGCAATTCATTATATGATTTTGCTGGCCTAGTGATGCCGAATTAACAGTTTGGAATGCTCAAAGACTCACAATTCTCAGGTTTTCAAGAAGGAATCTGAGTTTATGTATTCCTCTGCTCTTTATTGCAACCCCATAATTGTGCTGTATATGAGCTAGTGGACACCATAGAAGAAGTGAAGAAAGTTTTCTTTGTCCTCTTAGTTGCCATCTTGTAGGCTTTCATAAATGTCCTATAGGATGTCCTTGCAGCTTTGTTGTGCGTTCACCGCCACATTAACTCTAGCCATCTAAGCTTTCGCTTCATTAACATTAACAGTAACTCCTTGGTATACCAAGATGCCAGGTTGATGCGAGAACAAAGAGGGTGTCACGGTGCGACAGACTTGATGGCTTTGGAGAGCTGGGCATTCCAATCCTTCACCAACTCATTGAGAGAACCGCTAGTAGACTTTAGATCCCACAGAACATTCTGGAAAACAGTTAGATCCATGAATCTTTGTGAGTGGGCATAAATGCACCCAACACGTAGACTGCGATATCCACCTGGACGTTCAGAGCAAAGTGGTCTGACCATGGTGGAGGTTAAGGCCCCATCCTAGAGATCAGATCCAGCATGTGGCCCTCTTGATGTGTGGGTTCCACACTAACCAGGGAGAGTACTAGTGCTGCCATAGATGACACCAGGTCTGCTGCTTGCAATGAGGAGGCAGCATTGACAGGTGACAGAGATCAGTTCACTTGGAAAAAATGGCTTGCCACTAAGAAGCACAGAGGTATGACTCCATTGGTGCATATGAATAACACTAGTATAGCAGTGAAGCTAGCAGCAGCAACAAGAGGGGATAGGAGAGGAAGGTGATGAATGGTGTAAAGTCAGAAATAAAGCTAGCCCTTGCTTTCCACATGGAAAGAGAGGAGAAGAGGCTGTCAGGCTAGAAGGCTGAGAAGGTACTCTTTTCCTCAGCATTATTACCTACACAAGGTATGGTGGTTGCAGATGTCAAAACAAGGATTTTGCTCCTGTGGGGAACTGTTGCTCCTCTTAGGATTTCCAATCTCTAGTGGGACCTGGAGATTTATCAGTTGATCTCCAGTCTGCAGATATTCATTTCCTTGAGAAAATGGCTGTTCGGAAGGTGGACTGTATAGCATTTATATTGTAAATTTTCCTGAGTTCTTGAAGGGAGAAATTGAGAAATTTGAGATATTTTAAATAAATAAACAACACTGTGAAATCTCTCCCCTCCTCAATCCCACCCTCCACAGGTTCCAGCCCCAGATCCCCAGGAATCAGCAAACCTGGGTTTAGCTCCTCTGCTCAAGCAGTGGAGTCCAGGGGATAATGAATGGTGCCTGATTGGTTGTGTGATCTTCAGAGTGGGCAGAGAGTCCACCTTCCGAAGTGGCCATTTTTTCCCAAGTGAACTGATCTCTGCTGCCTAGAGATCAGTTGTAGTAGTGGGAGATTTCCTCTCCCCCACCTGGAAGTTGGGGGAGAGGATAGGAGGTAAGCTTCCCTCTTTGCCCTCTTAGTTTCTTCTATTTACTGTTAAAGAAGGAAAGCAGTTAGATAACGAAGCTGTTAAAGAATGAACTGTTAAAAAATGAAGCAGTTTCAGTGAGGAGGGCTAAGAGATTTGGGGGGGGGCAGGGAAGAGACAAGTTCTTTAAGGCGAGCCGTTGAATATGTATGAGATTAAGTTGGCAAAAAAAAGTAATGTGCTCAAAAGGTCATTTACTAATTGTGATTGCTTTTTGTAACTCATAACTATCACATTAATTAAAAAAACTCTTCCTTGACCTTTCAATAATTTTTTTTGCATTTTTGACACACTTTCTGAATACTTCAGGTTGTCAAATCAATAAAGTGGTAAGAGATATAGACACTTCAAGGGAATAGTTACATGGTGTCTGGAAACCTGGTTAGTGGGATGTCCTTCACACACTCCAGATTGAATTCTTGGTTGCTACTCCTGGGACTTAAAGTTTGTTACGCAGGGGAATACTTGCCTATCTTTAATTATACCCAGCTCTACTTCTACAGATAAGTTTTATTTTCTGTTGTACTGATTGGGAGCCATCTTTCCAATACACTGCTAGCTTGGAACCCTTTGTTGTGTTGCACATACACAGTAAGCAAATATGTTCGCTTCTTTTCCTTTATCCTGTTGTCTGCATTGTTTATTTATAAACAGGAGAAGCCTGAAGATATTTCTGATCAGATCATAATATACCAACTGCCCCCCCCCCCCCTTTTCTCCTGTTGGTGCGAGGAAAACTACGGTGGCAAAATTTTACTTCATGCCAAGACAGAAAATCTCCTGTGTATAAGCTGAAGGTAACTAGGATAGGATGAAGCTCACTCGAGGACAGCAGTTTCTCTGCATGTTCATTCATCATCTACATTCCATCCACCTTTTCGTTCGGGATGGAATTATCAGCTAGGCATTGGTGTTATATGGAAACCAATGCACGCGGAATGTCTATGTTATCTTCCATTGCAGAATTATTTCATTACACAGTTATTTCACAATTACTGTGTACAGATTACTAAATGGGCTCTCACTACAAAAGTTCACCATCATTGCATGAAAATGATTAAAAGGTAAAGTTAGTCCATGGGTCATTAATGACTCATGAGGTGACATCACATTACAATGTTTACTATGCAGACTTTGTTTATGGGGTAGTTTTTCATTGCCTTTTTCAGTTGTTTACGCCTTTCCCCCCAGCAGGCTGGGTACTCATTTTACCAACCTCGAAAGGATGGAAGGCTGAGTCAACTTTGAGCCAACTGCCTGACAACCGACTTCCATTGGGATCGAACTCAGGTCATGAGCGGAGCTTTGACTGCAGTACTGCTGCTTACCATTCTGTGCCACAGGGCTCTTGATGTAAATGTGTACAAATTATGTATGTGGTCATTACACATTCAAATCCATTTAAAATTACCCTTGCAATTAAAGACAAGTGAAATTATATCCTACATGTTCTATGCATTTTCTACTGGATAACTGGGGCTGGAAATTGGCAGGTTCTTTTTTTTAGTCAAAGGCAGTTGGAAAAATAAGTTATCGCTTATTGTTGAAGGCTTTCACAGTCGGAATCACTGGGGTATTGTGAGGTTTCCAGGCTGTATGGCTGTGTTCTACTAGCATTTTTTCCTGATGTTTTGCCTGCATTTATGGCTGACATCTTCAGAGGATCTGATGGTAGTAAAGCAAGTGGAGTATATATACCTGTGGAATGTCCAGGGTGGGAGAAAAAACAATTTGCCTGTTAACAAGTGTAAAGGGTGCAATTAGCAAGCTTGATTTGCATGTGTTGGGTGGGATCCACCCATTTAGATATGAAGATAGCATAATCAATTGGTAAGGGCATCTGCATTGTAATAGCTTGGCCTTTTGATCCCTTTGATTGCTTACTGCCTAGAGTGGTGGGTGGTGTTCTGGGTGGTGTTCACTAGCCTTTTGACTGCTTGCCTGGAGACATCCTTTGTCTGGGTGGTGTTCATTAGTCACTGTCTTGATTCTACTGTTTTTCAGTACTGGTAGTCAAATTTTGTTCGTTTTAAATTTCACTGGCGCCCGCCATTTTTTGCCGCTTGATTCCTCCATTGCTGTCATGTTTCCTGGCTGGGGTGTGGGATCCTCTGTCTGGAACTAATTTCTCTTGCTTGTGCTCTAGCTTCACTTTCAGACATGGCCTAATTTCCTCATCAGACACCTGTTAGCTGCTACGCTTTAAAGCATTGGGGAGTATGGGTTGTTTTGTTTTAGTGAAGGCTATGTATTTGCCTTCCCATAAGAAAGAAGGGGTGCTATTCCCCCACTTCGGAAAGAGTGATGAAAGAGGGGGGGGGATAGAGTGGAAGGGGTATAACAGGAGATGTTTTGGCGCCTAACTTTTAGTTCTGTCAGTGGAAGTCTGAATGCTTAATCCTGATACTGTTTTCATTAAAATAACTGGTTTGAATACAAAGTCTCCTTATTGGACATACCAGGGTCACAACAGTATGATAGCTATTTTCTTTATTTGCACTCTAGCTTACTCTGTAGCAAATAAAGTTTTCTGTTGTTATAGAAAGCAGTCTATGGCCTGTTAAGCACTTATGGTCTGCCCCACAGACAGTTTACCTTCCCGTCAGGTTTTGTTTTTTGTTATGCACTCTCTTTAACCATTTCTGAATTCACTTTGCCCCAAGTAATTGAAATTTCATAGCCTTAGAAACCTGGTAAAGCATTGTCCAGGCCCATTTTCCAGGCCCTTTGCTTTCCCCGTGGAGAAAATCAGAAAGTGTTATGCTTGCTTCGGGCTTCCTGGCTCTTCCCTGCTTTCCTGGCCCACAGCCAAGCATTCTATGGCATCTCTTTCAGGATGATTGGGAGGGACTTGGTTTTGATTTAGTATTTTTAACACTGAAGATAAGATGGACTCTGCAATCCCCCACCCCCTTCCAGATTGTTCTCTGCCCTATGCAAGCTCTATTGGAAACTGAAAAATCTAATCCAAAGGACTCTGCAATCCCCTCACCAGGGAGAAACAAAGGTGGCAGAAGGAAAGGGAAAAGAAGCACCAGGGGCCTTTGAAAAATGAGGGGAGTGGAAGATTAACCCAGACACCTTTAAAATATGCACAAGAAGACCAGAGGTGGGATGCAGCCTATTCGCACCTATTCGATAGAACAGGTTATTAAAATTTTCTCAGTTCGGAGAACCAGTTGGTAATGATTAACTCCACTAGGGACAAGGGGGTAATCTCTGTCCCTGGCTACAACAAATCTCGTCAAGTGGGAAATGCAAAATTGTCCCCCAGGGCCCCCTGCAGCCCCCTTCCCCCATGGCACCCCCACCCCCACCCCTACCCCCCACCCCACGGCACCCACTCCCACACACTTACCTTCATTTCATAGCGAGATGGGAATTGACAAACAATCCCTAACTTGTCTCTTTTCTGCAGCTGATAGCTTTTGCCCTTAACAAAAATGGCTACCGTAATAGCCAAGTAAAAGGGAACTCCACCTGGGGCGCGCGCACCCTGTGTCCTTGCCACAGCCCCACCCAGGAATGCCCCACCCCCAGAATGCCCGGCCACGCCTCCACCGTGCCCCGCCACGCCCCATTGGCACTACGCCACTGTTTGAATCCCACCACCATCGGAACCTGTTATTAAAATTTTTGGATCCCACCACTGAAGAAGACCCAGGGAAACCTCAAGATAAAGAGCCATGAGGTAAGTGGAAAGTACATAAGGGGCATTTAGTTCAGCTCCTCCTCATGAGCACCTTTGATTACGCCTTAGATTACTTAGACACATTAAATATTCATGCACAGGGGAAGAACTGGAATAGTTTGTAAACTCTGCCCTTTGTACTTGCTCAGAGGCAGCCTTTACCAGGGTTCCCCAAGTTACTGGTAACGTGGAAGGCAGGATTTTAATTTCTGGTGGTGGCACAGTGAAGAAGGACATGCTTTATATGATCATGCATATGCAACTGTCATGTTAGCACACATAGACTCAGGATGGGTTTATGATATATGGCACATGACATATGTCACACAGAGCCCTTTGGGGGCATCGCCACCACATGTAGTATGCAAATGCTGTGATGTGATGTCACCCCATGAGTCAGTAATGACCCAGTGCTTGCAGAGGGGACTACTTTTACCTTTAATAGAGGATGATCTGTCTCTAGTTTCTTCTGTTTTCCCATCATCCTCTGCAAGGCCAGACTAATCAAGGAGAGGCTCCCCACAGATGTCTCTATGAGTGGCAAACACAGGCACAGCCAGCCACTGCTTGCCATGGCACATGGCCATTCCCTCCCATAGGGGGAGCACTAGAGAGGGAGCAAAGATTCACCAATGCTGCTACTCCCTATTAGCTGGCTAAGCCATATCTCTGCTATGCTAGTGTACCTTTGAGATGCACTGGCATAATTTTTAGTTGGCTTTCTATGCTCTTTCATCTTGGGGCTCAGGATTGCACAGAAATTATGAGGAAAATTAATCAATTGCCCAATTAAATTAGATTACTTAATCTCTTCCCCCCCACCCTGTGGAATGAAAAGAATGTTACATTTAGGTTAGAAGAGCTTCGCCAGAATTCCAGTGTCCTTGTCCCTCAAATCCATGGCTCCTTATCCCTTCAGATCTTTCTTTCATAATATGAAGGTTTTTCTCCAGCACTCTTATCTTGCATTCCTGACATCCATGCTAACCAGAAACCTTTAACCTTGGCTCTCAGAAGAAAAGAAGAAAATCACCAGATACTTGAACTTTGATCAACAGATAATAAAAGTAACTCAAATGTCACTCATCCTCATGTTTCACATGGTAAGTGACTATCAAAACCAAGGGTCAGCGGGCATCAATCACTTTTCATACATGACTAAATTTCATTTTTTGGAAGAAGGGATCGTAGTGACATCCTGTAACACACCAGGACCTATATCTCCAATCTACTACTGATAGGGACAGTGTTATGCAGCTTTCTCCCATTCTCTCCTGTTGACTTCAGCTGTACTCTTTCTGTTTCTGAATTATAAAATAGAAACCATTCTCTGATTGCATCTGACCTAGCAGCGTTAGTCTTATGTTCTAAAGTTGTAAGCATTCAATTTTCTTATCATCCATACATTTTATATACTCCTGGGACACATTAGAAACTGTGAACACTCAATGCTTGTCATTGCTGAAAACCACATACAATAATGTTCTAATCAAACAATAAGATGTCCAGTGGGTTTCCCATAAGCATAGGGGTTTATCTTCATGCATTTCATTGCTGGATTAGAATGTCTGTTTTTAATTTGGAAGTGATTTAGGTTAACTTCTCATTTTCAAGATGAAAAAAATATAAGGGAGCACAATTTCTCAAAACATGACTTTGGCTTCCAGCCTGATTCTCTCCATCTTTACTAAGAAGTAAGTCCCTTGATTTCAATTTGCTTCCAAATGAGTGTTACAGGTCTGTAGTCTGAATTCCATAGAAATCAATGGAATATACATGAATGTGCAGTGGTGGGATTAAAAAAATTAACAACCAGTTCTGGTTGAGTGGGGGGTCGGTGGGGTGCTGCCCCTCCACTCAATTGGAACTGGCTGCCACCCCTCCACTCAAAGGGGTGGAGGCAGGGCAACATCAGCTGGTGGGGCCGCTGCTTGCCACTGGCTGCTTCCGCCTACTCTCTTGGCCAGAGTTTGGGCTGGCCAGCCCCCCGATGCTTCCTGGCTGCCTCCATACACCCCAGTGCTTCCTAGCTCATGGAATCTCCTCCCTGCCCCAGGAGCCCAGGGCAGTGAGGAGAACTGAGCACTAAAAACCCCATTGTCACTCCCCCTTCCAGGGTAGGGGGAACGAGGGGGACTTTTAACAATCGGTTCAGCTGAACTGGTCCAAATTGAATGCCACCTCTGTGTATGTGTGAAGCTAATCTGTTTCTTAAATTTCATGTTGCTTTCTCTGCAAGATTTTACCCATGTTCAATAAATATCTCTTAAACCTCACTTCCAAGTCTTTTCTGAGCATGTGAAATCTTTGTATGCTTGGCAGTGCAATGGAAGCAGCATGGGGTTGTGCTGATGCAGGTGCCCACTCCATTGGTATAAGCACCAAATATACAGGTGCATGGGCTGCAGGGCTGCAGGTGCACAGTGCTGCAGGTGCATGGGCTGCAGGTGCACAGTGCAAGCAGCAGGGTGCTGCAAAATTGTGCAGCACCCAAACCTGGAAACTCCTGCTCATGCCAGTGCCTCTCCACCTTAGGAGCCTGTCCCGGCATGGGTGGAGGTGTTCTGGGGCGTTCCTGGGGCAGAGCTGATTTTAGTGAGCTTCCAGTACAGTTTCAACCTGGAATAGCTTTGCTGTGCAGACATGCCACCAAAAAGGGAGGCATAAGTCTTTCCCAACTGTGGGCTTCCTCAGGAGAGAAGACATTTTTCCTCCTCTCTTAGTGCCTCCACCATCAATTGCCTCTTTGGAGATGGCACCATAGTGCCATCCCGGGCTGCTGCTGTACCACCCTCCCTCCTTTGGATTGGGCTGTTAGTTTCTGGTCCCTTTTCTGGGTGAGATATATGAGTCCATTTTATCTTTAGATTAGGCTAAAAGATAAATAAAAGGTAATTATGCTAAAAAGATGATGCCTGGCCCAAGGCTATTTGATTGGCGGCACAATCCTAAATGGTGTTGCACCCTTCTAAATCCTTTGAAGTCAATGAGTTTAGATGGGTGTGCTGTGTTTAGGATTACACTATGAATTGGTATTTAAATATAGATCTCTGTGCTTCAAGTCCAATACTGAATCCACCATGCCTCATTATAGGGGGACAGTATCACAGTTATATTGAGGTACGTGACGGCATCCTTGGCTAATGTGGTTGATATCATGACATTTCCCCTTCTTTGGCTAGAGTTGGTGGGCAGGTTGAATCTATACATCATATTCCTGGGGGCTTGAGTCATGACATATGGCCACTATAGAGGATGGTGCAGAGGGGTAAGCTGCAGTACTGCAGTCAAAGCTCTGCTCTCAGCCCAAGTTCAATACTGACAGACATTGGTTTCAGGTAGCCAGCTCAAGGTTGACTCAGCCTTTCATCCTTCCAGGGTTGGTGAAATGAGTATTCATCTTGCTAGGCCTAAATTGTAGATGACTGGGGAAGGCAATAGCAAACCACCCTGTAAGCACAGTCTGCCTAGTAAATGTTGTGATGTGGTGTCACCCCATGGGTCAGTAATGACCCAGCGCTTGCACAGCGGGCGACTTTTAGCTTTAGTAGAGAGTGATCAGTCCAGCAACTCCAGGGCCAGATACATCAGTGATTTCTTTGGATTATTTTATCATGAAGCTCTCTAATAACATACCTCTTGCAGGCAATTAGTGTGCTGGTGACAGTCTGAAGGGATGTTTGCAGGGCGATTTATTGCATAACTACTGTATTCTAAAAGATGTCTGTAATGCTCATTTAACAAAATGTAATGTAATCTTTGAGAGACCTCCCTAAGGAAGCATGTTCCAAATGCATTTCATTAAACGTCAGGTTGCCTTGGTGAGGGCACAGGGCTCTCATCAACTCATCAAGCAACTTCGCTTAGGCATGCTATGGAAGTTGAGCATCAAGATTTTTTTCCGCCTCTCCCGACTGTAGTGAGAGTTGAAGAGTTGAAAATTAAAACTGCATATTTTGAATTCATTTGCATGTGAAAATTAATTCAGCAGCTTGCGAAAAAAGTTCCCACAATTTATCAAAGCGAATGAATATTTATGATGAGTTTGTTCACCCTGGAAGGAACTGTAATTGGTCCAACCATTTTGTAATGATATGATAAGCAAAGAGCCACCGACATGTGGCTGTTTCATATAATCTTTGGACAGAACCCATTTCTATTTCACAGAGTGATGTTTAGGTGAAAACAAATAATTTTTCCATAACTCAAAAGGCACGTGAGTCCAGTTAACGTAGCAGTGCCAACTCACCAAAGAAAAAAAATGGCCTGAACATGGTTGGTTTTGTTTGTTGTCTCAGTTGCCGACAAAAGAATTAGCAATACTATGTGTTTTTAAAAGCTACATTTGTTATGTGAATTGAAAGCTTTGTACTGAGCCCTGTACCTAGCACTACGAAAACCACTCCTCTTCAACCCATACTTGCCCCAAATGCTTAATTCCTCTCCTTATTGGAGCCCCTCCCCATATCCTTGGGAACTCTCCCTATCATTTAGCCTGAAGTTTCTATTTCAAGAGCAGTGGTGGAAATTGCTGTCAAAGTCACAGCTTACCTATGACGACCCCATAGGGTTTTCAAATCAAGAGATAATCAGAGGTGGTTTGCCTCTGAATCATGACCCTGGACTTCCTCGGTGGTCTCCTGTTGAATATTCACCAGGGCTTACCCTGCTTTGCTTCTGAGATACAAGATTGGGCTCGCCTGGGTTATCCGGGTCAGGGCATTTCAACACTGGACAACTGCAGTTTGGAATAGTCACTGACTTCCCACAGAAGGCACTGCTTCATAGTACTTAACTCTACATTATACAGTCACTTTGTAGTGTATAATGTCAGAAATCCATCAGAATGAACAAGCCACATTATGGGAATCTGACTATGATTTAAACAAAATGCCAGGCCTTTTGATAGCTATCATTTAAACAAATTCATTATGGCTGATTGACTGTGCAAGTTATGTTTACGTTTCAGTGTACATTTAAATATAGCTTTGTTTGACAACAAGCTGTCTTGTACTGGAGAATTTCACAGTCAGTATAAAATTTTGAGCTTAACATTGCAACATACCAAAGCATTCATTTCTTATCAGAAGAAGTATTAATATCCAGTGATGGCTGTCTTCTTTAGCCTAGGGCCAGAATATCTACATAGCAGCCTCCTTCTACATGTTACGTGTGTGTGTGTGTGTGTGTGTGTGTGTGTGTGTGTGTGTGTGTAAATTTCCTAGCATTTAACTGACCTCCTGTCTACAGAGTCTACAGAGACCAGTATTTCCCTGAAGCAAATAGCCGCTTTGGAGGGTGGACCATATGGCATTATACCCTCCCTCCCATTACCATTCTCCTTCTCCAGGCTTCCCCTCAGATTCTTGTTTGAGACTCTGCCCTCTTTCAAAAGTGATGGAATCTTGAGTCTTTTTTGTAGGGATGTCCTGCCTCTTTGTTCTTGTTTCTCTTCAGACCTGTTCCCATACTGTGTCAGCTGTATATTATATTGTTATTTTATCCGATTATTGGTTGAAATGTTCACTTTATATGCAGTAGAAAGTGTGGTAAAGTGTTACAAAATGTGGTAAGTGTCAGGGTGGTGCCTCCCAGGTTAAGATGGATGTAACCCAAGACCAAGTGTCTGTCATGTAACCAGCTTTGATATGTAACCAAATGCTTTCTTTGATATATGTAACCAGCTCTGCTATATGTCACCACTGCCATCTATGCATTCTTTCCTTGACCTGTGTTTTATGGCTTTGCACGCTTGTTAGAGAAGTAGGCCTCCCCTGACATGCCTGTCCTGCGAGAAAAGAGTTATGACTGTTATCTTGTTGTGGGCAGGAAGACAATGCAATGCTATGAGCTGCTGACGTTGGGCCAAGCATACCCATAGTCTAGACACCAGATGCTTTCTCTGGGAATTTGGGAGGGGGGATTCAAGGGGGATATTTGGGACCTAAGATGCCATTCAGTTAGAACTCGCTTTGCCAAGTTAATGTGCTTGATCTACCTCATCAATGAACACTGCTGAGTAAACTCCCAGAGTTCATTTATCAGGTTACCATCCAGGGACCTAACAGTAAGTTAAGGAAGACAGGCCATCTGACTCCTGGTGGTGCCTTGGAAGAAGTTGGAGGTGTTAAGATGACTACTGGAATTTTTAGGGTTGTATTATATGTCTAAAAACCTGTTGTGTTTTGTCACAAATGGCTGAAATCAATTGACTGGGGAACCTGGAGGACCTTCCTAAATTCCCATTACAACTGGTGATTAATCCTGGGATAGTCACCCAAAATATCCTGGTTTCCTCCCGATCTCCCCACTGCCAAACTGCAGAACACAGATCAATCCCAGCTCTGTTACTCCCCCCCCCCCTATCCTGTGTTTCCCCTGGTTGCTTGTGCAACTTTTGGGCAAAACACGCTACCAATCTGCATCAGTGGGGAGGTTCAGGGGCCTGATGCAGTTCAATTTCCTGCCATTCACAGTGACGCAAATGCCGCCAGCCAATCAGAGAGTGGTGGCTCGTGCGCGATGCGCGCACAGTTATTTCTTTGTTTTCGTTTTGTTATGGTTTCGTTTCAGTCTAACATTTGACCAAGGGAATGAGAGCAAGGGGACACTCTTCTCTATCGTCATATCATTATAACATTATAATATTTAAACAGAGAGGGGGTGCCTTGCTAATGGTCTCATGCCTTCATGGGCTGACATGATGACATGAAGAGAAGTTCCCGCCTCAACATGGCACAGCAGCCAATCGGGACATTCCTGGCAAGCTGATTGCGCGGTGGTGGGGATTGTCGCATTTCTGGAATCCGAGACAGGCCCGGATGTCTTCAATTGAACATGGCGCAGTGAGGACAATGAAACCGTAATTTAAAGTTGTGGTTTATTTTGAAACTTGGATTAATCTACATCTGATTTTCAGTGGGAAATCGACCAGAGGAAAATCTAGCTATATTTCAGTATTAAGCAGAATTACTCCCTTTCATGTCCTCTGAAGTGAATAGACTTGGATGTAACTGTGTTTCAGACTAGACAGTTAGTGAATTAGTGGCTGGTTAAGTGACCATGACTGCTTCCTCTAAGAACCTTGGTGAGAGATAGTATGTCTGATTTACAGCTGGAAGCCACAGGATTGCCACCTCCAGGCTGGGAATTACCTAGAGATTTTGGAGGTGGAGCCTAAGAAGGGTAGGATTTGGAAAAGGATGGGGGACTTCAATGGGGTTTAATGCCATACAGTCCACCTTCCAAAGTGGCTATTTTCTCCAGGGGAATTTATCTTTGTCACCTGGAGAACAGCTGTAATAGTGCCAGGCTGCAGCCTGGCACTCATCAAGCAAACCCTGGAGGGGGTCAACTGTACCAGGCAAACTGCTTTCGTTTTTCACTGTGTGGACCTCCATAGCGAGGAATGAGAGCAGCAGTGGCGTAGGAGGTTAAGAGCTCATGTATCTAATCTGGAGGAACCGGGTTTGATTCCCTGCTCTGCCACCTGAGCTGTGGAGGCTTATCTGGGGAATTCAGATTAGCCTGTACACTCCCACACACGCCAGCTGGGTGACCTTGGGCTAGTCACAGCTTCTCGGAGCTCTCTCAGCCCCACCTACCTCACAGGGTGTTTGTTGTGAGGGGGGAAGGGCAAGGAGATTGTAAGCCCCTTTGAGTCTCCTGCAGGAGAGAAAGGGGGGATATAAATCCATATCCAAACTCTTCTTTATCTCTGATTTTTGACCTTGGTCATTCTGGCATTCCTGCCTTTCGGCTTTTCGCGCTTTCTTAACCACTGAACTGTATTATGTATGAGGGGTGGTATGAGTTTCCTATACTGGGGTGCTTCCTGGTTCCCACCAGAACCAGCTTTTTAATTCCAACCTACATGTCTTTTCCATAATAAAGACTTCTTAACTTTAATGGCAAAGAGTTTTGATTTGGATATAGATCTGTCATCTGACAAACAGCAGGAATTCTCCAGCTATCACCTGGAGGTTAGCAATCCTAACAGCATATGCCATCTTTTGGACATGAGAGGACATCTTAGAGGCCTTCACGTCATTTCAAAGGGCTTCAGAATAACTACTTATTCCATTGTGGGAGAAGGAGCTGTTACCCAAATTGATATACATGTGTTGGGGCCTTAACATGCAAAGGTGTTCCCCTGCTACCACAGTATGTATTTTGGACACTTAAAATACTGAGGAGATGGTTAAGCCTATGTATATGGAGGTGCAGATTCAGATTAAAACTTGGATAAACAAGAAAAAAAGGTTTTTAAGGCAATGGGTTTTTAAATTTTTACAAACAGTGAAAGAAACCAAATTATTCTATGCAATAAGGTACAGCAGTAATGAAAACTGCAGAATGGAAATGCAATATGTTGGAACAGCAAATAAACACAAAATCTCTATAGCCGTTGCCTACCTAAAGGGGAGTAACATTGTAAGAGAAAATGAAACATATGAGCCTGTTCTGAAGAGAAATGATGGTGGTGTAGTATCCTTGACGGAGAAGAAGCTGTGTTGGGAAATTCCCCAGGTGAAGCCAGAAAGTGCTCTGGAGCAGAGGCTGTTTCTGCACAGCCAGAGTAGCAGAGCTGCATCGGCATGAAACATGCTGATGCAAGCCTTGGGGCCGTTTGCACAAACAGCCCCGCTGACTGCGCAGCTGGCGGAGCAGGCTCTGCACGGCCGCACAGCATCCCAAATGCCTCCTTACCTCCTCCTGGCTTCCGTCACTCTGTGGAGGCCAGGGGACATGCCCCCATTGCCAGAGTGACGGCTGCAGGGACGGAGGCCAGGAGGCATTTCCCCTGGCCTCCACAGAGCAACGGAAGCCAGGAGGAGTTAAGGAGCCATTTGGGGCTGGTGCAGGGACAACATTGCCTTCCACCCGCTGCCGTTTGCACGGCAGCGGGTTGAAGACAACGCTTTTGAAAAACCTCACTCCCTGAGACCGACCTTGCAACTGTACGGAAGATGGATGAAAAATTAGGGTGGGAATAGAAGTCATATGGGCTTGTTGTAAATAAGGGTATCAGGATTTTTGCTTCTCCAAAAGTGAAATGGAAGGATTGCCAGCATCCAACTGCTTTCATTCTGTTCTCAATTCCTTTCAATGAGTCCAGCTCAAACAAATTTAGTGCTAAACTTTGGTTGGTGTTTATTTATTTATTTATTTATTCAATTTATATACCGCCCGATTCCCGAAGGGCTCCGGGCGGTGAACAACATTATCTAAATATCAACAGGAGCAATCATACAAATATAAATACATAGGCTCCATCCCATAAAATACTTAAAATACTTCACAATCTCTTTCCACTTTCTTTTAAATACCTGACCCCAGTTCTGATCAGGGCCTTGGCATGATGGAAAGAAGAGTTAATTCTTTCCCAGTGCCATTTTCTCAAAATAACCCTGAGGAGTTATTTGTCCACTAAATCAAACTTATATATTTAATATCAAGACTTATACATTTGGGCAAATAGCAGGTCTATATATGGGCCTTCCAACATTGGATCTTTTTTTGGCCCTTAAAGGCCTCCTATCTCATTTCTTTGGGGAAAAAAGCTTACCGGTATCTCTGAGGCTTATATACTCAATGGTCAACTAATGTTCCCATTCTGGCTGAATGAGGAAATTATCCTAATTCAACCCAGAATTTGTGGCTTGATAGGACTATGATATATTCCTTTCTCAACCAAGTTATCCTGGCTTTTATCTTGAAATTTTAGAACTTCCAAATTCTAATAGATCAGATCCTAATTTATATTTTGGTGAACTGAAAATGACTGACTCTCTTTCTTTCTTTCTTTCTTTCTTTCTTTCTTTCTTTCTTTCTTTCTTTCTTTCTTTCTTTCTTTCTTTCTTTCTTTCTTTCTTTCTTTCTTTCTTTCTTTCTTTCTTTCTTTCTTTCTTTCTTCCACTCTTCTCCCCTCCCTCCCTCCTTCCCTACCTGCAACAGTAAGCAAATCACAGCCCCACTCTTTTTTGTAGCTGGGAGGGGGAGAATGTAGGTCGATAGCAATATCTGTAGTGCATGGTGTGTGACTTAATTAATACATGCTAGCTATTGCTTAAAGCTATTATGTGTGAGCCAGTTCTCACTGTAAAGAAGAAAAACAGTTCAAAACTCTTTCTAATTTCTATTTCCAGTTGACTTCTGTTTCACTGCAGACTCACAGGACAGATTATGTTTGCAGGAAATGCATATAAATTTTTATGTCTGGCCAAGTTGAGCACAGTTTGAAAGACTTTAAGCAGATTTATGGATTTTTATTAGAGCTGAACCAAATATTTGCAGTGAGGCTCATATCCCTGTAAAGTAGCAAATTTCAGTGTCCTAAATCCAACTGGGAAAATCCTGCCTTATTTTGCATGCTTCGCAAGCATGGTTCTCCTGGGCCTCTACTGAATGTCAGCCAAGCAAACTAGATAAAACAATCAAATGGCCAAATGAAATAACTAACTCACAACTGCCAGAAAACAAAAATTCTGATTGGTTGATATTGTCAAGCGACCCAAGCATGCGAAATGATAGCAAATGTCTTCGCATGGCAGAATGTGAGCATTGAGAATGAACAGTAACATTTCAAGAAGGCATAAAATACAATCTACCTTTTAAAGCAAGACAATCTTTTGCTTGGCCTACAAAATTTGATATTTACCATTTAGGATTACCAGCCCTTACCTGGCAACCAGCCAGAGACCTGTCAATGTAGTAGAAGAGCTGGGGGGGCGTGGGGGGGAGGCAGAGAAGTGGAAATGGCAGTATGGCTGGAAATGGCATTTTGGCACGTGCAGTGCTGAATCCCACCCCGCCTATTCTCCTGCTCCAAAATTTACTAACAGTGGGCAACTGATCGTGGCAGCCCCACTACCAAAATTTTAAATTACTTTAATAGGTAGATTAAACAACTAAGTTGATCAATCTAACATGGGCAGTCATTGGAAGCCACTTTCAAATTGGGAGGACTAATTTTTATTGATAGGTCTAAAAAGAGTTATATGTAACTTACAAGCAGGCTTTTTTTTGAAGCTGAATTGATTCTGGTGTTTTATTGTTGATAGCAAGTTTCAAAATCTGCAGTGCAAATGTTTAAGGTGTAACTTCCTCTCAAAAATCTAAATTTGCATAATTTAGACATATGGTATCCCTTTACTGTTTTGGTTTGACAGACATCAAATATGAAGTTTCATCTACTACCAAATATTTTTAAAATACAAATAGAAATGCATGTCATCTATCCAATACTGCAAGATATGAAATTGAAAGCCAACTATACCATAATGCCAAATGGCATCCATATTTTGTTTCAAACATTCATGCATATCAAACTTCGTCATCAAATACTGAAGATATCATACCAATCAAATGTGGTGAGCATTTATAAAATCACCAAACATTTATTACTCAAATCCAGAGAAAAGAACATGGAAGACTTGGGGCCGTAAATTCTTTCAAATGTTAAATCAATGGATTTTTCAAAACAGTTATATCCACCTTAAGAACTCAAGAAGACATGAACCTAGACTTCCTAAAAGCTTTCCCATCTCAGCCCAAACCAGATTCAGAAGAAAATATTGGTGGGGTGGAGGGGGGGGCATGATCACACTCTTTAGATGCTGGAAATTCTCTTCAAATACTGTCATATGAGAGAGCAAAGACTTGTGACCTGCTGCTCTAGTGGGCAAGACATGATCTAATGAGCTTAAGTCACAGGAAGAAATATTTCAAGTGAGTATTAGGTGAAAATGGCAAGAGCAGTTTAACGAAGGAACCAGTCACCTGGGGGACAGCAGATTTTTAGTGGATGTCTCAAAGCAGAGACTGGATTGCTATGTGCTGAGAATGTTCTGGTTTTGGAATTCCTGTACTGATCAGGAAATTGGATGGGAGATAGTATGTAAGGACACTGAAGATTGCTGAGTCGTGTGCCTTTGGATGCCACACCCTGGGCCCCCTATGCTAATATAATTTGACTGTGAACAGCGGTGGCCCATCCTATGTATAGTTCATAAGATTCATGAGGAAGTCTGATCTTCAGATGACAGACTTCTGAGAAGATCTGCTGTTATCTGGGATAAACAAGTTGTTCTTTTCTCGTGTAATATATATTTCTTTTCACAATGGTAACAGAGGTCCATTAATATATACCAATAAGACTTTGTGTTTTTTCCTCTTAAACACAGACACATTCTTAATACAAATATAGAAACTTTTAGGCTTACACAAATTCGCTTCACTCAAAAATTACTGCCTACAGAATTCATCTGAAAATGACTGCTATTAACCTTTCCTGTAGCCTCAGGAAGCATTTTTGCATATAATTTATTCATTTTTAAAGAAATACAGGGCCACAGATAACAATAGAAATCACAGAGCGTATGTACGTATGCATTATATATAGACACTGATATATGAAAGAATGCGACTGACAAAACACAGATAAACTGAAAATTGTTTAGTTAGACATTTCTGGTTGTGACTTCATTAGTAACACAGGGATGCTGAATTTCAAAATAGTTTTTAGGAGCACAAGTGACAACTATAAGAATGGTTGAGGGTGGAGAAAATTCTCAAGACAATAGCATCTGCTACAAATACTAATCCCAGTAAGGTTTTTAAAATTTCAGTAAAAAAAAAGTTGTATTGCCCTCCAAGTTGAGCTTGAGGGAAGTTAAAGGGCTTAGCTATGAATTGGTTACTTCTAGACAAACTGGCAATTGACACTGATTTCCCCTTCTCAGTACAGACTGTCTTCATGTCATTCTTCACTGCACTCTATCCCCCATTTTGTGGAAGTTAGTGGGCTCCCACATGTTTCCATTCTGTTACTGGAGAATTTAGTCTGGGTCTAACCTGTTAAGTTTGCCCCCACAAATATCCTTGGATTAGGTGGAGATAGATGCTCTGAAGTTTCATGCTCCCCAGGTGAATGGGGGCCTAATTAAGATTGAAACTATGGCATGCACAAAAAAGGGCTGTCTTTTCTCCCTATCCACTTTCCAACCTGAAATACCCCGTGAGAATCTTTGGTTTCTTCTCTGTTCCCATATACATGATGCCTAATAGGAGAAGGAACTGAAAAGGTTCCAGAGGAATGCTTTTGGGCCCTTTTGAAAACCTATTTGTTTACTGAGAGAATGACTTGCTCAAGGTCACCCAATGATCTTCAGGGAGTGGGGTTATTTATTTGACCATTCACACATTCAGCTACTAGCCATCAAGAGCCAGCATGGTATAGTGGATTGACAGTCAGATGAGGATCTGGAAGATCTGAGTTCCAATCCATATTCTGCCATGGGCACTCACTGGGTAATATTGGGCCAGTTGCTCTGAGCCTAACTTACTTCATAGGATAATTATAAGGCTAGAGTGGAGGAGAAAAGATTGGATTTGTGAGCAATGTTTAGGGAGGGAGGTGAGAAAACCAGAGCAGTTTGCACAAAAAGTGGCTAGAAGTCAAAAGACTTAATATTTTTAATACTTTACTGAATCAACAATGTGAATAGAATCTACACCAGGGCTATGAAACATGTCGTGACCAATATGTGTGATATATTAAATCACAATTCAACATTACGTCATATACATAAGCTTCTCTAAACTAATCTGAAAACCCGCGGACATATCCGGTATAAATCTGGCTTCAATATCTTCAAAGACTCATGTGCTTGTGGTATTTTCAATAATCATCAACTGCCAAACAAGTCTTTTAGACAATTCAAGTAGGACTGTGTTTGACCATCAGAGATTAGCAGCATAGAGCTTCTGGCTGCTTGTATGTGGGTTTTCCGATTAGCTTAGGCCCCTTCTGCATATGCGGAATAATGCACTTTCTTTGTTTTTTAATTGAAATGTTTTATTTATGTTTATTTATTTATGTTTAATACATTTATTTATGTTTAATACAACAGTACACACACACAAAGAATAAAAGAAAAAACACAATGATAGTGCCCCTATACACACTAGTATAGTTTTAAAAATTTAGAGAAATGTAGATTCTACCTATCCATCTACACTCTTCTGAATATATCAAAATTAACATTTTGATTAAAAAAAGCAAAAATAGAAAGGTTAGTATTATAGCTAAAGATGTAAAAAAAGGAAAAGAAAAAAAGAGAAGAAAAACCAAGGAAGGAAGGAAGAAGATCAAAAAGAAGAAAATCTTTCATTTTTTCTTCATTTTAAAAACTATTTCCTTATTTTGGAGTAGCCAATTTTTGATTGTATAGTTTCTAATTTCTCTCTCTCTACTTATTAATTTTCAACTAATTGGGTTGTGGTCAGAAATGAATCTTGGAGGAATGAAATGTTAGATGGCCATATCATGTTGATTCTAGTGTGGCTATAATGTCTATTGGATTAGAATGTAAATTCTTTCAAATCTTGCCAGACATCTGTTAACTTTAAATTATCCATTAATTCAAAAAAGGTTTTAGGTAGAATCTAACTCTTTGTGCATGCTTTCCCTTTCCTGTCTAACTTATTATTTTTTATGCCATTGAAATCTCCCATTATAATTATATTGTCATACATATATTGAGATGTATTATTGAAACACTCTTTGAAAAATTTTGATTTTCTTTTGTTTGGGGCATATATTCCAACTATTAATCTTTTCACCTCATTCATCATGATTTCGACACCAATAAACCTTCCACACTTGTGTTTTGTAATGAGAATACGTCTTAAGTTTTCTGTTATGTATAGGGCAACACCTCTTTTTTTCTTGTCTATTGAAGAATGGTAAACTTGTCCTAATTTTTTGCATTCCAAATATTTTTGATCTTTTTTATGTGTGTTTCTTGAGTACATATCAAATCATGACCCAATTAATTCAGGTATTTAAATACGTTTCTTTGCTTGTTGGGGCTCTTTAAGCCATTCACATTAACTGTCATCAATTTGTACTTCATATTTCGTTTGTATATAAATATACAGAGTGATCCACTGGTATTTTTAAACATTTTTATATATTGGCTTGAAAGAAAAAAAAATGGAAAGGAAAGAAGAGAAAAGGAAAACAGATAAAAACTAAATATATATACAAAAGTAAATTAACGTACATCTTGTTTCTCCTTTGTTCTTCATTTTACCGGCAGTTTCTTTCAAAAATTCTTGTGCTTGAGAGACTGTTTCTATTGATATTCTTTTTGCATTAAGTATAAAGCTCACACCTTCTACATGGCACCACCTGAAAATAATTTTGTTTTCTTTTAGCCAGTTGATCAATGGGGTGTATTTTCCTTTTTCTTAATAAGTATATTGGGATTTCTTTTAGTACTATCACTTCTTGTTCTTTAAACTTTAATTTTTTTAGTGTTTCATCAAAATTTCATCTCTTATATTTTTCCTTCCAAAAGTTACTACTATGTCCCTAGGAATACCTCTATCTCTTGCAAACCTTGTGTTTGATCTATGAATTCTATTTCTTATTCTATTATTTCCTCTTCCATTCCAAGAAATTCTGCTAAGGCAGTGGCTACTTTTCTTTTTAGATCCTCTTTTTCCTCTTCTTTGCATCTTCTTGTTCTCAATGTGTTTTCCTTTTGTTTCAATTACAGCAGTGCCATTTGGTCAGTCATTAATTCCATCTGGTTTTTCATTATTTCCACTGCACTGTCTGTCACTGTCACATTATTTTTAATAGAAATGAGTTCATGTTTAATTTCATTTATTGAACCTTCCAATTTCTTAACATGACTGAAGTCTTTTTTGATCTCTTGGATTTCTTTTTCCATCAATTTCAAATCTAGAGTCTATCTTATTCAGTCTTTCTTTTGCTTCTTCCTGTAGAGAAATAGATTTCCCAATCAGTTGTTCAAGTCTATCATTTGTTTCTCCACTTCTTTCTGGAGTTTTATTGTTATCCCCATTGCCTCCGTTATCTCCATTTCTTGCTCCCGTTGCCATCTCTCATGTTTTCTTTCTTTTGGTCTCTCACTCTGATATACATAGGCTCTATTGTCTCATCTTTATTGTCACTCGCAAGCTGAAGTAAATCCCACTTCCCTTCCCAGTCTGTTAGCTTTGTTTGTCTTTCAAGTTCACCTTCCTGGAGTAAACCCACTCAACTCCCCTTAACTTGCCAGTAAACTATTAACTTGCATAAAGGAGCCACAACCCAGAAAAACCAAACAAAACCACTTATTTCCCTGGTGATGTTTTTTCCTTGCAGCACATGATTTCTGCAGCCTAGCCTGTCGGCGGCTCCTTTCTTTCAAACCTTCAGCTTCTTGCGATTGCAGCTATGGTTTCTTCATTTGCAACACCACTTTATCTGCTCCTTACTGCATGTATGTAACTTATTCAAAATTAACAGTCACTGATTTCCTTATACACCTTCCCATTATTTTCCCCTCCAAAAGGAGGAGTTGTTGGTTTTGCGTGGCTTTTTTCCCCTTTTGCTCCACTGGCTTGAAAATGGCACTTCTCCTTGTCTCTCATAGAGATGCCTAGGAGCCTCCAGAAGACAATATTCACAGGAATATGAAACAGTTGAAACTGTCAAGGTCCTTCCCTACTTAATTTTGCCTAGGGAAGGGTTTTGGGATTTGCTTCTGTTCCAAAAATTAAAAATAGAACAGGTCAGTGGACTGCACCAAGCTGATGCAGCTAGCCATCTCGGAGCGTCACTGGAAGTCCGGAATAGTGCACTTTCAATCCACTTTCACGATTTTGCTATTCTACACAGTAGAACTCCAGCTGCAAAGTGGATTGAAGGTGTATTATTCTGCATGTGCGGAAAGGGCCTTAGAGAAGCTTGTGTATATGAAGGAATATTGAATTGTTATTTACTATGTCATACATATTGGGCATGATATGTTTCACAGCCCTGGTGTAGATTCTATTCACATTGTTGATTCAATAAAGTATTAAAAATATTCCATCTTTTGCCTGCTAGCCACTTTTTGGATACACCGTCCTGGTCCTCTGACATCTGTTGTACAACCCCCCTCCCTCTTTTCGTTCTGTGTGTAATAGGGAGAGAAGTGAGCTACAAATATCTAAATTAATTAAATACATAACATAGTACAGGGATGCACATGCCTATGCATAACCACCTTTTTCATATTATTGCCTTTGTATTGTTATGAGTCAAGTAAAACATATTTATATATGACAAATGCTTCATTAGAGACACATTTCCTCAAAAAAAAAATCTTCATGCAGATTTCAAGAACAAAAATTGAAGCTGGTGGTCCCTAAAAGGGTTACTCCCAAGTAATGTCATTGACTTCAGAAGTTTCATGAATGTATGCCTCAGTTTCTTTCTTTCTTTCTTTTTGAAAGAATGTAAGAATTTTAAACCTCATTGACTTTCATGGTCTTAACACTTCTAAACTGCTCACAGTGCTAGGAAATGGGGCTTGCATCCTATTCGTTTCAGGACCCCCCACCAGTATGAATACTTGAAGGATTAGCCTAAGCTACTTTGAGAAATTTTAGCTCTTCCAAATGGGAGACTGTCTGAAAAGCCTCAGAAAACCCCAGCCCCCTTTTAAAGCAATGGGAGCAGTATTATTATGTCTGAGAGTTGTGTAGGCAATCTAAAGGCAACATTAAACTCTGCTGGAGCAGGCCTATTATGTGATACCATTATCTTTGTTTCTATAGAAACTCTGTAAAATGTCAACTATTTTTAGCCATGTAGCTGGGAAAGGCAGTAGATTGCCTATAAAGGCTGGGGAAAAAAGGTTTGTAATATACCACATTTCAACTGTCTGATCAACGTCTCATGTATTGTGTGGCTCTCCCAAAGTTCTGCAAAGTGCATGAAAGAACACATGTGCGCCATCTGTCCCCCTTTAAGAGGGACAGCCACTGTTTCTGCTATCTATCCTTGGCAAAATGCTCATATTCTTTGAGGAAGTGTTTAAAATTTCACATAGATGGGCCTATCCAGGTAACAACTGTTATCTGATGTGTTTTGAATTTTTATAGCAAGGACAGATGGATCTGTTGTGAGATTAAATACTCTATTAAAGGCTCTTCAGAGTTTTTAAAAATACTTCAAAGGAAGCACTACGATCAGTTTACCCCCTGCACTTGAAGTCAATGCAAGACATGTTACCAGTGGTGGGATTCAAATAATTTAACAACTGGTTGTTTACAAGCATCACTTTAACAACTGGTTCTGCCAAAGTGGTGCAAACCTGCTGAATCCCACCACTGCATGTTACGTGAACACAGCATGCAAAGAACAAATTGCATTCTGAAATGAAGGGAGTGACACAATCAGTGGTCCTTGGTGGGGGGAGGGGGCAGAACTGTTATGATAGTGTTCCTGTGTTAGAGGATATGACATCTATTCCTACTTACCTATAACAAAATGGTTATCTAATTAATTTTAGCTAGGTTCCTTATGGAAACTTTGAAATGATTACCTGCGATGGTCCTCATGTATGGGATACTTGTTTGGACAATGTTGGCTGTTATATGGATTCTATGCCTAATAAAGGTTTATATATATATATATAATTAATTTTAGAATTTGTACAGCAGATACATGTGGAACTTAGCAGTCTGAAGCCCTGTTCAGACATTACAGTGACTGCATATACAATCTGTGTACCCTTTTACATTTGATTTTTTGAATAATTTTCTTGCTACATTCAATAAATGTACAGCTGAGCACATGACTGAAATGCACATTTATCCAGGTTCTGGTCCCCATTTCAGTAGTAAATTGAGGATACGTTGGCTCTCTCATACAAACAGATGAAAACAAATTACACACAATTAATTCCACATCATATAATTGGGTTGCTAGTCCTCTCTCAGAACCTCTGGATGCTTTCAAGGGGCAGAGTGGGGGGAAGAAGAGTGTTGCTGATATGCCATTGTCACTGCCAGGTAGTTACCTAGAGGTGTTATGGACTTAGTGACCAGAGATGATGCCACCTGTAGGTGACTTTGGCCATGTTTTCTGCAGCCTATTAGTTGTCTGAGAGCAGGGAGGTTGCCTATGGCAAGCAGGAAACTAGTAGCCCTAATGATCCTGGCTTGAGTATACAATTCATTTGCAAACTATTTCTGTGAATACTGTATCAAATCAAAGACACAAAGTTGGCAGGAGACATATTGTCTATCCCTCCCTGTCTCATTGCAGAAAAGCCAAAGCTGTGGTTCTGTTATTCAACTGCTCAAACCATTATATCCAGTCTTGTCCTCCAGAGCAACCTTTGCTCTCTTTCAGGTGGCAGCCATTCATATATGTGAGGAGCTTGATCCAGCCTTCTCCAGGCTAAAAATACCCAGTTCTTTCTAGCTTTCCTCAAAAATAGGATAGTCAGGCCTCTTGCTGCAGCGGAAGGTCACTTTTGTCACCTGCCCGTACTTCAGTTAAAACCATACAGTTTTTGCAAAATGCTGGAGCATCTCCCATGTAATTTTTGGTTTTAACAGGAAGTGATATGAACATGCTCATGTGCCAATTGCGTGCCAGGCCCCACCTCTTGGAGGAGGTGCTGGCTTTAGGATGACAACCCTACTCATAAATGTGTATTTTTGCCCCATCAACTGCCGTTTGCCTTCATCAATAAAACATCACCTCTTAATCAGCTGATTCATTTATTGATAACTCTAGCAGGACAAACCTGAGCAGAGTCACACCCTCTTAAGTCTGTTGATGTCAATGTAATTTGAAAGCTGGAATTCTGCTGTGGAATACACCACAAAACTCACAGTCCTTTCAGGGGGCCAGATCAGATGCTTTCAAACTTAACAAAACTGTTTATAGCACTGTACACTTGAAGAACCCAGGAAGCTATGGAGACATCAGTGTGTGAACTAAACATGACTGTTTTGATTTCCATGAGTGATATATAAATAATGAGTTCAATCCATACATATTGATCTGTTTATTTCAAACCTAAGAACAAGACAGAATAACTTTTTTTGGATAATTCTGCATTAGCAATTTCAGCACTTTTTCTTAAAGTGGCCCAATTTTTGGCTGAGAACCACTACATAAATTAAATAAATACACCAGTTGTCCCTAGCTAAGGATAATATTCCTACTCGCATCTCACCATTTCAGCATCACTGTTTTGGAGTGATAGTAAACCTCAAAACTGAAGGAATGCTTCCTCCTGAATATTTATTATGTTCTTCAAATGTGTTATGTTCAGAGTTGCATGTATTTATTTGGTTCTTTGGATGTAATACCCAAAGCAAAAGAGATTATGTTGTGTCTGCTTCACTGTTTGGTATACTTTGATCTAGTATTTTCCCTTCAACATGACAGAACAATTAAACATTTGGACAGCATTCTTATGCTTATAATCGTGAAAGGGTCAGAAGGATTCAGAGAAACTTGCTTGGCTGTACCAATCTGGTCTCCAATTTGTCAGAATTTAAAAATACTAATCCAAAGGCATTGGATTCGCTCCCATGAAATCATTTGTAGAACTGCAAATGACAGACATTCTGTTGTACATGAATACTGAAAATGGAACAGGTTTGAGAGGGAGAATAAAATGTCCGTTTTCATTTGCTGAAAGGGCAGAACTAGACAACAGGAGGAATGTGAGCCTGCCAGCAGGAAACTCTCCCCGCCTCCCTGTGGTGCTTCGGAACGAGTATTTGGGGTGGATGTTAATGAGCCTAGTAGTTAATGAGCAGAGGGGTATCCAAATATATGCTATAACTTGAGATGGATGAACTCCATCTACTTCACCTCCATCTTTATCTTTCTACTTCCTTCTCAGTTCATTCTGGGAGTTGTATTTCCTTGAACACCTCACAAAAATGAGGAAGGGAGACACCTAAGACCATTAAGTCCAGAGGTCTAGCTCTAATGTAGCATGAGTTGCACTGTGCTATATAATCATTAACTTTTCCGCCTCTCCCATTTTGCTGCAGTTGTCTGTGATTCCTGAAATCATGGGGATCAAAGTGAAAGACTGCAGTGAGAAGGGAAAATCAGCAAAACCATTTTCTTCCCTTTCTACTGCAAGTGGAAAGAAAACATTCATCCAGCTCAGTGAAAAGTGCTGGAAAGGACATCCCAGAGCCCTGTCCCCCTTGCAAAATCTGAATGCATTTGACTGCATTTCCTCTGCCAAAGATTACTCATCTTTCATTAAAAAAACTGTTTGATGAATAAAGATTTCACAGCTTGAAAATAATGACTCCAAATAATATAGATGAGTTTAAGAATCCTGGCTTTTTTATTTCTCAGTATTATCAATGACTTTGAATGAACCTCCCACATGCATTCTCTTTGGCACACAGGACACCCACATCTTCCAGGGAAAAAAAAGATGAGAACTGAGTTGCCTTTTTAAACCCCCCGAATCTTACCTTCTTTTAAGGAGTAAGATGATCTGAAATTGAAAAGTCATCTGATAAGGAAAAAGTTGTGGTATGCACCTTAGCAACTGATTCTCAGTTGGTGTTCAAACTTTGTTCTCTTAACACAGATGTTACTGTTCCAACCGGCTCAGCTGTATATGCTGCTCTGTTTCCTTTGAGGGAAAAAATGAACACATCAGGTCCTTCCATATTGCTTCCCATTACTGTGCACTCAAAACACTATAAGTTTCTAGTTTAGCTCATAAATATTTCAGGTGGAAGGCCTGTATCAGTCCTGCTTAATTAAATTGAAATGAAGTCAATGGAATTTCATTAAATGCTAGCTTGTGACTCATAAGTGTTTGGGGTTTAAAGGCACTTCCCATTTTTTCCCCCAGTGTAAATCTGTTATTGGAAAAAAAATATCTCACTGCTCTCAAGATACGCTGCTCAACTCTACTATCAGGTCAAGATGGGTGAAAGTATATTGCCGGAATTGGCAGAACAAGCTGAGTACAACTATGTGCTGTTCGGGCTGAAAAGGTGTCCAGCATCAGAGCTTGCAGAGCAAACATCTTGGGGCAACATCAGCAAATGAAAACAGGGAGAACCTTTCAGCAGCACACACAATTTTGGGCATAAGCTGAGGAAGAAACTGACCAGAGAGCTTACCAGTCAGGCAGGAAAAGTCCTCTTTTCTGATGCCTGTGCTGTCCAGAAAGAACATGACAGGTGGCTTTTTAAAAGATGTCCCCAGAACATATTATTTGAGGTGTTCTGAGTAAAAAGAAGTTGTCTCCTCTTCTTAAGATGTACCCCCAGACATTTTTTGGTGGTGAGAACCAAAAATCTGAGGTGATCTGGATTGGCATACAAACAGGGTCACAGTAATTGTGGCACCCCAAGTGTGAAATACTTTTACCCACCTAGCAGCTTCTGTGCTTTCAGAAATGGAGCTGTTCATTTAGGCTGCTGTTTGATCCCCCCCCCTCCTTCCTACTGTTTTCAGAATTGTATGTTATATGCACTGATAAGTAATTTTTATCTAACATTATTGTGTTGGTTGTAGTTCTGGTGACCACACTGTTTTGATTTTTAAATGCTCCTTTGGCTTTTAAATTTTGATTCTGAAAGTTCCCCCAACTTTCCCCTAATTTTTTATTCTTAAGTCTCTCTAAGAACTTTCTCAGAAAAGAGGTGGAATAAAAATAGTCTACACAAACAAATTCAGTGAAGTATAGTTCTATAACTTTTTTCTTCCGGGCCCAAAGTACCAAAAATGCAAAGTTAGATTTTCTTTGATATAATTATCCAGACTGAAAAGGATTTGTCACCTAATTGAATAAGGGCAACAAGCAACATTGAGTTAGCGGGGAGATGCAATCTGTTTGAATGGGTCTGCCACCTGCTTTGGAACAGGAAAGCCAGATGGGGTGTGGTGAGACAAGAAATTCCTTTGGCACTCCTTTACCTCTTTTGTCATTGCCACCTCCCTATAAATTGGATTAACTCACTCTTAAGTTTGCAAGCCTAGCAGTGTAACAATCTGACAGATATAATTTGAATGTCACCATCTGTGATAAAAGCTAAACTATATGGGATTGGAAGATAGGCAGCAATATATCCGGACTTGAAGAAAGACTAATCGGCTGTTGCAGCAAGAATTGTTGATGGCAGGTCACTTAATTTAACTCATCAAGTCTATTACTGGAGATGGAACTGAAGGTCATGAAAATATTTATTCCACTATTAGAATATGTTCTATGGATGCAGGACTGAGACTGGAATCCCGTGAACACTTACTTGGGAATAAACCCCATTGAACTCATTTCTGAAGTACCATGTACACGGGGGCAGAGTGAGGGGAAACTGAGCCCGGGGCACATGCATGCCCTGCACCCCTGCTGCAGCACTGCCCCGGAACACCCCTGGAACTTCCCGAAATGCCCTGGCATCAGGGCGTGCCTGGGGCATCACACCTCCTGCCCCGTGGGCGCTGTGCCACTGCATATACATGATCTGACCATATGTGTGGGACTAAGGCTAGAATTCAGCTGTTTAGATCAAAGGTCCCCACTTGTGTTAAGCCTGTGTACACTTTTGAATTTAGAGAATGAGATATAGACACCACCACAAAATGGCTGACATGGCAAAGCTGAATCCAGTTACAAAATGGCTTCCATGGAATGCTGTGACTGGTCACTAAATGTGGGGAGGTTGCAAGCCAGTCATCCTTGTATGATGGAGGAAGCTGTTTTTGAATTGGTACTTCTTGCAGACTCAAAGGTGATGGCTACAATGAGGTAAGGGAGAATTAGAACTGGTTGCGGGAAAATATTATTTGTTGAAGAAGAGGAACCTGGGAGCCTACTAGCAGTTGTCACTTTGCTCATGGATGCCAAAGTGGGGGAATCACTGGTTTAAATCACTTTTATGAATTTGGGTAACTCAAGTGTCACTGAATAGATCTTCAGTAAAATAGCTTATAAATGCATTAGGAAAGAATGAAAATGAACTTTTTGGGCATGCAAAATTAGCTTTTTCTTATACATCTTGTAGAGTCTGTTGGCTTCTGAATGATTTATGATGGCCAGTGGTGACTTGATAGTATTACTTTCTGAAAAAAGCGGAGCAACTAGAATGTAGCCTACTGAGACAGAAGTGTATATGTTGCAATTAACTGCATTTTGGTTCAGTCCTATGCTTGGAACTTCTACCTGACAGACATCATCAGCAAAATTGACCCAGAGTTCTCCAGAAACTATCCAATTACAACCACCTCCTGCATCAACTGAAAGGTTTTAATAACATTTTCAAATGAATACAGTCCAGCAACAATTATTTGCAACTCCTATTGAAATTAGTGACATGTATTCAACCACTGCAGACTTTGCAGAGTAGGACTGTTCCATTCTGCTGTAACTCACTTGTTCCTATCGTCAGTACTAGAAGGGGGAATTGCCAGTACTGGAACGGGGAATTCAAGCTCTGTAATGGGACAGGAAGTACCGTAACTAGAAATTGCATCCTCCTCTTCAGAAAGTGTAAGTGCCATTAAGTCTTCATAACTGGTTGGTAAATATATGACAATGTTACTTAGTCATAATAAGGTTGATTCTGCTTCTAGGATCTATTCGTATTTGTTTGCAAGCAGCTTTTGCTGGATAGCGCACATTATTTGTGCTTTTTTAGTATTTGTGTAACTGTAAAGCAAATCAGTCCACTGCACTCTAAACCCTCAAAATTTGGCCTCATTTTGGCTTCCATGGATGCTGCACATACAACTATATGCATTTTATGTTGAACATTAAGCTGGCGAACTGGATTAATTTTGAAAAATAGAAATTATAGTAAAATTCTAAACAGTTACACCCTTCTAAGTCCACTGGAGCCTATGAGTTAAAAAGGGTGTAACTGCTTAAGATGGCACTGTTAGATCAGCATGTCTCCCCTTTAGGCTGACATTTCCATTTTCCATCTAGAAAGTTACAGCTTTCCTGTATATGTGTAATCCCTACAAAACTGAGATGAAAATGATTTAAACAGTCTTGGGCTGAATTCCACCAACATTCATGAATTTAAAATAGTTTATTCCCATTAATTTCAACCTGATTAAATTGAATAAAATTCAGAAAGAGCATTTAAATTGGTTATTTGAGAATAGTCTTATAATTAGCCTCAAGTAAGAAATCAGAGTAAATGAACAGGTTGAACCCAAAGAAATGGAAGTAATTTGTCTTTATAACCTGGAAGCCATTATAGCAGTTGTAAATACCATTTTTGATACTATAAGTTTTTCCTGATAACACAGAACATGCCAAAATAATAATAATGTTGGAATCTTTATTCTCAAAAAGGTAGCTGTTGAACCACATGTAAAATATGTAACCACTTTAGGTGTTCTGTCAAAACAGTAACAATTTCTGACAGAGCTGCAAGAGTGGAATTTGTCAAAGTGTCAGCTGTAGCAAGAGGGTTTCCACTTGCCAGAATTCTATATAAATGTTAAGCAGGTGGAACACAGTTAGCATATGAAGCCAAATTCTGGAGATGCTGGCATAGAAAAACTGGGGCTGAAATGAATCCAGTATTGAGTTTTTGCCAGTGATCTGAGCTCTGCTTAGTCATGGGGCCCACCGGGTAACCTGGGCTTGGTCATATCTCCTGAGTATGTTGTAAGAACCAAAAGGTCTGTCTTCTGCTGCGAGACACTGCTTCCTGAGGTTCTTTCAACTGAGAATACTGGAGATTGAACCTGGAGCCTTCTGCATGCAAATAATTTGCTCTATTGCTATGTACAAAGTTATAGTCCCTCCCTCTCCTAGTGGGAGAACATCCCCTGGACATCATTCCTTAAAGGAAAGGAATATAACAAGTAAATAGTTCTCACTGAAATCTCATGGGATTCACAGGTGTTCAACTTTGGTTGTACTGTACCCAATGAAACAAACTGAAGTAGGTTAAAATGAAAGAAGAAAATATTAGATCATTTAGGGAAGAGTTATCTACTTTGTTTAGTTCTGTTCTGCTTCTCAGGGCAGCCCAGCCCTCTGGTTTACCACGGCAATCTCTCCAGCATAGATTGATGTTCTTGCTATCTTCTGTGGCTGCTTTGACTCAGGAAGACTCATAAAATATCATACCAGGAAGTTGTGGGGATTGATTGCCTAGGAACATGGGAGTTGCCAGCTCTGGAGTACTGTGGTAATGTTCAGGTGCTAGATCATATAAAATGTTGCCTTGGCGTGGTGCTTTATAAAAAACAGCTTGATAAAATGAAGAGTTTAGATCAGCAAGGAAGATCTTGCCTGGTCAAGGCTTTATAAAGGGTTTTCAGAATTAGGCTCTTAGATCTATGTTCAGCAATAGCTTGTACTCTTTATGAATCCATCTGAATATTATTTTCATAGTTATTCCTTGACTAATATATCCTTAAGGGTAGGTAAAATTTATTGTATCTGGCCAACACCATACAGTGTAACAAAAACAACTGTTCAATTAATGATAAATAAAAATGAATAAAGGCAAACATTTTGCACAGGTTTTCTTTGCAGCTAGTACTTTCAAAGGCATCATGGGTAACATGCTGGCCATCATCAGAAAGAAAGCAATTTTTAAAATCTACCACTGAGTGTAAAACTCGCCTTGCTGAAATAGCTGTAAGAAACATGGACCTGGGAGCATAGTATATATGGCACAACAGGAACTAGTAGAGGAGGACCTACCTTAAGGGTATGTAAGAAACACTGTCCAAGCCAACTGTGTACAGGGGTGGGGGATAGGCATATTTCTCAGGAGAGCCTGCTTGGCTTTCCTAATCTGGCCCTTGCCATATACCCTAACCATAAGAAATCAGGAATGCTATATTTCATTAAAAAGCAGGCATATAGACCCAACTCAGACCAGAACTGCAGAGCAAAAGAAGGAACATTAAGCATATTTCCCCTTTTCCTTGTCCTGTGGTCCCTGTGTGAATTGGATCCCCACATACCTAATGTTCCTTCAATGGAGCATCACATTTTATCCTGACGCCTCCCAGCACTTACCGGTAGTTCATAATGCAAAATAATGAGAATAAGGTGGAACTTTGTGCTGAACAAAAGTTAGTGCAAGGTTTTCCTTATTAGTCCCTTTGCTGCATCCTGCTGAAAATAGCATGTCTTTTGGTGGCACAAAGATTGATAGTTTCTTTTACAGGAGAGTCTCTTGAGTGGACAAAACAGGGAGTGCCTACCCGTTCACAGCTGTAATGACAGTGATGAAGAATCTCCTCTCACTGGTGCTCATTCAAACGGAGGCAAGTGAATGTCCCAAGACAGACTTAACAACTGGGATGTAAGCAAATATATGGGGTATCACAGTGTCAGGATACTGGTTGCTGTTCTTCTAATTGATGCTGTGCCTATTGAGACTTCATCAATAAATACTTGTATAATCACTGGGACAATAACAAGTAAACAAAACAATTTTGAAAGTGTCCAATTTTAAGTTGCCCTCATCTTATCATTCATTCCAAATAACAGCAAGGCGAAAGTTTTCCAGCAGATAAGGTCAGGCTTTCTTCATACTTGGGAATTTTGTTTAAATTCATCCCTTTTATACTAAATTTGAGAGAGCATCCAAGGGCTGACATTTGCACCACTGGGGGAAACATGCAGATAATTTGTATGTAACCCCCCAAAGGGTCAAGTCCAGGGTGCTGTTTGAAAGGGGGGAAATATCCTGAGGAAAAAATTAGTCCTCTCACTCTTCCCTGTGCTTGCAAGTGCAGATCTGAATTAAAGCCTCTTATAGCTGCTTAAAAAAACATACTGGAAGTCCAGTCATGAATCTTTCAGCATCTCATCTGGCTCCTGCATTAGTTGTGTATGGGAAGTCCCAGTGAAATCAAGAAAAGTTACTCACACACTTGGCCAATGGATGACTTTTTGTCAAATAGGGCTGTCCCAGTTGGTAGTTTTGTGCTCAGCAGTTTTGCTTCCCACTGATCACTGTACCATCTCACTGGGTTGGGAAGGGTTTCCTGATTCTATGTAATGGATCTTGCTTGTTAGAGGCATTCCATTATATGAGGTTGTGGAAGCAGAGGAAATGTTTCACTTATATCCAGTAGAAAAAAAGGCAGCACAGATGAGGGCACAGAGGCAATGACTTTCCCTCGTCATGATTGGCAGTCAGTAACAGCTGACCCACTTGCCTGGGAATGTACAGGAGGGAATAAACCAAACAGGCTTTGGTTATAATAGCTGGCAAGTAGGCAGGTTTGGGAAGATGGGGAAATAAGGTATTATTCCTCTGGTAATAGATAGCCTGCCTGTCTTAGAGATAGGCTGAGGAGGTATTATTGATTTACGTATGCAATTTCCTTACATATCACAACTTCTGGGGCTGTTAGAGGCAGAAACCACACTTCACCTCTCCAGCAATAAACACGTAGACCAAGCCAGATGCTTTGTGAAAGATCAGTGATGAAAAATCAGTTTACCTGCATGAGATGTCCTGCAGCAGGAAGCATTACATAGAGGTCTAAAAAGGGGGTGGGGTGGGGGAGGAATACACTTCTTGGTGAAGAGAATGAACTGATATTCTAAGTTATGAAAAACTGACACAGTTGGTTGGACAGAACACCCCCTGGAAAATGTAGGCAAGACATGTTGAGCTCCTTGTAGGAGTAGTGCATGCACACGGAAATGTGATGCTCATATGTATATGCATGGTACATATAAATCTATGCTAGCCAGCTATTCTCCTGCCTATCTTAGGATAACCCAGAATGCCTTGCAGAATGAAAAGAATTGTGAAACACAGCCTGGGAAAAACTTGGCACCAAAGCTATGCCAATTGCCTTCTGCAGAAGTATTAAGCTGCACATTAAAAACTTCACATCCTCTTTGGTAATTGACCATTAAAATGATGTAAGTGTTTAAAGTTTGCAACATTTCCTGGAGGACTTGTTGATGTGTTAAGAGTATTTAAGACAGCTGTTATTTTTATCAGCCATAAACAGCAAGTATCGAGTCTTTTTTTCTCCCCTCAGTATCCTTTAATGCACTGCAGACTGGCGCTATCCATGCACGTTCCTTGAATTATTGTGAAGCAAAATTCTCATGAGCAGTCTGGAGAATCAAACCTTACTTAGCCATAATTATGTTACTGTACCTTTTTATTACACACAATGCAGCAGTGCTGTTTTTTTCAAGCATTTAAATATTGTTTAAGTCACTCTCTAGCTTACAGAATGATAAGCAGTAATTGGTTTCTTTAGATGAGCCTTGGAGTCTAGTGGGTGGATAATTAGATCCAGATATGAAAATTAAAGGTATAAAGGACCCTTTTATGGAAATATTCCCCCAGGACTTCAAGCAATGCCATTATTTTCCCCTGTATGCATCTTGTCTTTCCTCTTTTGATTTGCATTATGCCTGAAAAGCAGTAGAAAAACTAGGCCTGTGGACTGGAACTGCAGAGGAAAATACAGGAGAGCTAATTAAACATAAACAGAGTCTAAAACATGCAGGGCTTTGAGTGTGACACAGGCTGGTAACACAGTTTCTCTCTGCCCACCAATTCTATCACATATATTATCTCAAAATCAATTCCTATTGTATTTCAAAAATGTCAGAATCAGACTCTGTCCTTGTAATTGGTTTTTAGCCCAGGCTACCTCGCCCCAGAGGGTCTTGTGATATGTATCTGTTTCCCCCACATCCACTTCACAGTGCAAGTTTGGAACCTGTGTGTATATGGCAACAAGTCTAATGCTTTTCCTTGGTCCATTCCACACAGCACAAAAAATATGTCTGTGGGATGTCTTAAAAAGAGGTGACTGATTCTTTTCACTCCACACACCCAAAATAAGATGTCCAGGAGATGGCTTCTGGGTACTTTCCAGACAGCAAAGTCATCAGAGGGGAAAAGAGACTGTTTCCTGCCCAACCATTTTGCTCTCTGACAATATATAGGTTCCTGGGGGTTTTTTCAAAAAGTTTTTTGAGGAACTGTCTTTGTAGCTAAGCAGACACACATAAGATAATCTTAGCCACTCAGAAGACAGGTCTGCTGCCCACTGAAAAGCATTGAGTTAACCTGTTGTCCACGGACCATACTTTTTCCCCCTTACTGCACAGAAAAACTAAGTCCTCATCTGTTTTTCCTTTTTCTACTGGATATATATATATATATATATGAAAAGGCCACCAAAATTGGAGCCTGCAGAGCAAATATCCTAGGGCAACCTTCAGCAAATGGCAGTAGGGAGAATCCCTTCAGCTTCACACAAAATGTTGGGTGCAAGCTGAGGGTGAAGCTAACAAGAGAGCAAAACAGTTGGGCAGGTAACATAAGATGCCTCCTGAGCTCTGCATTTGACACAGTCAGGCAGGAGATATGTTGCAGGCAGCTTAGGGGGAATAGTTTCACTTTGAAGCATTTTCTAAAAGATGTATTGAGCAGAAATAAGGCATCCTAAGGATGTCTTGGGAAAAGGGATGTGCGGAATGCCTTCCCAGGATGCCCTTTTGTGTTCTCGTGACTTAAGTGCAGAATGGAGCCATCTCTGCTCTTCTGTGGCCCACATTTTTCCAAGTGGTTATTGCACACATTGTCTTAGTAGGGATTGTAGCTGATTGAAAAAAAAGTATTACTCTTACTGAAACACTTTTTTGTTTCTCTCTAAGAATTCCTAAAATTCCAATTAAAATCACTTCTATTATACACCAAACCCACCACTTATGTACTGTGGCCTGCAAATATTGGAGTTATTAAAGAGCTCTGATTGACTTGGAAGGTTCAACCCTTTGATATGTACACATATATAGTTCACAGTGTTTTAAGCCATATATATATATAGTAGCCTGCACAAAAGGGTGGAGCATGTTATATAAAATCATCTTAGCTAACATCCCTGCAGAGGCTTGGAATTGAAGTTGCTGAAAATCAGGTAAACACAAGGAATGTGAAGGGGTGCCAAGGAGCAGCCTGACACTAGCTCTAAGTTGAAAGGAACGGGGCCTCTCAGTAGAGATTAGCTAGCAAGACGTTCACAAAATAGATAAGAGTTAGCAGAAGACTTGATTGCTATAGAAACTGTGTACATGAGGTGTTTTTAGACTCAAGTAACATTAAAAATATGAGATGGAAAGGTGTGGTAAGAGGTGGGATAAGATGACCAGGTCTGTACGTTCACTTGACTCAACCCAATGAGCAAGAAACGGGGAGGTATGTTTTTGTAACTATAAATTATGTTACACAAGCAACAGCCCCTTTGAACCTCCTCCCTGTTGCTGACAGAGGAGAGTTCCCTCTTCTGCGCAGAATTGAACAATAAAACTCTTAACACTGAAGAAGCTTATGGATGGTTATTTGTGAGTAACCGGACAGAGTTTTAGCTCTGAACACAGGGCCCTGCCCTGTCCCTAACAATTGGTGGCCCGTACGGGGAATTAATCTTGATCTAGCTCTGGTTTGGACAGTTTCTCTGTGGGCGCCCCCGCCTCCTTTAGGCGGTCAGGGTCACTGTTCATTCTGCAGCTCAGCATCGGGATTGAAGACTCGACAACTTTTAGAGCCAATTCTTCAGTGCTCAGACTTTTAGCAAAGATTCCTGAAATAGGGAATCCTGAAGGTAACAGTTAGAGCAAGGATTTCTGGAACACGGATATCCTGGAGTAGGTCCTGAAATAGGGACAAGATGGTGAGTAGTGGTTATTGAAATACACTACACAGGAGAGGGAGGAGGAAGGACGCTTTCTCAGAGGTCAAAGACAGGGGCATGGCCCCTCAGACCCCCCTTAAGGCACAAGTGCAATGGTAGAATAAAGGGAGGAAAGGGTACGCTCTTTCAGAGGTTCTAGATGGGAGGTATAGTGATAAGGATAATCCGAGCCCCCTGGCAATAAGGTTGAGGTCAGTGGGACCAAGATGACCTATTGTTTTAAAGGTATGTAATTGCCGTGTTTCCCCAGGTATAAGACAGTATCTTATGTTGATTTTTGCTCCCAAAGATGTGCTGTGTCTTGTTTTTCAGGGATGTCTTATATTGGGGGAAACAAGGTAAAAGTTTAAATGGCTAGCCAAGAGTGTAAAAAGATTATTGTATTTAAAGTCTTCTTTTGTGAGTTTAGCTAATTTTTAGAGCTCTTTTATTTTAAGAAAATATTTCTGATAAAAAGAATTAAAACAGGCTGTTTAAAGTAAAAAGAAAAAAAATGCTTTTAGAGCAGTATTTTTACAACAGGAGAGGGAGGAAAATCCTGCTCAGTGGTTCGATCATGTTTGTGTGTGAGAGAGAGAGGCTTTTTAGCTGCACGCGGGAACTGAAAGAAGGGGGAGCTGCAGCTGCCCCCATAAAAAAAAATGTTAAAGTTTCTGTTTAGTTACAGAGACTAGAGGCATAGAGAAGCAAAGAGTTTTTAGTTTAAGGAATGTAGAAAATGAAAAAGGGGAGAGGGAGGGAGAGAAGGGGGTTGCCACCCTTGGAAACAACCCTCTGCCTCGAGAAGGAATCAGAGTATAAAATGTAAAAAGGAGGGAAGCAGAATGATGTTTAAAAATACATTTATGATAGCAGTTAAATAAGAAAGTAAATTGAAAATAGGATGGACATTTATAAAACATAAATTGTAAAAAAAGAAGAAGATAAAATTGTAAAAAAAGATAACATGGGGCTGGTCCTCATTTACATGGGAGAAGGGAGCTAAAATATTGCAACATTAATTAGGAGAAAGCAAATGCGTTTTTGAGGTAATAAAAGTATGTTTTGAGTAAGTTAAAGTAACAGGATAAAGAAAAGGGGGCTGAGTTAGTTAGTTTCCTTAATGAAATGACATGTTTTAGTAATGCAACAAAATATGAATAGCATAGTAGTTTTAAGAAATTTTAAGATATTTGAACCTAGTGTTTTTAAAGATAATGTAGCCTTGTACCCAGTTTCCAAAGACCCCAAAAATTTTAAACAGAGGTTTAGTATCAAGAACCAGTTTTTAATAGCTGCAGGAGAAACCAGGGGAAACTGGGGCACATGTTTGCACTTTTAAAATGTAAAATTTCAGATTTGAAGTGAAGAGTAGAGCCTCCAGAACCTAACGCAGTATTTTCTGACAGGCTGTCTGCTTCCAAATTGTTCAGGGAGAAAAAGCTGTATTGAATTACGTAAGATGAGATGGCAGGCTGCATGCCTGAAGAAAAAGGAGAGATAAAGAATTAACCGTTTTCTAACTGTGAGATGCCAGCTCTACTTAGTAAAGGGTGTGAAAGTCAATGAAGATAATTGAGGAACTGGAGCACTTTCCTTATGAGGAAAGGCTGCAGTGTTTAAGATTCTTTAGTTTAGAGAAGAGACGTCTGGGGGGGGGGATATGATTGAAGTTTATAAAATTATGCATAGAAAAAAAAAATGTTGACAGAGAGAAATTTTTCTCTCTTTCTCATGGTATTAAAAGCAGGGGGGGGGCATACATTGAAAATGTTGGGGATACAAGGGGAGAGATTAGGATTAATAAAAAGAAACATTTCTTTACGCAATGTGTGATTAGTGTTTAAAATATGCTGCTACAGGAGGTGGGGATGGCCACTAGCCTGGATAGCTTTAAAAGGGGTTTGGACAGATTTATGGAGGAGAAGCCGAACTATGGCTACCAATCTTGATCCTCCTTGATTTGGGATGGCAAACTGCCAGGAAATTTATGACATGCTCATTTGCTTAAATATGAGGCTGTGTTACTGGAACAAACAGATTTAGTGTTAAACACAGACTCAAGAGTAAACCCAGCATCTTTCCTGCAAATAGATGGGAGCATAGAAGTAGGAATTGACCATGACTGTTTAGAATTGACACACTATCAAACTAAAACAAGATGGGACTTGGAGGAAGATCCCATTAAAGGAGAGCAGATTTGTTCATCAATGGCTCTTCTCGAATGGTAGAGGGGAAATGATGTAATGGATATACAGTTCTTCATGGAACTGAAATTCTAGAGCAAGGTTCCTTGCCCCTTGGTTGGTCAGCCCCAGACATGTGAATTATATGCACTGTGGAGAGCATTGCAGTTAGAGGAAGAAATGGGAATGTAAATATCTGTACAGATTTAAAATATTTATATGGGGTTATTTAGACCTTTGGGAAATTATGAAAGGAAAGAGGTCTTTTGAATACAAGGGGCAAATCTTTGGCACACGAATAGTTAGTGGGAAAAGTTCTAAAAGCTCTAGAACTCGCAGGCCAAGTATTAGTGCTACATGTCAAAGGGCATCAAACAGGTAGCTTTGAAATTTTGGCTGACCAAGTGGAAAGGGAAGAAAAATATTTGGGGCACTTAATAGCACAAAGGAGGGTGACTGTTTTTAAATGGGTTTTCTAGGGTAATAGAGGGAAAAGGCACAATGGGTTTGTAGTAGTGGATGGGGAAACAAGTAAAATTTTAGAGGCAAAGAGACTGCCTAATACCTGGTCAGCCCAAATTTGTGAGCTTTATACATTGAATTAGGCATTACAAAATTTAAAATACCAAGATGGAATGCTTTTGGAGTGTCATACTTTTTGGGGAAAAAAAAAGGATTCTAGGATAGAAGGGGAAAGGGAAGTTGCTCTAGAATCAGGGGTGTGGTTTATGAGAGATGGTCACAAGTGGATTGGTAGAGCAGTAGCCTATTTAGTGCTGCTTGGGGTAAGCCACTAAAAGTATTAGGGTGTTGGAAAACAACAATAAATGTTTTTGATAAAGTTTTATAATGAGAGATAGGGTAAATAATTGTATAAGAATTATAAAATTTGTAAGGGGAAAAAGGGTTTGTGTTTTTGTAAAATGTATTAAATATATATAGTTCTTTAAAAGTAATGTAGGGGGAAAGGTCAAGGGGTATGTAATTATGAAATATATGTAAAGAAAAGTTGGGAAAAGTAGAAATTGGAACATGAGTAAATATAGTCAAGCGAATTCTGGCCAAGTTAAAGAAAAGTCTGTCTTAAATAAAAATCCTTTTTTAGTTTATTTAGAGTTCAAACATAACCATGGGATTATATTTTTTGTTTTTTAAGTGATGTGCAGCATTTTTGTATGGAATGTCATTTTATCACATGAGGGGGTAATTTTTGAAATCAATGATTGTTATTAGGAAATGTGCTGCTGGTCTGGCCTTTGTTTCTGTTTTGTTTTACGGCAGGCGGCTTTATTACGAGATCCCGACACGAGTCCAGATCATAAGTTCTTGCCTAGAGACTGAGTCCTGTTGAAGCACTGAAAAAAAAAAAAGAGTCCTTAGAGGCAAAGTAGGACGGGCCTTATTAAGTGCTGTTGACGACAGAGGTATCAGTAAGGACAGAACGTGGATGGGCGCATTATATACGGGACAAAGCTTCATTGCCTCTTGAGCCTGAACTGCTGTTATGCATCCAGACCAGCTGTTTAAACTGACCTTGAGAAGAAAGCCAGACAATAAAACTGAACTTAAATTTTAATATTTAACTTCAGGACATTGACAGTTGAAAACTATAAGAAGACAACCCTGTTGAATACCCAGAGAAGAAATTACAGAACTTTGCTTTTTAATTTAAAACCCCCTTTGACTTTCTTATGGACTTAATTTAAAAAATGAAGGACTTTTGTGTAGAAATGGGAGAGATAGATGTTTTCAGATAGTGTGGAGGGTGCACTGATGTTATCGTTATTATAGAAAGGAAAGAAAAAAAGCTTCTAGCTTTTGAGACTAATAGATTTTTGAGTACGGTGATAAAGGTATCAGGACTGAAGCCTACAGTACTCTAATTGGTGAAACAATATTGTAATTAATTTTTTTGATATAAGTGGTGTCATATAATACATGCATTATATTAGTGGTGTGAGGGTTACTTTTTTTTGGTGTAGACAGGATGTTATAATAATGAGTTTTATAAAGTTGTAAGGTCAATATTATCAGTAGCAAATGTTTTAAAATATTAGATATACTCTAAAGAGTCTTTTTCTGCTTAAGAGATGGGTTGGGTGGCTTACTAATTGAATTTCTTATTTGTAGTTGAAAAATGTCTTTATGTTTATTTTAATGGTGATAGTAATGGATTATTATATGTATTTGTATGCAATGTTTATCACTTTTGGGCAGTTGTGCACATGTTACACGTGACAAGGTTCAATGGTTCTAGTTACAGAAAAGCACACTTATTTTAGAAAAGCACCAAGTCAATGCAGAGAAAAATAATAAAATTATGTAAATGCAAGTTTTAGTGGCTTAAAACAGTATGAAAAAGGAAAAGGATGGATTGATATGTACACATATATAGTTCACAGTGTTTTAAGCCATATATATATATAGTAGCCTGCACAAAAGGGTGGAGCATGTTATATAAAATCATCTTAGCTAACATCCCTGCAGAGGCTTGGAATTGAAGTTGCTGAAAATCAGGTAAACACAAGGAATGTGAAGGGGTGCCAAGGAGCAGCCTGACACTAGCTCTAAGTTGAAAGGAACGGGGCCTCTCAGTAGAGATTAGCTAGCAAGACGTTCACAAAATAGATAAGAGTTAGCAGAAGACTTGATTGCTATAGAAACTGTGTACATGAGGTGTTTTTAGACTCAAGTAACATTAAAAATATGAGATGGAAAGGTGTGGTAAGAGGTGGGATAAGATGACCAGGTCTGTACGTTCACTTGACTCAACCCAATGAGCAAGAAACGGGGAGGTATGTTTTTGTAACTATAAATTATGTTACACAAGCAACAGCCCCTTTGAACCTCCTCCCTGTTGCTGACAGAGGAGAGTTCCCTCTTCTGCGCAGAATTGAACAATAAAACTCTTAACACTGAAGAAGCTTATGGATGGTTATTTGTGAGTAACCGGACAGAGTTTTAGCTCTGAACACAGGGCTCTGCCCTGTGCCTAACACCTTCTTCATGAAATTCACTGAAATGAAATTCTATTAATGGAGCAGGCAACTGGCAAACCAAGCCTGGAATTGTTCATTAATAGATTTCCCTCCTGAACTAATGTGAGAATATACAAAAGAGGAACTGCATTCTCCAGATAAATACCCCACTAAAAACATTCCCTTCTCAATGGACACAGTTTGTAACAGATTTCCCTTTGTGATACACCTCTGAAGATGCCAGCCACAGATGCAGGTGAAAACCCACAACAACCAGTTGAATCCAGCCGTGAAAACCTTCGACAATACATTCTGTTCTCCAGAGTTGGTAGCCTGATGTAGGGATTGGGTTTATTGGTTAATTTAGCAGACTTTTGCCCAGTCATGGAAGTGTGATGAAAGTTTACTTAGTGCAGTAAAATCAATTTCCCCAAGAAGTAAATTGGAAAAAGGAAAACTTCCATTTATTCAAGTAGAATCTGTTCATACTCTTGTTGCAGTTGAAAGAAAGACAGAAATCCTAATCCTAAAGAATATACTTCCCTATACAAGTGGCCACCTATTGTGGCATCATGTGAGTGCAATGTATTGAGTAATGTGGCATCATGTGAGTGCAACATTTGGAGTACAGGAGAGACCTGTAGAAGCATTTGTCTCCATGCGAGTCCATGTAGAAAAGAGACAAAGAACAATGGCTACTTAGAGAGAAGGCAGAGCATCAGAGGGCAGCTCCCAGGTACAGACAAAGAGAAGAACATCCCAAGAGATAGCACTTATACACTTAAAGATATTTAGCGCCCTCCCTCCTAATGTCCAGCCATGCTATCGCTATCTCCAAGACCAGGAACAGCCAGTGCACCAGTTCAAGAGGGAAAGTTGGTATTTGTGCATGTATGAGAGTAGTGAATCATTCCCTAACTCTTCACCTTCCTCTCTGCCCCAAATAAATGGTAACATGATATTAAACTCTATCTGACTAGAGCTGCCATAAAAGTTTTTTTCTTTAAGGTGAAGAGCAATGAATTTAGAATAGAGGATTCTAGAGATAGCTCTAAATCCATATCTGTGCCCAAGAAAAATATCCAAGCTTAATGGTAGAAGGGGAAAGACTACAGTTCAGTGATAGAGCATATGGTGTACATAGTATGTCCATTTATCACAGGATCACAAGTTGTTGTGTGGGAAAAACCTTTTCCTGAGACTCTGCATATCTATCACTTATTGGTAGGATTGTCATGTGGCAACCAGCAGGAGACTGAGAAGTGGGGGAAAGCAATGACATGGAATCTTCCACTGGTGATGGCATGGCATCATCCAGGAAACCTCTGGAAGAGTCATCACACACCTCTGGAAACTACTGAAGATGTCCAGAAAAAATCCAGAAGTAATATCCCCCCTCTTTAGGAACTGAGGCCCCTTCTGCACACGCAAAATAATGAGTTTTCAAACCACTTTCACAACTGTTTGCAAGTGGATTTTGCCATTCCGCACAGCTTCAAAGAGCACTGAAAGCAGTTTGAAAGTGCATTATTCTGCATGTGTGGAATGAGCCTGAGTTTCTGGTGATTCCTAGAAAGCTGTGATGTCACTTCCATGGTTTCCCCCAGAAGAGACTACTTCATAGGCTCAAAAGTAATTTTAATTTTTTTCTCCCTGACACTTCTTAAAGCAGCAGGGTGAGAGATGGGGTGGGAGCTGAGGAGGATTTCCCATCCCTACTGGGGGAATGGCAACACTACTTGTCAGTGATTCCAGAATAAGGCAACTTCAAATATCCACACATCTACCCACATTGGGATTTCAGTTCAAGGAAAAATACACACGATTCTTAATTTCTGTACACTTTTTTTGTATCTGGGCTTTTGCATCCATGGTTTTATTGATGATTTGAAGCATATTTATTTTTACTATCTTTTCATAATATAATTTTTGGGTGCACAGGTGTACAAGAATATTTTTAAAAATCTGTTTCTCAAGGTAGCATTTAAAAAGATATTTGATCACATTTTGTGACATTTTTAGAGAACCTTCATTTCTTGCAAAAGATTAATGTGTCAGGCAGTTTTCTGAAACAGGATTTTCAAAGGACTAGTCTTTGCATAGCCAAGCTTGGGGGCTCTGTGAATCACTTTCTCTATTTCTTGTTTACTTACTTGGCTAGGAATGCTTTGCTATACAAACCTTCTCCCAACTGCTGACACTTTCATGGATGAAAACTCCATTTTACAAATTGCTACTGCTGAAAAAGATCACTTTGGTAGCTCTTTAGTTGGCTGGCATATTGATTGTTTATTTAAAAGCTTTTGCTCATAGAAAAAAATAACACTTATGAAATACAGCTAATCACTGACAGTGCATTAATGGAAAGTACTAGTATGTAATAATATTAGCCAATCATTTTTTTTTATCGGCTTCCAATCGTGAGAAAATGACAACAGGATTAACATGTCTCCTGAGGATTATGCCTTCCCCTTGAATTTCCTCTGAAAGGACAATGCCTAGCAAGGTATATGTGGAACAGGAAAAATATATAGTGTGGGAAAGATACTCTGAACAGTTTAACAAAGCTAGCTTTTTAAAAAATGGATGTGACAATGTCAAGTTTTGTGTATCACTCTTGCTTATTTTTCACTTTATTTACTTTAAAAATGTGTTCAGCTAAGTTGATTTTTAATTTGATAGCCAATTATGAATTAAAAATGTCAGGGAGTGGCAAACATTTTAACTTTGAACATATGACATTGCACAGACCAATATTAATAAACTTTCAAGCAGTATGGATTAGAGGAAGGATCTATATGTCATAGGTAGACATGGAATTTCCAACCTCATTTGATTTCATAAAGAAAAATGCAGGGTGGACTTGCAAAGGCAAATGGCAAACAGAGATGGGCTGCCTAACTCCTTTCCCATCCAAGAATTCTACCCTAAAAATGTACCCTAACTGGTCTAGCTTGTCTCAAAAATAGGAAGTAAGCCTCACTGTGGAAAATGGCTGCAGGGGGAGGGACTTTTGCAGAAGAAAATTGAAAGATCGTGGAATTTTCCAGACCTGTTAGCAGCGTAGACCCAGATTCTTCCCCAACATGCTAATCTCTGCACTACACTGGCTCTCCTGGCAATGCTGCAGTCCTTCTAAATCAGGTACATGACAACATTTATAAGGCATCATTCTGCTCAACAGTTTAATAAGAAACTCTCTCCTTTCATTACTCTTCAATCGCCATAGTTAAATAGAAATACATTCTACTCATATTAAATATATTCTGTTTAATAGATTGTGTGTATGTATTCTATTAAATAGAATTACCATTCTAACAGCAATGTGTGACTTTCAACTGCAGATACCTAAATCTGTGGATTGGGACCACACCAACACTATACAGATCTTTGTGCAGGATTGCAGAAAAATGTGAAAACTTTAAAAATATGTATACCTTGTGAATTTAAATTCAAGTGATTTTTAAAAAATAGTGTTTGTGCAATCTCATATTTCTGCATTCTCTGCATGTGCAGACAATGCCGTTATCTTTTGAACTGGTGACAGCTGTTGCCATAGGAATTCATTTCAGGCTCATCTGTGGTGGTGGAAGATGCCAGGAGCCACTCTGGACCCAGAGCAGTTCTGAGACACTACTGCCACCACAGCAGGGCTTGAAGATGAGTGGCTGTGCTGGCTCAGCAATGGAGGTGGAGAGATGGGATCCCCCCCTGCCCATGAGTTTTGCAGCCCCTTCATTATTTCTAATTCTGAATGTGGCACAAAAATAGATAAATATTCTTATTCTTATTTACTTTTATTGGCATAATAACACAATGTTAAATACAATAAAAACCCGTTTATACACAAGACATAGAAATTTTGCTACTGGCTCCAAAATCTCATTGCAATCAGCATTCAAGAGAAATTTAATTATTCGATTGCCAGCAACCTCTTCAAGACCCATCAATCAGGGCCTTAGATTTTTACTCCTAGACCTATTATAAAGGAGGCAATACAATAAAACATTAAGAACAGATTCTTCACATCCAATTTCACAGATACATGTTCTTTCATGATGGGGTATCCCCAAGCTCTTCCCCTGCCTGAGAGATGAGGGTATCACATTGCATCTGGCCAGGATCAAGGCTCTATGCCATCTAGCCTCAGTTAAAACATGAAGATAGCTTGCAACAGTAAAGTTAGTGAAGGAGATTCCCAAATAAAAGGGAGAGCAAAACTTATCAGCCTTGTTCAATATAAGGGAAAATTCTTCTTGGAAGAGACTTTTTTTGATGGCTAGATAAATTTCTTGTTTTGGTAACATAGCCAAATTGTCAAGAGACAGTCCCAAGGAATTTATTTATTTTTCAATACAATTCCACCATTTGGAGGAATAGATGCCAACTAGTGCCGGATAGGAAAAACTCTTGACGTCTTGATTAAAACAAATTCAAACCCAAAATGTGAATGCAAGAGACCTGGGCTCTTTCCACACGAGCAGAATACAGCATCCCAGGAACGGCAAAAACAGCAAAGGCATGAAACGCCCCTTTTGAACCTTGCTCACCGAGCGAGGTTTTTCAAAAGGGGTGCCTTCCAGCGGCAGCAGCTGGAAGGCGGCATTTCCTTCCCACCTTCCCCAGCCAGCTTACCTGCTCCTGCTGGCTCCTGTTGCATTGTGGAGGCCAGGGGACATGCCCACCCTCACCTCCTCTCCAGCTGCATTGTTCTGGCCAGGGGGGCATGTCCCCTGGCCTCCACAATGCGACAGGAGCCAGCAGGAGCAGGTAAGCTGGTTGGGGAAGGTGCAACCTGTGCAAAGGCTGCGCCTTCCCCTGCGCCCCTACCGGGACTGTCAGTACGAATGGTCCTGGGGGGAGTGCGTCAGCATTGTTTATGCTGACGCACCCCCGCTCGCTCCCGTGCGGAAAGGGCCCAAGCCTTAGTTACTAACAAATGCTGGCCTGATTCCAGGGAAAGTGCTACATAAGGAACTGAATGAGGGAGACCAAAGATTTTATAAAGGAAGCACAATTGTACTCTTTTAACATCTCTGTTCCAAGCCTTGATCCATATGGGGATTCCATATAGGATTCCATATGCTGACAGATCTTTGCATTGAATAATTCCAATGCTGCAGGAAAATATCCCTTGCTCTTACCATGACAAACATGCAAAATGGCCATAGCATTTATATTAGCTGCTGAAATGGCCTCCAATCTATGAGTGGATCAAGAGGCCTGGTGATAAAAAATTAGGTCTAGATATTTAAACCATTTAACCTGCTCAAATCAGCTACCATTAAATTCTCATCTACTCACTCGCCATTTATGGGTGAAAATCATTATTTTAGATGTATTAAAATTTAATTGCAGGTCATCAAGTGTGAAATATTCTAGACAATGTTTCGGTAGTCTCATCAATCCTACTCTTGAGTGCGATAGTACCACTGCATTGTCAGCAAATAAGAGGAGGGGAATTGAAGTTAGGGTAAGGAGAAGTTAGGGTAAGGGAATGGCCATTTACCTCCTTTAAAACACGAACCAGATCATTTTTAAAAAGCTTTAAAAGGGTTGGAGCCAGCACACACCCCTGCTTAACACCTTTACAGACTCCAATTTTGGGGGTCAATAGTCCCTCAGCATCATATCTAATTTGAGCAGAAGTGTTTCTATGGAGGGCTTTCATTAAAAGCAGTAATCTGTCATCAATCCCCATTTTAGCTAACTTTTCCCACAAGAGGTTCCTATTAACAGAGTCAAAGCCCTCCCCCCACATAAATCAATAAGGCAGTATACAAGGGGACCTTTTTCCCCTTATATTTTGAAACTAAATTACTTAGGACCAGGCAATGGTCAAAGGTACTTTTCCCTTGTTGGAATCCTATCTGCTGTTTGCCAATAACATCTTTGGATGAAATCCACTCAGTGAGCTTTTTAAAAAGATGTTTTGCATAAAGTTTGCCCACTACTGAGAGGCGGCTATAGATAAATAAATAACCAGAAAACAGGGCTGTATACAAAAAAAGTGGTGTTTTTCTGCAAACCCAGGAAAATTCCCAGGCTTGCAAAAAAATCACAAATGTTAAGAAATTGAGGGGGGGGGGGGTTACATGAATTTGCAAACTAGAGAAAACCTATCTATCTGGCTTGATGGGGATGGATGCAGTCAGCATTCCCTCTTCACACATGGTGCAGCATGGAGGGCAAGGGAAGAGAAGAGAAGGGAGAGGAGGAGGAAGCAGGAAGGAAGGAAGTCCCTGAGAATAGCAATCTACACATCAAAGAGATAATGTCAGTATGATAGGGAAAAGGTGTCAATGCCTATGACCCTCTCTAGCTGTCTGACTTAATGGTAAAACACCCTCTGTGTTTGAGGCAGGAAACAGCATATAGTCCTTCACTTCCAACATGGTCAACATAAATCAGTTGTCACTTGATGGCATGTGCATACATTTTCCATTTTTTTCAGACTTCTGTTTCTTTTCACCATTTATTGGATAGAAATGTTATGACATTTATCCAAAGGTTGTACTGAATACTTAATTGGATGAAATTTTTTTAATGTATGTAGTTCAATGAGAATTATACACATGTTAGTACCGTTGCTTTCAGCAGGGAATGTATGTGCATACTTAAATCTTCCCCATTCAGTTCAAAAGGAATTAAAGTGCTTGTCTGTGGAAGGATCATGTGTATTATTGTTGTTGTTATCTATATTAACAAAACGTGCAGTTGATACACGGAACTCAGTCCAACTAGGATACTTTTCCCCATTAAAACTGAATAAGACCAGATTTTATAAATACATAGAAAAAGGACCATAATGAATCTCACTGCTTTTATGAACTAAAAAAAATATTGTTCATCAGTCCAACAGGGACAATTGTATAAAATGATTAATTACAAATTGTTCCCGGCTTTTTCATATTAATAGTAATTATATGTTATATTAATAGGTGCAATAGATCATTTATGCTATACAAGTCAATATTATGATTGTAACATACAGTATAACTCTAAGGAGAGTTACTCCAGTCTAAGCCATTCATTAGGCAGCCCCATCGAAATAGCTGGACACTTGGTTGTGGTCGCACAGCAGCCCAGCATTCCCAAGGAGGCTTTCCAGTGGCGTAGGGAGGCTGAAAAATACAAAAAAGTCTCCCTGCTGTCAGAAAGCCCCCATTGGGCTTAAGGGACATAACACTGAAAAGGTGGTGTAAATCTAAAGCTCTAGCCACCCGTGCAACAGGGGCCTTGACTAGTGTCAGAGCCTTCCCTGGCCACGCCCCCAAACTGCCCCTGCTTTGTCAGGGGTGGTAGCAGGGTCTCAGGGACACGGGCATGGCACCACATCCCACAGCTCCATGCCACTTGCAGCAATGGATTCACCTCCCACACTTTGTATAGGGCTATCAATCAGCTTAGACTGGAGCAGGGGTAGGGAACCCGCGGCTCGCGAGCCGCATGCGGCTCTTCCGCCGCTGTTCTGCGGCTCCATGAGCCGAGCCGGGGCCCCATCTTCGCCTGCCCTGCAGGAAGCAGGGCGGGGGCATCACTCGCCCGTGGCTGGCCAGGCCGCGCCACGGGCTTTGCCTCTTGCCCGCCCTGCTGATTGCGGGGTGGGCGCTTTCCCGGCGGCCGGCCAGGCCGAGCCACCGGTCCCCTCTTCGCCCGCCCTGCAGGAAGCAGGGCGGGCGCATTTCTCCCCCGGGGCCGGCCAGGCCCGAGCCGCGGGCTTTACTTCTTGCCCACCCCGCTGATTGCGGGGCGGGTGCTTTCCCGGCGGCCGGCCAGGCCGAGCTGCCGGTCCCCTCTTCGCCCACCCTGCAGGAAGCAGGGCGGGCGCATTTCTCCCCCGCGGCTGGCCAGGCCGAGCCGCGGGCTTTACCTCTTGCCCGCCCCGCTGATGGCAGGGCGGGCGCTTTCCTGGCAGCCCGCCAGGCCGAGCCGCCGAGCCCATCTTCACCCGCCCTGCAGGAAGCAGGGCGGGCGCATCTCTTGCCTGCGGCCGGCCAGGCCACGCCGCGGGCTTTCCTCCCGCCCGCCTTGCTGGTTGCCCTGCAGGCGCCGGGGGGGGTGAGCGGGCGGGGGGGCGAGGGAGCAAGTCGGCGGGGGAGCGGACGGGGGCGTGCGAGCGAGTGGGGGGGGGTGAGCGGGGGAGGGTGAGCCAAATGGCTCTTTGAGTGGAAAAGGTTCCCGACCCCTGGACTGGAGTAACACTACATAGGATTGCTCTGATAGATCAGTTTATATTCTCATTATTGGTTACATTTTATATTACATATGAAGAACTTGAAATACGCTTTTCCTCATTGAACTAAGTCTGTACTGTGAAATGTACAATTTGTCTTTTCAAACAAAAGCACATTTAATTTTATAGCATTGGAGGGGGGAAATAGCCCATGTAGCATCACATTATTTTATTTCATACTGTTCTTCTGCACCTCACTGGAATGTACTTTGCTCTGCGCCATCGTCCCGGGCGGTTCTGGGACCGTTCATGCGAACGGTCCCAGAGGGGTCAGGTCGGCGTCATCTACGCCGACCCCACCCCTTCCGCCGCCGTGCAGAAGGGGCCTCTGAGATTCTAGTCTGACTCTAACTGGTCCATCACATCACAGTGAATTTTAACTATGGTATTGTATGGCACACAATCACAGTCATCCTCATTTGAACTTAGGGTGCTCAATGCCATTACTATCACTGTGATACTGGACAAGGTACTAGCCCAGTGTCCTCAGGAGAGGCATAGGAAAGGGCAAATGGTGGCAAAACCAGCATTTGTTAAGGCAAATCAGGACGATAGTCGGCGAACTTACTCTTGGTTTCACAAACTACCCAGAGTTAAAATAAATCCTAGTCCTGCATTGTGTCTTCCTTGAACCTTGGAAAGCTCAACGTACTTTCTGAAATAGCAATGAAGTTACTTTTTTGTTATACAGGTACAAACAAGGCTCGTATCAGACCTGTGACTTTGAGGGCATTGCCACTCTGCAGTCTAATCTCATTGCATCTTATGATGACTGGGCATTCTTCATTGAAAAGATGCTTAGTGTGAAACGAAAAATGCTGATTTAATTTTTTAAAGGTTCTTATCAAAACTATACTGGAGAAGGGAGGGGGTTGTTCTACACTGGGCACTATTTCAAATTGATGGAGTTATCCCTATTTCTCGCTTTTATTTATGTTTATCTGCCTCTACTTTTTGCTGTTGGTGAAATATTAAGAAAAAAGCATCCATGAGTAATAGCGGGAAAGGAGTTTCTTCATATATATCTGGAAGTTTTTCGACCTATTTGTCAAGGAAATGTATACACACTCTTTTTTTGTCAAGATGTCTCTGGGTCTCAAGTACCTCCAGCCTCTTTTCTCACTAGAACATTGAGAGAACAATTCTGAGCAGATCTACTCAGAATCCTAGGCTCATTCCGCACATGCAGAATAATGCACTTTCAAACTGCTTTCAGTGCTCTTTGAAGCTGTGCGGAATGGCAAAATCCACTTGCAAACAGTTGTGAAAGTGGTTTGAAAACGCATTATTTTGCGTGTGCGGAAGAGGCCCTAGTCAGACCTATTCAATATAGTCAGTTTCCATATGTTTACATAACATTCTCATAATGTTTAAGTGTCATCTGCTCATAGGGTTGCCCTGAAATTACAGCTGGTTTCCAAATCACATAAATCAGGTTCCCCTATGTCCCTCAAAGTATGAGGCTCAACGATTGAAATATTAGGGAAATATTAGGGAAATCATAATCAATACAATAAAACTGATCAGTCTCCTTTATCTATGGACTGGCTTACACAAACCATAGATAATGCCATTGTGTTTACAGGAAGGCATTCTTGTTTTGTCATGGAAGAAATCCCTGCACACAGAGCACAAGCAGGTCAGAATGAAGAGCCCTGTAAACTTTTAAAAACATTTTATTTATATGTATTTTATTTATTTATTAGTTAAATTTGTTATAACCTCCCACCCCTGAAGGGCTCTGGGCTATGCACAATCTAAAACATCAAATAAAATACATCAAAAACCCACAAAAAGTTAAAATACAGCATAAAAACCTAAAATCAAATATCAGATGGCGATCAATAACTAAACAAGGTCAAACCAATCAAGAGATCTTGTGCCCCCATACCAGCATACAGCATAGGTCATAGGGGATGGCACTATCAGCGACTGGCTCCCCAAAAAACCTCTGTTTTGCAGGCCCTGCAGAATTGTTCAAGATCCCACAGGACCCGGATGGTCGAAGGAAGAGTGTTCCACCAGGCTGAGGCCAAGGCGTTAAATGCCCTGGACTGGGTAGAAGCCAGCTGCATCATAGAGGGGCTAGGGACCACCAGTAAATTGGCCTCTGTGCAGAGGCTGAGCCAAGACATAAGGGATGAGATGGTTATTGATATGAGGGCCCCAGGCCATGGAGTACCTTAAAGGTGAGTACCAACACCTTGAAGGAGATCCAGAATTCAATTGGGAGCTAGTGCAAGTGGTGTAGAATGGGGGAGATATGTTCCCGCATGGACACCCCCACAAGAAGGCGTGCCGCTGCATGCTGGACGAATTTAAGTTTCCAGATCAGTTGCAAGGGAATGCCAGCGTAGAGCGAGTTGCAAAAGTTCTGCCTGAAGATGACCATAGCATGGATCACTCTGGCTAGGTCAATCTGGGAAAGGTAGGGAGCTGAACTTGGCATGGATGGAAGAATACCACCTGGGCCATGCTGGCCACTAGGTCTCCATAGACAGACACAAATCCAGGTAGACCCCCAGGTTTCGGACTGAGGAGGCCACAGTAAGGGTGACTCCCTCGAGCACTGGCACCAGAAAATTCATAGCCTCCCCTTCGTGGCCCACCCACAGGATCTCTATCTTTGATGGACTCAGTTTTAACCTGCTTAGAATCACCCACCAGCAACCACCTTCAAACAGTACTGGAGAGCCACAGGGGCAGTGGCTGGCCCACTCTCCACCAGCAGAATGAGCTCCATCATCTGCATACTGATGACAGATCAGCCCAAAAGTCCGCACCAGCTGAGGAAGGGGTCGCATATAGGTGTTAAATAAAAGAGGGGACAGGAGAGCCCCCTGCGGCACTCTGCAATGAAGAAGGCATCACTGAGGGATTCTGTCCCCACACCTCATTTGTTGACTCTGGCCCCTGAAGAATGAGGCAAGCCATTATAAGGCCACACCCCGGACCTCCAAGATGGCCAGGCAGTGGGTCAAAAGGTCATGAACGACCATATCAAATGCTGCAGTAAGATCTAACAGTGCCAGCAGCGTCGAGTGTATCTGTGACGGCAGTGAGGATGGTCTCCATCCCATGCCCAGCACGGAAACCAGACTGGAAGGGATCGAGTGCTGATGTATCTTCCAGAAAGCCCTGAAGCTGCTCCAACATCACTCTCTCAATTACCTTCCCCACAAATGGTAAGTTCAAGATGGGTAAGTAATTGGTCAGATCACTAGGATCTAACAATGGTCTTTTCAGGAGTGGGTGGCCCACTGCCCATCCATAAACACTCCTTACTCGAGGGAGTGATTGATAATATTAAACAGATGGGACTACAACCCCCCATGGCATGCTTTAATTAGCCAGGATGGGCACAGATCCAGAGGACAGGTAGTAGGTATAACAGCAGCTAGGACCCTGTCCACATCAGACTCAGCAAACAGGGAAAATTGGTCCAAAACAGGACCTGAAGATGGCAATGGAGCCTCCAGTTTCCTAATTGTCTCTAAGGTGGCCGGAAGGTTATGGCGGAGTAAGGTGACTTTATCCGCTAAAAAGCTCATAGAAACCACACAGCTATGGGTCAGTTGAGAATTTTTGGAGCCCTCTTGCAAACAGGACAAGGACCGAATAATTTGAAACAATTGAGCTGGGCAAGAGCTTGTGGATGTGAGAGCAGATGAGAAGTAATCCCTTTTTGGCCTCTTTGTCACCATCTCATAGGCCTTCATAAACATTCTATAAGATGATCATCTTGCTTCGTCGCAAAACTTCCTCCACACTCACTCTAGCCGTCTAAGCTCTTGTTTCATGTGGCGTAGCTCCTCAATATACCAAGGTACAAGCCGTGAATGGGGGCATAGAGGGTGCCGGGGAGCAATCACTTTGGTGGCCTCTGAGAGTCTGGCGTTCTCTGACCTGGTCATTGAGTATGCCAATGGGCTCAGGGTCCCACAGAGCATTCAGGAAACCAATTGGATGTCTCGGGGGCGGGGGGGATGGGCCCGACGCCTAGACAGGGTTGGTGCAGCAAGTTCATCTAAACCTTCAGAGCATAATGGTCAGATCATGGCACTCTGTCCACAGAGGATAAGACTAAATCAACACCTGGACCAAATACCAAATCCAAAGTGTGACCTGCTTCTTGTGTGGGGCCCGAATTGAGTAAGGAGAAGCCCAGCATTGCCATGGATGACCCTAGGTCTGCAGCCACTGAACATGAGGTGGAGTCCACATGGACATTAAAGTCCCCCAAAATAATACATCTGGGGAACCGCAATGCCCAGTCAGCTGCTGCCTCCAGGATCTGTGGCAGGCTGTCTGCTGGTGCACTAGGCAACTAGTACTCCAGTAGGACAGCCAACTTCTCTGTGGCTTCCCACACTAAGCCGGCACACTCGATACTGGTGATCTTCAGAGCAGGGAGCACCCTGAACAGGATGGGTTCCCAGATGAACATAGCCACTCCTCCTCCTGGTCTTGTGTTCATGATTGGTGGATGCACGCAAAACCCCAAGGGTGTGGCCTCGCACAAGGCAACCATCTCACCATCAAGCACCTAGATCTCAGTGACACATGACTGGTCAATTTCGGGAACTCTGAGAAAATCCTGGAGTACCGTGGTCTTATTATTAATGGACTTGGCATTGATCAACACCAAGGACAAAGCAGAGTTCCCCCTGAGTCCATAGCCCTTATTTCTCAGGACAGGATGGTGGTCAGAGGGAGGCCAAGCCTAACAACATCTCCATCTTCCTCTCTCATGTGGCCTCCGCCTACCGTCATATCGTCCCTGTCCAATAGGACTGGGATCCCTAGCCTCAGTGGTGCCATCCCTGTGCCTGCAACCTTCTCCCTATCTAACTGCCACAACCCAACAAACACAATCCCTCCTAAGTAGCAGTGCTAACACACAAATAAATCCCCACCTAGCCACTATCTAACCTTAACTGACCTCAAAGCTAAGCCTAATTCAAGTAAATTCTAGCAGCTAGTGCTACCACTAAATGCAAACTAACTAAACTATAACCTAACCAGTGAATCCCTCCCCCTAAATCCCCATTATCAAGAGAAAACCACGATAGACTAGCAATTAACTTATATCAGCTTCCCAACCTTCGTAAGTTAACAATCCATAACCAAACTAATACCATAGAAAATCCCAACCCAATCCAAAAGAACAAGACAAAAGACCAGTGAAGTACAGAAAGGAGTTAAGGGTTGCAGAAGCTGCAGGTTAAAAACTATCAGAGAGACTACCTTAAAAACTAAACAGCTGAGTTCCCCTGGTGCTCACACTACCGGAAAATCTCAGTCCTCAGTGTGACTGGTATCTTGCTCAGCTGGCAATGGCCTGGACTGACAGGTCTCAAGTTTATAGGGAGAGTGGAGGTCATTGCCACTGGCATCTGTGACCTTCTGTAGTTGGAGTAATATCGCCTGGGCTGACAAGTCCCAAGTTTAAAGGGAAGGTGGGAATCGCTGCCACCAGAACCCGCAACTGCCTGTAGTTGGAAGTAGCCAACAAGCACTGGCTCACCCACTGCCATGTTGTCAATGCTATCGCCTAGGATGACATAAAAAGTCTCTTCTTCAGGTTCTGTGGTCTGCTGGGAAATAGGGGGTATTTTCCGATGGTATCACCTGCAGGGTCACAAAAAGCATCACAAAGAATCCCTTCTTAGAACCCCGCGGTCTGCTGGAAAACAGAGGGTGGAGGCCTCTCCCCCCAATATCTGATGATGTCACCAGCAGGGCCACAAGCCGGGGCACAGTCACAGTTTGCAGTCTGTCTAATCCCTGCCAACGCTGAGTTCCAGCTCAATGAGCCACCCCTGCACCAACACTGGCCCTCTCACTTTCATTGAGGTGCTCTCGTCAGATCTCGCAAAGCCACTCCGTAGTTCGAACACGACCTGGCAGCTCACACATGAGGCATGAAATAAAATGTTTTCTCCATGGAGTTCCACATTATTTTTACCCCCAAATGTTTCATTTCCAGCCTAAAAATGTTTTAAATGAATACCCTTTTAAAATGATTCTCTGGCTGAAATAATTTGAAAACAACTTAATTACTGTGTGATCTATTTACTACATTTCCCACGCTTCTGTGCTTCCCTGAACTTCCTCCTCAGTGCCAATTTTTAAGTCAATTATTTGCAGCATTTCTCTGTTATTTTATTGGGGGGGGGGAATCTTTGAAGCATTAAGTATACAAGGAAGATAGAATGCAACATGAGGCTATGAAGCACAGATTCAACACAGAACTCAAAAAAAGAGGAAAAAACACAGAATTCAAAAATCACACAATGGCAGCCAGGAGTCGTTTTGAGGGGTGAGGTCAGACATACATCATTGGAGGTGAGGTGGGGGGCGGGTTTGAAATGTTATTAGAAATGTTTTAGGAGATTTGTGAGGAAAGGGCCATAAAGTGGTGAGAACGTTTCCCCAAGGCCAGCTAGATCTCTTTGTAGGGGGCCCAATAGCCTGAAATAGTACTTATAGGTTTGCTGCATTCCCTGCGTTTTGTCTGGACCAGCTGTGTGAGCTTAGTGTCAGGACTGAATGAATATAAAAATATCTCACCAACTAGTCTTGAAATGTTTGCAAATGCATCAAGAGGACTAGCTTCAAATTTCAGTGCTTAGCAGAAGAATGAAATGCAGATTAATTTATTATATGTTATCTGTTGTCCTTAACAGCACAATGAAGAAATGCAAAAGACTTCTAAGAAAATCAGTTGTATATATATTAGCTATATTAGCTATTCTGTTTAATCCCTGAAGATGGGGAAGGGTGACTCGTGTCGGTGTCTCAATTAAACTGAACTTGTTGTCACCCATTTAATTAGAATGTATGTCCACTTATTGCAATCTAAAATCAAAAACCTAATAATAAATTACAGCAAGTTAATGAAAAGTGTGCCTTTCCATTTCACAATGTACCATCCACATGAGTAATTAATTTATATTATGGTGCATAATAAAAGTAGGTTAAAATTAATTTTTCAGTTTGAGGTCCAGTTCTAGACCTAATAATGATAGTTAGCGATAAATTCACCCAGCTAGAAAAAAAGGAAAACTTTAATGCAATCTATTTTCTAAATAATTATAGATGGGCTCTAGTTCATAATTTCTTAATTAACAACACAGCTAATGTAAAACAGAGAATTTCTACCCAAGTTTTCCTTTGTTCTTTTAATTAGTTACTGGTGGGTATTGCATTTTAAGTTAAACTTTTCAACACCAGCCATTGGAGGGAAGTGTGAATGAGGCCCATATTAATGCTTCCTGCTAGGGGTGGGGCACCTGCACTTGGCTCTAGTTTCCCATTGCATGCAGATAGGTAGAGTTCGCTTTGGCAATTAACACATAACTCCAACTTGGAATAAATTGGGTCACAGTCCATTTATTATAACATAACATACATCAACAGAAGCTGGGGAGCAAGAGGACCTCATCCTGCCTCGGGCCATCACCCCCCCCTGCTAACCCTAGAACTGTCCCCAATCCATGATTGGGGATAGGACAGGAAGTTATTGGATGCCATCTGGGTGCAGACCCATTCGTGGCACCCCTTCCTGCTGGGGTGTCAGGCTTGTTTGCAGGCCCCTTGAGCCCGCCCCACCCCAAGACTCTTAGTGAGGCCCCTGACCATGGAAAATCCAGCTCGCAGGCTCGGATTTTTCCATTAAAGGATGAGGTTCTTTGCCCAATACCGCCCCAGAGCTGAACCCCCTCAGCTCCCGCCCCAGCTTCAAGCCTGCAGCCAATCCAAAAGCGCTTGCCTGGTGGCATGTAACCACAAGTCCATGCCCCATTCGGATAGGTGTACCCCATCCGAACGGTATAGAGCTGGCTGGTTGTGTGTGATGTCCAGGTGGGAAATAACCTGCCTTCAGAGGCACTCAACCGTCTTAGTGCCTGCTTTGTCCATCTTTATGTGCCAGATCGACCTTGGCCGGATTGTAAGCTCTCTGACCAATCCTATAATATATATATATTTCTCATAGCAGTATATTTTCCTTTAAAAATCATATTGGCAAAAGCCATTTGCCAAAAGCACTCCTATGGATGTAGGTAGCCGCATGATCACCTGACCACAGCCAAAAGGTCAAAACTACTTTAACAAAAGCTAAGATAATGAGTTACTCCAGCATAACCTGGAGGTTTCATTTGAGTCACAAGAATGCTTGATTACCACACCTTGCTATAGAAACTGTTAAAGACAAAGAATATGGAAAGCCAACTCAGTATCAGATACTGTCATTTCCCTATCTCTTCTGGGAACCCAGGTCAGCAACAAATAGTTGTTCCTTTGCATTTCCTTCCCTTTGTTATGACTCTCCTAAACCACTCACCTTATCCTGATCTAAATGTTTCTGTCAAATCTGAATATCCTGGGCAGTGACTCTCAAGAGTTAATCTGCATGGAAGCCTTTCAGCGTTTCCTCGTTTAGCTTAACAAAGCAATTTTGGGCCCCATTGTCCCAGGTTTAGCAGTAGATGAGCTGACTAATTACTCCTCAAGCACCCCTAAACCCAGCACAGATGTGAAACTTAGTGTGGATTGGTTCCTTTCCCACCAAGGAATCGACTCCTAACCTTATAAAAAGTTTAGTTCACCTGCAACAGTTTGCTCTTTGCCACATGTTCTTGTTGGTATTGAGACATGAATTGGCCGCTTCATTGGGTTTCCTGTGCTGGCATGGAGATCCCTACCTTCTACTCTTCTACTCTTCTAAGAATCGTTAGGCAACGTATTACCCCGCAACAACCCCCATTCCCTTCTCTATCATCCAATCTATCTTTCAAACCTCCTTATATCCTAGGAAACTTGAATGTATGTGCCCTTATGTCTTACTGTGTGTATGCATTTCTGAACCAAATTTATATAAAACATTTAAACTCAATTTGGACTCTTGCATTACTCTGTGGAATATTCATTGCCAGAATTCCTTCCCCATATTATACAGTCTAAAAGATCTCCTCTTGGCCCCTCTTGCTGCCAATGTGAGTTCATTCCCCTTTGCTACTTTTAAAACCCTATGTGTGCTGTTACACTTTTAGCAGCTGATGGAGAATCCCTTTAATAAAACCCTTACCCCTGTTAGGCCAGTAACAGGGTGTACAACATCTCTCCAGAGTAACCTCTGCAGCAGGTGGGATCAAAATAACATGGTTCTGATTAATCCAAACTGGAGCTTGCACAGGTCAGCGGCCATCCGCAAAGATAGGTCCAGCCCTTTTGTTGCAGGAAGATAATTCTCACCCAGGTGTATCACGATGGCTTGCGGGCATCCAAACTCAAAGACTGCACCGGTAACCGTGGGCAACAACTCACCGAGGTGCTGACCCCAACCTGAGTCTGCTGCATACTGGCCAGTCCAGTGGATGATGCTGTGGCCCACTATTCAAACCGACCTCCTGCAGTCCGGCAGCACTAGGAAAATTCAAACAAGAAGGTGAGGTCGAACATAGGACAGAAAGGCTGACGAGCGCCAGTGACCCAACGTCCTAACCCGGCTTGGGGAAGCCCCCTCCTGGGCAGCTGACGTGACTACCCCGATATGAAATGAGTGAAGGCCGTACTCCCTGTCCAGCTGCCTCAGGGTGTGCAGGCAAAGACGTAGTACGGCTGCCAACTGAAAACGAACCAAAGGACTACCATCCTGGTGAATTAGGAGGGGTCCAGGAACAACCAGGCACTTGGACAGAAACACCAAGGCGTTTGCCCGTGGGCAAATAGGGTCACATAGCATTCCCTGGAGGAAAACCCAAGCCCCCCGGCCGAATTGATCAGTTTTGGAATATGCTAACCAAATATGGAGGCCCCCTTCACCTACTGTGATATGCTGAATCTGAATGGCCCTGTTGCCCGTAGAGTGTCTAGAAGGGGCCGCCAACTCACTAGCGCGAAAAGCCCCCCAAAAGGCAAGCGTGAAGGCAATGCGAAAAACAACCCCTCAAAAGGGGATGCACATATGGAGGAGGTCACCCTTACAAGGGAACGGAGTAACTCTTTAGAAATGGGATGCCTGGGGTCAGTCGCTCGCAGGCTCATATGACGCCAACCCACGATGGCCCTCTGAGCCAGGAAAGAAGCGGTAGGGTCTGGAATTCCCATGGCTTTGCAAAAGAAGGCTATGGCTGCTAAATGCATCCGCATGGTCTTATGGGCTAAGCCCGCTCCCTGAAGGTGAACCAGGTATTGGAGAAGCAGGCCTTCTGGAATCCCCAACCCCATATTAATGCTGTTACATGTGGCAAACTCCTGGAAGTAACTCCTAACACCTTCGTAGGTGGACATGGTAGACGGAGCCACGGAATGCAGGACACCTTTGACTATGGATCGCTGCCAAGCTCCCAGAGATGGGCAGGGAAGCTGTCTGGGCACTGCTTGGCCTCTGAGGCCAGCCTGCGGAATCGATCCACCTGCTGGCAAGATAAAGCATCAGCAATCTCATTGCACAGTCCAGGGATAAACATGGCCCAAAAGGTGATGTTGTACTGCAAATATTTTAACATCAGTTCTCGTACTAAGTGCATCACCCGCCCTGACTTGCTGGACTGATGGTTCACAACCCTGACCACCGCCTGGTTGTCACACCAGAACTTGACTGACCTGTTCCTGAAGTTGCCCTTCCATAAATGGATGACAATCACTAGAGGGAACAACTCCAAAAAGGAGAGGTCCCTGAGAATCCCGGTAGAGGACCAGGAAGAGGGTCATATATCCCAGGACCACCGGCCATCAAAGTAGATCCCGAATCCTGTACCCCCTGCCCCATCAGTATGCACCTGGAAGTCCCCTTCCAAACTTAGAGGGGACTGCCACATGGTTACCCTATTGTAGCAGTCCAGAAAACACAGCCACACCTTCAGGTCCACCCTCATGCCTGCCATGATTCTGGTGTGGTGGTGTGGAGCGAGCCGGCCCAACATGGACCTGGTCACTCTGGCACAAAAGGCTCTCCTGGGAGCTATCACCCTGCATGCAACATCCACAGTGACTGGAGCTCCCAAAGTCTGCACTTCTTCTTACTGATAGTCCCCTGGAGCAAGTTGCCTAGTGCTGCTAATTTATCAGGTGGCAATGTTGACGTGCCTGCCATGGTATCTAGCTACACCCCCAGGTAGGTCAGTTGGACTGCAGGACCTTCGGTTTTCTCCCTCGCTAAAGGGATCCCCAGTTTGCTGGCTAGCTCCTGAAATGCCACCAGGCCTATGCTACATTCTCCTGTGCTCGCCCTGCCAACAAACAGGAAGTCATCCAGGTAATGTGTCACCAAGGCTCCTGGAGCCTTTTTTGTGAAAGCCCATTCCAAAAAAGGCTTCACATGCAGCACATGCGACAGAACACCCCATTGGCATAGCTTTGTCTACATACCAGGCCCTGTTAAACTGGAAACCCAACAACTCAAAGTCCCTTGGGTGGATGGGAAGCAGATGGAAGGCTGACTGGATGTTGTATTTTGCCAGCTGGGAGCCCTGGCCCACGACCTGAATTAGGTGGATAGCATTGTCCAAGGTGGCATAACGGACTGAGCATAGGGTCGGATCAATATGATAATTGACTGAGCCCCCTTTTGGGAAAACAAGTGCTGAATCATCCGAAATTCCCCTGGAGTCTTGTTGGGTACCACCCCAATTGGGGAAACATGCAAGTTCAGCAATGGAGGAGCTGGGAATGGGCCCACAATCCTGCCTACTGCACATTCTTTCTGAATCTTGGAGGCTACCATGCTTGACAGCTCCCTGGCCGATTTCAAGTTGGGCGAGGATTTTTTTTATTATTATTCTACTTTTATACCGCCCTCCCCCGTAGGGCTCAGGGCAGTTCACAACAATAATAATACAATAAATATATTAAGCATTAAAACAGTTTAAAAGCAGCAGGATGTGGCAACTTGGGGGCCGGCAAAGGGGATCTGGAAACCCTCAGAAAATCCTTTAGTCAGGAAAACCGCCTCTTGGCGGGAGGGATAATCCTGTAGCCATTGTAGTAAAATGGGGACCTGGACTGGAGAAGGGGAAAGGGAACGTATGGAAGCAGATAGATCAAAAGTTTGGGGAGGCGGCCGATCCCCCCTGGCTACCTATGTCCCTGTGCTGATTGCCAGAGCCAGGGGTCCGGCCGGCTCAAAAGGGTGGATGGGTGAACCCCTTGGGGCATTGTCAGTGGGCATGGGAGCCGAAGCAGCTGCTGCAAATGTGCTCGTACCTACATTTTGCCCTGTGGCATGCATCTTTGTTAAAGTCCCAGCAAGGCCATCTAGCCGGTGACCTGGTGCTGCTGCTCAGTTTACGACCTCCTTCCTCTTGCTGACCTGCTTCAACCTGCTCTTAATGGATGGATGAACTATATCCATCCATGTTTGATTGTGGATCAGGTCCCAGTGAAAGGCGCTCTTATGGGAGGCACTCCGGCAAACTGCCTTGTCGTAAGCTATGGCTGCGGAGTCCCCAGCCAGAGATTTGGCCCTTAAGACGTGATTCATGTGCGCAGTCAAATGCCAAGCCCGCAGGGGGTATGCTGCCGCTATGAGGGCCAAATATTCCCTGAAACCTCTTTGCCAATTCTCAAAAGTGCACTCCGTGCCCTTTTTTGCCCCCTTTTTCTTGTCAGAACGGGAACCAATTAGCCCCTGATCGCCCTCTTGTTTAAGGCATTGGAAAATATCAATAAAATAGCCGTCCAATGCTCATTCCCTAAGTTTCCTGGGGAGGTGGGACCTGGGAGGATCCCCGGCAACAACCACCACTGGCTAACTCGAAGATGACTCCGATAGACCTGGACGCTCAACCCTGGCTATCTGCTGCCTCTTGGCAAACCAAGTGGGCAGGGATGGACCCAAAACTCCCCTGTGGGCAGGGATGGACCCAAAACTCCTCTAAGGATGAACTAGGGGATCTTCTGGAGGATTGGGACCGATGGGAGGAATGATGTTGCCTCAGACCCACCCCCTGGAGCTCGCAGGAGTTCTCTCCGGTGGCGCTGCTGCAGATGTCGAAGAACCGGCCTCGGTAGGTTGAACAGAGGCAGGCCCAGGGACAAAGGCTTGAGTCACCCTAGACCCTACTGAATTTGACAACTGAAGGAGGGCATTGGAGAGGCTCTGGAGTACCGAGTCACTCTCTGAAATACTGGGGCCAGTAGATAAAACAGGATTTACTGCTACTAATATCCCAGGGCTATTAACCGCTGGAAGGGGAATAAGGTAAGATTCTGAACCCCCTCCAAAAACCTGCTGACCTGTAATGCCCATGCATCTGGTGAAGCCACTCAGTGAGTAGCTGAGTAGCTGGTGAGTAGCTGCTGGTGAGTAGCTGCTGAGCCACTCAGTGAGTAGCTGAGTAGCTGGTGAGTAGCTGCTGAGCCCAGCAGTATCTCTGGGAGATGGAGCAGACAAAACCACACCCGCCAAGCCAGGAGGTAGCACCTGTCCCTGTGGACCCCCCGCTACCCCCTCCCTGGAATTGGGGATACTATTTTCCCTCCAACCTCCCCGTGTAAGTAGTGCTTGGAAGCCAACAGGGAAGACCCACCCCTTATAATGCTTCTAGTCTGGTAATCCCTCACCCCTTGACTTGCATCGCTTAAAGCCACGATCTCAGGCTGTGCTCCCATGGTATGAAGGTGCTGCTTCCCCTTTCCCTTCTTTGGCCCCATCCCTATTATGGGGAGTCAAAAGGATTTAACTCTGTTTTCCTTTTCTCCCCTTTTTTTGTGGGGGGGGGGTGAGGCTCACTAACCTATAAGATTTTATTTTTCTCCGCGCAGTGAGTCTGAGGCCTAATGCTCCCAGTTATGGGCCCTGCTAAACTGGAGGTGTTGGAGAAAAAGAAACCCTTATATACAGGGGGGTAAGGAGGGGAGGGGTGAACAGGCAAGCATGAAAAACTGTGGCTGCCCCGTCTCACAAGGAGCCAGCCTTACCGCACTTCCTTCCAGTAGCCCAACGATCCACTTGACGATGAAAAGGCAAGAGGCTCTCCCCGCTGCAATGACCTATAGGCTGCAAGGCCCGCCAGATGAAGCAACGTGATGCATGAGGATCTTTGATTCTCGGCTGAAGGAAGAGGCCGGGGCTTGCCGCATGCTGGCTTTTAAAGCAGGCACGCCCATCCCCCTTTGCACGTGACATGGGTTCCCCCAAGTCATGCCGGGCTCGTGCGCCACCACACCCCATCCCAGCGGGGAAGGGAGGAGCCAATCGTCTCCCTCCTGCAGCAATGGTGGCCCCTGTTAAGTCTGGGGCTGCTATTTACTACTCCTGTGGCTGGTGAGAGGAAAAAAAAGTCTTTAAAAAGCTGGTTTCTCCATGGATCTTAATTGCAATTTTTCAAGCAAAAAATATGGAATATGACCAGTGAAGTGGTGATTTGAATCCATATCTCTCAGATCTTAGTCCAACACTTGAATTGTTGTACAGTATTGCATTGTGTCATGTGTTGGCCAAAATGTCTGCATCCTAGTGGAAGCGGAATGGAAATAGGTATGATATAAATTGCCAGACTGAATCCTTTTTTAAAAAATCAGTTTTCTGACAAGAGTAAGCAATTCAACCAACTCAAATGAAATATAATTGATGAGGATATTAGCTTATAATGTATTAAGCCATATGGAAGATATATTTTAATCGCACAAATTATATTAAAAGTAACTCACAAAGAATCAAGCACTCTATATGGAAAATATATTAGCTAACGAAACTGAAGGGGCCCACCTGAAAGAAATACTGAACTTTTCAGAAAGTCTGGTAAACACACAAGAATGTAGGTAGGGCACACAAGAGACAAGAAAAGGGCAGAAGCGCACAAAAACATAAATAAAGATGAAATAGAGCTTAGTTGGTATAACAACCATTATGTAGGATGTTTTTGACTTAAGTCTAGACCAAATACAGAGGTGTAAGGTGGGTAAAGGGTGGAGAGAATGCGATGACTAGTTTGTATGTCCTCTTAACCTAGCCAATGGGCAGAGGACAGGGAGGGATGTTTGTTAAGGTATACAATAAGTTATGCAGATAACAGCGCTTTGAACCTCCTCCTGTCTGCTTGCCAGACTAGTGGTGGTTCCCAATGCTGCAGTGTCGAATAATAAATCATTGAACTCTGAGGAATGTTTTCGGAACTGGTTTATTTTAACCTGACAGAGCTCTGCTCTGAGCTTATCATAATATCCACACTTTTAAAATTTCTCTGTTTCTGCATTTCAAAAATATACTCTCTCCCTTAGCTCATGAATACATATGATCGTGTCTAATTTTACTGGAACAGAAAATAGCCTGGCATTGCTATATGGATTGCCCCGACTTTTGTGTGCCAGAGAGGAAGAGATTTTTGTTTATTTCATACATCATTTGCAAGGTGCTGCATCTTTTCAATAATGTCACTCCATATATTAAGTCCTAAAAAAACAGAGCTGACTGCTCTGCTGGTATAAAAAAGGAGATAGCTTTGTGGAAGTCAATAGAGAGACACAAATTTACATCAACTGAGGGTCAGACCAAATGACAATCCCTAAAAATCCCCAGAGTTTGTCTAAACTCTGCAATTGGTTTTACAGGTACTCACCTTTTTCACAACATGCTGTCTGAGATTGGTACCTAGTGAATGCCAAGAAACTCTAATTTCTGCTGTCTTTGCATTATTTCTATGTCCCTTCAATTGACATCTTTTCTCCTTGGTCCAAAATGAGCTGCACTCAAAATATATGCTCCCCTGAAATACCTATGTCTCTGCCTTACCATGGTGCCAGCCAGAAATAAACATAGCCAGTCTAGATGGCTCTGTGGGGCCAGGACCTTGTCTCTGATCCTACACAGCTGAATTAGTTTAAGAAAAACTTAAAGTTAGAAAACACCCAAGAAGCAATTTTGAAACAGAAGATAAGTTTACTGGACAGCATAAGTATCTGACCAGGGTGTCCCCTTAAGGGTAAGAGGCACCCACACTTCATACAAAGGACCAATTTTATAGACACAGAATTTAGAAAGTTACAGAAGGTGAACTCTCCTGAGGGAGAGGCACGCCTTGGTGCTCTCAAGTGAGACACACGCCCCCTTCCGGGTGCTCTCGAGCGAGAGTCACACCCTACATATGAAAGACCCCAGTCTTTATAGATACAGGAATACAGATGTCATACAGTTCATCCCCTTAAGTTTCACGTATTAATCCATACCTCTTTCATGTGCTACAAGCATGTACCTTTAAAATCTCATTGGATAGATCTGTCTCCTGGTCACATGAAGACAGCCTCTATTCTACGTATTCACATTCCTTCTTTTACTCAAACGCTGCATGCTGTTAGCTCTACCCATATGCAAAGGACTGCCATAAAACTAGCTTCTGACTCCAAGAAAAACCCGTTTTTTTAGTTTTCTCCCAGAGAGAGATATGTCCTTAAGGCATGCAGCATTCTGACATTCCTTAGGATCATAAAACTTCCCTTTCCCAGTTTGAAATGATTTAAAACATTTAAAAGATTTTACAAACATTGATTTTAAAACAATAGAATTATAGTGAAATACTAATACATGTGAATCTCTCATTATCATTTCTGTGTTCATTTAACTATATAGAAAAACACTTATTCCTATTTTAACTAATTACATTGATTTAGCTATTCTAACAAAACAAAGTCATAAAATGCATATGTCTGCTGTCACGTTGGCCCTCAGTGACAAGATCTCAAAGATGTTATCTTTACTTGCCTGCATAGTCACTAGCAAGCTGGTAACATTCCTTTTGACCTACTGCAAAAATGCAGGCTTCAGCTGGTCACTATACAGAAACTCCCATTTTGATTCTTAGGATCTTTGGTTCTAAACAGAATCCATGTTTCTTGATTAAATACAATTTATAGACATTCTGATCCGTCCCCACAGCTTCAACATCAGTGCACAGTAGTCTTCAAATGCAAATAGTGGAAAGAGCAAAGGAAGCATATGAACACATGGTACAGGTTGCTTTAAGCAGTGGCTTTTTTAAAGGCAGTGTAGCAGGTATGATAATCTCACTTTTGGGGAAAACCCAGACATGTTGCTGAGTAGCTCTAGGAATTTCTGGATCATGTCCACTGTGACTCCACCCCTAACTTTCCTGCTGATTGCCAGGCTTAGCAACAAAGGCTAAATATCAGGGAAACCATTTTATTTCATTCCACAGTCAAGTACAATTGCCAGCTGAAGCCTAACAACTACATAGAATTCTAGAGGCAGGGATGAGCATCATTCAGCATCACATCTATTCATGGAATTGAAAACGATGTAATGTATTGCCAAGGAAACTCTAGCAATTATCTAAAATTCTATGATTTTACCATAGAGTTTTTTGAGGATTGGTAGAACACTTCACCTACGTGAGCAGAAGTAACTGAGTGGCAATGTGTGATATCGCTTTTCAGTCATTGTTCTCCTGCTGCATCAGGCAGGAACAATGTTTCCCATTATATCAGAATACCTAGTCCAGCTGCAACCAACTGTTTTATAGCTTCTCAAAAAATCTTGAGGGTATGACATTACACTGTAGGCCAAACCAGGCCAAAAGTGTTGAGGGGAAGTCATGCTTCCCATGCACATCTTCTGGCCATCAATAGATATTTGCTATCAGAAGGAAAGTCTTCAGTTAAGGAATCACTGTACTTTCACAAAATGTCACACAAAAATATATTTACTTATATCAAAAGAAAACTGGTTTTTCTCCGTAGAAAATATGTGACCCTACCTGATGGCCTTGTCATCTTGAGTTTTAGAGGCAAGAGTAGTGAGACAAGCACTGAAAATTCATGAAGGGTCCCTAAGAATTTCTAAGAATGCATACATAATAGAAGTGTGCATTCATTTTCATTAATTCATTATCACTTTCATTTGTTTTCCTTTACACTCAATCATGTTTGATTATGTCTCCTCTTTCTCCTCCTCTCACCACTGTGTGGTGAAGTACAGTGTGGTGAAGTACAGCTTGCAGTGCAATGATTGGACAACTGTCTGTTTGGATAACTAGTCAAAAGACTGATGGGGACACTTTTTCCACTAATTCCCTCAGCACCTGTTCCTGGTGTTCCATAGGCTCTTTGCTGAATATATTATTCAGTTCTTATTATTCAGTTATTTCCAGTAGATGTTTTTCTTTCTGATAAATACTTTTCATAGTCAGATTTTAAAGGCTTCACAGATGTTGTTTCACAGATCTCTTTTTCTTTTCCTCTCTGAAGAGAGATCTCTTTTTACCTTACCATCAGGTAAAATATATTCTCATCGATTTATACACACTGACTTAAGGGCAATCTGGCCTCATATACGTCCCTTCTCACACAAAAATTTGAGTAGGATTTCTCATTACTGATTCCCTTCAGAATAAATCCACTCCCTCCTTTGTGAATACCACTCACCAATGAGCCTTTTTTGCTTATTCTTCTTCAGTGTACTCTTTTTTCCCAGGAACCTTTGCTCTGGTTACACTCATCGAAGTACTAGAATCAGTCACAGGAACCTCCAGAGCAAGACAACAAATGACACTTATTCATTTGCTGGGCTAGGCCTCCATTTAGTGGCAGATAAAATTATTTATCTTTCATCCAATGAGCACCATTATGTCATATATATGGTGTCACTCTATGCATTGGAAGCTAAGAAGATCTGCCTTGAATTCTCACCCTGCTGTTTAACATTCTGAAAATCTGTATGATGCCCTGGTTCCAATAATTTTGTTTTTGTTTTTCATTCTGCTGTGTTAACTTTTGTTATATTTTATTACTGCCTTGACAGTTACTTTTTGTTATATTGTTATGGACTTTGTCCTCGTACAATATATTATAGCTATCTTCCAATGACTGTTTTTCTTATGTAATTTCATTACTGAACATGAATTAAACAAAACAGATCTTTAGAAAGTTTGGCAATGCATACCTCTAGGACAGACAGGCATCCAGCAAGGGTTTTCTGTGTTCCGAAGGACTAGATGCCCCTGAGTGCAATTAATTATTGCTTTTTCATGCTCGAAAAGAAATTGGTTTTGGCTTTAAGAGTGAAGAGCATTTTGATTCAGGGAAAGAAAGCATATCATAGCTATTGGATGTTTGGAGACACTCTGAATCCACTCAAAGCCAGAAAAAAAAATCAGCTCTAAATTCTTTAATCAGTGTGCTATACCTAAGAGGTAAGTTGTCTCTAACCAAAAGGTGGACTAGAGGTGGTCATTACTGAAGCAGCATCCTTTAGCTCTCTCCTCATTAGGGAGGCCCAAAATGCTCTGAGAAAACAGAAGGGGAGGAAGGGGAAGCCTTGCAGGAAAAGAATCCAAGCTTTTTCTCTGCACTCTTCTTTTGCTCTTTGCTCAATGAACCACTGAAATGTTGACAGATGTCCAGCCCCCTGTGCCTGTATTAGCACTTTTGGCAATAAGGCACAATGCATAGTGGAGCTGGAGTAGGGCTGGTTTGAAATCTGCTAAGCTAAGCTTCGAAGCAACTGCAACTGGAGAGTTCTTTGCTTAAGGCGGAGGGACCTTCTCCTCACCTAGAGTTCTTGTCAAACAAAGCTAGCAGCAAACACAAGGGTGGGCCTGTCAGCTCACAGGTTGGGGGAGAATCGCTTCGAAAGGAGTCTTGCTATTTTAGTTTCCAGCATTCAGAAAAAGTCAAAGGGGAAAACTGCCTTCCCCAGTAGTTAAGCCTTGTCATTTTTTAAAAGAAAAAGACTAAGAAATCTAAAACTACTCTGGATAGAATGATGTCTAAACTCTGCAGAAGAAGGGTAAAATAAAAAAAAATAATAGAAAGAAATTCAAAGAAACAAGGAGGAGAGTTTATAATTGCAATAATCTTATCCTTAGGATGAATTTGAATAGTGCTCTATACATTTTTTGTCTAGGAAGCAGAGGAGTTGCTTTTTATGTCCCACTCTCTTGTCAGGAGTCTCAAAGTGACTTACAGTTGCCTTCCCTTCCCTTCTCCACAACAGGCACCTTGTGAGGCAGATGAGGGCTGAGAGAGTTCTGAGAGAACTGTGACTAGCCCAAGGTCACACAGCAGGTTTCTTGTGGATGAATGGCGAATCATACCTGGTCTTAATTAGAGTCCACTGCTCTTAACCACTACACTGTGCTGGCTCTCATTAACAGGAACATGTGAACAGGGTCCATGTCTGATTATGTGTAAGATATGCATTATGTGTGAGTGTAAAATATAATATGTAAACTAAAATGAAAGGGCTGTGTGGATATAGGGAAGGGCTCTGACTCAGTAGTAGAGCATCTGCTTGGCAAATAGAAGGCTTAGGGTTCATCTCCTGGCATCTCCAGTTAAAAGGATCAGGCAGTAGGTGATGTGAAAGATTAGGGTCCTTTATCGGGGACCCTGGAGAGCTGCTGCCCATCTGAGTAGGCAGATCATTACTGATGTTGATCAGAGTAGGCAGATCATTTGTGAATAGGAAGATCATTACTGATCTTGAATCAAACCATCAAACACAGCATTTTGTGGCATCATGGATGCCATATTTAAAAACTCTGTTCTTCTAGTCAGATATCACGCAGCAGTTTTCCTGACCTATTTGAATATGGGATTGAGATTGGTGTCTTGAATGTACCACACCAACTTTCATTATAATTTATCATTCTTCAAGGCAGATATCTGGCAGATATCTATTATGGTGAACTTCGTATCTGTCCCATTCCCCTTAAAATGGGTATAGAAACTGAGTGGGGGTCTGTATTCATGATCAGAGTATTGTACTGGAAATGCATACCACCTAAGATTTCAATGTCTTAGTATGCAAAGGAAATATTGCATTGTTGTCTATTTTACTTTTTTCTCTTCCTATTTCACTTTGTGAGTGGGAGTCAAACTGAACTTGAATTGAATTTGAAATGTAGAATTGTGTCCTAAATGTGAATAAAAATCATCATTCTGCTATCTCAGTATTCAACAGTTACTACTTTACTAATAAACATACAATGGGGATATTGAGCAGACCAATTAAACCAAAGTCTTGTTTGACTAATATTTCCAAAGAAACCAAACTGAAAGTTTTAATTAAAGTGCTCTGTTTCAGGAAGGAATCAAAATGATGTTTGTTGATAATATGCCAATAAAATCCCATGCATTGATCGAACTGTTTAGAAAAAAATCAATCAAACAAAAACTCTTCCTAGTAACAGCCTACTTTTTATTCCTTATACTTTGGAAACCTCAAAAAGGAACATTTCTAAAATGTTCTTAGGTCTGTTAGAGCTGGATTTTTCTAGTTCATCGCCTGGTGAAATAGGGAAACAAGAATCTCCTTTGACCACAGAAAAGACTATGCTGGGGTACATGAGATTGATATGGACAAAAGTCATGTGCAATTGGTACTGAAGTAGGGAGGGGAATATAGTGAGATTGAGTGAAAAAACTGGTTGAATCCAACTCATAACACATAGACTGGTTTTATGTCACTTTAACTGCCAGGTTTTCTTCACTGATGAATCTTAGGAACTGTAGTTGGGCGAGAGTGCTGAAAGTTCTCAGAGATCCTTGACCGTTACACAGGTTTACATTTCCCAAGTTCTCCAAGAAGAAAGGATAACTTTTAATCAGTTTAAATTGGAAGTAAAGATTAGAATTACCAACAAAGTGCTCATGTCACTTTTGGGGCAGCAGGAAGTGATGTCATCACTTTGCTGGCAGTGCTCCACCTTTTGGTCAAAACTCTATGGTTGTACTAGAAGTTACATCTGTACTTTGGGATGCTTGTAATTCCTCCAATTTCCTCAGCTGGGAATCCACTGGGGGCAGAAGATTCCCTGTCCCCAGCAGAAACATGACAACCTATTGTAGTTTTGCTTTTGGTTTCTTAGCAGCGGCATACCAGAGGTAAATGGTGCCTGGAGACAAATTGTCTCCAGGACGCCCCCAGGCTCTGCCGCCCACCACCCCAGCTCCGCCCCCTTATGCCCCCAGGCTCCACCCCCCACTCCTCGACCCGCCCATGTCACCATGGACATGGACATGGGCAAGGTCTAGGGTGCTTGGAGTCAGCAGGAAGTCCTGCTGCCTCGTCATTTTTGTGTGCCTCGGACGGGGTTGAGGCGTGTGAAAATGACAAGACAGCAGGACTTCCTGGTCATGTGGGGGGCCGATTTTGCGCCCCCCACGTGACCAGAAGAGTGGCGCCTGGGGACAAGGGGTAACCCTTGTCCCTAGGCAGATATGCCACTGTTTCTTAGTACTAGTGCTTCTGTGTTCCTTTGGGAAGTTGACATTTTTTGTGACACTTTCCAAAGAATGCAAAGATTCCAGTTTCTTCTCACTGGCATTATGATGTCTGGAAATATGCTTTTCTCATTCAAGTCATAAGGAATAGGCCCAGATAATGATTGATATGTCTGGGTTAAAAAGCCAATGAACAAGATATACAGCAACTGAAGTGCTTTCATAACTGTCTTTAACAAATAGCCCTCTTTGTTCTTATAAAAATATTCTTAGAATATTGTAAGGGTGCTCTGCGAAATAATTGCTCAGTGAGTCTAGAATTTGACAAGAGGACTTAATTTGATTAGATTATGCTTTGTGGACTTGTAATTTATTCTCATTAATAAGTTTCAAATAATTGTTCTATTAGAATACTAGTGGCAAACAATTACAACCAGCTCTTTAATCAGCCCATGAATCCTAACCAGAAGTGACAGAGCATTTACTTATAAGTTGCTTGTTTAAAATGTCCCTTGACTGTTCCAGATATCTATGTTTATATGCACCAGGGAAGAAAAAAAAACATGAAATGGAAAGCAAATGACTGTTTAGAGATGAAATTTGAAAAAAGTATGTATCACTATCTGTCCTTAAGGGGGGAAATCACTTTCTATCACTTTCTATCAACCTTGAGATAACTGTTTTTGAATTTGTATCTCTTTTTCTCTTTACATTAAGTAACTAATCTAATGGAAGCACTTTAACAAAAAAAATCACTGAGGAAAGAAGTTAAAATTGACTTGAAAAACTATTAAGTCAGGGAGCCTTTTAAAGTCCCCAGATTAGTGTTAGGAACCTAGGTTGGAGCTGTATAGCTGAAGGGATGGGACTATGCAGGCAGGGTGTGCCTCATTTCTCAGTGGCTCCCCAAAGATTTTGCAGGCCAGTTTGAATGGGCAACTACTTGCTGATGAAAGTTGCCTAGTATAGTCTTTAAAGCCTTATACCAATGCCAGTACTGAGAAGAGTGTGAGTTGGATCCTACCATGTTTTCGGTCTGATCTTGCCCAATTCTCCTTCTTGGTTCTCTTTTCCTGTCCTAAATGAATTTTGTTCAAAATCTTTGTCCCTGCCTTTTTGGTGGTCAAAAGGGCACTGCTTCCCTCTGTCATTATTAGAAAACGAGCAGAATCCAATCTCAAACTGAAATCCCCATTCAGGCATGAACTGTCCTCAGTTCCTTCCAGGACTGAACGGAAGAAAATAGACATATAAAGGCTCAAAGAACCCAGACATTGGTGGTCACTAGAACAGGTTTAGCTACCATGTCAGTATTGTCCTCAAGTGCATACCATGACCTCTTTCTAAGTGACCAATATTTCTAAGAGAAAATTGTACTTTTGATGATATCATAGGAACCCAAAACTTGCCCCACCCACTCCTGACTCTGGGTGATTCATTTTAAAAAGTGGAACATTTGAAAGCAACAGCAGTTGGAACAAAATACAAGTTCAAAAACATAAATTTATCACTTTCTTCATATCACCTTTTCTTTCTTTTTGGTGGTGGTGGTGGTGGTGGGGGGGATTTTTTAGCTATTGGTTCTATATCGGTTGAGGAGCATGTTACTTACTGAGAGCCAGCATGGTATAGTAGTTAAGAGCAGGTGGACTCTAATCTGGAGAACTAGGTTTGATTTCTATTCTTCCACATGGGCAGCAGAGTCTTATCTAGTGAACCAGATTTGTTTCCCCATTCCTACATTCCTGCTGGGTGACCTTGGGCTAGTCACAGTTCTTCGCACCGCTTTAAAACTCACCTATCTCACAAGGTGTCTATTGTGGGAAGAGGAGGAGAGAAGAGTTTGTAAGCGCCTCTGAGTCTCCTTGCAGGAGAAAAAGGCAGGGTATAAATCTAAACTCCTTCTCCTCCTCCTCTTCTATTGAATGCAGGAATTTCAGAGCTAAACAGTGGTAAATGTTTAGTTGTAGGGAACCATATGAGAGAAAGCCAAAAAGGGCTTTATTACGCCTTTTCAAATCAATTTCACAATCTATATGAAAAATGTTTTCATCTGCACAGTGCTTTAGATGTTTTTATGTTATCGGTTCTTGGAAAAATCCTGTGTTACCATTTGTCATTTCTCAGCTTTGTAAATAAGAAACAAGGCCAAATAGCAGGCCTCTCAAACCTAATACAGCCTAGAGAGCAGCTGTACACACATGTCATGATCTGGCCTGTCCCTGGCCCGATCCTATCTTCCCGCTGGGATGTGGGATCTGCTTTACTTAGCTTGTCAGCTACTTTAGCCTTCAGCCTAATCTGCTCATTAGACATTTGCTGGCTTTTGCACTTCAAATCATTGGGGAGTGTGGATTGTTTTGACCTAATGAAGGCTGTGCTTTCTCCTCCCCATAAGTATGGACGTTCCCCTTGGGAACTGGGATGAAGGGGTCTGTTACATGACGTGGAAAGGCCATGAAGAGGGGGTATTTTGGAAGCTGTTTTGTCACCTAAACCTTAGACCTGTCAATAGAAGTCTGAATGCTATTTTTGATGCTATTTTCATTTAAAGAACTTGTTTGAACATAAAGTCCTGTTATTTATCAGACCAGGGGCACAACATATGAGCATGTTCCTGTCCATTTCAGTGGAGGCATGCTGTCTCACACCAGATGAGACAGGAACCAAAACTTCAGTGGTCAGCCAGGGTGGTAAAACAGAGAGACAAAGCATGGCTGGCCAAAATCAGCTGGGATGATGCAAGAAGGCAGCTAGAATGCAAGAGATCTCTAGTCTGATAACGTGTCATGATGTCTGAAAGCCAGGATATACATCACGATCTGTTCTGTTATCTTCCTATCATTTTTAAATAGCAATAACCAAAATCAAGGACCAATGTGAAAAACACTTTGTCTTCCTGCCATTTTCCACTCCTTCTCCCCCATGTTCCCTTTCTTCTTGAGGTGAAGGAATCACATAATTGCTCATTGATGGTACTTGGGCTCAAAAAACTGAAATGTAAATTAGGAACATGAAACTACCCAATGCTGACTGAGACCATCAAGGTCAGTATTCTCAACTGTGACTGGCAGTAGCTCTCCAGGGTCTCTGGCAGATGTCTTTCACTTCACCTACCAGATGATACTTTTAACTAAAGATGTCAGGGATTGAACTTGGGACATTTTGCATGCCAAGCAGATGGTCCATCACCTAGTCCTTGGTTCAAATGTGATCCTTGCTAAGAATAATCTTGCACAACCTTGCCCTCTCTGTGTTTTCTCTTTGTCTTGGAAGTGACCAAAGTTTTGTTTTGTTGACTCTTTATGACATACAGAGGGAAAGGGAGAGAAAGATGCGCCAAAACAGAGGTCAGATGGCTGTGTATATCAGTGTATCATACAGGTGTACTGTAAGGTTTGCTTAGGAACAAATATGATTTAAAATGAAAATTCTTGAAGAATTAAGAAAAGAAAGTTGGAATATTGACTGGTGGCTCTACCAACAACTCTATAGTTCCTTTCATAGAGAATTAAAACCATTCTGGAAGCAAGGCAAAGGAGACAAGATCCAAAAAATCTTATTTATAAAGATCACTTCATTAAAAGAATGTATAATCTTTGCTTACAATTTGAATTAGAAGATGAAACAATTAAAGAATTTATGGTAAAATGGGCCCAAAATGTTGGTCATATTATTCCTTTAGAACACTGGGAAAATATGTGGCAGTCTGGTTTAAAATTTTCCCAGAGTAACTATATTAAAGAGAATATCTATAAACTTTGGTATAGATGGCACTTAACACCTAATTGCTAAAATTACACATAAATCTAATTTATGCTGGGAATGTGGTGAGGAATCAGGCTCCTTTTTAAATAAATTGTGGAATTGTAAAAAAGTAAAATCTTATTCGATACACATTTATAATGAGATACAAATAATTATGAAATGGAAGATGAAGTAAATACCTGAAATGTATCTTTTAGGTTTTTGCAATATGAATGTAGACAAAAGAAAACAACAATACTATTTCAATATCTCACAACAGCAGCTAGAATAGAACTGGCTAGGAAAACAACAACTATACCTTCAAAAATAGACTGGCAACTAAAAGTCATAGAATTAATTAATTTAGTGAAACTATTAAACTATGAAAATCTAGAAAATAGATTATGGAAACAATTGATTATTTATTTAGGGAGATATAATAAAATATGTGATTTTGGATGCTATATGATATAACATTTCTATAAAATAGGGTATCGATTTCCTAGTTGGATCGCGATCTACATAGTGAAGCCTAAATATGGAGAATGCCTTTTTTCTCACATTAAACAATATTTAGCTTGTACATTCGGAAATCTCATATAATAATGAGATTTAAGTTCTTACAAATGGATGAAATTTTATGTTATAAGAAAAGAAATGTATTTCTAGTATTTGTAAAACTTATGAACCAAAATAAAGAATATTATTGCAAAAAAAGGAACAAATTTGAAGAACTTTGCACTCTCTCTAGTACTATATTTACCCAATTCATCAAGATTACCTTTAGTGGGAATGACATGATATAGTCTTTTCTTTTAACTGTCACTTTTTAAAAAAGTGTTGCTGTTCCTCTGGAGAATTCAAAGCAGCAAAATATGTTATCTCCCCCTTTTATCTTTGCAATAATATTATGAAGTAAATTAGTCTGAAAGAAAGAGAGGGGGTGGAGGCAAAATGTGATCAAGAATGCATTGCCTAAATCCTGCCAACTTTCGCCTGATCATGGTAGAGGCAATTTTTGAACCTAAATCTCCAGAGTCTCCCACTTCCAGCTCAGCACTCTAGGTACCCCACCACCATGGCTCTCTTTATTCTACACAAATGTTCAGAAGAACATTGCCATGGTAATTTCAGTTCTGTTTCCTTGGTAGAACTGCTTGGAAGCTTCATATTAGAAGTACAATACAGCAATTTAAAGATAGCATTCAGTCAGCCGTCATTGTGAATTCTCTGGCATAATATTTTGACAGGATTGTTATGAATGAGTAATGCTTGGTGTCAGATTCTTGCCTAATCATGGAGCTAATCCTTGCATTTTTATAGCTTTTTACCAGTGTAAAGTTCCACATTTTTCTCTTCTCTGCTGTGCTACTAAAAGACATAACTGGGAATTGTAATGACTAGAAAAGCTAATGAGAGCAAGCATTACATTGCATAAATCTTGACACTTTTTCACTGATCATTTCTAAAACATTTTTTCTGCAATAATCCATGGCATTAATTCATTAATAAGGTAATATTCTTCTGCTGTAAGCTTCTGTCTACTACATAGAGTAGGGCATCTCAGGTGGAGGAACATGAATCAGCTCTGGTGCCACCCCACTGATATCATTGGGGTCTGTTGTTGTAAGTGCCAGCTTTGAGAGACTGTCCTGTGACAACGTCTGGCAGTGGGATGAGGTCAAGGAGGGAGGGCAACGGTTTCCTCCGTCCCTGTGGCACTGAAGGAAAAAATTAGTTTTAAGTTGGAGCCACTAATTTTCTTTCTTTTAGAGGATCCCAAACAGAGTCAGCAGAGAAGTTTAGAGACTAGGTTGCTGCATCAGTTCAGATCAGCTGGTTATACTTCTCTAGTAAATGTCACCCTTTCCCTCACAGAAAACTGTTGAATCTTAATTTTACTAATTTTGTTACATTACAAACAACACAAAGTAACTATTTTCATATTTACAGTTTACAGGTTTCAAATTTCAAGCAGAAGAGTAAACAATATCTGAACTGACAGAAATACATGCACACACAGAGAGACCTTTTAGTCAACACACACAGTGAGATATTTTACTTCAACTAACATAACTGCCACAAATAGAATGTTCCCTCTTCATGAAGGTGGAATATTCATTTTCATTTTAATATTCATATTATTGATTAGATTTTTATTGTTGTTCTTGGGAGCCACCTTGCTGGACCATCTTGGTGGAATATAGATCCAATCCAGTCTAAAAGGGTTTAGCATCCAGTTAATTGTATGCTAACACATTTGACTCTAATCCAAGGAATTTCTTTTAGAAAAGATAGTCTTTCTTGGTTTGTCCCCAAAAGTACAGTGGAGAGTATACTTTACCAGATGTATCCCTGAGGATTGGTCTTTTCTTTCCTGTTCAGGTATCTATAAAGCTTGGGTATGGCCAAAGGCATGAACTGAAGTGTAAAATCAAAAATTCTCTTGGCCTTTAGCCTCTGAAGCACTGGATCAGAGAACCATCTAGATATATAAAAATGAAACCATGCATTTGTTGCTTTGAGAATAACCCCAAACCTGCTGGCCCAAACGCTCTGGAAATTTCACAGACACTTAGTCATTCCTCTGACTGTGTTCTTACGCACGCTTTGCTCTGCTGTCAGAACCAACTACACCTGAGTTTCAAGTAAAAAACATCTTTTTTCCTGGCGCAATTCAGGTATAGCAAGCTGCCTGTGTGTAACTGTCACCCTTAGAAGATGTTAGATTGCTTCCCCTCTTAGGAGATATTAGCTCAGATGGCCAGAAATGAGCAGTGAAAACAGTACATAGGCAATAACTCGAGTGGACGTGAAACACATACACACGTTGCCATGTGAGACGTCAGGTGGGGTTCCCCCCCTCACACGCAGGTAACTTTTACTCTCTGTGCCTCACCCACTACTACCACACAACACACCTACTCTCATACACATTCAGTGGCGGGAGAGGGAAGGGACGGGGGGGAGGCATGCAAGGGAAGAGAAGTGAGGGAGGGGACAGAGAGTGAGGGGTGGCATGCAAGGGAGGGGAGGGAGCGAGCCCAGCATCTGGATATGACCCACCCACCCTAGCAAAGTGAGACAGAAGGGAGGGAGGGGGAGGGGTGGCATGCAAAAGAAGAGGGAGAGGGAAGGGACGGAGGGGGAGGCATGCAAGGGAACAGAAGTTAGGGAGGGGAGAGAGTGAGGGATGGCATGCAAGGGAGAGGAGGGAGGGGGCACAGCATCTGGATATGACTCACTCACTTTAGCAAAAGGAAAGGGGAGGTAGGTAGGGGAGGGGTGCCATGCAAGGGAAGAGAAGTGAGGGAGGATGCGGTCACACACATCAATGACATCGCACAGTATCAGCCTGCGCATTTCCATGAGCACGTACTGCTGGCCTCTGCAATTGATTTGCTGCTACTGTTCCTTTCCCATTTTACCACAATAAACCACAGCAATGCGTGGCTGGGCCCCACTAGTTGTTTATAAGTATCTAGGTTAGCAGTCCCGCTTTGTTATTGTATTCTCACTGTTCCTTGCTGTTGTTGTATTTTCCAGCATATTCATTTAATAAATCACTTTAATTATGTTTTGGTGTGTTCTTGAATTCAGGAGACTTCAGCCTAAATCCAGTATTTTGGCTCAAATGAACTACTGCTACTGAAATAACTTGTTGATGGGATTCACCATAAATAAAGTGCACATCCTTACAGGACTGGGTTTTTTTTTAGACCCACAGAAGGCTAAAGGCTTGTTCCCTTGTTCTCTGATCTTCTGGGCAGTCTAAGGGGCTGGAGCCAGCAATAACACAGAGGTGTGTGGACTCACATTTCAGTTTTTGTTTGCTTACCCCTGCCAAACCACCTACCTTCACAGAGCATGCTCTCTGAACTAGGAATTCAGTCCATTTGGCAACTCTGTAGAAGGAGCAGATTTGTGACAAAGCTATGTACAATTTTTCTGCCATGACTAATTGCAAACCAGGCAGGGGTTTAGAATTTTCCAACTAGGCAGAAGCAGAACAAGACAGGAACAAGCTGCATCTGTCAGATTATTGACCTATTCGAACGAAACTAAATTCCTCAGACCATGTACAATAAAGTGAAGTCCAACTGGGAATGAACATCATGGTGGAGGAAAACCTGCCCTAAACTAGGATGCAGTTGCCACTGAGAAGAGGATATGGGGAAAGAGTTTCTGGGCATTTTGCTAGGGTAAATAAGAGAAATAGAAAGAGTGCATTCACCATGGAAAGATGGTGCCTATATACCACTATTCATTTTCTTCCTTTACAGAAACAATTAGACTTTTAAAAAGAGTTGACTGAAATGGTAAACAACACCAACACACGAGAACATCAGTATCTTTAACAATAGCAAGTAGCGACAGAGGCAGAGATGGAGAGATCAGAATAACCAGAGATAATCGAGTGAATACATACGCTATAGTTACTGCACAGTTGAATCATGACTTCCTTATTGACCCCAGAACTGTTTTGAAGGTGCGTTCGCATTTATTGTTATGCCTTTTCAATCAGCCAGAAAGTCTTTTTCTTAAAAACCACAAGCAAGAAAAATCTTTTCTATAATCTAAACTTACCTGCCATTCAAAGCTGTGATATTATAGAAATGGACTCCTAGGGACTTTTCAGGAATGCCTGCTGTTCTGTGAGGAGGGAAGGAATGTATCTTCTTTTTTGTGTGTGTCACCTGACTTTGAAGGCTTCCATCTCCTGGTGATTATTTTTCAGTTTTCATTTTCCGTCCGGAACACAATAAACAATTGTAAGAGAGCTTCCTCACAGAATATATGATAAAGAATTCTGAACAGAGAAATCAACACAAAAAGTCCAAACAAACCATGAACTTTTTATCAGTTCCAAAACACTGGTTAAGGCTAACTACTGTATGTTTGAGAGGACATACCATTCATAAGATAATAGTCAGGGTGGGGGTAGAAAGGTCTGCATTCAAACTGCCTTCCTCATATGTCTTTAATTATCCAGTACATTTTCCACCTCATTTTCACCTCATCCTTCCTCCTAAGATTTCAGGGCGGCATATGCAATTCTCTCTTCCCTTCCATTGTACTCTTATGCAACACAAAGGATATGTTAGAGGAAGAGAGAGTGACTAGCCCAATATCACCAAGAGAGTTTCTAGCAAGTTGGTCTTCCAGTTCCTTGCCCAATACTTCACTGCTACACTACACTAGCTGTGTAAATACTGTATAATAAATTAGGTGTCATCTAGCAGTACAGGCTTCACTATCATGGAGCAAATGAGTTCAGACATCAAATTCATGAAGAAATGTAATGCTGAACTGTATACTCTGTCCCCAGTTCTTCCAACTAAAACGATTTTTTCCCTTTCTATGCAAAATGAATTGTTTTTTGATTAAAATTTGGCAGGTCTCCTAGATGCCAAATCAACTTTCATCATCTAGCTAGCTGCGGATCACCAACTGGCCATGTCCTAGTTCAATGATATAAAGAAGGGCCTCATAGTTCTAAGTGGATGCCCAATGTACATGACCTTATTTATGAGTTTCTTGATTGTGAAGAGGATAATTACATCATTCTGATGTCTATCCAGATAAATGTTAGTCTCCAATTAGATTGACTTTGCAATCCAAACAGGGTTCTTGCTTCCTTGGACTGCTCATCAGGTTGATTTCTACTCCACAGCATCATCCTGGCCTAAAAGGATTTAGAGCTATGCAGTGCATGTCCAAGTTATGCCAGCATAGCTAAAAAATATTCAAGCCTCTTGCCTCATCAGCGTCATGCTGGTATACCACCAGCATCAGTGTCTTAAGTTGTGACTGCCTATGGGATGTACTACAACCAAGTCTGAGTCTGCATAATGACATTCAATAATTCTGTAAATGTCTAGATTAGTTCCTCTTGGCCATTGAATATGCTTGTGAACTCAGAAGCTTTTAGAAGATAAATAGTAAACAAATTCAAACTATTGATCAGTTTGTTCTTTCTTTCTTTCTTTCTTTCTTTCTTTCTTTCTTTCTTTCTTTCTTTCTTTCTTTCTTTCTTTCTTTCTTTCTTTCTTTCTTTCTTTCTTTCTTTCTTTCTTTCTTTCTTTAAATATTTACATCCTGCCTTTCATCTTGGTTCAAGGTGGCTCTAACGTGTATCAATTATAAAGAAGAGATCTCACCCAGCTCTTTTACCTGAGATCCTTTAACACAGTGGTTCTCAACCTTCCTAATGCTGTGACCCTTTAATACAGTTCCTCATGTTGTGGTGACCCCCAACCCTAACATTTATCCATTTTACAGATGGAGAACACTGATGCAGAGAGTCTTAGGCGACCCCTGTGAAAGGGTCGTTTGACCCCCAAAGGGGTCCCGACCCACAGGTTGAGAACCACTGCTTTAACAGGTTGTTTATGCAGGGACTGATGATTGTTCTCCCCAACAACTACAAAAGTACATGCAGTATAACTGAGGTATGACCTCTGAATGACTGTTGCTGAACATTCTCCTCCAGAATACCAATACTACTACCATGCTTTCATTATTAATTTGACTACATAAAATAAAAGCAGCATTTACCTTAAGAAAAGTTACACCTAAATAAAAGCCAAGGGTAGATTGGTGTCTGCAGTCACTTTAGAATGCTTATGTCTGCCTGAATGTTGGTTTTCAGATCTCCATAGTAATCTTTTGTATAAACTGTAAAGACCCATGAAAAAGAATTACAATGAAGGAGGCTAATGCAAGGATTTAGACAAGGTGAAGACCATTAAAAGAAGACTGTGATAGCCTTTTATTACGTAGTTTATCGCTTTGCTGGAAATGAATCCTCTGAGGACTCATAGCACTGTGTAGGTGTGAACAGTCTCATATTCACTGTCTTTAGACCAGTGGAATCTCTGGAGCAATTGAATTAATTAATTTAGACAATTTATATCTTGCCTTTCCACTTAGAATGAGCTCTCAAGGTGGTAATGTACAATAATTAGGCAAATAATTAACTAAGGAGTATGTTCAGTGTTATAGAAAAATGTCACAATAGCATACTGGTTGTAGGAGGGAGTGTGGGACTCATTGGACAGGAACATAGCAAAGATGTTCAAGGGGAAATTGAGTTAGTTTCTTTTGGTCAGACATCACTTCTCACAGATATATGTTGTGCTGGTAGGCAGTGAAACCACAGGTGCAATGTGAGAAGGTAGAAAGGCTCCTCCTCTGGAAAACTCTCATGCCCTTTGTGACCCACCTCCAATAACAAGTGTGGGTTGCTTCAGGATAAACAAAACACCTTTTGTATTGTCGAAGGCTTTCACGGCCGGAATCACTTGGGTCCTGTGTGGTTTCGGGGCTGTATGGCCGTGTTCTAGCAGCATTCTCTCCTGACGTTTCGCCTGCATCTGTGGCTGGCATCTTCAGATCCTCTGAAGATGCCAGCCACAGATGGCATCGTGAGAGAATGTTGCTGAACCATACAGCCCCTCCACAACACAAAAAAAACACCTTTTGTGAACCTTAGCAAGTCTCCCCTTTTAACTGAGCACTTAATTGAAATTGTGTGTAGTATTTCTATAGCCTTTCTTCCCTACCACCGACAACTTGAACTATGTTTTGATATCCTGATACACTACATCAGGGTTCCCAATCTTTTTCCATTTGTAGGCACTTTTGAGATTCTAACATATAGGGTGATGGATGTAAGTGTGGATCCAACTATAAAATGGCTGCCAGAAGGGGCAAAGACCAGCCACAAAATGCCAGAAAGTGAGGTTAAACTTTGCTAAACTGCTTGCCTTTTAAAAAATGAACTTATTGTTTAAAAGTATTTTTTTTTATCACACACAGCTTACCTTCAGTAATTCAGTGAAGATCATTGTGGTATTGTGGCAGCTGCTGAATATTTGTACAGCCAATCAGAAGTGCTGCTGGGCAAAACATTTTTTGGCCCTGTTCATATTCTAAAAACCCTTGGTAGGCACCAGAAAAGGTGTTGACAGACATCAAGCCAGGGACCCCTGCTAACATTGTAATGCAATTAGGCCAGAGCACCTGTGAACTTGGAATAAATTGACTAAAAGGGGTAAAGACAATTAAAAAGAACTGTTTCTATTACCGGCAAACAGGCATGCATTGAACTGGGACAGTAACAGACTGTAATGAGGATGCTGTGCTGGGTGGCTAGATTTGAAAGAGTTCACGCTGCAGGAGAGATTTCCTTCCCCTTAAGTACAAAAAAAGAAAAGGATCACAGTGACCAAATCAATACAGTTTAAAGATTCTTTTCTTGCTGTTGTTTTACCATAGAAGGACTGTCAGGAGGAATGTTGTACAAGCAAGAGAAACGAAGGGGGTATTTTTTTAGAACCAAACTGTTCTTTTCTGCACTTGGCAAGGTAAAGGTAGTCTAGCATCTCAGTGGAGAAAAAATTACTGTTAGGTCAGAGAGGCTATTCATCCCTAAGGCTTTTCAGTATTACACAACTCTTGAACAAAAGGATGTATACTATTGAGATTATGTCTGGATTTCCAGGCTTGGCTGATGTGTGAACTGAGGGTGGAAGTACATGTGACATGTGGCTGCATTATTCTTGTTTTCAATTTTTTAACACCACAAAGCCTCTGAGGCAGCTGCTTGGAGTAAAAGACCAGCAATGATGAGGAGAGACTTCTCAATCCTTTTGCTTTTTGCCTTTTTTTGCAAAAAAAAATTCATTGTCTCCAAATGTTTTTATCTTGAGGGAGGAATTTCCTTGGGAGAGGAGAAGCATCATGGAAAATAATCATGACACTAGATTGAATGTGGTGTTTCTAATGCAGTATGAGCAGATAAGAGATCTGTCATCAGCATGGTGCAGTTAGAGCATTGGGAATCCAGGTTCTAATTCTGACTCTGCAGTGGAAGTTCGTTGGGGGATCTTGGGCCCATCCCTCCCTCCCTATCTTACCTACCTCACAGGTTTGTTGTAAGAATAAAATGCAGGCAGGGGAATGATGTACGGCACTCTCAGTACCCATTGGAGATAAAATCAAGGCATAAGTAAATAAACCTGTGATAGTTCATTTGCATGTGCCGGTCACTGGCCAATTATGCACAATGTGCTTGCTGCGCGATGGGGGCAAATGTCTGTCACAGCAAGATTTCTTGTATGGACCTGTTTCCTCAAGCCCCGCTTTCTCTTTCCATTCTCTCCATGGCAAGTGATACCACTTTTAGCACAATTTTTAATTTGCTTTGCAAACAGAGTGGGAAGATTTGCTGGACATCTTTCCTCCACAGCCAGTCTTCCCTCTCACCGCTTTGCACATCTTCCCCTCGCCCTCTTGCTATTTTGTTGGCTGCTTCAAGTAACAGAAAAGAAGCTCACTCACATAACATCAACCTCTAATTCACTTGATATTTCAAGATATTGATATAAAGAGAGCCTGGAAATAACAAGCAGCACCACCACCAACAGAAAATGTTGTGTGGAGGAGAAATGAGGGGAGGGGGAGAGAATATCTGTTCTGGTCCCCTTCTTTAGCAGTCTGTGATCCAGGGGATTGCTTTGCCTTTTTATGGGTGGGGGGAGAATTACTTTTGGAATAGTATTATCAACATAAGTGCAGCTTAAAGGTCTTGACTACCAGGTGTAGTGACATATGTGTGTTTAAGAATCACTTGATGGACAGAGTTAAGAGAGCCAGACCTGGAGAGCTCTCTGCAGAAAAAACTCTGGGGAAAGGAGGAAGTGCCTTCTTGTGTGTAAACTGAGAATTTGAGGAGAGCCCTCTGCAAACCCACTGCACAGAAAAGAGTTCCAGTGTGTTTCATGCATAATGGGCCACTGTCTGACATCTAGTGATGTTCATGTGTGATACATGGAATAGAAATGCTTACATATTTGCTTCTACATCTGCTTCTAAGTCTGCAGGACCAAGAAAATAGCTAATTTGCAAAATGCAAATATCTTGGAATTATTTTGTGTATTCAGCAACTTTAACATTATTAATAGTTTAGAAATAGAGAATGCTTTCAACTGTGTGGTAAAGATATTTGTGATACAGCAGCAGTATCATATTGAGTGAAGATTAAGGCTGCCCACCTGGGTCCTGGAATATATTGTTCAATTCTCGATGGCGCACATGAACTTCTGGAAACCTCTCTGTGCAAGCCAAACCTTTCCTCCAGCTCGTATTGGAAGATTAGGGGATAGATCCTTATCTGGCTCACATTTTTTAAAAAGCATTACACTACAAATAGATGATACAAATTATGTAAGGATGCTTAAATTAATTACTTAATATGACTTAAACCCTGCTTTTCAGCCATGGTCTCAAAGGGGATTTACAAAAACAAAATCTTTTAAACATAGTGTTCAAGATGTTCTGTAGGAAACCCTAGGATTTTTCACAAGTTTATTGGGAATCCCGGAATGAGAAAGTCAATAATAGAAGACAATCTCTGATCTCAGGGGAATGGATCTCAGGGGTGGGTAGTGTGGTGGCCAAGTTTGCAGATGATACCAAATTATGTAGGGTGGTGAGAAACACAAAGGATTGCGAAGAACTCCAAGCAGACCTTGATAAATTAGGTGAGTGGGCTAAGAAATGGAAAGCAGTTCAATGTAGCAAAATGTAAAGTGATGCACATAGGGGCAAAAAATCCAAACTTCACATACACGCTACAGGGATCAGTGCTATCAGTCACAGACCAGGAAAGGGATTTGGGCGTCTTAGTTGATAGTTCCATGGGAATGTCAACTCAATGCATGGCAGCTGTGAAAAAGGCAAACTCTATGCTGGGATAATTAGGAAAGGAGTTGATAATAAAACTGCAAGGATTGTCATGCCGTATATATAAAGCCGTGATGCGACCGCATGAGTACTGTGTTCAGTTCTGGTAAGCCACATCTCAAAAAGGATATCGAAGAGATAGAAAAAAAAGAGCAGAGAACCTTGAGGATGATTGAAGAGTTGGAGCACCTTCCTTATGAGGAGGAGACATGGCGTTTGGGACTCTTTAGTTTGGAGAGGAGACGTCTGAGGGGGGATATGATTGAAGTCTACAAAATTATGCATGGGGTAGAAAATGTTGACAGAGAGAAATTTTTCTCTCTTTCTCACAATACTAGAACTAGGGGGCATTCATTGAAAATGCTGGGGGGAAGAATTAGGACGAATAAAAGGAAACACTTCTTCATGTAACGTGTGATTGGTGTTTGGAATATGCTGCTACAGGAGGTGGTGATGGCCACTAACCTGGATAGCTTTAAAAAGGGCTTGGACAGATTTATGGAGGAGAAGTCGATCTATGGCTACCAATATTGATCCTCCTTGATCTCAGATTGCAAGTGCCTTAGCAGACCAGGTGCTCAGGAGCAGCAGCAGCAGAAGGCCATTGCTTTCACATCCTGCATGTGAGCTCCCAAAGGCACCTGGTGGGCCACTGCGAGTAGCAGAATGCTGGACTAGATGGACTCTGGTCTGATCCAGCAGGCTAGTTCTTATGTTCTGATGTTCTTATGTACCGTGCATCGTACTGTCATAGAATCACAGGATCAGCCTAGAGCATTCCTGACAAGTTTTGTCCAGCTGCTGCTTGAAGACTGACAAAGAGGAAGAGTTTACCACCTCCCAGCAGTAGTGTAGTGGCTAAGAGCAGGGGTACTCTAATCTAGAGGAACCGGGTTTGATTCCCCGCTCTGCTGCTTGAGCTGCGGAGGCTTATCTGGGGATTCAGATTAGCCTGTGCACTTGAACACATGCCAGTTGGGTGATCTTGGGCTAGTCACAGTTATTCTGAGCTCTCTTAGCCCCACCTACCTCACAGGGTGTTTGTTGTGGGGAGGGGGGAAAGGAGTTTGTTAGCCCTTTTGAATCTCCTTTCAGGAGAGAAAGAGGGGGTATAAATTCAACTCTCCTCCTCCTCCTCCTCCTCCTCCTCCTCCTCCCTAGGCAGCCAATTCCAGTGGAATTATTCCACTGCTGAACAACTCTCTCTCAAATTCTGTTGTATCTTTCTCTGCTGTACTTGATGGAATCCATTGGTAACTTAGCATGCACTTTCCCTGAAGCATCATGTATTGCTGTTCAGTCTTTCCTTCTCCCTCTGCACTGAGTGTGACAGATTTCCCACCATGTGGCATCAAAATCTAAGTCTTCTTGTTTCTACAGATTTATCCAACCACACTGGAAATACTGCATTTACAGCTCAACCCATAGCCCTGGGTGTCCAAGGACAATCCCGCAGGGTGTCCAAGGACGACCTGCCACTTCCAGAAGGTTTTCTGGTGGCATGGGGAAAGTGAAACCCTTAAAAAACCCCATCTCTGGGAATGTTTCTGCCATGTCTCCATTGCGCCAGTGGGGCTGGTGGTGATGCAGGAGCCCTGGAGAGGGCAAATCTGCTGACATAGACCCACATTGCCTCCAGGAGTCACTTTGCCACCCCCCTCTGGATTGGGCTGTTAGAACAGCTCTCAAATAATTATCTGTGAGCTAGATGGACCCAAGCAATTCCCTTTTAAAGAAAGCATAATTTTTTTTTACACTGGTATCAAAAAACTGGTGTAATTTTTTTATACTGGTATCAAAAAAAACAGGAACAATCTAGTTTAACTTTATCTGCTTTGTCAGAAACAAATGATCCTCCTTTCTTTGGAGTCTTAATGGTTCCCCATCTCCACAAGCTGAGTCATAAGCTGATCCATAAACTGATCCCTGTACGTGACACCCCTCTACAGGAAGCTTGGCTCAGTCTTGCTCCTTAATCAAAATGTAAACGGCCACAGAAATGATCAGAACAGTGCTTGGCGGCTACAGCAAAAAAAGCCGGCATGGCATTTCAAAATGCTGCTTGCCAAGGAAGTGGGACAAAAGTTTGTTCACACATTTTTCTTTTCCTGACAGCTAACTGTGGAGAGCTTTTGTCTCCAAGTTCCTGAGGTGGCAGCCGAGTTTTATCCTTTGAATATCTTTGGCTGCACATCAGACAGCAGTACTGTGTATAATGAAGTTTTATGGCTGGGAGGCAGAATAACCCCATGGAATATCTCTGTCCTTAGGTTGTCCTACATAGCAGGAAAGCAATATATAATATTCTCTCATTCATCGGCAGAGCTGAATGCAGCAGGCTGGTCTCCTTCAGGGTGAAAGGAAGGAGGAGGGAGCTACCGCTCTAGAATGCAGAACTTTGAATTTATCTTCATACAGGTGGAGGGTTTTGTTGTATGTGTTTGATATAGGTTGTGTAGATAACAGACTAGACACACTGGGAGTGGGAGAAGAATACAGGATTAACCCTGGCATCACAGGCAAAACTATTTTGATTTATGCAAGCGGACTTGAATATATGCAAGTGGTCTTGGTACTGCTAGCGGCACACAAAAAAAATGTCCAGCATTTTATTTGTTTAGATGGTTGATGCCAATTTAATTCCAGAATGCTGAACTTACTTAATTTCAAATTAATAGTGGTTTAAATGTTGTTGTTTTTTTAAAAAATTATTATTTTTTCTTTAATTCTGCACTTTAGGATGCATTTTCTGTGAAACGCGGACATGAATGCTGCTCTTGACTTTGGGTAAGATACCCTTTCAAGCACAGGTGGGGCAATCTCCTTGCTCTGGATGCCCATTTCCTACGAATCTTGGTGGCGGCTTGGTCGGCGTTTCCTGGCCAGCTGATCCGACGGCGCTGGGACCGTCTGCTGCAGACGGTCCTGGAAAAAACGGGCAGCTGGCTTAACAGGTATGGCGCCCAGCGACCAATGTCGGCCTCGGTAGCGTCGCTGAAGGCCTGGGGACCGCAGCCCTCAACCTAAGCGCCTGCTCCAGCGGTGCAGGGCAGGGGGCATGTCCCCAGGCACCGGCGGTAGCAGCGCCCAGAGGCCAGGAACAAGTGCCAGGTGGGGGGGCGTCACCGAAGCGCTCTGCGGTTCACTTCGGCAGCGGCCGAGGCAGCATTCCCCAACAAAGAGCTTCCGAGCACTCTGGGAAAGCGCCGGCTTCACTGCAGTCGAGGCGGTCGGTGGTGGCGGCTCGCGATGCAGCTGTGCCCCTTAATGGCGGCCTGGAGACGGCGTTTTTGCCGTCTCCAGGCCGCCATTAAATGCCCGTGCGGAAATGGTTGATGTTTCTCAGAAGAAGAAGAGAAGGAGGAGGAGGAGCTTGGATTTATACCCAGCTTTTCTCTCCTGCAAGGAATCTCAAGGCAGCTTACAAACTCCTTTTCCCTTCCTCTCCCCACAACAGACACCTTTTGTGAGAGAAATGGAACTGAGAAGGTTCAGAGAAAACTGTGACTGGCCCAAGATCACCCGGCTGGCTTCATATGTAGAAGCAGGGAAGTAAAGCCAGTTCTCCCGATAAGAGTCTGCTGCTCATACAGAGGCTTGAGGAATCAAATCTGGTTCTCCAGATTAGAGTCCTACCTGCTCTTAACCAGTATGCTACACTGGCTCTCTGATTTGAGTTATACACTACTACAGTGGAAAGACTCTTTTATTCTGTAATTTAAACTTGGATATGCATAGGAACCAGTTATATATCTTTGTATCTTGTACCCTTCCTACTGATACCTTTGACTCTTCCACCCATCCCCCAAAACAATATCTTGAATGTTCTCCCTTCAAAAAAGCAACCTGTGCATATAAATTTAGTATGGCAGAGGGAAAGGACTGGCTAGACTTTTTAAGGAAGTGGTAGCTTCTTTTCATGCAAAAAAACCCTTCCAACCATGATTTTCTACTTGCGATTTGGCATGATAGAATCCAGTGTTTACCACATACTTACACATTTGAATCAGGCTCCAGTCTGCCCATGTTAAGTTCTATGGTCTGTTCCTTGACAGAAAGAGATGGATTTTGCCCTCTTCTAGATCAGCTTTCTAGTAGTTAGGGCACTGGACTAGGATCTTGGAAAGGAAGGTTCAGATCTGCCATGCAGCCATTTTAGACCCTAACGGAGACAATTAAAAAATGCCCCTCCCCACAAGTGTTGTTTTTTGGCACTTCAAAAGCCATGGGAGAGGCAAGAGCACGTGGCCTCACTATTCTGTGGGCTTAATTAGGATCAAGCCCATACAACATCTTTAAATCACCCTAACTAGTCTTTTAAATAGCAGCAGTATCTCTGGGTGGGATCCAAGAATGCTATCACGTCTCGCTGTACCCTCAGCCTCACCAACTTCTCTGAAGTGTTATGAAAACAAGTTGATGGTGGGGAGAAGCATGTACTGATATATCCTGAGAAAAAGAACCAGATTGACATGTATGAAGTAATAACCAGAGCCAAGTTTTTTTAAGATAGTGGACACAGGATGTCACCAGTTCCTTTTCTTCCCCACCTCCATTGCAGTCATCAGTCTCCCTAGTTATGGCTCTGTTTTCTCCTTCCTGTCACAGTCAGTGCCCCCCTCCCCTTTTTCCAGGTGCATCTCCCTTTTACCTTTGTGGCTATGCTAAAGGGCTTGGCAGGTGATTTTTCTAGCATTCTGCCAGTGTTGGAAAATCTAAAGCAGGGGTAGGGAACCTGCGGCTCTCCAGATGTTCAGGAACTACAATTCCCATCAGCCCCTGCCAGCATGGCCAATTGCCATGCCAATTGGCCATGCTGACAGGGGCTGATGGGAATTGTAGTTCCTGAACATCTGGAGAGCCGCAGGTTCCCTACCCCTGATCTAAAGGATTGGGAAAAAGTTGCTCTCTTCCTCCATGCCCCAGCACTTCTCCCTCCAGGAAATGGGAATTCACCCTAGTAGCCTGTCTGCCTGCATGTATGTAAAGGCAGCCTTATACAGAGTGAGCTTGTTGATCTCTCTAGTTCTGTACTGTCATGCTTTGACTAGCAGTGACTCTCTGAGCTCTCAGGTTTTTCACAACTGGTCCTTTGAGCTGCAGATTACAAGGGTTCAATCAGGCACCTTATGCATTCCATGTCACTTAATAAAGGTTCCTCCCAATCAATTAAGTTGCAATGTTGCTGGAATCTCTAGGCTAATTGAGAATAGCACCTGGAAAAGGCAACTGAGTGTGATTCTTTTGCTGACTGCTTCCTCCACTGACCCCAAGAATCTCTCCTGATGGAAAATAATTAACTGATCTTGCCTGTCCCACTTGCAGGTTATGTGTCTTAGCAAGTGCCCAGAAGTCAAATAGCCAAGTAGCCCTGCCACCTGAGCAAAGGTGAGACAACTATGAGAATATGGACAAAATTAGCTACACCAACTGTTGTAATGTCTTATTTGTGTGTTTTCCATTCTGATTTTTGTGAAGAATAATTACAGCATCACAAAATGATAATTCCTTGCCATTCTTTTCTGATCTGATCTGTAGTAAAACCCTTCCACTGAAAACTATAGCATTCTTCAAAGTTGTATCTTGATAGTGTAATATGGATGGCAACAAATAGCCTTGGAAGAATTATGTGTATGTATGTGGAATAGGCAGAGCAAACTTCATGTTATGAAGGCCCCTGGGCAAGATTTTTTCCAGTGTGCCCCAGCATAGTGTTCTTCCCCTGTAGGGACCTTTCTTTTTGTCTAGGATGATTCTGGTAGGTACAAAGGGAGTCAGACAGTGGCCAAATCCCCACTGGGAAATTCAATCTAGATCAAACCAAGTTTGAAAATAGACTGCACCCTTTCATCGATGTTTCCTCCATACCACAGCATGTTTCCAGTGAAGACATCTAGGCCTATCTTGGATTCAAGAAAAGTAACAATCCCCACTACCATGCGTTTGGCTTGGCGGGTCTCTCCTGATTGGCTGTAGTGCCATGTTGGGGTGGAACTTTTTTTCTCCTGCAAAAATGTGCTCACGTTATGACATCAGCATGTCAGCATGTCTCATCTGCCCAAGTTTCTGGTTGGTTATCGTTCTCTCGTGCTCTCGCGAGAACAGCACTGCGCACATTGATTGTTTGTAAAGCATTTGCGTCACACTCCACGGTGGGAAATTTGAACCAGGATTAGACCCTCGATCCTCCCCTCCAAACTGGATCAAAGACTTTTTTTAAAAAAGTAGTACTTTCAAGCAGGTTCGGCAAAGACATGGGATAAAGGGGAGAATGAGCACCAGAACTGGGATGAATCCATGTTCGGCGATCAGGCAGTGGGGAATTCTTCCTGAATCCTTGATATTTCGTATGAGTATCAAGTGATTAATTGACCGTGGGGAATCGGCCAGTGCTCCACCATCATCTTTCTTTGCAGAAATAGGAGGAACGGCTGTTACCCAAACTGGTACATGTGTAGGGTTCATAACGTACCACGTTGAGTCAGACATTTGACACCTGTGCAATTAATAAAGTTGAGATTGATCCATCTAGTGCATACCAGGGTCTTAATTTAGGATATTTTGAAAGAACAAGAGAAAAAAACCTCTAAATAGAAAGAAACTAGCTATATGCATACCTAGTCACAAAATGGGAGCTCTGGATAGGATTTTTTACTCACATTAACTAGGGAACAGGAACTTTTACTCACATTAACTAGGGAATAGGAACTTTGGACCCAAAGTTGAAATTTAGAATTCGGTTGATGGGTTTGAATGCAAATGCCAAAGGTGCTCCATGTGGGGACCATATTGAAGTTTCTGGTGATTGAGTTGCCAGAGCATCTTGGGCAGGTCTGACAAAGGCTGAGCAATGACTTGATTGCCTATGTTGGTGAAATATACTCAATCTTTTGAGGGATGGAAACTGGGGAGTAGAGAGACTACATGGAATCACAATGCTCTGATTATTTTCCTGGCAAGCTGGGTCATTAAGTATGCCATAAGGGAAAGGGAACTTCAGTCTGGACAAAAACTTGATTGCTTAACTCTGTGAAGCACTTAGACCAGGTGGCTGCTCTTTGTCTGAGAAGATCTTGGCACTCCTTTTTATACTAAACTGGTTGTTTAAGCTAGTCCTAGCATCCAGTACTGGTTTAAATTAGTACTTGCATCCAGATGGTCAGAATTCATATGGAGGGCACTGAAAGGCAGCTTTGCACATTTGGGGATGATATTCCTACACCTTCTGAAAGTACCAGAGTTTTGATACTATCAAGTTCCATTTTACATGACCAGAACAAGTGAAGCTTGAAGGAGCATGAAAGACTCTTGCTACACTCCCTCCTCCAGCTGTCTGGCCCACTTCTTGGTGAATACAAATGTGCCCTGATCCCTTAGCACTTGTCATGGGGAGATATTTTTGGTATGGTTCCATCACCTGGAAGGGCCTGATACCCTGTCTGAGTCTGGACTGATCACCAGAACCTTGAGCATCTTCAGACAATGCATGGAGACACATATAGTCAATCCAGGTGAGTAAGAAGACCAGTGGCTCCTCCTTCAGAAGGACGCCAGCATACCTCCAACTATTTTGAAAGGGCATTTGCCCATTGATTCTGAGTATTGGGAATGTAGCTGATCTGAAATCAAATTGTAAGAAGAACAAGGGCCAGTTTCCAATTCCCACTCAGCAATAGCTGGGTATCTTTGGGCCAGACTCTCAAGCTAACATAAATTACAAGGCTGATGTGAAGATGAAAAGGAAAGAGGAGAATTATGGACACCACCTTGACCTCCTTGGAGGAATCATGCCATGAAATGTAACAGATTAAGTGAACTGCTGTTGAGTTAAGTAGGCTGACTGGGGCTAAAAGAACAACCGTAGGCATTTACAAAGGCTTGAGTATGCTCAGTAGAATTTTTCCAAGTCTGAAATTTCTAATGTCAGCAAATCTCCACTAATTTCCCAAGCCAGAGCTGGCAATTCTAGGAGCAGTCTAATGACAATCAAGTTTCTATAGCTGATGCAGACATATTTCCCTTGTTAGTAACATGGGAATATCATATGGTGCTATTCAGGAAATAAAAGGAAGCAATCAAGAAAACACAAAGGAATCTCTGTTAATGGTGGTGAGGGATGACTCTAAGCAGAAAATTGTGGATTTTAAAGTGGTATGTTAGAAAAATAAAAAGGGGTAGGGTGGGGGAGTGCTTCAAGGCATGACGGGAAAGCATTATTCTGTAGCTTTCACAGTCCGATCCTATGTAGCGTTACAGCAGCTCCATAAAATGCAACACCAAAGAAGACAGGCTGTGTTGCACATTTCATTGAATTATGTTATAGTGTTAGATTTAGGCCTTCTAATGTACCAGTGATTGGTTCCAAAGTCCCAACTGAGGATTATCTTCCTCCACTTGAAGGACCCCTCTTTTTGATGACTGAACTCAACATTTCCAAAAATAAACAAAGATTATAGGTGGCCATTTGAACTCTAAAAAGATTTTTAAAACAAAAGTAGTATTATAGTGTCTTTCATTAGGATCAATCAAAAGAACTCAACATGGTAGCCTATCCTGTGTTGCTTCTATGTCCAGACAGCTGTTGGTGCCCTCTGAAACTTTTGCACCCTGTTCTGCTTAAGCCAATAGGCAGAGCTATCCTAAGCAGAGTTGCATCCTTCAGAGTCCATTGAAGTCAATGGCTTTAGAAGGGCTTAATTATCCTTAAGGTGGACTGAGGAACATATTGGAGCTTTAAAGAACATTGGCCATTTCTTCAACCTCATTTATGTTTCTAAAAGAAAAAAAGCACTTAAAGATATAGTTTATGATGGGAAAGATGATATTGTATGTTGCACCATCAATTATTGCTTTTTAAAAAGAAAAGCTTTTTAAACACAGATGTACAGTGATGAATCAGATAAGCATGGAGTTTTAAACTCTAGCACAAATATCTGCAGATATCTAAGGTCAATAAGTAAGAAAGTAAATACCTGACCATGAAGCAAAAGGTTTCCCTTGTGCCTAAAATGTGAGACCAGATTACAGTGCTTCATATTTAACAAGAGTTATTTCCAGTTTTGCTTTTCAGAAGGGACAGGTTTCAATGGATGAAAATACTCATATTAACAATGTCAATAATGAATTGTAAATATATTCAGAGGGTCAGGCAGCTGTAATCAGGTCTAGACCTGAAAAAATTTGTCCTCCATTCCCAATTAAAATTAAGGAAATATGACTTGAGCAACAATCTGGAGCCTGAGGTGCAACATAAAGACCATTCTGCTTTGATGACCAAGTGGGACAGAAGGCTAGGCCAATCCAGAGGCTTCATACTGCTTGCCAACTGCATACTTATTACTTTCTGAGCGGGAAGAGGGCTTTGAAGCCTGAGCTTCACGCAGTTTCAATTGATCACCAGCTGTATAGTGTTATCCAATGTAGCCTTCTAAACCCATTCACTTCAATGGATTTAGCAGAGTGTAATGATTTTGGCATTGCTCTTTTGGTCCCAGTTTCAAGCCAAAAGAGGCTTCACAACTGACAATGTTCCCCTCCCCCCAGGATCTCTTACAGTACAATCAATGTGCCTTTCCATTCCACTGATCTTCTACTAGGGGGGAGAAAAAAGATGTAATTACAGGTACATTTGCAGTCCTAACCACATTCTGGAATGATTTTCCTTTAATTCTCCAGCTGTGAAGCCATCCAACATGCTCAGGGGATCTAATTATTCTAAGAAGCATGCTTTCCTGGTGGGCTTTAATAAGCTCCGTTTGTTCCAGAACTTTACCAACCTGAGTCAAAGGCCTGCAACTGTGCGGGACTGATGCTGTGGGCATGTAATGCATAGTTTAGTAATATAATTACACTTAACACTTACATCATTATGAGGACGCTGTTGGAACAGAAGCTGCTGCTATAGTATTGGAGGCAATACTTCCATTAAGGCAGATCTTAAGGGATCAGAGGGATAATGAAGGGGCTAAAGTTCTAATGGTGTGTCCAAACATTAGTTTTTTTGGACATTATGTCTAGAGGAAGGGATTTGCTTGTGCATATTAATTGTCTGTTTATTATGCTGCCATGGCTGGCATAACTTGCAACAGTTGGATCTTTTTGCAAATAATGTATCAGGAATTGTGTGTATGTATGAATGTATGATTTTTTTTAAATATAAGAGGGCATGAGCTGAACCCTTAACTGCAGTTACAGGAGGTCCCCTTTATTTTTTTTATCTGATAGCCTCTTGCAGATTTATGGAGGCTCCTATTAATTCAGTCCTACTTCCTTTTAACATTTATTATAGAAAGTACAAAGTTTGTTAACATTTGTTAGTATGTGGATACTGGGTAAATATTTTAGATGCATCAAATTATAACTTTGCCTCATCTGATATAACATTGGGTGTGGACAGGGTTGTTCAGTCCTTAGAATATTTCCGTGCTGCTAGAGCACCATTTTGATGAACTTTTTCTGGGCACAGTTCAAGGTACAAATGCAGATGCTGACCTTTAAAGCACTATACTGTTTTGAACCAACATACCTGAAGGACTGCCTACTCCCTTATCAACCTACCCCAATCACTATGGTCATCTTTAGTGGCCCTGCTTTGGGTGTCCCCACCTTTTGAAATTAGGCAGGTAGCAGTTCAGGATAGGTGCTTCTCAGTCATAGAACCAAAACTGGAACTCTTCTTTGGAACTTGTCTGTCCCCTTCTATTTTGTTTAGTGTTCCCTCAGAGGAACAATTCATGAATGTGCAGGTAAACCAACCCAAAGTGACATGGCTGTTTGACTGAATGTATGACTGAGTGCAGAGCCAGATAAAATCAGTTCTTTTTCATATCTGGTCGAACTATCTGTTATATTGGACAAAAAAAGCACATTCTCCAAAATGTCTATTTTGAGTCAGCACCAACTCTTTTCAGACACTGATTTACATTCCCCCCACCCCCCAGTAATGACAAGAGTGTCATCATGATACTTTTAATTTGTAAAGCATAGAGTAATGGATGGTGTGAAGAACTCACTGTACTAATGAATTTATCACTGAACTTTAAACACTTTTAACTGAGTCATGACGTCTATTATATAGTTTTCAAGATTCATAAAAAGAAGTGAGGGAATGTAAAGCTACAGAGATCGCATAAAGAATCAGTGACACTGTTGTGAAGACGTGTTTTCAATCAATGTGCGTCTCAAACACTGAGCTTTGGGAATAAGATACTAACTACCATTGAATCATGTCAGCTGGCTAGAAAAAAGAATAGCAGATTCCCGCCTGTTTAAAATTGTATCTAGAATAATAGTTACTAAGACTCTAGAAAATTATTAGTGCAACTATTACTTCCAAGCCAAACATAACTCCTCCAGTATGGTAACCTTCTAGAGGTTCAATAAATGCCCAAGATGGACAGAAAAGCAAGGTAATTAAACATCAGAGAAGGTGCAATTAGTGGTAGGTGGACTACATTTTGTTGGGTAAGTCACAAGTTAGGGAGGCCTGTGCAATAGTCAGGAATCACCTGGTTCTACTAGTCATACTCTTTTAAGCCCTTTGCCTGTAAAAGCATGAAACTCTACATAGGATCACACTGCTTAAAATGTACAGTGGAAACATAGTACATAAGTGCTGAAAAACACATATATCAAGAAAACATTCAGAGAAGTGGGACTCGCTTGCTGGTGGACCCAGTTTTAGCTGACGGTAGCAAACCTGAATATAACTTTCCCTTCTCACTTAGACACAGTGAGAAACAGACTTTTCTCTGTGATATACATCTGAAGATGCCAGCCACAGATGCAGGTGAAACGTTAGGAAGAAAATCCACCAGACCACGGCCACGCAGCCCGGAAAATCCTCCGGAACCAGTTGAATCCAGCTGTGAAAGCCTTCGACAATACATTAAACCTGAATATGTTGCTGAGTAAGTTCTAGGCTAGAATTAGATATTATGCCAGATGTAGAAATGCTGCTGAGAGCAATGGACAGTGTCTGGCTTCTCCTTTACCTCCCACAACACCAAATGAACTCACTGTATAATAATTTTACTTTACTGGGAGTACTCCTCCTGCTTCACTTCACTTCCTGCTGCTTGTGGAATAGCAAAGCTGTAATGGTATAATATCTAATTTTATTTAATGTGTGAGTGCTCTGACGCGAATATGATTGCCAAGCAACCTTTCCTAATTGACCTGTCCCAGGTACGAGCAAAACAAGCTCCTGACTTGATTGAGGTGATGATTTTGTTGAAATTGAACACCACATTGAGCAGCATTACACCTGTGCAGTAGTCACTTGTGCTAAAGGGCCAGATTGTACCATGTTAATAAGTAATATACCTGATCAAATCTTTTTATTTACCCGAGAAGAGGCACATGTCCCATTGCATCATAGCTGGGGTCATTAAAATTACCTACTTGTCAGGAATGGAACACTTGCTGTCTGTCTCCACTTTGCACCTACAGTTTGTGCCTTTAGAACATGGAATACAATTGGATATATCTACATAACTGGATAAATGTTTTAAATTAACACCACTAGATACTTAACATTGCTTGCTTTTTGCACCTATAGAATCAGCAGCTGATTACAAGATCAGCAACATTAATTGGCAATCAGACACCATTGGCACAGACATATAAGTAGTAAATCTTAACTATTTTTTTTAAACTAGGGTTTTTTTAACAATTGGAAGTGGCAAAACCAGGTGAGTGGCAGCAGTAAACAAAAGCTGATGTGAGAAAACAGTATAATCACACAAGCAGACATAACTCCAATTACTGGCTTTAAAGAGCGGTCCTGAATCACCAGGACCCCCCATTGCTGCCCGGGAACGGGACTGCTGAGAGGCCCCGCCCTGTTTACCCTTAGTAGGGTGGAAGGCAGGGGGCAGCCATGCCAACTATGGGCATCCACGTCATGACGCCGGCGCAGCATCATTTTATTACTGAAGAAAGACATGCTGCTTCACTGTTTTTAATTTGCATGCTACCATGAGAATATCATTGGAGGGATGCAATTTACTTTTTCTAAATAGCTGAATACATCTGTAGTGCTTGATTAATGATCCCTGATCACTACAGCAAGCAGGATAGGTGGGTGATCAAGCCAGTGGAAGAGAAAGCATAGCAACTCCCCATCTGTTTAATGACTACTTCTGGTCTAAATATTCTTTACTGGCATCTGAACAAACTAGGTTATTGTCCTTTAAAACACATCTCACAACTGAGGCTACTATCCCTGAAATTCCTTGCCTCAATGTGACAGCGCAAACTTCACTAGAAAAAGTATTGTGTTATTAACTTTAGTGGGAATATGAAGTTTTGGTTGGAGAGAAGGCCCCTTCTTCCCCTTAAAAGGGAACATGAGACAGATTTCAGGGATTTAAGGTGTATTGGTACCCTGAAGACTTTGAAAAGGAGACAAAAAGGTTGGAGTTCTCATTCCCTGTTGGCAGAGTTTAAATCAATGCGTACGCTAATCAGGGATGAGGTGATGCTAGGCATCCAAGGATGGCAACGCTACATCCCTGGTTTCATTTAAAATAAATCAATGCATTTAGCATGATGGGGATTTCTGTTCTGGGAGGCAAGAGGAGAGCAGAGATACTACTTTTTCATACCTGCTGTATTGACACAGCAGGAACCTCTAAGAAGCATCAGCAAGGGAATGGAATATACTTCAAAGTAGCATCAATTAACTTTAATTAAGCTCTCCTAAGGCCTTCGTGTTTAGAGATCATTTTTCTTTCCGTTTCCTCACTAAGCAGCTTTCTCGAGCACAACTCCCTACAAACTTCTACATACAAAGCTAAAAGAGAACAAGGAAATTGATGACAGCTTTTTGCAAACTTTTACTTCTCAATCAATGAATGGCTGTTTTGTGACAGGCTAGCAAAAATAGCTAAATGCACATACTTGTGCATTTTGTGTCTGAAAAAGAGTCAAACACTCAACTCAGAATTAGACTCCAGGGACAGAGTGATGTTGTGGTCTAGGTCTATAGTACCACATACAACTTTTCTTGATTTCTAGCTGAAACTGGAAAATCTTGGGGTCATCTCTGCAAAAAATCTAGACTAATCTTCTACTTCCCTTATTGTTACAGATATTTAAGCCTTAGCATGGCTGAGTTACGACGCAAAGGTCAGTTCTAGCTAGAACTGGAAAATCTTGGCCCTTAGCTTGCAGCATATCACTTTTGGACCTTAAGAAGCTGGGGAAGAAGATCTGGGACAGGTATGTATATATGTACATGCTGGCAAGTCTCAACTGGCTTAAGGTCACCCCAGCTTTCAAGGGTTTCAAGGAATGTGAGAGGTGTGGTTTACCATTGCCTTCCCCAGCAGAGCCTCCCTTGGGTGGTCTCCCATCCAAGTAATGACCCTGTTTAGCTTCTCAGATCTGACCATGTTAGGTTGTACCATACTGCCTTTCCTCTGTCTGGAACTAGTGCATTATGCTACTTGTTTTCCCATTCGCTTCTTTAACTTGCAGGTTTGTATTTTGAAAGTTGCTTTGGAGCCTCACTCTTGAGAGAAGAATGGTAAAATACTCAATATCTAAAACCAGAATAATAGTGCTATGCCCTCATAGGACATCGACTGGTGATCCCTGGTCCCAGAGATGTCTGTTAGCCTCAACCAAGGCCAGGGCTTTTTCAGTCCTGGCCCCAGCCTGCTGGAGTTCTCTGCTTAATGAAATCAGGGCTCTGCAGGATCTTGTGCAATTCCACAGGGCCTGTAAGGCAGAGTTACACAAACAAACCTTTAATGGCATAAACAAAGTAGTACATAAGGCAGAGTTATTCCAGGAAGCATATGGTTGAAGCAACTGTAATACCACCTGGCCCCCTCCCCTCCCCTCCCCTTTTCTTCTCTTTCTCTTCCCCTATCTCTCTCGCCACCTTTTCCCTTGGCTTTCCCTCTTTGTTTTCCGTTTTTCAGTCCTTTGTTGTGACACACCCCTATAAGGCTGTTATACTGTCTTTTGGCTCAGTGGATTGATGGGAAGTTTAAAAAAATTAATGCTGTGTTTATTTATATACAAGGTAGGCAAGAAACAGCACACAACTGGATGAAGACAGACAGCTTCATTTTTCACTTCCTGGAGGCTTTAGAACCATAGTATGGCTGTCTGAATTGTATGACAGCAACCTTAGCTGGTGAAAAATGAATGCTCTGTTTGTACATGCCAATGTGAAGGCCACTTAAAAGTCACAAATTATCTTTTAAAAGAGCACATATATACATATTTTCCCCAGATGTGCATAGGTTTCATCTGGTGAATAACCACAGGACACGTCTTGGAATTAAAATGGGCTGCAGCGCTTTTTATTGAGGCAGAAGCTGGGGAAGCAAGAAGAGCACATCCGTTCAGCAGCCGGTCAGCACCCATGGCTGAACCCCTGCAGTAACACCAATCCATATTGGGGAGGACAGAGGAGGTACCGGGCCACCTGGGCACCCGCCCCTTGTGGCCCCCTTCCTGCTGGGGTGTCAGGCTGAATTGCAGAGGCCTCCACAGCATGCAGCATCAGCCTGCCCCACCCCAAGCCGCTTATGGAGGCCCCCAACCGCAGGGAGGTCCGGGGCACAAGCTCGGCCTCCTTATAAGGATGTGCTCCTCTGCCCAAACTACCACAGAGCTGACCTTTCAGCTCCCGCCACAGTTTTGAAGGCCTCACAGCCAGTCCAAGAGCCTCCAGGAAGTGAAAAATGAAGCTGTTTCTCAGTCTGTCGTCATCCAGTTGTGTGCTGTTTCTTGCCTACCTTGTATATTGTACAGTTGGATACTAATTAATACAAAGAGCAAGACAGACAACAGGACCAAAAGCAGTAATGAACAGGAGAGGCTACACTCCCCTTGCATTGTGGCAATTAAATGTACAATGTCAGTTTCTGGATTAAATCCTAGCAACTCTACTCGGAGTCCGTGCCTTATTTTCCTAAATAATACGTACTTTCATCTTACTCGCGTAGATAGACAATATTTCCTTCCACGGGTCACTTGGTCAAATTAGGGACACATCCACTCATTTTGGGCCTATTAAGGAAGGTCTAAGTTGGTGTGGCCTGGTGAGAGCTGTACTATAATCTATTTCTAAACTGCTAAGTGAAGGCCTTACTATGAACTAGATATTATCATTCATAAATTAGGAGTAGTGTTACTATTTATTTTTGGTACAGCCCCATGTTTTGGAGTGTATTTAGCGCAATTGCTAGGCTAGCATGACTTCAGGTGGTGATGAACCCACTGACTGTGCACTGTATCAATTTGAATTTACTAAAGAACTAGAACCATCAAATTGGTTCTCAATTATATAGGGTAGTATAAGATAGGGTTGCCACCCTCCAGATGGCATCTGGAGAACTCCCATTATTACACTTGATCTCCAGAAGAACAGGATTAGTTCTCCTGGAGAAAATGACTATCTGGAGAGTGCCCCCCTTGGCAATATCTCTCACTAAAATCCTTTTCCCCCCCCCAAAGCTTGCCCTCCCTAGACTCCATCCCCAAAATCTCCAAGTATTTCCCAACCCAGAGTTGGCGACCCTATCTAAAGATCACACAAAAAGGGAATCTCATTCTTGGGCTACAATTCAAATACTTGCTGTATTTTGCCATATGGTAGGTAACCCTTGGATGGCCCTATGCTATAGAAGAGTTAGCTGTTTTACTGCAGCACCTGAAAAAATAGATGTTGGCAGCTTAATATTATTGCAGTTGTTTTGTGTGGCTCACATTGAAGTATGTATGGTTTTATGCATCCTGGAAAGGAAATGCTTTCCAGAAGCTGTAGGGAGTATAGTGAAATGGAAATGGAAACCAAACTATAGCATTGGTGTAGATCAAGTTGTTACTGAAATAATATATCTATGAATTAGAGAGGAAGCAGTTTACTGTTATTGCTCAGGTGCCCACAGTATGGAGTAACAACTGTAGTCTTTATGAAAACATTAGCAAAGCTCCATTTGGGGAGTTCTTAACCAAAAAGTGAAATACAGTAAGATTGACCACAGCATTCTCTTCCATGTTGTTAATTAAATCTTCAGAATCTGCACCCAGAGAATCAAATGATTGCAAATTAAGGTTGTGAATTTTAGCATGTGATTTTTATTGGCAATGGTTATAAAATGTTATCCAGTTTGTTTTTAATAAACCATCCAGTTGTACTATTGTATTTTGTTCACTGAACATGCTTGATTGTGAGATTGTGAATGGGGCTAGCCTCACTTGCTCTGCCACCATTTATGTGGAGGTCAGGTCCATTCCCAACATGCATGTGGAAGGGAAAGCCAAGCAAGCTGGCTCACCCAATTCATAGTCTCCATGTGAAGACTGCAAATGTGGGTGAGTCTGTTCACCAGCCTTCAACTGCCACAGCTGTGGGAGATGCAGCTCTCAGGCTTGCCCAAGTCACCATTTTAGGTAGATACACCCCTAATTGGGATGTTTGCAAAATAAACCAAAGGGACCCCAAAAGGCTGCTCAGGATCTCATGCTTATTTTTTCTGGATTTCAATTTTATGACTATAATTAAAGGAAATAAGAAAACTGTTGCATGTAAGTTTGGGGACTGACTGAGAAGGAAAACAGTTTGGAGAGCTCCTTGAGAAGGACTGAGAAGGTGGTGAGCACCATCTGGTGGACCAACACTGGAACAATGCAGCAGAAAACTGGAGGTTTGACTGAGAAGTGAGAAGGTGGTGGCTGACTTCTGGTGGATCAACATTGTAATGATGCAATAGAAAATTGGTGAGAATGACATTATAACAACAGCAGCCGGATATGAATGAGAGAGTGAAGACTGAACTGGAAGGATATCGGGGTCTTCTGGTTACTTTGTAATTATTCTTTTACTATGGGGACTCTAGAATTGTAACATATTAATATGTTAACCTCAATATTTTATAGTTTATTTTATTCCCTACACAAACTAATCTCTCTGACTCTTTCTGTCTCTATCTATCTGTCCATCTATCGATCTATTGATCTATCACTCTATCTACAATAAGCACGTGGACGATCTACACTTCTTTCTCTGCCACTTTCAGTGGGGATTGTCTTTATTTACTAAATAATATATAGTGCTTCATTTTTTCTTCTGCATAAATCTGATTGAAACATCCCTTGGACATTTATTCTTAAATACAAAACTTGAGGGTTTTTTTTCTTGGAATATCTGCTCTGTATCAGGAAATTTTCTTTGGATTTTCAAATAATCTTGTACCAGCTTGTGAAAAATTTCTTCTAAGATTGCCCTCCCAAAATCTTCTTAAATTCATTTTCTGCCTTTTCCCTCTAAAGATCTTTCATTGCCAGGTGCCATTCAATTCTTTTTTACCTGTAATTTTCAAGATTTCTTGTATGTTTTCTTGTATACTTTTTTGATTTCTGATAATCCTATTGATATTGGGCTCAACTTCCATACCCCTGCTTCTGTTTGCTGATGACACAGTTGTACTTTCGCGCTCACGAGTCGGACTAAGGAGAGCTTTAGAGTGTTGTATAGAATACTGCACACTCAACGATTTGCAACTTAACTTAGATAAATCCAAAATTGTGGTATTTACCCATAAATGGTAAGCCACCAATTGGCGGATAGGCCACAGTAGTTTCGAGCAGGTGCAGTCATATAAATACCTAGGGCTTACCTACCATCATAGGGCCTCCTGGACACTACATAGGAATCGGGCCATCTCCGCCACTAAATTAAGTACCTCAGCCATTATACGCTTCCTCTATGGGAAAGGCCGAGGATACATGCCTGCAGCGTTGAGAGCATTTAATGCCAAAGTGAGTCAACAAATCCTTTATGGGATCCCCATCTGGATAGGGGCATGGAGCAGAGAGGTTGAAAGGGTCCAGTCGTACTTTCTGTATAAAATCCTTGGCTTGCCCCATTCTATTCCCTATGCGGCCTTGTGCTTAGAAACAGGCCAGCATCGGCTGGAAACTCTGGCCTGGTGCCGTACATTCAAGTTTTGGGCCAGGATTTGTTTTAATCGAGATGAACTGGACAATACATCCCAGGGACGCTCCATCCTCCACACAACCCAGTGGTGGGTTAAAATCGAAGCCAAACTTAATGAGTTGGGCATTTCCTTGGAGGACCTGCTAATGCTAACAGAGCAGGAGGTCTATGGGGTTATCAAGAAGAGACTTTTTGACAGAGAGTTTCAACAGATGCTAGAGGAAGCTAATAAAACCTGTTCCCCGATCTCTCTGGGAATACCTGTGGATAGATTAATTGTAGCCCAGTACCTTTATCTCCTGGTTGAGGCCTGGTGGCGTAGAGCAATCACCTTAGCTAGGTGTAATGCCCTGCCTTCTTCCTTTAGCCTTGGACGCCACCTTGGAATCCCACATAAAGAAAGGAAGTGCCGTGTGGCATGGATTTTGGGGCACCAGTATCTCATATGCTGTTGAATTGTCCTGGGTGGGGGGGGGGGGGGGTGGGGGGGGGGGGGGGTGGGGGAGGGGGTGGTGGGGGGGGGCGGGGGGGGGGGGGGGGGGAGGGGGGGGGGGGGGGGGGGCCAAACTTAATGAGTTGGGCATTTCCTTGGAGGACCTGCTAATGCTAACAGAGCAGGAGGTCTATGGGGGGGGGGGGGGGGGGGGGGGGGGGGGGGTGGGGGGGGGGGGGGGTGGGGGGGGGGGGGGGTGGGGGGGGGGGGGGGGGGGGGGGGGGGGGGGGGGGGGGGGGGGGGGGTGGGGGGGGGGGGGGGTGGGGGGGGGGGGGGGTGGGGGGGGGGGGGGGTGGGGGGGGGGGGGGGTGGGGGGGGGGGGGGGTGGGGGGGGGGGGGGGTGGGGGGGGGGGGGGGGGGGGGGGGGGGGGGGTGAGGGGGGGGGGCGGGCGGTGGGGGGGGGGGGGGGTGGGGGGGGGGGGGGGGGGGGGGGGGGGGGGGGGGGGGGGGGGGGGGGGGGGGGGGGGGGGGGGGGGGGGAGGGGGGGGAGGGGGGGGGGGGGGGTGTGGGGGGGGGGGGGGGGGGGGGGGGGGGGGGAAAATGGCATATTTCAGATATGCCATTTTCTGTGCCATTCTGAGAAAACAATGCAGCCATAGCTGTCATTTATTGTCATTAACCAAGCCAAGAAACTACTAATTTATGATTGGGGAATAACTACCCTCTGATATATGGTTTCTATTTGGGCAGGATTAATTTCATGTAAGGATCGCTGCTGGAAAGAGAAAGCCAATGTCTATTTTCAAGAACCACTTGGGTGGCCAGGTGCTGTACATTAGAAATATGTGTGAAGAAAATGGGTGATGGTGGGGGACAGAACAGTGTGAGACCATACCCCTCCTGGTTACATATCCAGAATGATGTCACCACGTTGTGCGACACTATGAATTTCTTCTATGGTTTCCACTATATGGTTTCAGGAAAATTGTAGAGCATTGAATGACATGATGATCTCACTTCAGGCAAAGGTGATGTTGTGGCATTGCATGATGCCATTTCACCAAGTTTCTGACTTTTGGACAAATTCAACAGTGATGGAGCTCAAGATAATTATTTGACTTTTGATAATACTTCTTCCTTGAAAATTATAAGTGTCTAGATTTTTTAATCAGCTTCAAGTATAAAATAAAGTGCTAGCACTGTTCAGAAAATAATTTAAAACATGACCGTCATTGTTACTTGTTATTATAATCCTTCCCTTGGTGAGCAGATGAAAAACAATTTTTCCTTCCATAATAATATTCAAAAGGAAAAAAGGGGCTCTATTAAATCAACCAAACACAGTTGTGTTGGTAATTGCTTGCTGTAACTTGCCAAACAAACATAAATCCAATATGTCAGCTCAAAGGGGCACTTTTTACTTATTAGCATTTGTTCAATTAATTTATTGGCATGAAAGCAAGAAAACTGCTCAGACTGGCACTTTATCCTTGATAAAAAATCAGCCATATGGTTAAAAGAAAAGATGATTGACCAAATTATTGTCTATTAGTACAATTGCTTACATAATGAAAGTTTGCATGTAGCCAGTCACCTTGTTGCCTGTAGCAATTAAAAACTGTGGGGAGGGATAGGGTAGAGTTTGTGTTTTCTGTAATCTACATAGAAACTATAACTTCTGGCAGAAGCAGAGTGGGCTGCTTTCTGAAGTTTTGGAAATGAAGTTTTGGGGAATTTTTTTTGCAATGGGCCATGCGAGGAGGGGGTCTAGAATTGCCTGAACTGTCTTTCATTCTAATGTTCCTTACAGGATTGTTGTTGAGAGGATAAAATGGAGGGGAGGAGAATGATCTTATTAGTCTCTTTTGGTTGCCATTAGAGAGAAAAGCAGAGTACAAATATCTAATACATCTATCGATAAAGTAAGATTGCTACAACAGAATTATCACAGGATGGAAGCCCATAGATTCAGAAAGGATTAAACAAATCTCTTTAAATGGAGAACTCCCAAGTATAAAGGAAATCAGTAACCCAGCAAAGATTGAGTTTCTTATCTCCTTTTTCACCTGCATTGGAGTGCATAACAGAACTGTTTAGGAGGGCATTTTTATAAAAGGAATAGTGCTATAGTAGAACAGGATGGGTCTGGAGATGCTTTAATAAAAGGAATGGAAGTGCAGACTCTACTACTGTATATAGTATATATCAGTGATGGTGAACCTTTTCGAGACCGAGTGCCCAAATTGCAACTCAAAACCCACTTATTTATCGCAACGTGCCAATGGGGCAATTTAACCTGAATAACCCCCTTAAGAAGCCAGCCTGCTGTAGCCTCTAGCAAGTCCCACATGTGCTGCTCTGCACCTCTCTAGCATCTTTGCCGCCTCTGCCCCTTCCCCTGGCAGCAGCCACCTGGAGCACAGGCACCAGGCCCGCTAGCCTCCTTCTCACTGTGGTGCACGCACATCAAGTGCAGTGGCCCAGGCCAGCCTAGATGTGTGTGTGTGGGGGGGCGATTTCCCCCCACATGACAAACTCTGTGCACGTGTGCCCACAGAGAGGGTTCTGAGTGCCACCTCTGGCACCTGTGCCATAGGTTCACCACCACTGGTATATATTATGCTGCTATATTTTTGTGTTCTCACTGTTTAAGAGCAGTGGTCTCTAGTCTGCAGAAACAAGTTCAATTCCCCACATGTCCACCTGAAGCTAGTAACAATTTTCTCTGCCCATGTAGGGGGCAGGCAATGGCAAGCCACCTCAGAATGTCTCTTGCCTTGAAAAATTCACCAGAGGTTGCCATAAGTCACTCTCCATCACCAATATTGTTTTCTGCATTAACATGCCATGTCTGCTTTGCATTGATTGTATTGATTTACATTGTGAGAAAGGCAGACTACAAATAAAATAAATAAATAATCACTGCACAGTTTCAGTGCTGAGATACCTAAACGAGGGGGGGGGGGATCAGTTTCATTATGAAAATGGAAGGGGAAGTTACCCACAACTGAGGGAAAGTCATTGTGCTGTATCGCTTTTAGTATGTTTCTCCTAGCACAACTAGCTTTTTAAATTACAGCCAAGTCCAGGAGGCGGGCAGAGAATGAGTCAAACAGCGGTGAGCAGAAAAGTAAGGTGTGGGCATACAGAATTAGCCACACATGCAAACTGGCAGACTTTTGCATATCAGATACCTCCACCCCCATGGCTGCAATGATTTTAAGTATTATACAAATATTTTTTGCAAAGGAAGATGATCTGATCCTTCATCGGGAATACCAAGAACTTTGACAGTAGTATGATTGTCAGATGAACTTACTTTGGTTGAATGCCTCTTTCATGCAAGTCAAGCACCCTTGTCACCTTGCTGTGTGACTTATTGTTGTGTCAAGCTTTTGTGCCTTGGTAAATAAGTGAAATGGTTCAGCCTGTGGCTAATTCTGTGTTGGTGGAGTCTTTGAACTAAATTTTCTTAGTCATTGAAGAAGAGGCACCTGCCCCTCAAGGTTGTTTTTTTTTTTTGGTCAGTAGTGATGCTTGAATGTCTGGGGAACTGGCTCACCCTGATTGCAGTTGTACAACTAGGTAAATTTGGCTGTTGAATGCCTTGTGGCAACCTTAATTGTCCAGTCTCTGAAGTGGACATGCCAGATCCCTTTAGAGAACAGAATTACTGACAGTTTGTGAGCTGAATGAGTAAATGATTAAGTGTTTCTGTTTTGTGCATCTCCTAAGTGTCTCCAAGGGAAATCTGATGCTTTTGTCTGTTATTACCACACTGGATAGACAGAAATACTGGTCAAGAGGATCCTGTTGGGTGGGAAAATCAGCTAATCATTTTGGTTCAACAACATCCCTGTCATGTACTTACTACCAGCCAAGGATGTAGGTAAGCGGGGGGGGGGGGGGGTTTCTGGAATCTGCCGGCTGGTTGCCCAGTTGGTGGTGGGGTGGGGTGGGGAGGGCAGGGCAGGGCAGGGCAGGGCAGGGGAGTCTGCCATCCCTGGCCTCAGAGAGCTGCTTTTATAAGCACTGAGGCCAGGGGCAGGGCTGGCAGGGGAGGTCAGCATCCCTGGCCTCAGAGAGCTGCTTTATAATCTGAGGCCAGGGCAGGGTTTGGGAGGTGTGGCCATGCTCTCAGGGGTGGGTGGGGCGTGGCCCCCCCAACCCCCCCATAAAAAAATCTATACCTACATCCCTGCTACCAGCTGCAACCTGCTCTTTGGGATAATGAAAGCGGACAATAAAAGCCAGAATAAGGGTCAGATCAGAAGGTTTCAAGACACTGAATGTTTGGAATAATGCTCTTTGCATGTAGAGTTTACTATATTTAAAATTGGCTGTGGTACAGGTCAAATTTTTATTAGTAAATAGTCCTTCATATATTCCATGTCCATGTGATTTAAATCATGCCCATAGTAATAGTAAGTCCAAAAAGGGAAGAAAAAGTAGAAAATGGGGAGAGTAAATGGCTACAGAGGAATAAATGCTATGGAAAAACAGACCTGAGGAAGGCCAAAGTATGTAAACATATAGCCCTCAAAATCTTTGACTGTAGCCCTCTAGTACAATGAAAGAAAGAACAGTCAGAAACAAAATGCTGTGATTATGAAAGAATATATTTGTTTAAAAATAGATCATAATGTTTCATTCCCTCTTGCAGGTAATGTAGGTCTACGCTCTATATGCCTATAATTATATTTTGAAGCAGTACCCTCTCTTAAGCATCGTTCACAATGAAAGATAACAGACAAGGCAAACATCATGGGATATGAGGACTCTAGGCCTCCAGTGGATAAGCATTTAAAGAATATTTGCACAAAAAGTCAGGTTAAATGGTTTCTTGCTGAGTTAACACTGACCTTCTGCCTTTGAGCTAACCAGGTTCATCTTATCATAGCTTGAGCTGATTGCCAAGGCAATCGCACTATGGAAGTGAAAGAGATGCTCACTAGCATTTTTTATTTGGGATAAAAGGTTTCAGCACTTGACAATTGTTGGTAGGAGAATTACTCTGCCTTAGCAGATGCTGTATATGGCTAGTTAGCATTGATTTATTTAATTAAAGTAATTAGGAACAATGAATTATGGGTTGCTGGAATGAGCTCTTAGGTTTCTTGCATACTGTGACTGCCGTTCTCCTAAACTACGAACTTGCTTCATTATCCAGCTATGATTTAAATATGGAAGGATTAAATGAATTCTGTGTAGGTGACTGATTCTGTTCAGTGTCTGGATAGGGGTCAAAGTGAAGAACATCTGCTGAGCAATAGAGGAGATCCTTGACTCCTAACATTTTCTTTTAACTAAAATGCAGCTACTGGGGTATTAATTTTGTTAAGGGATCAATGCAAAGAGGGTGATTATTTAACCTTTCCAATCATAGTTGGCGTTTACTAACCTTCACTGTCTTCCAGAACAAATTTTGCCACCATCTCATGCAGTGGAGTACTTACTAGGACTAGTAACTCAGATGGATGTTGCATAGCATTGGGAGAGTGCTGTCACAAAATGTCAGCCAAATGGCCATGAGTTCCTGAGACTGGCATTTAGCTACTGGAGCTTTCAATGTGAAATTCTAAGCAGAGTTACACCACTCTAAATCCATTTACTTCAAAGACCTTAGAAGGCTGTATCTCTGCTTAGGATTGCACTGACAGTCTGAAAGGCTGAGTAGTGTGGCCATGTTGGACAAGACCTGTATCATGGATACAAATACATGAATCAGTCCATTAGCCCATCAAAGTCAGTATTGTCTACTCAGCCTGGCAGCAGCTCTCCAGGGTCTCATTGAGGTCTTTCACAGCACCCACTACCTCAGTCTTTAAAATGAAAATGTCAGGTATTGAACCTGGGATGTTTTGCATGCCAGGCTGATGCTGTATCACTGAGCCATGGCCCTTCCCAGTCTGCTATGAAGGTGCAAACAGATAATATCATGGCATTGGAACCAAATATTAATGTTTAGAAACTCAGCAATGGCAATGGTGCTGAAAAAAAGTCCAGAAGTAAAGAGAAAGAACAGAGAAGTGAGCCTAACCAACCTCACAGGGTTGTTGTGACAATAAAGTGGAGGAAAAGAAACTGTTGTTAGCTGCTTTGGGTCCCTGCTGGGGAGAAAGGTGAGGTACAAATGAATTTAATAAATAAATATGTGTTGCCTGTTAATACCAGGGGGAATCACACCAGAAGAAGCACAAACATTTTGGCAGTTTTTAGAATGGAGTGAGAAAGGAGGAAGAAATAGAGAGGGAAACCCATAAGCAGTATAAAAACTAGACTTTTTATAGTATTGTTGCTCATATTTGATAATGGACCTGACTTTTTCAGGCTGCAGTAACTTTAACCTTTTATGCCTATTAAAGGTTAATAAAGATAAAGATAAAGAACTTTAACCTAGAACCACACCCACTGAAGCTGTTAGGAATGTGTTAGAGGATAATTAACCAAGAATTGTGTCTTTTAGGAGATGATAAAGAATGCAATGGGAAGAACTTGTTATCCAGTCTGCTACAACTCTGGCATGCAGAAAGTCAAAAAGAAATGATAATGGATGCAGAATGTTTTAAAAGCTCCTGGAAGCAGAAAGGTCAAAATAGAAAAGTTTGCTATTTCAAAGCCAAACAATATAGTAATTTCTGGAGCTATATCTTATAAACAGTGCTGTTGTGAGGTGAGAACCCAGGAATATATTTAGGTGTTAAGGAAACATCTAGGTCTAGGAGATAGAAAGGAAAGCATCCTAATAGTGACATGAATCCTGCAGATATATTTGGGCTACTATCATATTGATTCTATACCCCAAAGATTTCTGGGAATTATTGTTCACTGAGAGTGCCGAGAATTCTTTGTCTCACCCTTTCCCAGAACTATTGTTCTCAAAGTTATTTGAGTAAGAATGATTATTAAACCAGTTTTGTGTTGATCCCCAACCTGCCTCTTCCTTCTGTTTCTCAAGTATTTTCCCAGTTTCCCCTCTGTGAGCTCTCCTCACTTCCTCTTTCACTCTAATATCACTTTCCCTCTGAATTCATAGGTGACTTTTTCCTCCTGGTCTACTGGGTCTCTTTTTTCTCCTGGTGTCCCTCTTTCTCTTTCCAGTCTTTACACTTGGAGCAACTGACAACTCATTATTTCCAACTGAATTGTGTTCTTAAACTAAGGCCCCTTCTGCACATGCAGAATAGTGCATTTTCAAACCACTTTCACAACTATTTGCAAGTGGATTTTGCTATTCCGCACAGCTTCAAAGAGCATTGAAAGCAGTTTGAAAGTGCATTATTCTGCATGTGCGGAATGAGCCTAAGTTAGTTGGCAACCCCTACAGCATTGATAATCCAATGTAATAGCCCCTCAGATGACCCTGAAAAATGGGCCAATGAACTGTTCTCCTGTGTTGCTTGTGGCTAATCATGGAAGCTGTGCTCCATCTTGCTCTACATGCCAAAGCCCAATCACCATTGGTTGAATCCATTGAAAATTTCTGTAGTAGTTGGCATCATATCTCTGTTTTCACAACAAAACGTGGACACTTTAATCTGATGTGACTGACAGCTTTAATTCAACACTGCAGGGTCTCAAGCCATGTTCATACACCAGGCTGATGAAGAGTAATGGGGGACAAACATAGACTGTTTGGTCCATATGGCTGACTCCTCACAATGAGCAATGAGGAAACATTGTGTTAGTGATTTGCCTTGTTTTATCCAGAATAGTTCGCTCTTATGTTGGTGTGATCTGTTTCATACCAATAAAGCAGCAGACAGTATACATTTGCCATATGGGGAACTGGTAAACACAAACACAGGCCGTTTCCGCACGGGCAGCCATGACGCCGTCAAGAACGGAAAAAGAAGGCCAGAGCGAGAAGGCTTCAGAAACGCTGCGAGCGCGCATTCCGCCTGTCGCTAAAACGCTTAAACCGCCAAGACGTATTCAGAAACGCTTTTAAAACCACTCTTTTCCCCATGTGACGTGATCGACGCCAGACTGCGGCGTAACAGTCACACGGAGCTGTCGTCACAAATGGCGCCGGCCTGCACGGCTTCGCAGCGCGCAGGCGCTAACGCCACAGACGCCGCCCGCATGCCTGCGGCGTAACCACATTTCAAGCGGGTCATGGATCACCAGCTCCGCCTGTCTGTGTGAACGCTTTTTTTGGGATGCGTCGCAATTTGCGACGTCATCGCGTCGCTGCTTTTGGCCGTGCGGAAACGGCCACAGAATGATCTAAAAGATAAAGATGTTGAGCTTGGCCTTGAAGCTGATGCTTCAATGTATAGGGCAATCCTCAGTGATGCTAATACACTGTTGTAACCTTGGAGAGCTTCATGTTGCCATTTGCTGATTGCTCCCCAGCAAGTCATATCAGTGTCCTGCCTCCATGGCTTTGGCTCCAAGAGGAAGCATGACCAGTTATGTACAAACTATTCCTCTTTGTTTTCCTCAAGTAATTTTCCCTGTTACTTACAGAACAAAACAATTTTAAAAAATTCATGGGAGATGACTTACTGGAATTGTTTCCTTCCTTCTTTTCAAAGTCTCTTCTCTGTCAGTGACCCTAAAGAAAATCTCAGATGTTTGATGCTTTCCCTGATTTTTGTACTACAGTAGCCAATCAGGCAGAAGCACAGATATGGCTGGACTTCAAGCATAAGTAGTTAGCTCCCCATCCACAGTTCCAGTTCTACTAGGACCATGACCATTTGGATTAGGGTTGGAGTGACACCTTAAAATCTGAACATCATATACTTTTAAATTTCCTAATTCAGTGGGAGCTAAAGTAGCTGTAGCTCCATCCTCTGCTAGATAAGGCACACCAATTCCTAGAGCAGTGGGCAGTGGAAACAGGCCCAGGATGGAAAGCTGGGTATAAGAAGTCACATCTTATTTGTCTTTCTTCTGTTCTGGGCTAGTACAGAGATCTTAATAGAGCCTTCGTTGCAAAGGACAACCTCATTTGTCTTTTGAGACAGTATGAAACTATGGTCAAATTGTAAGACTTGTCAAAAAAGAATAATCCCTTTGAGTATCCCACTCATGTAAATATATTTGCTATTCATAGCAATAAACCTAATACAATGAGCTCATATTCATAGGGTATACTGGTTTATAAAGAGTTTAAATATAAGACCTCTATGAAAAACAAAGCCACATCATTAAATTGGCATGACTCTGATCTTGGTCTGGGAAAACAGTCTTCAGAGAAGTCACAAGGCTGAACTGTATCAAAATGGTAATGATATTTGGCTGAAAGCATATCAAATTAAAAGCACAAATGTTCACTGTTTCGTTTCTTAAGAGGGGTTGCCAACAGATTACAAAGTCAGTTATCTCATGGACTAAATGTATAAAATGCTATAAATCTTAAAAATAAAAATAAAAGTTGTTTGCTTTTATAGACACAGCTACAGACTTTAGCTCTAAATTTAGAAAGATCTGATATGAACACCAGATGTCTTCCCATATAGCTTCATTTCTCTGAGCCAATTTCCCCCGAAAACATTCTTTAGTACAATAAAAGCTCCTATATAAAATGTTTGCCAACTTCCACATGTCATCAAATTGTTTAGTCTGTTTGCTGGGCTGCTATTCAGTCCACTCTTCTTTTTTAAAAAATTGAATTAAAATAAAACCCACTGTTTTTCTCCTCTGAAGAATAATGTCACTTTGACCTAATATCACCCTCATGGCACTGTGCTGTATAGTGTTTTACTTCATTTTTCAATAGAATGCTTTATGGCAGTGTTCAGCAATTTTGCAGCACTATGATTTAAGTAGGGCTACACTGCTTTTGAGTCAGCAGTAGCAGTTTTACCTGAAGGACTCAGGAGTTCGTTTGGGGCAAAGCTGGAAATAGAATGTGTATTCAATATAATATCCTGTGAATAAAACTCAACAACAGTTATACATTTCCAGAGACTGCTCTGGAAATTATAACTGGTCCAGTGCTTAACTAAAGAATATTTATTAATCAAAGAAACTATACACTAGATCGAGGCACAAACAGCATGAAAAGAGCGGCCCTGAATTAGCGGGGCCCGCCACTGCTGCCCGGGATGGGCACTGCAAAGAGGCCCCGCTATGCCTCCCCTTAGAAGGGTGGAAGGCAGGCAGTGGCCAGGCCCACTATGAGTGTCAGCATCATCAGGAGGGGCGTCCGGGAGCCTATATAAGGCTTCTTCCCAGCCCTTCCCCCCTCCCTGGAGCAGAGTGGCAGCAAGTTTCCCACCCACCTCTCCCCTTTGGACAATGTTAATGCATGTGTATGCTGTCATATCCAAGCCAGTGGTTGAACATGGGAACTAATCTGATGGTGAGGGTAGCTGTGGAACTAACCCTCTTTGGCGGAACCTCCTTAAGAGGTTTGGGTTGGAGCAAGCCATGGGTCAGGATGCCCGGCCGGGGGCTACTGAGGCTTGCGCCCCTTAGTGGTAAATTGGATCTTCAGACAGGGGTCTGTCGCCCACCTGAGTTCCACTATCGCTGTGCTGCACAAAACAGATCCCCAGAAAGTGGCCTCCGCCCAGCTGGGTTCCACGGTTGCTGCACAAGGTTAACGTTTTCCTCCAACATGCAGGTTGGAGGAAAGTTCTCACTGGGGGACAGCACTTGGGCTGGCCAGTGTTCAGATCAGATCCCATGCTGCGCCTCACGCTTCTTTTCATCCTTTGTCAATAAAACGGTTTGGCTATGGCCAACATTTTAACCCACAGACAAGAGTGTTGTGTTGTTATTTTGGTTGGGAACTCTGAGCAGTGCCAGTCCCACCCTCGGGTGGCAAAGTAAATAAACTTCTAGGTTCTGATTAATTTGGGGCCTGGTACTTCTGAGTGCCCTGAGTTGGATGGCCCAGATTGGCCTGATCTTGTCTGAATCTTGGAAGGTAAAGCAGGATTAGCCCTGATTAGTACTTGGAGGAAGGACAGGGTTACTCCACAAGGATAGGCAATGGTGAACCACCTCTGCTCATCCACAGATCCATCAATAATAAGACCTGGATGCTGCATGATTATTTTTCAGTGCAAAAGGTGGACCTGGCATGTTCACTGTTTCATTTCTTCTTCTTTCTCCCACCACCCACAGAATCCCCTGGTCCCCATGGGCTGCCAGTAGCAGAAGGTTCTGGCTGACACCATGTTAGGGATGGGGTGCGCCTGTGCTGGCTGCTGAAAATACCTTTATCTCTCCTTCCTCTCCTTCCCCACATACCTTGCTTCCCTCTCTCTTCTGGCACATGAGGGAGTGAGGGTGTCTTGTACTGTTCGATGCTTCTATGCAAGCATTTAGAGAAGTGGGAAGGAGTCAACAAGGAGGAGGGAAGCAAGGGGGAAGCATGCAAAGCAGTGGGACAGAGTGGTTAAACTAGGCAGACTGGCTGTGGGTGGAGAAAAGAGGTCCAGCTCAAAGCTGTGCTCACTGGTAAAATCTGCCCACTCTGGCTGTAAAACAAAATTAAATTTGTGCTAGAAGTGGTCTTGCTTGCTGCGGGGAGAATAGAAAATAAAAGCTGGGCTTGAGGAAATATGTCCGTTCAAGAAATCTTGCGGTGATGCACATTTGCCTTCTGGGGACAGTGAGAGGGGTGTGTTGAGAGAGTTCTGAGAACTCAGCCAGCAGCTTCATATGCAGGAGTGGGAAAACAAAACAAGCCTTTTGGGGGCTCATAAAATTGAACCCTAAAGAAGCAAAGTTCACCAAGTCTGGATGCAATTATCAGGAGGGCCTGTGGATAAGATGTCCTGGGGATGCTAAAAAAAAGGTGTCCTGGGAGAGCACTTCAAGCAGCTTTCTTCCTATGACATTCTCAGGAGGCCTTATTTTAGCTCAAGGCGTCTTTTTTGGAGAACACTTTAAAAGTGCACCTTTCCCCCTAAGCTGCCTGCAAGACGTCTCCTGCCTGACTGTGTAGAATGCTGAACTCAGGAGGCGTCTTATTTTTCCCATCCGACCATTTTGCTCTGATCAGTTTCACTCTCAGTTTACACCCAACATTTTGTGTGAGCTGATGGGATTATATAGTTTTCAAAAAGAATCTTTTGGAGGTGCTATCTTTGAAAATACACAGACACACATAAGTGAAACTTAGCCACTCAGTGGACTCCCATTGAGAAGCAATGAGACCACAGAGGACAGGTCTACTACCCATTCAGAAACTGTCCAATGGCTGGAAGACTTGTCTTCTGCTGTCCCACTGCTTTTTAATGGGAGTCCTCTGAGCGGCTAAGATTCTCTTATGTGTGGCTGCATATCTTCAAAGATAGCTCCTCTCCCAACAGGAAAACCATAGATTCCCAGAATTGGCAGGACCAGCTGAATACAACTATGTACTTTTTGGGCTGAAGGATTGGAATCCACAGAGCAAATGTCCTGGGGCAACCTTCAACAAATGGTAGCAGGGAGAATTCCTTCAGCTACACACAAAATGTCCAGCACAAGCTGAGGGTGAAACTGACCAGAGAGCAAAATGGTCAGTCAGGAGACAGCCTCTTTCCCCCTTTGATGCCTTTGCTGTCTGGAAAGCCCCCACAAGCTACCTCTTTTTAAGACTCCCCACAGATGTCTTTTTTGTGTTGTGCAGAATGTTGTGATGTTAGCCTACATTAAAGCCATCCATTCAGTACAATGAGCCAACGACATCATTGTTGCTATATGTATTTCAAACTTTAAAAAAGGGGAAATCACATTTTTTTCCCGAAAATATTTTTGAATATTCACAACCACTGAATCACTGAATACTGTTGAAGGATCAATAAAAATCAATAGACTCATCTAGAATCCTGCAGTCATCCTTGGAGGCTTTTGGAAAACTCATACCGAACATACGTTTATCAATAAATCTTCAAGGTTTTTTCCCCCCACAAAATAGATATAGCTATTCCTTTGCCAGTTTAATTCTTGTTGTGTATAAAAACAGATGAACTATCATAGATACTGAAAGTATACACAAGGAGAGCAATGCAAATCAGACTGTGTTTGTCATTTAATGGGACATGACCATGCAGGGATCTGTTCGTCTCACAAAGCCTGAAACATGAAAAGAATCAGTATCATTTATTCCGCTAAACATATACATGCATCTACCAATACCACCTATGAAATCCACCTGCAAAATGCCTACATATAGTTCATTATCTATGTCCCACTATGCAATTTCAGTCTGCTCAATATATTGGATATGTGTTTGGATGTATTGTTTTGAACTTTGTCAATATTATATATGGCCTATAACCTTTCATATTGTTAGTAATTGTTAAGAATACTTACCATGTCTCATAAGAAGACATCAAGTTTACATTCCCCCCACCCAGATCTTGAAACTTTTAAAAAATGCTTGCATTTCAATGCTGATTTGAGGATGATGGTAAATATGATCTGCCCAGATGATAAAGAGACTCAGTGTTATATCACAACAATTTGGAGTGTTAAACCTTTGCCATTTTCAAAAATGGGGGTGGAGGAACAGTGTCAGTATGGTCTCTCTAAAGCTATTTGCCTTCCAAAGTTGGAAATAACACAATCATCATTCTAAAAATAGCTTGGGAAAGGCCATGGTCATGTTATTTCTTCATAATATGAGATCGGGGCCTGACATTTTCCTGAAATTTTTGATAGCAAGGAGTCCAGAAGAAGGTGGAAATATATTCACCTCAGAAAAAGGAAAAAAGTAGTCAGACAAAATAGAACGGGTGGCAGCAGAAAAGGCATGCTTCAAAAATCATCAAAGTGTTATTATGGTTTGCTGCCTAATCACTCTGAATAGGCCTGCCACTATGGGTTGGCTTAAAGTATTGAGCCTCTAAGAGGCAGCCTATGACAAAATAATGCTAATGTTTTTTAATCATCATCAATATATCTAATTCTTTAAAAGACAAATAGTTGAAGACCCATATTAAATGAGATGTTTCCAGTTCATTGAACAACTATTAATGTCAGCGGCTTCTCTGTACTAGATATTCTGCAGTTTGGCTTCTTGACAGCATCAGTTTTCCCACTCCCTTACAAACAGTGTAATTTGCTGATTGTTGCCCTCCTGAGTTTTTCTGAAAAGTGATCTGGGGGTGGGGGGGATGGAGGAAAACACATCTGAAAAATGGTCTGAAAAAGAAAACACAGGAAAAACCTGAAGAAAAAAACTGTGATCAGTAAACAATACTGTGTATAAGGGAGAAAGAAATCCAGTGCAGTTAAGAATCCAAGCTGGGGCAGAAACTCAGTGTGAAAAAGTCCCATATACAAACCATACAAAAATACTCCAGCAAATAGTTGGTCAACCTGGAGACATGAATGCTGCAAATGACACAGGAAGCAAATAAAATAAAAATAAATAAGCAGGAAGTGTTGCATACTGGGCATTTGTTGTATGTAACCAAACCTGTCAGTCTTTGCAGGGGTTTCTGTCCCTTTTCCCTGGATGTGATACCTGCTGCCCTGTTGAGTCTGTCAAGTTGAATCCTGGGGTTTAGGCAGAGATGGGATTCATCCATTTTGGCCCAGTTTGGCGGAACTGGTTGTTAAAAGCCCCCTTGCTCCCCCTACCCTGGGAGAGGGAGCGATGGGACTTTTAGTGCCTTGGAGCCCAGGGCAGGGAGGAGTGCTCTGGCTCAACTCTCCTCCCCACCTTGGGCTCCCGGGGTGGGGAGAAGAATTCCCGAGCTGAGAAACACTGGGAGGAGTGGAGGCAGCCGGGGAGCTCTGGGTGCTGGCCTGTCGCCCATGGGAGCATCCAGTGGCCGCAGCTCTACTGGAGGTCTCCCAGCTTCCTGGCCACTGCCCTAGACCAGGAAAGCCACTCCGGCAGGCCACGTGGTGGTGGCCTTCACAAGGTAGGGCAGCATCTAGAAGGCCTGGGCAACCTCCAGCAAGGCTGCGGCCGTTGGCAGGCCACATGGTGGAGGCCTTCCTGGGCTAGGACAGCAGCTGGGAGGCCTGGGTGGCCTCTAGCAGGGCAGCGACTGCCCACCTGGGCTGAGAAAGGGCCCTCCCCAGGCCATGCAGCTGGTCCCTAGGTGTGGCTGGCAAAAGAAGCCCAGCCCCTTCGGTGGTCAGGCAGCCAGTCCACGGGCACACAGGCCAAGCCATCACCTCCATCACCTTCCCTTGCCTCCCCCCAGCCCAACATCAAAAAGGGTGGATGGATGACAGCCAGATAAATGGGTGACAGAGGCGATGGGGGCAGCAGAGGGGCGAACTGGTAGCTGAATAATTAGAATCCCACCACTGAGTTTACACAAAATTAATCTTAGAATCAGTATAAATGAGACAATTTACCACATTTAAGGGTCTCAGCTTCCAGGTGGGGCTCGATATCGCCCAGAATAACAACCTATCTCTATACAGCAGCGATGAGTTTCCCCTGAAGAAAATTGCATTATACACTGAGATTTCTCAAACCCCACCTCTTCCCAGGTTTTATCCCAAAATCCCCAGCAATTTCCCAACTGGAGTTGGCAACCTTAACCCAACACTTCCAGGTTGTGAGGTGATGTTTGAGGTGAGGACTTATCACATGTGTTTATTGCTGTGAATGATAACCTGTATTGCAGGGTTTAAAGGATTTTTAAAACACAGTTTCACTGGACCTCTGGAGAATTTATCCCATAATCCCAAATATTTTGAAAGAAGAGCCATTTACATATAGCTGACTAGACAGTCCCCATTTCTTTATGTGGACTGGAATTAGATCTCTGCCTTCAGCTGGTCCTGAAAGGCTCCTTCCTTGGGAGTATAATGATAGTATTCTAATTGACACAGGCTGAAAAGATAAAAGGAAACAAGAATAGAACTATTAAAGTGAATTCCTAAGGTGAATTCCATTTTTAGTCAATCTTCCATACCTGTTAATTCATTAAGCAGTATTTTTTTTTACATATTCCAATAAATTAATCCTCAACCTCCTCTTTGGATTCTTTAGATGGATTCCTGAGATTGATCACTATGAAGTGCAAACATTACTGTAATGTGCTGTACATGAGACTGTGTTTGAAAACAGCCTAAAACCTTCAATTGGTCCAAAATGCAAAACCCCCCAGTCTTTTGTAAGGAATTGGTTAAAGGCATTATATCACCCTTGTGCACTGGTTATCCATCTGCTTCTGGGCATATTTCAAGTGCTGGTTCTTACTTAGAAGGCCCTAAAAGATACACCAAGGTACATGAAGCACCATCTTGTCCTGTACAATCTAGCCCACCAGTTAAGATCTGCTTCTCTGTGCCCTGTCTGCAGAGGTGAGATGACTGGTGACAAGAGATAGGACATTTGGTGTGATGGAATCCCATCTCTGGAATGCCATCTTCATTGAGGCTTACACGGTCCCTATTTTACTTTCTTATAGGCACCAGGACAAAACACATTTTTTTACCTAGGCTTTTAATTAGGAGATTTATCTCAACAGCTTTTTAATGGTCTACTTCTGTTTTATGAATAGTTTTGATGATGATTTGATTCACTGACTTGTTTTTAACGGTTTGTTTTTGTATTTTATCTTGTTTTAATTGGAAGCCACTTTTAGCAGGACTCTGAAGGCAGCATGGGATACTGTTAATATATAATGAACTTCACAGGTTGTTGTGAGTATAAAATGGGAGTAGGAGTGGGAGAACCCTATATGCATCCCTGATCGGGATGTGTAGAAAAACAAAGTGATAAACATTTCAAATTACTGAAATGCTTCACACCCATTATCCCAGCAATCCTTAAAACAAAATAATCAAGTAAATCCAGCAATAAAGATATGAGAGGGTCAAGGATAGTTTTATTTATTTATTTAAATAAATATACAAGTTGTCCAGGTTATCATCACTATAACAAAAAGCTAACTGTAGCATAACTCTCCCCTGATAATTCCATTATTTTTTTAAAAGTGCCATTTAGTTCAGTATTGGAGCCATTATGGAAATAAATTAATTCCTCCCTTACCACTGAATGGTGTGAAGTTAATGCATAAGTGAGCAATGTCAAGAATTTCATGCACATATATTTTTATGTTATAAAACAGATATATTCTTATGTGAAATGATATATAAGCTTTATACTTTTAACTGACAGTCACTATGGCTGTTTCCGCACAGCCAAATTTGCGGGGCTGCATTAGCATTATTCATGCCCATGCAAGCCCTGGGGCCGTTAGCACGAATGGCCCCACGAATTGCGCAGCTGGCAGAGCAGGTTCTGCACAGCTGTGCAGCCCCCAAAATGGCGTCTTACCTTGTCCTGGCTTCCATCACTCTGAGGAGGCCAGGGGACATGCCCTCATGGCCAGAGCAACAGCTGCAGCGATGGAGGCCAGGAGGCATGTCCCCTAGCCTCCTCAGAGCGATGGGAGCCAGGAGAAGGTAAGAAGCCGTTTGGGAGCGGCGCAGGGAATACACCGGCTTCCACCCTCTGCTGTTCGCTTGGCACTGGGTGGAAGCCGACACATTCCAAAAACCTCGCTTGCTGAGCAAGGTTTGAAAGCGGCATCTTTATACCACTTGGGGCGGTGAGGACGGTGCTGCTGCAATGCAGAAGCACCTCCTGTGTGAACAGCACCCCAGGGACGGTGTTTTTTTCGTCCCTAGGGTGCTGGTTTTTTTGCCATGAGGAAACAGCCTATGATAAAAACATTGCTAAAAATTATTAGGTATCATGGGGAAATTGCTAGGCACCATGATGACCTGGTGCCTGTGATTTTCCAAGGCATCACTTGAGACCACTATATGCACTTAGAATTAACTTATATGCTATTTTTTGAGATGTTCTAAGGAAGTATACATAATCTCACAAAATGTTTTGTTCTAACAACTCAGTCCTTAAACTATGTTGGGTATCCATAAGTTGCTTTATGCCTTACCTAAAATTCCACTTTCCTTTTACTATATACTTTTTTCATGTGCTTGGTCAGTGGAGAGAAATTGGGTACCATAGCAAAAAGAACTTGAGAAAAAATAATGATGAAATATTGAAAAGGAAAACTGTCAGTCACACAGGAAACGTGCAATGTAGGATGAATAATTTATGGCAAGACAAGCATGATCTAAACATAAAAATTTAAACTACAACTTAGAAGCCTGAGCTGAGTACTAGAAATCATGCTTTGAATTTATGATGGATACTAGGCCATATCTCTTGCATCTCCTCTTAAGGATCTCTTGGACTAGGAAAATATCTATTGGAGAGAAAGTCTAAGATGTTTGACAGCATGGCGCTTAAACAGACCTATGGTGCAGGTCATACAAAGAATGTACATTTACTTTTAAGAGTAACTTAGGTTGCAATGTAGGAGTTGTGATGAAGATTGCTTCCTGTAGAAAACTTAATGTAACAGGGGTCGTTTCTGCACGGCAAAATTATACCTGTGAACCATCAAGGTTTTTTTTTAACCTGGGTCTATTTTATCCCAGGGTGTCCATCCACATGGCTGCCCATTTTTTGAAGGAATCCGGTGAAGACTGGGAGGAAATACTCCAGCTTATTTTGCACAAGCCCAGGATTTCTGTATTTACTTCAGAAGCATATCTGAGCATGTCCCACATGTCCTGGTATCCCGCATTCTGATTGGCTGTTGTTTTTGAGTGGCAGCTACAGGTATTTCTGAGCATGCCCAGTGTCCCACATTCTGATTGACTGTTGTTTTTGAGTGGCAGCTTGAATGAATGTCAGGCGGGTAGATCAGATGGCTGGGTGGGAAAAATAAACCAGTCCTGCTCCCGATTGGTTTTCGCATGGTAGCAGGCTGTAGCAGGCTCACCCCAGGTTTTTTTAAAAATAACCTCCAATTTGACGGTTTTTGAATACCTTGGGATGAGGGAAATATCACAGGGCAAACCTGCTTTAGGACAAGGAACTGTGCGGAATTCTTGGCTGCACAGGGATTTTTTTTTGCTAAACCTATGATATTTTGACCATGTGGAAATGACTTGGGATTCCCCTATAACTATTGGGTGATGGAAGATGCAAAAGTACACAATGATAAAATCAAGATTCTTGCTAGCATAGATCCAGGTTCCATGACTGAAGGGTTCATTAAGTAAAGCCATGTTCTTCTAGTGCAATTGTAATTCAATTCATTAGAGTTACCAGGTTGGGCAGGTTGGACAGTAGGGGGGGCAAAAACTGGGGTAGGGTGGGGTAGGGTTGGGTGGGGCGCACACTGTTGATAGTGTGCATCACTTCTGGAACTAACATGGAAGTGAAGTCAGTAGTAATCTTTAGTAATCTTTAGGAACTACCATAAAGTTTCTGGTGATTCCTAGAGAGGCATGAAATCATTTCCAGGTTTGTCCCAAAAGGGACATCAAGCCATTAGCCAGATGGCTATTTTTGTCTCAGGACTGATCTAAGTAGTAGAAAGAAACAGGAGGTAGGAACAAGAGATTCTCTACCCCCAGGAAATTTTACATTTTATGGAGAATCCCTCAACAGATCTAGGCTCTGACAGCTGTCCAACCCCATTGATTTCTAGTGGTAATTGTGATATTGACAATTTAACCAGAGCAAGTTCACAGTGAACACTAAAACCTACACGATCAGTATGTATGATGGAGAAAGCTATTGCTCTGTAATAAGAAGTTTGGAAAATGTTGGATTTTTGACAAATTTGTAGTGCATTGAATGAGAAAAAAACACAAGGCTTAAAAACAGGATTAATCTATAAACTTGTTAACATTAGACAGCAAAATCTGAAAGACTCACAAACACTTTAGGTCTTCTAAAACTAAAACCAAATATAAGACAATAATTAAATATAAACATCTGACCGTTCGAGATAATTTCTGTTCAGTAATCTCTAGTCCTTACTCCTAAATACCTCCACAAAGAATTTTGTCACTGCCATGATAATAAGAGGGCTCTTATCCTCTAATAAAATTTTCATGCAAGACTGCACAGAAGTAACGCTTAACCTTATCAGTAATGGAGATTTCCTCCTATGTCATTTGTGTGCATAGTGATTACAAGTTAAAATAATGTGCAACAGGGTTTCAGGTTCCTGAAGATTACAGGTTTGATATGGATTGATATGGAACCCTAGCATATCTACCTTGAATGACTTCTGATAGGAAAACATTTAATCTGGCTTTGGTAAAAAGCCAGCAGTATGGGTGACTATTAAGTTCTTTAGGTATTCTGCACAGTAAAAATATGTAGAGTAACTGATGCTTAAAATGATGGAGAGCTTACAGAGTGGGAGTGTGTCCAAAGATTCATTGATGTGATATTCCACAATCTTTGTTTAATTGACTTAAGTGCCATATCATAGCTTAACTGAATTAGAAAGGAAGGAGACATTCCAATTGAACTAACTTTGCATACAGCCCTCTTTACCCAGTGACCCATATAATCATCCTGGGTTAAATAGGCTGATAAGCCAGAGCCTTAAGAAAACACATTTACCTTGAGCCAGAGTTTCAAGGATGCTATCTATGTCCTGATAGTTATAGGGCAGGGGTAGGCAACCTTTACCACCCAAAGAGCCATTTGGACCTGTTTTCCATGGCCCTGAAGATCTACCAAGCCAGAGAGGCTGCTCCGCACAGAGCCACCTCCAGTTTGGTCCCTCCACTCACCTTTCCTTCCAGCGCTGGGTGGTGGAGGCGGCAGGGAAACCCCCTCTACTTGACGGCTGCTCTGGAGGGACACTCCCACGCTACCCTCCAACCTCCAGGGGTCGGAGGGCAGCATTGGCATGTCCCTCCAACCCTCCAGAGCAGTTCTAGAAGGAGAGGTGAGTGGAGAGGACACAAAAAGTGGTGCCCTCACACACGGAGCCGCCTGTAATGAACTAGTAAAGTCCAGGCAAAAGTAACAATTCTCAGTTCTTTATTGTACTGGCAGTCATAGTCGAATACAGGCGATGAAAGTTGTGAGAGCCTCAGAACTTTGATAATAGTTTTAACACAGTAGCAAACCCCCTTCCCGCCAAAGGAAATTCAACAGTACATAAGTTTCACACAGTCAAGCCGAGATAATGTGAAAGCAAAATAGCCCCAGTCCTGGCAGAGAGCCAGGACTGACAGGTGGGAAAAAGTCAAGGACAGAACACAAAAGTCAAGGACAGAGCACACATGAACATCATCCTGACACCGCCTCCGGTTCGGCCCCTCCACTCACCTTTCCTTCCAGTGCTGCTGTGAAGGGCTGGAGGGACACACCCACGCTACCCTCCAACCTCCAGGCCACTTGGAGCCGCAGTATAAGTCTGAAAGAGCTGCATGCAGCTCAGGAGCTGTGCGTTGCAGACCCCTGTTATAGGGCATTCTCCTGTTTCCAGGAGAAGGACAAAATTTGAGGCACATTTGATACTTTCAGGATTGCCTTTATGAAGTTTGCCTGAAATTTATCAAGTTCCGCAGAAGACCCAGCTATCCAAAGTGTGACACCATCCAGCAGTTGCAACACCACCTTAATATTGAAAGATTTCAAGTTGGAGTGCACTTAATGATCCGTGGTTGTAGAATGGAACTGTAGAATAGAAAAAAAATGCTCACATCAACTTTTTGCATAGATTCTTGTCTGTGTTTGGACCAAGACAGGGAGTGATGAAAATTTAAGGCCAAGTACTGGAAATTCTTAACTGGTTCCAGAGCTTGACCATCAAGAGTCCTCCTGCAGTATATAAATTTACTTTTAAACACCAGTATTTGGACATCTGAAGAGCAGTAATTTCTAAATTTCTTTAAAATATATCAGAGCCCTGATCTGGGACAAGAAAGTATGGTTGTATCATTGGGTGACAGGAGGGTAGGTGTTTTCCTGTTTCCAAATCTTGGAAGATTTCTATCTGCATTCATCAAGGATGAATCAAGATTATTTATATACATTATAGACAAGGTGGGAACTAAGATGTAGCCTTGAAGGGACCCTTTAACATTGGCATTATGTCAGAGGGTTGGCCTTGAGAGCCACATCAGACCTGCACCTGATTCTGGGAATATAGGGTCATAATTAAATATAATATTTTTTTAAGTCACTCAGAGCTGCATTCAGCTTCCTCCAGAGTTTAGTTCTGGGAATGTAGTCGAAAGCAGCCTTGAAGTTCATAAATGAAACAAATAATTTATTTTGCCTTGAATCTTTTTCAGCTAAACTTGCAAGGATTAGGCAAAGATCCAAGGGAGAATGATTTTTTTTCCTGAAGGCAGCTTGAGCCTCAGTAATGATGTTGTCTTCCATCAGGTAAGCAGACAGCTTATTACTGAGATAGTGGACATACAGTTTTCCAGCAATGGAGATCATATATTGCATTCATGTAGGAGAGCCATGGGAGAGGGTGGTTGGAAATAAACATGCCATGGCACATGACTGGGGCACAGTGTTGCAAACCAGAAGGGGCTGATGCCACTCAGACTTTCCTAGAATGGGAAAATATGTCTCAAGTGTGTGTGCAATGTTGCTATCCTCCAGCTGGGGTCTGGAGATCTCATGGAATAACTCATCAACAAACATCAGTTTTCCTGGAAAAAATGGCTACTTTAGAGGATGGACTCTATGGCATGATACCATACTGAGTTCTTTTCACTTCCCTTCCCATGATTCACACACCCACCCCCCACCCCCTGGTCCAAATCTGCCCAGGAACTTTCCAACCAAGAGTTTGCAACACTAAGGCGGATTCCACATGGGCCAGAAACAGCACTACTGGAATGGTAAAAACACTGTTCCAGGGGCAGTGTTCGCATGGCTGCTGCCTTTGCATCGAGGCAGCGCCGTGCTTCCTGCCCCCCCCCAGGGCAGAAACACTATTTTCCTGCCTCACTCAATGAGTGAGGCTTTTGGGAAACAGCGTTTCCTAGCCAGTGCCATGCAAATGGCACCGGCTTTTTGACGTTTCCATTTCCCCCCACACTTACCTTCCCTCCCTGCAGATCTCTTCAAGGACAGGGAGGCAAGCTCCTGCTGCCCTTCGACCCTGTCCCTGCGGAGCTGCACAGGGAGAGAGGGTAAGTGTGGGGAAAGAAAATGGAGGTGCCTCCATGTGGAGGCACCTCCGTGGGCTGCGCCTGCTCTGGGACCACTCACACCTTAGCTGGCATCATATATGGTGGTGGAAAGCCACTGTAGTGGCCCATGTGGAATCCGGCTAAGTCTGGGATGAGATTTTGACCCAGGGATTCTGCAGGAAGATTAACTGACTATAATAGTAGTTACACATTGCTAGCACAGACATTTAACGAGCAGTAATTTGCAACAAAGAGCTGCAAAAAGCAGAACAAGTCCAGTGTAATATTCTTGGGTCCACAGTTAGAGGACTGGCTTAAGAGCAACTCAACCATATTGTTCAGCAGTCTGAAAATCTTGTGCTATGACAAATTTAGTGTTATGTGATCTTAGGACAAGTGCACAAATCACTAGTTCCTTAACAATGTAAAATGTTCTAAATTGCAAACTCTGACACTGCACCAGGGAAGAATCTCCCACTAAGGTATATTCATTGGGTATACATGTATGTAATGAACAGTCTGATCCTCCCCTATTATCTGTGTGATTTATTTTGGTTCCATTGCCTGGAGTTCTTGGTTTCAGTTCCCAGTTTTTGCATGCTAGTTAAGGCAGATGGTTGTAAAAGTTGCTCTTTTTAGAAATACTGTTGTTTTGGACCAGCTTGTCTCTGCTGAATAGACCTAAGAACCAGTGCCTGAATGAGTACTACAGACCAGGAGATAACAAATGGTGTTAGAAGTGAGCCTGCATACCACACCCATGGTGTTTGGGAATTCAGGATGGGGACTGATAGTCGAAGGAAGAGAAGAATGAAAAGTTCATTCTCTCCCCTCTGACATGAGTGTCTGGGGAGTCATATATATTTTGTATATTGATCCCCGGGCAAAATCTGTCTCATCAGCTTGGCATAGCCCCTTCAAATAGTAACCAAGTCTGTGTTCATTGCTTTCTATACCCAGAAATCACACAGAAGACCCCCTTTCCTGAAAAAAAAATGCATAGTACAAGGAGCTTTCCATGAACTACGGCATTATAAATCACACTTTTCTCCCCTACCCTGCTTCAGTTCTTTTTTGTGGGCAAGTGTCCTTTTTGCAACATGTCACACAGCTCAACAAAAAAAGGAATGTCAAGGCCATGGCATTCAGCAATGAGACAGAGCAAGGGCTACGGAATGAGCAGATGGCCAGCAGTCCTGTATTCGTTACTTTCAAGGTCCTCATTTATAAAAATACAGCAAAGGGGAGCATCCACGCTATCACCGATTTCCAGATCCCAGCAGTATCAGAGCAGCAGCTTAGCCCCAGGGGGCACTGCTGCACAGCATTTCACAGCAACTTCAAGGCTACAGCCATTACCTTTAGCTCCCAGCTCGGACACAGCAAGTCAAAATAAGTCAGCACTCACTTGACAAAGAACTGTCCATGGCTGAAGATTCTTCTTTTTTTAACCTTGCCAAGATGCTTAAGAAACAACCTAATGACTTGCTGCTGGTTTGCCTTCTGTCAAATCAAGTGTATAAAAACCTTTTAGTGGATTGATGAATTTTGAACTGGATAGGTAGGTATGCTGAAATAGATTGGTTATATTTTATTTTTAAAAAACCCTCATTGAAGGTGCCAATTTGAGATACTAAAAATGTGTGTGATAACTTAAAATCTAATAAACAAAAGTTCATGTCTGCTCCACCCCATGTCTGTTAATCCCCACCCTAAAATGCCAGTTACAGCAAGCTGCTTCCATAACTTGTCAGGAGCCAAGCTCAACCACATCAAGGACCGCTGGACTCTTCCCATTCCGCTGTACCCTTAGACTGACTCAGTGTTTGAGCCTTAGGAAATCAGAAACCCTGCCAAGTTTTGCAACAGCTTCACCCTCCACATTATTGTGGTGGAAATGAGCAGAACAGGATTAAGACATTCTAATGCATGACTGATATTGTTCTCTTTTTAAATTGCGTGCTCTGTTCAAAAACTCTACACCTCCAGAAAAGCAACGTATTCTCTCTCTCTCTCTCTCTCTCTCTCTCTCTCTCTCTCTCTCTCTCTCTCTCTCTCTCTCTTAGCAACAATCAGAAAGATGAACAAACAGGACATCTAAAGGATGACTGGGCAAAGATTTCTTGACAGGGAGTTCAATAAACAGGATGCAGTCACTGACTGGACCCTTTCTCTGGTAAAAGACTCTGAAAGTGAGGGAAACTGGAAAATAGCCTTCTATGGTGAGTCCAAATATGGACTTCTTATATTATTGTTGAAAGGGTCAGCCTTGTCAAAAGGAATAACTTTTGGTATTGATGGGATCCACATGTCATTTTTTTCCAGCAGGTAAACAATTACAATATGTAGAAACTGCATATCAGTCCTAAGATATACATGCATTCCAGTAAATCTTTCTCCCTGCTATTTTGATTTTCTGCAGCCTTGCACAGCATTATTGTTAGAGTTGGGGGCTGTCAGCAGCTGCATTTTCTGATTATTTCATTCTTCACAGCCCTTCTCTCATTCTTCATGTACAACTTTGTGCTTAACTATCCTGAAACATTTTCCTGCCATCCACAGATTTTGTTATTACCTTTCTGTTTACTCTCTGCTAGGTAATTAGGCAGCCCATTAAATACAGACCTTGGGACATTCTGCTTCTTCCTTTGCATCAGTGCAGAAACCACTCAACTTAGTATAGGAATTAATTTTGTGTCACACGTCTTGATTTCTGTATGACCAGACACTCAAATAAGGGGAGTTGCTAATAGCACTCAACCAGTTACCACAGCAACCAGCCAGGGAAATATTCTAATCTAGACAGTTCTTTAAATCAATGGCAGAAGTGTTTTATTTCCACACTGTCTCCCACAGTCTGGTTCAGTACAAAGCTATGTAACGGTTTCTCCATTGTAAGCACAAAATTCTCCTAATTGTGATACTGTAGTCAGTTCCGGTTTTAATATAATTGGCTTCACCATGCATAGTTTTTATTATGAACAATGACATTATCCCATTAACACATACAATGCAGACTGGCTATTGTGGGTTTTCTGGGCTGTGTGACTGTGGTTTTCTAGCTTTTGCTCCTAATGTTTTGCTTGCATCTGTGGCTGGCATCTTTAGAGGCATTTCACACAAATATGTGTTTCTCTCCATGACCCAATGTGGAAAGATTATGTGGTGTTGGAAGGATGTGTTTTCTCCTTCCATCAAAGGGCTGCCCTCAGGTGAAGGCTTTCACACCTATTCGGAGAGGGGCCTCTCCTCTCCTATGTTAATGGATCTTTCTCTTTATTTCCTTCCCTTTGATGCTGGCAACTGTAGATAAGCAGAGAATGACTCTGCTGCCAACCCTAAGGAGGTGCAGCGGCAGATGGCTGGAGCTTCGCTTCTCTGACCTTGGGGATGTCAACCTCCTCAATGGCTCTCTCTTTATTTTGGGTCTGTCTCACATTCCGTGAGAAAAAGGGAGTGGTGATTTATGGGTATTGTGTGTGGATAAAGTTGGGAGTAATTCCAAATGGGTTTAGCAGAGGCAGAGCGAGGGAAAACCATGCCCAGGGCGCACACATGCCCTGCGCCCCTGCTGCAGCATTGTCCACCCTCACCCCACCCTGGAATGCCTCCAGAATGCCACACCATGCCCCTGCCACACCCCCTCGAAGGCCCAGCCATGCCTCCACTGCTGCTCCGCCCAGGACATTGTGTCCCCCTGTCCCGTGGGTGCTACGCCAGGTACTTGCTGTTGCTTCCAATAAAGACTCTTGATCCACAGTCTAGAGTCCCTTATTGACTACAGTCTCAGAACCTGACAGGTGTGGTATTTTGTCCACCTCATGGGGAAAGGAGTGAGGCACATGTGTATGTGTCTGGGTGGAGTTAATTTGCACTGCTGTTGCAACTGCACCCGCAATTGCATTTGCATTAGCATTTGGGCACATGGAATTCATTTGCAGTTATATTTGAATGTATATGGTTTTGGTATTTTTTAGTACTGGTAGCCAGGTTTTATTGATTTTTATCTCTCTTCCTTTTTGCTGAAATGGTTGAAGTAATATAGACATTTTGTCATCCTGATTTAGGACTTAGTTTTGGTCATTCTGTTCTTGGGAGATGAAGAGAAATAATGAGGTAAAGTTTTTTTCTGCTAGCACAACAATGCTTACCACCCTACAAGTCACACTGGTGATAAGTTTAAGGTGGGTGTTCTAATACCTCCTACTCCAAAGTCAAATATCTCAATGTGGGAGGGGGAACACTTCCAAATTATCTCCTTCAGAGAGTGAATCATTCTTCATAGGATTGTCACCCTCCACATGTGGCCGGGAGATCCTCTGGAATTACAACTGATCTCCAAACTTTAAAGATCAGCTCTGCTAGAGAAAATGGCTGCCACCCAGAGGCCCTAATAACATTATCCACACTGAGGCTCTTACCCATCTGCCATCCCACAAACTCCAGGAATTTCCTATTCCAGAGCTGGTCTCCCTAATACCACATGAATCTCAAAACCTATTAAGATGTTCAAGGAGGACCCTTTTCTGTATACCATATCCTACAGGAATGAAAACCATTGCGGAATGCTAAGATTTCTAAGTAGCTTCTCTCTCCTGGTCTTTTGCAAAAAATCTTTCAAAATAGCTATGGCCATTTCCGCACGGCCAGGATGCGCCCCCACGCCGCCAAGAGTTCTGGCGGCGTGGGGGCGGAAGCCCGTTCGCATGCAAGCATGCGAACGGGCGAAGCAGAGGTCGGTAGATTCGGGCAGGCGTCTCACATCGGAGCCGCTTCTTCTCGCTTATTTTCAGGCGTACCGTCAAATATCGCCAGGTGAGCGAGTTCGCTGACGCTGTCAACCTCCAACCCCTTGGAGGTCGGAGGACAGTGTGGGCGGGCTGCACGCTTCCAGCAGGCTTAATAATGCACGCAGGGACACCGTGGAGTGGGGCGCAGATAGGGAGACAGCGTCGCCCGGGCATATGGGCAGCTGTTCGCACCGCGCCGCCGGGAAGACGCTTCCTCCCCAACAACAACCCTTTAAAGGGTTTTTGTTTAGGGCGGCCTGAGGCCGCCCGGGGGGGAGGGAAGCGGAGTCAGGTAGCCGCTGCTGCGTTGCAGCAGTGGCGCCTGTGCGAACGGCGGCGTCTGGGGCGGCGCTTTAGCCCAGGTCAGTCAAGTTAATGGGCCGTGCGGAAACGGCCTATCTGTTTTTTGCTTACCATAGCTCACTCAGATTTAGCAAGCACTTTGAAAAGATGGTTTGAATTGTATTGAGCTACCTAACCGTGCTCTAAGGGAAGAGGTAAAAGGTCAGAATTCAATTCTTCTGTGGCGGGGGTAACTTATTTCCCTTAAAGCTCAACAATAGAGCACATTGAAATGTGAACAAATACCTTAGATGTTCCTTAATACAGACCTGTGAGGCAACTGTACTCCTCATAACAAGATCTCCTAGCAGTCTCCTTGCCCTCCAAAATAGAGTATGTTATGACCAAGGCCTTTACTGTTGCTGCTCCAATTTCATGAAAGGGACAGCATCCTAGATGAAGTAACCGGTGCCTACCCTTGTGGACTTCTGGCCAGGCTTTAAAAGAAAGTTTAAGAGAACTCATGGAATAACCAAGCTCTGTTTATAAATAAGCTCTGGCTTATCTGTTTAATGCTGTTTTGTTTTGCATTAGCTTCATTGTTGCTACCCAACTTAAGTTTTATGGTTTTGGGATAAAGATGAGATGCATGAACACCCTAAACAAACAAACAAACAAACATTTCAGCCATTTTTCTTTTCTGAGAGTATGATCATTAAACTATTTTTAAACTTAACTTGAAGCATATATGCACATTAATTTTAGCTCTAAGAAATCTATTGTTTGTTACTCTTAATATCAGTGATTTGTCTTGAGTTTGATCTAAGGACGTTCCAGAAGCATAATTCATGGAGCATGGGAGTGGGGTGAGCAATTAAATTGTAACAATGACAACATTTTGCTTTTTGAAGCACTGAGTACGCTGCTTTGGAACCTCTATAGAAAATGCTTGACATACTTACGGAATAAATTGGAGTGGAAGGAAAGTAATACATTAAATTTTGCCTGTCATCCCAACTTGCAGCATTAGTAGAAGGTGAAGTTCAAATCAACTGGTGATAAACTCCGGCTGCGTATAAGGAAATGCATCATTTTCCAGCCGTCCCCTTGCCTCTTTTGATAAATAGCATTGTTCTTTTTCCTCTTTTTGCATTGCAGACCCTTTTCACTGTGATAAACTCTTTGAAAAGCACCCAGTTTTGAGATAAAGAGATTTCGGCAGGCACGAGAAACAGTTGCCTAGTGAAAGTGCAGGGCTGTAGAACTTGATGAATGAAAAGCAAGTCGGTTGTGGCAGAGTGCCAGAAACTGTGGCAGAAATGCGCTTGGCTGAAGCCAATGGCAACTAATCTGACATCCTGAAAACATTGTGTATTCTAATATGGTGAGCAGACCTTATGAAGTCTTTTAGAAAGCCAGGGATTTGTTTGCTTTTCACTTGTAAGGGCGAAAACCCCTTGCATTAGATGTCAGCTTGAACAGCCAACCTGGAAATCCAATCAGTATAGTTGAAAGTAGGGAGAAAAGGTGATCTGCCACCTTATTGTTCCTTTGCTTCAGAACAAATGCAGGTGGATTTGAAAGTGCTTTCAGTATACATGTATAACTCTCTCTCTCTCTGTGTAAGCACCCCATCCCACCCCCCAAAAAACATTTAACGGAATAAGGACTTTGGCAAGCATTCAGTTCCCTTATTATCTCACTAGCATAGCACACTGCCACGCTTTTTGTGTACTCTGTATTTATTTATCTTGCAATAATCTTTCTTGTCCAGCCATGTGAAGTTTAGTGAACTCATCACAGCTATTTCCATTTCCCCTCCCAGTCTTAAGAACATTTATTTAACAAAACCTACTCAGCAATGTGAAACAGGGCATTGGGAAAAGCTGTGTGCTGGTACTTGGGGTTCAGACGACCAAGAAAGCATTAATTCAGCTGCAGCCTGGGTCTAGTCACAGAATTTAAAAACAAAAAGGATGCTTTAAAATTATTGGTAAAGCCAAAAACCTGAATATCTGTATCAGTATACCTGAATATATTTAGATTTTCCTGAAATTCCCGAAAATATTTGGCTCCATTTTATGAAAAATTGCCTGGGGAGGGGGGGGGGAGTCGGTCTATGGGGGTGCATTTTTCAAGGTTGAAACATCAAACTTGCAGGGTGGTTTCAGGAGATTCTTCAGGTTTGGTGAAGTTTGGATTGGACCCCCAACTTCCATTAGAAACAATAAGAAACAATGGGAGATGGGGCACCTCCTTTGAGGGGTCATAGAATTGGACCAACCAAACCTTACCAGACCTGGGTGGTTCCTGTGAGGAGAGTCGCCAGCAGCTGTACAGCAAATTTGGTGCCTCTACTTGAAACAAGACCCCAACTAGAACCCGCACAATGCAAGTGCAGCAAAACAGCCTTCCCATCCTCCCACTGTTTCAAATGGAGGGGGGGAAATAACATTTTTTCCTCCTGGAGAAAAGCAAAGATGCATGCCCTCCCCTCCCAATGCCTAGCCTCCCACCTACATCAACTAGCCACACATTTTCCTCAAATGATTAGGAAAAGACAGTGCCTTCAGCCTGGAAAAACAGCTCCCACTGCAGCCTCTGATTCTGTGAGCCAAAGGATATGCTAGGATCATGTCGTTGAGAAGTTCCTGTCAGCTATTCTCCCAAGCACTAATCTAATCTTTTAGTTTCCTGACTAACCCCTCCACAGACCACCTTACTTTACACTGTCATTGTCCCAAAGCAGTTATTAAATCTGCATCACCCCAAAATCTAACTATTTCTAGACTCCCCAGGCTTAGACCATAAAGCCTAAGTATCAAACACTAAGTTTAAGGATCTACCACTTAAGTGTCCTTCTCTTGCCTCTCCTCCAGAAGACACTTTTCTCCAGGAAGATTAAGCTCTCTTAGCATGGCTAGAGGGCCTGATCTTCCCTTTAAATCCCTATAAGCTGCCCTCCCTGCAGTCAGTGCTCCACATTTACTGGACTAACCTCTGATTCAGTTGTGCTGTGTACCATCTGCTTTCACCTCATCTCTTTGGAGCTCAGTGCAGGCATTGAACTCTGCTTTTTGGATCCTTTCTTCAGGATAAGGTAATCACTGCCTATCCTCCCCCCCCCCAATCCCATTCTATCCTAGATGTATACCTTCAACATTATCTATATCCTAGGATTGTATAATTCTCTCTGTGTTCTGATTATTTATGTCCATGAAAATTTATTATTTTTACTTTTTATAATAAAATTGTAAAACTTGTAATCCTAATTCCTTCTGATTTCTATGGAGAAAAACCTAACATATACATAGATGAAAAATATCTTATAAAGTTATCTAGCCTCTTGTTAAACAAGGTCTGCCTTTACCCCTTCTGTAAAAGAGGCAGATCCTAGCATTTGGGGTAACAACAACACCCTGGCTGTACGCATGAGGATGTCAATTGCAATACATCTGTTAGTTCCTGAGGCTGTGATGTTAGAAATCTGTGGCTAACTAATCTCCTATCTACATTTTTCATTCTAATTCTAATTAAATGGTCATTACCAAATGACTTCTTAGCAAATCAGTAGTTGGTCTTGTGATTTGTATTGAAATCAAATAAGTAGGTGAACACATGATAGTTGTGCTGACTTCAGCAGTGGAACAAACTCTCTGTCTCATAATAAGGCTATTTACATCCCTGCTTTTCCATTCCTCTGCTATAAAACTCAATTATCTTTGTGTTCCATTTGCTTCTGTTGGACAGGTATTGCTATTAATTTAACAGCATTTCCAGTCCTGAGTGATATTGCATTGAAATATTCTTACTTAGCTTTAGAAGTTGTTTTGCATCCATTTGTAAGCATTTGCCATGTGTGACCATGCAACACCTTCCCCTCAAATATTATACATTAGCAAATATTAATCAGAAACTGTCTCTGTTCTAGATGGTGATAAAAACTGGGGTATTCATGATGTTTTAAAATGGTTACACATGTAGGCTTCAGTCCAAGGCCGTTTCCGTATGGCAAAAAAACAGTGCCATAAGGACGGAAAAAACACCGTCTGGGGTGCTGTTCACACAGGAGGTGCTTCTGCATCACAGCAGTGCCATCCTGCCCCCCAAGAGGTGCAAAGATGCTGCTTTTAAACCTCACTTGGGGGTGAGGTTTTTGGAATATGCTGGCTTCCACCCATTGCCAAGTGAACAGCAGCGGTTGGAAGCTGGCATATTCCCTGCGCCACTCCCAAATGGCTTCTTACCTTCGCCTGGCTTCCATCGCTCTGAGGAGGCCAGGGGACACGCCTCCTAGCCGCCATTGCTGCAGCTGTTTCTCTGGCCATGGGGGTGTGTCTCCTGCCCTCCTCAGAGTGACGGAAGCCAGGAGAAGGTAAGAGGCCATTTGGGGGGCTGCACAGCTGTGTAGCCTGCTCTGCCAGCTGCGAAGCTCATGGGGCCACGGTGCAACATCAGCCCTAAGGCTTGCACTCAGTACTTTCAATCAATTTCTAAATGCAGCCCCCCCCCACTAAATCTTGGCTGTGTGTGGAAACAGCCCAAGAGATCACTGCTCTTTCCCTCCTTCTGGAAGCCCTAGTTTCCTCTCATTTTCCTGATTCCTTCTATCCTTCCTACCTATTAAAATAGGACAGGAAGAGGAAATAGTGTAGGTAGAGGGATAAAGGAAAAGGTGAGATGCTCATACCATTTCTTGTGAGTCCCCCACAGTACAAGAAGACTCTAGTTTTCTGCAAGTGGGGATGAACCCTGAAAAAGGAGCTCAGGTAAAAATAGGTGTCTTTCCAACTGAAAATGCACCCAGAACAATGCTAAAAGTGAATGTTGTAGGAGACAAATAAAACATTTTTCTAGTTTTAATTCAGAAAAAAATTGTTACCAAACAGTGATTAAATGGGATTTATGACGGTTACTGTATTGAGGACCCACACAGCTGATATTGTGCCTCAGGTTTCTAGCCTACAGCCCCATTCAAAGCAGAGGTCTGAATCCGCTGGTGGGGGTGTGCAGCCATGCTGGCAGATTTGCCCATCTCAGGGCATAGCAGGGGGAGGAGCTGACATTAGTCAACTCCTTCCTGGTCACTGCTGCCATTCCATTATGCTGGTGGCCAGGCTTGGGACTTGAACCACCAAAAAAGTGGTGTAAATCCATCAATCCCAGTGGGGACTTCTTCTCCCTTTATTAGCCCAGGCTCCAACAGAAGTTGGGAAATCAGGCCCTGTCGTCAATACAAACAGGAAATCAGGCCCTGTCGTCAATACTATCATCCCACCAGATTACAGACACACAAAGTAGGCTTTTACTCTTACAGATCATTATCTTTAGGATGCTGCACCAATTGAGGTCATAAAGTCCTAGGGCTGGATGAGGCCTTCCTAAGGTTGCCAATTCTGGCTGGGGAAATTCCTGGAGATTTGGGAAGTGGGCAGTGTTCATCCCTGAAGCATCTGAGGAGGCCACTGTGTGCATTTATGTATGTAAGGAATTATTACGAAGACAGGGCCTGTAATAACAGTTACCAAGAGAGTGGTCTTGGTACTTCTAATGGACTAATAAAACTTTGTTGATACAAACCTGCCATTTCTGAGAAATAATCTACCCAGCTGAGTTGAGCTGCTGGAGCACACCAGTAAACTACATAACAACATGCTGCCAAAATTACCAAGGACCTTCTTTTCTGTCGCTTTATCTCAGATTTCTGTGGAATGTGTTACCATAGCCATGAGTGAGGCAGAGATTGTGTGGCCACATCATGCGCAGATGTTTCCCACCATGGAAACAACTTGCTGGAGTGTTCCAAAGTGGACCAGTTCACATAATACTCTTTGCTGGAGTGAAGTCCCTCTCTTTCATTCTCAGCTCTCCACTTGTAAAAGAAAAACAAGTGAATCCAGAGTCACGGGAAGTTATCAGAAGTAAGAATATTTAGGGTTTCCAGCTCCAGGTTGGGAAACACCTGGGGATTTGGGGAGTGGAGCCTGAGGAGGGCAGGGTTTGTGGAGGAAAGGGACTTCAATGAGGAATAATGCAAGAGAGTCCACCTCCAAGAGCTGCAATTTTGTACAGAGAAAATGCATAACTCACTGGAGATTTGCTTCTTCAATTCAGAAATACATTGAGGCTTCTTCCTTCTACATTGGTACCACAAAAGGTTGCCAGTGTGGGTTTATGACAGAAAGAAGGGCACATTTTGGAAAGGTCTGAGGCCATATATGCATGTACTCTCCACTTGTAGAACCAACCAGGGGAGATGTGATCCTAGATCTAATTCTATGTGGGACCCAGGACCTGGTGCGGGAAGTCAGTGTTGTTGAGCCGATAGGGAACAGCGACCACAATGCTGTCAGATTCAGTATCTCTGCATGCGAACAAGTGACAACTACTAATGTAGTTACATTCGCCTTCAGAAAGGGAAATTTCTCAAAGATGAGGGGAATAGTGTGCAGTAAGCTGAAAAGGGGAAAACTAAGAGAGTCAAAAATGTCCAAAAGCTTGGAGGTTATTTAAAAAACACAGTCTTTAAAAGCTCAGCTGGAATGTGTTCCTTAGGGTTAGGAAAGGTAGCGCCTAGTCCAAAAGAAAGCCAACACCATGGTTAATTGGCCAAGGGAGGTTGAGGAAATTACTAGGAAAAAAAAGATGTCTCTTTAGAAAATGGAAGTCCAACTTAACTGATGAAGAATACCAGAGAGAAATCAACACAAATGGTGGCAAAAGAGAAGCAAATTAGCTGTAAGGGAGGCAAAAAAGGATTATGAGGGGAACGCATGGCTGCGAACATCAGCACTAGCAACAAACAGTTATTCAAATACATCAAAACCACGAAACCAGCTAGGGAAGCGGTAGGCCTTGTTAGATGATGAAGGAACAAAAGGTGTATAAAAGATGACAGGGAGATTGGTGAGAGAAGCTGAATCGAATTCTTGGTGCATCTGTCTCTCACCCAAGAGGAGGGGTGAGGGGAACATTCCTGCACCTGAACCAAGCTTCTTAGGAGGTGAATATGAGGAACTCACTAAGATAGTGGTAGACAAGGAAGAAGTTCTGGCAGCCATTGATAAACTAAATGCTACCAAATCCCCTAGCATTCAGATTGTATCTTCATCCAAGAGTTCTTAAAGAGCTCAAACATGGTTCATGATGTTCCCTACATTAATATGCAACTTATCCCTCTGAAATCTGCCTCCATCCCTGAAGACTGGAAGATGGCCAATGTCACACCAATTCTTAAGAAAGGGTCTAGGGGAGACCTATAGGAAATTACAGGCCAGTCAGTTTGACATCTGTTCCTGGTAAATTAGTAGAATCTATCATTAAAGATAAAATTATTAAACATGTAGAAAAGCAAGACCTGCTGAGGAAGAGTCAGCATGGCTTTTGTAGAGGCAAGTCCTGTCTTACAAACTTTACTGGAGTTCTTTTTGAGGGTGTAAATAGACATGTGGATAAGTGGGGGAACCAGTGGACATTGGTTCTACTTGGATATCCAAAAGGCTTTTGATTAAAAGTTCCTCACCAGAGACTGGGTTGAGAAACCTTCAGCAATGAAGGAATAAGAGGGGAAGTCCCTCCCCATGGATTAAAAAACTGGTTGGAGGAACAGAAAACAAAGGGTGGGTATAAATGTGAAGTTCTCACAATGGAGAGAGATGTGTAGGGAGTGGTGTCCCCCAAGGATCCGCTTTTGGGACCAGTGCTCTTTAACTTATTCATAAATGGTCTGGAAGTAGGGGTGGGTAGTGTGGGTGGGCTAAGTTTGCAGATGATACCAAATTCATGTAGGGTGGTAAAAGAACCACAAAGGGATTGTGAAAGAGCTCCCAAGTGGACCTTGATAAATTAGGTGATTGGGCTAAGAAATGGCAAATGCAGTTCAATAGCAGCAAAATGTAAAGTGATGCACATAGGGCAAAATCCAAACTTCACCTACAATAACTACAGGGGTCAGTGCTATCAGTCACAGACCAGAGGAAAGGGATTTAGGCGTCTTAGTTGATAGTTCCATGGGAATGTCAACTCAATGCATGGCAGCTGTGAAAAAAAGGCAAACTCTATGCTGGGGATCATTAGAAAAGGAATTGAGAATAAAACTGCAAAGATTGTCATGCCCTTATATATAAAGCCATTTGGTGCGTAACCGCACTTGGAGTACTGTGTTGTTCAGTCTCTGGTGCGCCGCATCTCCAAAAAAAGGTTATCGAAGAGATAGAAAAAGTGCAGAGAAGGGCAACAAGGATGATTGAGGGACTGGAGCACCTTCCTTATGAGGAGAGGCTGCAGCGTTTGGGACTCTTTAGTTTGGAGAGGAGACGTCTGAGGGGGGATATGATTGAAGTCTATAAAATTATGCATGTGGTAGAAAATGTTGACAGAGAGAAATTTTTCTTTTTTTCTCACAATACTAGAACCAGGGCATTCATTGAAAATGCTGGGGAAGAATTAGGACTAATAAAAGGAAACACTTCTTCACGCGAATCCTAGATTGGTGTTTGGAATATGCTGCCACAGGAGGTGATGATGGCCACTAACCTGGATAGCTTTAAAAAGGGCTTGGACAGATTTATGGAGGATAAGTCAATCTATGGCTACCAATCTTGATCCTCCTTGATCTCAGATTGCAAATGCCTTAGCAGACCAGGTGCTCAGGAGCAGCAGCAGCAGCAGCAGGCCATTGCTTTCACCTCCTGCATGTGAGCTCCCAAAGGCACCTGGTGGGCCACTGCGAGTAGCAGAATGCTGGACTAGATGGACTCTGGTCTGATCCAGCTGGCTAGTTCTTATGTTCTTATGTTCTTACTGCTCCATGGCTGTTGCTTTGTAGTGGGGTTTTCCTGCAGGTTTTTTTTGTACAGGGATTCTTCTCCTGTGAAGTGTTCCTAGCTGAGCTGAGTCTATCACCCAGAGCAGCCATTTTCTTCAGGGGAACTGATCCCTGTCACCTGGAGATCAGTGGTAATGGCAGGAGATCTCCATCCATCATCTGGAGTTTAGCAACTCTAGGTATATTGTCAAGTAAAAGTCCAATGTACATGGTAGATGATTAATGTACGGTGCCATATTAGGACCCATGTAGCATTAATTCCTATTCCTGCACCAGTGCAACGTTAGCTTCTGAAAGACAAGAGCCCTGAAGATCTATTCATGCAGTACACAGAGGAAGCCTTTGTGAATGTATAGTGAATTTTGGGTTGTCAGGTCTCTCTAGCCACCAGTGGGGAATGGAGGGCTTGTCCATTTCAGGGATACCAGCCAGCAGGCTCATTCATGAATATGCTGTGAAGATCTCTAGGTCCCACCTGGAGGAATGCAATCCTACCTGGAACACATGCTTCTGTATACCCAGAATGGTACCTAGATTGTGCCAAATAATGAGAAAGTGCTGACCATCTTCTGTTTTGAATTTATTCTATGATCCAGTTCTCAGCAGTGACCATTATCAAAATAATGTTGCATAGTGGATATTTTTGTACTGGATTGTTCATCACAAAGATTTCTTTCTTTCTTTCTTTCTTTCTTTCTTTCTTTCTTTCTTTCTAAAAAAAACCCTCACACAAAAAACATGATAATGAAAAAGAAAAACACACCGAAATTTATCACAAAAAAGCTTCTAAAATTGTTAATGTGGAAAAAAAAGGTGAGATAAAAAAATAAAATCCATATGTATTATTCAAACCTGGCAATAAGGAAAAAAACCCAAATATTGACTGGCACACTGAATCATAAATCATAAATAAAAGACTTCATAAAATGAGTAAATATTGTAACATAAACATTTTGATTCATAACTGCTACGTGTTTGACAGTTCAGTGCTAGACTTTTAATACAGTTCCTATCTAAAAGACAGGCAGGCAAAGAAAGGCATGCAGGTCTTAGTTATTACATATTTCACTATTTATGGGGGAAGGTTTTTTTGTGACAGTGATATTGTTTTATCAAGAGGCCTGTTCAATAGACCTCTGGTTGATAGGCCATAAAAAGACTTTCCCAAATTTTTTGGATTACAGGATAACATCAAAGAGAGATGTAACTCACTCATTTTGGTATTTTATAACAGTGATATTTATAACCATGTTATTTATGTGAGGATGGAAATAAAATAAATTTCCCTCCAGAGATTCTGTTCTATTCTTTCTCAGTTCCCAAAGAATGGCAAAAACAATACTAGTCAAAATTCTAGAGATAACTTGAGTTTCTTTTATTTCAATTTTGAAACTGGGACATGGTATAGACTTGCTCCTTCAGACATGACTGACCACTGACATGACTCTTCATCCTTTCGCTGTTAAGGAGGCAGAGTTGCCACAGTGTTGAAGGGAAAACACCTTGAGATCAGTACCGTATACACCTGCCATAAAATTTACCATTAATTCAAGGCAAATTTGAGAAGGAAAAAGCCATGAAAATGCCAATGGGAAAGGTTAAAGGTGGCTTCCCACTGCACAAGGGGCGCCAAAGTGTGAAAGGTTCAATGTTTGATAAGTACGTTCCTTGGGAGTGCCACCGTAAGCACAGTTACATTATTTTAAGTCCACAGAAATCAATGGGCTTAGGAGGGGTATAATTAGAATTGTTCTTGATCATGACTCTTGGAGATACATGCCCCATTTCCAGCAATCAAGATGACTCAATGTATTGACTATGCAAGTGCAGATGTAGTCACAAGCTGTAATTTATTATTTTAATACAATGGATGCTTGAGCATGGCTCACACTCTGCTGGCTCACTGCAAGGAGGGAGACCATTTTTTGTCATACAGTTCAAATGAGGGCACTCGTTTCTTTAAGATACGGATGCTGCTTCTATTATTTGGCTGTGGTTAACATCATTTTCTTTTAAGGTTTCAGACCTTTTTCCAAACCAGGGGTGTTTTTCAGGTTTGTTGGAAGATCCATATTGTCTGTTCATGACTCCAATCTCTGGATTTATGTATCCACAAAATTAGATGATGGATAATAAAGTAGCCAGGGTAGCTGAGAACCACAATGGACCTGCCAGACAACAGTTCCTTCTGAGGTCCCCAATATGACCCTGGTCCAAATAAAATCACATGACCGAATTAATAACTTGGCTGACTGGTACCATGCATTTATAATACAATAATCTGCACAATCATACATCTGTCTATTTATTGCAAGCGTATGTCATCTGAAAATAAATTAGGAATTTCAAACTTAGCGATCAGCTTCAAGATGATCATGGGAGCTCCAGGGCCAAAAATGAAAAGTACTGAACCCCTTCCCCCCTTCTCCCCATGCTATTTCCAATGGAAACTAAGCTAAAGTCTAACTTTTGTTCCTCATTTATTGCCACCAAGGCAGATTAACATTCCATTATCATGCATATAAACATGGGGGTTGGGTGGCGGACTAGCATCTTTTTTCTACTTTGATAGATTATGAGGAAATATTAACTACCTCTTCTGTTCATAATATTAACAATGGTTTTCTGCTATCCTCCAATTAAATTCATTTTAAGTTGTCAACCAGGATAAATGAGATGAAAAAGTTAGAGCAATTAAGAAAAAGACAACAATTTTTTTCTGTTTTGCTGCAATACATTAACAGGGCAGTCCTTTTGCAAGATCAGACTGTGCAGACAAAACTATGAAGCTGGGTGGAACTAAAGGAAGATGGCAATTGAGTTTTTGTTGATGTTCTTGGCATATGTATTGGTGCAGTAACAATGGGGTCAGATAGCTTAATTAAGCAGAGTGGAATTCTTCTCATTTTGTTCTTATTTTTTAGGAACTCAGCTACAAGAGGAATAAGTTACAGCCAGCTTAGTAATGTCTAAAATCTTCCTAAGATGTTTCTTCAGTTTCATAAATATGTTGGTGCTGGGGGCAATGGAGATTTTTTATATGACATTGATAAGTTTATTATTTCCCCTTTGTTCTCCTGCATAAATGAATGCTGACTTCACAGACACAAAATCTTTACTCATATGACAAGTATGGGTCTCGGGTTCAACCTTAAAACATAGTTTGACATCTATGGCTGTTTAGGGACATACTACTTCCACATAAGGGTATTGGTAGTTGTTTTGTTAGCAAAATGTATTGTAAGCTCAGTGAACCAGCCTGATGAAATATTAAATTAGTTATATATCTCTTCCTCCTCACATAGAGTTTATCTCCTGACTTTTTCAGTCCTTTTCACAATGCATAGCTTTCAGAACAAATGCATGACTTTTCATGTGCTTTTTGGCCCAAGAGATTTCAAAGTTCCAAATGGCTGTTATGGTTGTATCATAAGGTTATGGTGTGACAGAAGATTTTAACCATTTTGTGAACATCAGGCAATGGCCAGGATTAAATTTACCCTAGACACCTGAAAAAATTATGTTTGGTTGAACCCATCAAGAAAATTTAATTATACGTGCTCAGAGATTTGAATGCGGGATGAGGTCTACACTGAAATTTTATGGCAAATTTGGAAGAGGTTTTAATTAGCCCAAAAATATCAAATGCTGTAAATAAAACATATAATTTTGCAAAATGTCATGAAGGCCAGTCAATTTGCAATGAAAGAGTAGAGTAATATATACCTCAATGAAGGGATTGGCTCATTGGCTCACTAGAGATTTTTTTTTCTAACAGGAGATATCAGTCTCTAAAGACATTACCATGACAGTGAAATAAGATAAAGATTTCACAATTCTCAATGGACATCTACAGTTTGAAAGTCTCTTGCTGCATATTTTAGTAAGAACTTATTTTTATCTTAAATTATCTTGATTTATATTCTGAACAACAATATGATAGCATTAACCAACAGTCTCAGCCCCTTCCGCAAGGGTCAGGGAAGTGGTTGCACACCAGTATAAATGATACCGGTAGAGCCCAGGTTCTGTTCGCTTGCTTCCATGCGGGTGGCCACGGCCCATGGAGACGCCTTCACATGGAGGCGCCTCTGTTTTGTTTTTCAATTTACCTTCCCTGCCCTGCACAGCTCCACAGGGATGAAGGGACACCCACCCCCCTGTGGCCACGGCAATGCCTCGGGGGTCAGAGGGTAGGAGGCATGTCCCCTCATCGCCCCAGAGCTGTGCAGGGAAGGTAAGTGTTGGAAAAATAGACATGCCTAAAAGCACCGCCCTTGACCCAGTGCAATTCACTTAGCACTGGTTGCACAACGCTGTTTTTGAAAAAAAACTTGCTCATTGAGTCAGTTCTTATGTTCATTAGGGTCCAAAATAAATTGAGATCATGATGTGAGGGGAAGGGGAGAGAGGTGCTATTGGTCCCTTATGAGCAAACAGAAGTACTGCATGTTTCATCAATGTTTTAAAGTAGGAAATCAGCACATGCAGGCTTGCGAGCTTGCATTGGCATGATTGATGCTGATGCAAGCCCTGGGGCCGTTTGCACGAACAGCCCCACAGGCTGCGTGGCTGGCGGAGCACGCTCTGCACAGCCGCGCAGCCCCCTGAACAGCGGCCTACCTTTTCCCTGCCTTTCGTTGCTCTGAGGAGGGAAGGGGACACGCCCCCTGGCCAGAGCGACAGCTGAAGCGATGGAGGCAAGGAGGCGTGTCCCCTTCCCTCCTCAGAACAACGAAAGCCAGGAAAAAGGTAGGCAGCTTTTCGGGAGCACTGGCGTCCACCCGCTGCTGTTCTCTCGGCAATGGGTGGCAACTGGCATATTCCATAAAACTCGCCCCCCGAGTGAGGTTCAGAAGTGGCGTCTTTGCGCCACTTCAGGGGAGCCAGGACGGCACTGCTGTGATGCAGCAGTGCCTCCTGTGTGAACAGAGCCCCAGGGACCGTTTTTTTCACGTCCCTGGAGCCCTGTTGTTTCCCTGTGTGGAAACCATCTATTATTTTCACACCTGCATGTTTATCATCTGAAAACCACAGCATCAAAACTCTCTGTTACTCTTTCCATCTTTTTCATGTTCCCACCAACTGCTCCCACATTCCACTGCATATTACATGGGATTTTGTAATCAGTAGTGCATACCTGTGTGACCCTGTAACTCTCCAAGTCTCTGAACATTAATTTGATATTAAGCCCCATAGAACTCAGATGGGCTAACTATGAATATTCATGCATAGAGTTGTACTATAATGAATTCCCAAACATTCAACATAAAAGTTTCCAGGGAAGCTCCATTTCATCTTTGACTCCATCTAAACATTTTAATTATTGTTTCCTTTAAACTATTTAGTCACATACCTTTGCTACTCCTACCCATACCTGGTGCCAGCCAGGATGATATGACTGGAAAGTCTCATAACCTGTAGGTTATTGCAATTGACTTTTCTTCCTTGATTAGAATTCACAGGGCAGAGAACAAGTGGATTGAGAATATGATATGGCATGACAACTTCTATCCTCTGGGAACTACTATCAGATTTTCTTCCAAATAAATCTGAAATCTGACAGCCAGTCACTGGAGTAAGAAAGCCATTAGCTCTACTATCAAAGTGTTGAGGAAAATTCAAGAAACCCCGTGTCTTTGGTAAGGTCTGCCCTGTAAATGGCTGCCGGCAAAAACTTTGGATGATTGGACTAAAATAGCTTGTGACTAGATCCATGAAGTTGGGTTAGACAATTTGTCAAGTATACTCAATGCCATCAAAAATATTCTCAACCAGTGGTGGTCTTTTTTAAGTTTTGTGGATTTCACTGGCAGACTTAGGGTGAGCAATTTGGAAGTGCTTTCACTGTATTCAGTTCAAACATACTTGGCCCCTTCCATGGTCAAACTGATAAAAAAAGTTTCTACAACTTTACAGCAGAAACTGGCTGGGGACAGTGCTAACTGGTGAATGCTTGTGCCATCACCAAAAAGTTGTGCCCCCCCCCCAGGCCAATGTTGTATTTCTAAAAAAAAACTTCTTTTTAGTGATGTGTTACAAAGTGAACCTGTCCAAATAAGTGAACATGCATTTTTCTCTTATTTAGAAAACAAATGGGTGTTGTCTCCCTGGGGCATGGGGAAAGAGAAAAAACTTATTGCTGAACCAACATCTGATTAGAAGAAGAAAGGAGGAGGAGGAGGAAGAGGAGGAGGAGGAGTTTGGATTTATATCCCCCATTCTCTGCTGTAAGGAGACTCAAAGGGGCTTACATTCTCCTTTCCCTTCCCCTCCCCCCACACACAACAAACACCGTGTGAGATGGGTGAGGCTGAGAGAGCGCCAAAGAACTGTGACTAGCCCAAGATGACCCAGCAGGCATGTGTCGGAGTGCACAAGCTAATCTGGTTCACCAGATAAGACTCCACAGCTCAAGTGGCAGAGCAGGGAATTAAACCCGGTTTTCCAGATTGCACATGATCTTAACCACTCCCCCAAGCTGGCATGAATGTCATTCCCATTATGAAGCTTGGTATAAGAACCTTCTGTGAGTCCTTAAATATTGAATAATGTTACACTAGTACCCCTGTAATAGGAAGGGGAAACTAAAGGCACCCCTTTCACTTTTAGACTCAGACAGTGATGTAGCTATAGATTTTTAATGAGGTGATCTCAGGGGCATGGCCATGTCCCCACCCACCCCTGGGGGCATGGCCACACCTCCCCAAGCTTCACTCCCTGGCCTCAGTGCTCTGAGGCTAGGTACGGCAGTCACCCCTTCCCTGCCCCCTGCCCTGTGCCCCCCCACTGGCTGGGAGCCCAGCAGGAAGCTGGCAGTCACTTCTTCCCTCCCCTCCGGGGAGAAGAGAGTGCAGTCCCTGGTCTCGGAAAGCTACTTTTATAAGCACTGAGGTCGGGAGGGGGGCAGGTTGTGGGAGGCATGGCCATGCCCCCAGGGGCGGGTGGTCTGTCATTGCCTTTCTCTCAGCCAAATCCACAGTCCAAGGTGTCCAGGGACAGAACCGCTACTGTGTCACCCCACTGCCTCCAGGGGATTTTTTGGTGGCATGGGGAAGCAAAAAAGCAAAAAACAACCCCCCACTCTCTTCTCTGTCACTGATTTCATCCTGTAGAATTCCTATCTACATTTTTCCAAATGCCATCTCACTACACTACCCTGCTCCATCTTATCCTCTTTCTCTGCTTCTAGCTCACCACCAAAGTCCCACAGCTACAGCCCTCAGGCATCTCTGCAATACAGTAGCTTTCCCTCACTCTCACCCTCTGCAAACACTCTTAAGCATAGCCCCCTGGATTCAGTCCCAGGCTTTCTAGCCTCCATCTCAGGAACATAGGTACAGATTTTTTATGGGGGGGGTGGGGCTGGGGCCACACCCCCACTCGCCCCTAGGGCATGGCCACGCCTCCCCAATCCCCGCCCCTGGCCTAGCTCTTATAAAAGCAGCTCTCTGAGGCCAGGGATGGCAGACTCCCCTGCCCTGCCCTCCCCTGCCCCCCACCAGTTGGGCTCCCAGCCGGCAGCCGGCAGTTCCTTCTGCTCTCCCCTCTGGGCAGAAGCATAGAGGGAAAATGGAGCCCGGTGCAAAATCTGAGTTTTGCACACACACCCTCCCACCCCGGGCAGCAGCTGTGATGCTGGAATCCACCCCCAAACAGCATCACTTTCAATGGTGTTTAAACTAGAGAGCCCAAATTCTCCTTTTAAATCCACCTTAAAGGGAGAATCTGTGGCCCCTAGTTAAACAACATTGAAAGTGATTCTGTTTTGGGGTGGATTCTCCCCCACCCTGAAACGGCATCACTTTCAATGTGGTATAGTGGTTAAGAGCAGGTGCATTCTAATCTGGAGGAACCAGGTTTGATTCCCTGCTCTGCCACTTGAGCTGTGGAGGCTTATCTGGGGAATTCAGATTAGCCTGTGCACTCCCACACACACCAGCTGGGTGACCTTGGGCTAGTCACAGCTTTTCGGAGCTCTCTCAGCCCCACCCACCTCACAGGGTGTTTGTTGTGAGGGAGAAAGAGCAAGGAGATTGTAAGCTCCCTACAGGAGAGAAAGGGGGGATATAAATCCAAACTCTTCTTCTTCTTCTTCTAAACTGAGGGCCTCAGATTCTCTCTTTAAATCCATTCCGAAGGGGTGAATTTAAAAGGAGAATCTGGGGAAATTTGGAGAATTGCCTACTGTCAGGGGTGCAATTGTTAAAGCTAGAAGCACTTAAACTTTCAGGGTATCTTGGGAGACTCTCTTAATGATACCACCTAGGTTTGGTGAAGTTTGGTTCAGGGGATCCAAAGTTATGGACCCTCAAAGGTGTAGCCCCCATCTCCTATTAGCTCCCATTGGAAACAATGGGGGATAGGAGCACCCCGGAGTCCATAGCTTTGGACCCCCTGGACCAAACTTCACAAAACCTGGATGGTATCAATAAGAGAGTCTCCTGATAATACCTCCCAGGTTTGGTGAAGTTTGGTTCAGGGTGTCCAAAGTTATGGACCCTCAAAGATGTAGCCACTATCTTCCATTAGCTCTCATTGGAAATAATGGAGGATGGGGTCACCCCCTTTGGGAGTCCATAACTTTGGGCCCCGTGAACCAAACCTCACCAAACCCGGGTAGTCAGGAGAATCCCCCAAACAATCCCTGAAAGTTTGGTGCTACCAACCCAAACAGATCATTTTATTTGGATTTGTAAAGTTACTGATTTTTCCCTCAAAAACATGTTCAAAATGTTTCCTGTTTGCTGTGAAGAGGTCAGGAGATGTTTTATTTCTCCCACCCGATTTTGAAGCTCTTTCTCTTTTGTTTCTCTGCTGCTCACCAATTTTCTGACACTTCAGTGATTCTCTGTGCTGTCCACTGGTTGCTGAAGTTTCCTACAGCATCACAGCTGCCTGCTATTTCCATTATTGCTGTTCCCTAATAAACTCATTTTTGCCTGACGATTACACAAACATGCTCTTTTTCCATTTTTTGTGAGTGTGAGGTAGATTCTGTGCTACATTGATATGGTGTCTGTACTGGCAAGGCTATGCAGATTTTGAATCTCTGTAGCTTCAAAGATATGTGTAAGGAATTCCATAGAAGCAGAAATAAAAGGCTCTTTGGTGTAAAAGACCGTTTATTCAGACATCTTAGAAAGCTCAAGTACACGCAGTGGCAGGAATAAGATCTCCCGCCAGAAACACAGGTTATAACTCTGTCCATCCCATCCCCCCCTCCCGGATTCCCTTGGGAGCGGAGGTCTACATCTCCCTCAGGAGAGATAAAGGTCTCCATCAGAGAAGCTACAATACCCATCGTGGGCTGTGGAATGAAGTCAAGGCCAGGCAGCTGCCCCTCTCATCAACACCATTGAATCCTTCCCACACTCTACCTCTCTTAAGAGAAGACCCCTCCCCCCCAGGTTTGTGTGGAAGTATGATTGGAAAGCAGAAATAAGGGAGGGGGCGTCAATATTTTCGGAATAAACCCATTGATTATACCCAGAGGAATACCCCACCCAAGAGACTACAAATATTGTAAGCGTTTGCGATTAATGCGAGAGTCCAGGATGGCGTCAATTTAAATACTTGTGGCCATCAATAATAGTCACGATTAGAGGACCCCTCTCAATGGTCGTGCCGAACATGTCGGAAAGCGGGGAGCCTCCTTGAGTAAACTGGAATGGAAGACAGGATGAATGTTACCTGCTAAGAGAGTTAGGCCAATCCAATGAGACAGTGACATCATTAATCACTTTAGTAATCTAGAAAAGGTCCAACGAATCTTTTGCCTAATTTAGAAAATTTATGCACGTCTCTGAGATTTTTGGTGAATATAAATGCACCCAAGCGCCCATGGAAATCCGAGCGGTGCTTATCCAGCTTGCAGCTTTTGGGAGTCTTGTAGCCTGTTTGTATGGAGCAGTCTGGACCGATTTCCACCCCTCGGCCAGAGATGAAATCCATTGTTGAAACTCTGGAGGATCCAATGCTTCCATGAGTAGTTCTGACAATGGTGGGAAGGAATGACCAGACACACAATTCGAAGGGGTTTTTTTTCGTACTACTATGAACCGCATTGTTATAGAGTACTCCATAAGCGGAATAGGCACCGCACCAATTGTGTCTTGGTGGTAGTTGGTGTAACAGCGTAAATACTGCTCAAGGGTTCTGTTGGACCTACCGACTCACCGTCACTTTGAGCATGGTAGGGGAAGCGGCAACCGCTTGAAGTGACCCCTAACAACCCTAGAAAAGCTTTCCAGAACTTTGAAATGGTTGGGGGTTGTGGTGAGGAGACCACCTTAACTTGGTAGTGTAAGCGGTAAATATACTGAATGAACAGGCGAGCTAACTTAGGAGCGGAGGGGATGGAAGCCACATGGAATAAAAAATGGAAACTTGTTTGGAAAATAAGTCCACCACCACCCACAAAACCGTGTTGCCATGACTTTCTGGCAAATCTGTAATAAAATCCATGGAGATGACTTCCCAGAGGCGGGAGGCCACCGGGAGAGGTTTCAACAACCCATGGGGCTTTCAGGGACGGTCTTAGCTTCCGCACAAACAGAGCAACCTTTATGCTCACATCTCAATGTCCCTTGCGCCAGCGCGCCACAAGCTGACGGCGGGCCAAATGCAGAGTTTTTAGAAAACCAAAATATTCCAGCCCGGCGGAGGCATCATGGCGGAGCCCCTGAGAACCTGCTTGCGAGGAGGGGAGGAGGCGCATTACCAACAATCCCCCCGCCGCCCAACGCCATTCTCCAAGCGCGTTGGGAAGTGCGCCTTCCTCCGCCCGAGGCTTCGCGTTGCCCCGCCTCCTCAAGTTCCCGTGGGAAAGGAGACCAGCAGGCTGGGAATGGGGCGGAGAAAGAGGAAGTGAGATGTCTGAGATCGGGTGACAGCCAGCCCCTGGTGGGAGGGGGAGAGAACGGTCTTGTGGAATGTCCCGTGGCTGGCTCCACCCCCCCCCCCCCCCTCAGGTAGAAAACATGAGAGCGCATCCGGGCAGACTTTATTGGTTTTTCCGGGGAAAAAATGGGCCGTGAAAGCTTGAGAAAAGAGAAATTATTCGGCTTGACGAAGTTGCCAGCGGTTCTTGTAGGGGGGTGGAGAGTGACCAAGTTCTTGTGATCGATAGACCAAACTTGAAAGGGGTGTTTTAGCCCCTCTCCAGCCAGTAAGCCAGAGTGGGAGAGTGCTACTTTAATGGCCGCGGTCTCTTTATCCCCCACAGTCCAGTTGAGTTCAGCACCCGGAGAATTTCTTTGATAAATAAGCTGCGGAATGAGCCTATCATCTTTATTTTTCTGCAACAGGGCTGCCCCAAGCGCTTTGTCCGAAGCATCCACGTGAACCACAAGCGGGAGGTTTGGGTCAGGGTGCTTTTAGGATAGAGTTCGGTGGTAAAAGCGGACTTTAACAGCTGAAAGGCTGTCGGTATTCTTCAGACCAGGAAAGAGTTTGGGCTTGGCGGACAGTGGATCTTGCCCTTAGATGCGTAAGAGGTCTGTGAGAGGGAGAGTCAGTTCAGCGAATTGGGGTATAAAGTCACGATAGAAATTAGCAAAACCCTAGAAAAGATTGGAGTTCTTTTCGGTTGGGTGGGGAGCCATTCCATTGGAGGACCGCATCAATCTTAGCAGGATCCATTTGAAGGCCCTCAGGCGAGATTCGGTAACCCAAATAGTCAATAGAGGTTTGGTGGAAACAGCACTTGGAAAGTTTGGCAAAGAGGGAGTTGTCGAGCAAGCGTTTCAATACCTCCCGAACCAATGTAAGGAATTCCATAGAAGCAGAAATAAAAGGCTCTTTGGCTTGTAAGAAGAAGAGAGAATTCAGGAAATTTTGGTATTCAAGTAGACGAAATTGCTGGAGATAAGATCTCCCAGCCAGAAACACAGGTTATAACTCTGTCCATCCCATTTAGTATCCCCTGCCGGATTCGGGTGGGAACGGAGGTCTCATCTCACCAGGATAGATAAGGTTACTGCCAGAGAAGCCTCATTGCCTTCGCCCGGGCTGTGGAATGAAGACAAGGCCAGGCAGCTGCCCCTCTCATCAACACCATTGAATCCTTTACAATATGTCTGTGGTTGGCTTTTTTTAAAAAGGAACAATTTTCAACTGAAATGCTTTATTTTTTTAGGCTATGTAGACAAAACCCAGGAAAACTATTATTTTCAAAACATTTCCACAAATGTTTCTAAAACATTTTAGATACTTTGTGTGGAAACAACCATTGTTTCTCTCTCTCATCTTGGCAGCTGCTTTCTGGTTATTTTTTCATGGCAAAATTATACCTGTGTACCAATGGTTTTTTTTTAACCTGGGTCTATTTTATCCTGGTTTCTTCCTCCGCACAACTGCCCATTTCATTTCTTGGCTGCATAGGGATATTTCTCTTGCTCATCCCAGGATATTTTGACCATGCGGAAACAGGCTCTCTTGGTCCTTCTCAGGAACTAATTCACAACTACACACATTTTGTTGCTTGCTCCCCCCCCCCAACAGAATCAGAAGAAGGTGGAACACTAGTGTAAAAAGGGGGGAAATAATCACACTAGGACTGAGATTGTCATTATTGTATGTTTGAGTTGCTACTGATTAACTGATATCTTTGGTTTCCTTCTTTGAACTATCCACTTAGGCAAGAAAGTTTACTGTTGCTTATTAGAAGTGTCTTTCTTCCCAACTGCTTTGTGGAAGGGATGTGCCAGGACCATATGGTTTATACATGTCTCAGTGATCCTTAAAGTGTTGGGGTGTGCACATATACAAATGCCTACATTTGGCAGTTTTGAGGTAACAGAAGAAGAGGAGGGGAAGGCTTTACACCCAACTTTTCTCAACAGTAAGGAGTCTTAAAGAGGATAACAAACTCCTTCCCTTCCCCTTCTCACCTTGTGAGGTAAGTGGAGTTGAGTGAGTTCTGAAATAACTGTGACTAGTCCAAGGTCACCCAGAAGGCTTCATGCATAGGACAGAGGAAACAAATCTGATTCACCAGATTAGAGTCCACCACTCATGTGGAAGAGTGAAGAAACAAACCTGGTTCTTCAGATTAGAGTCCACCACTCTTAACCACTACACCACACCTTCTCTGTTAATAATTTTGCCCTGTGAACAACTCAGGTGATTGTGTGGAGTCCACAGTGGTATGAACTGTAGACTCCATGGGAGGATCAAATTACTGATTTGCCCAGCAATGGCGGCTTGAAAAAAGAGTTATACAAAATGTATTGTCAAAGGCTTTCACAGCCAGACCCAACTGGTTGTTGTGGGCTTTCCAGGCTGTGTGGCCATGGTCTGGTACATCTTGTTCCTAACTTTTTGCCTGCATCTGTGGCTGGCATCTTCAGAGGTGTATCAGAGAGAATAGCCTACAACAACCGGTTATACAAAAGTCCATTAGTCACTGCCAATAGGGCTGCCAAGTCCCCAATTAGAGTAGGAGATGCCCCACCCACTGCTTCCTTTTCCACTACCACTCGAAACAGCAGTTATGAAAAATAAAAAAAAAATTATGCATTAATGTCACTTCCAGATTTTTTAGAAAAGGAAATAAGGTAGCTCTAGGGATTGCTGGAATTTCTATGGTAAAACCTAGAGCCATCTGTGTCACTTCCTCTTTTTAAAAATTGGAAATGATGTGATACTGCAGCCGGTGTTATGGACTCCCTATATCCCCACCCACAGATATCCTTCTGGTTGCCTGGCAGTACTTGGAAATTCTGACTGCCATGTGTAAACACTAGTTCACACAACCAGCATCTCTGCAAGTTCCCAGCTGAGTCTTGATTCCAATAGCAATCCCATATATGCCTAAATGTGATTTCCTGGGAAGAATACGACTCAGATAGACAGTTACTGAGATATCTGAAACACAAATTTGCATTTATCTTCTTTCCGACTGATGACTACTTGTGTAGGGTCATGACCAACATATCATCTCTCTTCTGCATTGCCTCTAAGAGGAAGATCTTATTCCACAGACTCCATCAGTCACACCTTGGTTAACATGACTGCCTTTGATAGTTTGTGCTTATGGCTCCCAATAGGTGTATTTGAAGTTGCTTTTACACAAGCTCTATAAACAACAGATGGAATATGAGCAGTTTGAGTGTAAGTTCCCCATTTCTGTCTTACCTGCACACAGGATGACTTATGGGATGTTGGTGTGGTTGGGAAATAATATTTATTCACCAACTCTCCTATCATTACTTGTCTGGCCATTTTCTGCTGCTATGATTTTTTAATGCTAGCTTAGGGCATATCTAGTGCAAAAAAGGTGAGTGTATTTTTGGTTGAAATATTTATAGCGAATTGCAGTTCCCTTTCATCTCCAGCACAAAACAGACTTCTATGTGGTTATTTCTTTGTGTTCCATGTTGCTGTAGCCAGAAAAGGACAGTTGTATCTTTAATAACTGTTTGACTGGAAGAGGGGGAACTCAGTGCAAACCTTTCTGTCAAAAGTCTACAGTTTGAGGTGAAAGCTGTTCCCAGAAACTCTTCACTGCCATAAAAGTGATTTAAAAAACCCTAAGACCACTTTTCAAGCTGCAAGCAGGAAATTTTATTTATTATTGACTTTTTTAAAAAAAACCTTCTTTATTACAGGAATTTCTTTTTGATAATTAACATAAGTATAACATATAAGTATGGTAAAAAAGGACAACAAACTCTACCTTCATGACTCTAGATTTTCTTCACTGACCCTCAAAGTCTGAAACTTGAGGAGCAGCAGTGGTGTAGTGGTTAAGAGCAGATGCAGCCTATTTGCACCTATTCGGTAGAACCGGTTACTAACATTTTATCAGTTCAGAGAACCGGTTATTAATGATTAACTCCACTAGGGATAAGGAGGTAATCTCTGTCCCTGGGTACAACAAATCTCATCAAGTGGGGGATGCAAAATCTCCCCCCAGGACCCCCTGCGGCCCCCTGCCCCTTATGGCAACCCCCCACGTGTGTATGAACTGTATGAAATAATACAATATATAGCAATTCTATTTTTTTTGTTCATTGGTATAAAGGTTGGGAAAGTATTATAGGTAAAGATTTTTCATTTTCTTTTTTCCCCTTGAAATTTATATTGAAAAGAGAGGAGTTTAAACTACTCTTTTAGATTAAGGATTTTGGATCTCTCCCTCTGTTAGTTTTCTTTCAAGTGGAATAGATATAGTAGTTATAGGAATCTGAAGAGGAAGTAGAAAGTAGGGAGGGAGGGAAATATGGGAAGGAGTGAGGCAATATAGGATGTTTTAGTTGGAGGGGTTGGGAGAGATAGACAATTAGATATGTTTGTAATATGTTAACAATTGTAAACAGTTTTTGGTTTCTCTCCTTACTTAAGTTATTATTTAAAATCAATCAATATAATTATATATAAAAATAATACACTACTTTTCGGTATATTGCTTTTTTAATACTTTAAACAGTCATTATTTGAATCTAGAGGCGGGGCGAAGTGGAACTGCACCTGGGGCGTGCGTGCCCTGCGTCCTTGTCACAGCCCCGCCCAGGAATGCCCCACCCCGGAATGCCTGGTCATGCCCCTGTCATGCCCTGCCCAGCCCCATTGGCGCTACACTACTGTTTGAATCCCACCACCATTGGAACCTGTTACTAAAATTTTTGAACCCCACCACTGGTTAAGAGCGATGTATTCTAATCTGGAGGAACTGGGTTTGATTCCCTGCTCTGCCGCTTGAGCTGTGGAGGCTTATCTGGGGAATTCAGATTAGCCTGTACACTCCCACACAAGCCAGCTGGGTGACCTTGGGCTAGTCACAGCTCTATGGAGCTCTCTCAGCCCCACCTACCTCACAGAGTGTTTGTTGTGAGGGGGGAAGGGCAAGGAGATTGTAAGCCCCTTTGAGACTCCTACAGGAGAGAAAGGAGGGATATAAATCCAAACTCTTCTTCTTCTTCTTCTGAGTAGTAAGTGCCTCATTTACTGAGTGAGCTTTTATGTCACTTTTTCCAAGAAGCTGCTCAAAGCAGTTCCACTGTGTCTCCTGTGCCTTGTAATTTAATAATTATATCTCACCTAACCCAAACATGGTTCTAGACTGCTTACAGCATTACACACTGCCCTCTCTAAATCCAACTGATTTCATTTACATGGCAGGATATAAACATAACGAGTTGTCCTTTTGGCAGTCTGATTAACCACCATCTTGAAAAGAACTGCTCTGGACAATCTGTACTTTCAGGTTTTCAGCGATGGACCTGTGCATGACAAGATTATTCTGGAAGAAAATATACAGCTGCTGAATAAAAGTTTTGAATGGCATTTGGGTTTTGGATTTGGATTTCTCTCCTATAAGGAGACTCGAGGTGGCTTAAAACTCCTTTCTCTTCAACTCCCCACAATAGACATCTTGTTAGGTAGGTGGGGTTGACAGAGTTCCAAGAGAACTGTGACAGGCCCAAAGTCACCCACCCCTTGTTGCTTCTCAGAGCTGCAGTGGGCAACACAGCTTACCAGTAGGAGGCTTTGCAATATAATGGGAGTCCTGGCAACCCTAACTTAGCTACTATACTGCACTCATTTTTATGCAGTTTAACCATGATTAAAGTGGCAAAGGGATTAATGTACGGAGTAGTAGCAGTTAGTTTTTTTATATCCCACTTCTCTTTCCCGTAAGGAAACTCAAAGAAGCTTACAAACTCCTTTCCCTTCCCCTCTCAACAACAGGTAGGTAGGTGGGGCTGAGAGAGTTCTGAGAAAACTTTGACTAGCCCAAGGTCAGCCAGCCGGCTTCTTGTGGACAGACAAGGAAAACAAACCCAGTTTCCCAGGTTAGAGTCTGTTGCTCATGTGGAGGAGTGGGAAAACAAACACGGCTCTTCAGATCAGAGTTCACCAGTCTTATTAGCCACTACACCGCACTGGGTCTTTAATGCTGCCTTGAAACACTGAGACACATATCTCAGTGTGGAGCATTTTCTTCACAAACACCCCTGCATTTTCTATTTTGCAAAGTTAAATCACCCTTGTCAACAAATATCAGTTAATGAACCTGCAATTAATAGGAGATGCTTGGCTAGGTCCTTCCCACAGTGATGCCTGCAGACAGGCCTAGGAGAGCCCCTGCCTCCTCTCAGCTGAGGATGATGTATGAGCTAACAAAAGAAAAACTGTCAGTAAGCAAGAAAGCATGAGTGGATAAATCATGACAGACTTATGTACATGGCACGTTGTCATCTAAGTGGCTGCTTAGCACAGAAAGGCCAATCACTTTTGGCTTCTGCAAACAGGAGGCAGGTCAGGGATCTGGCATCCCATGTAAAGAACATCTCATCCAACAGGGCCCTGTGTCCCTTTATGACTCTTCATTACTCACTCTACAATTGCAAATCTGAATGCTACAACATCAAAGTGGGAGGGAAAAAATCTCTTCACCACTGAATTTAAAACTACCACATAAGATACAAAGTTGTGCATATTTCACCCTCAATTTCATAATCTGAAGCATCCCCTCAGTGTCAGAACTGAAAAGCTGTGGGAGAATCATGACTGGATCTTGCCAGCAACTGATATGAACACCCAGCGGGGGGTGAGCAAGTGGCCAGCTAAAGAGGGCTGTAAAGTTTGTGACCCCTCCATCCTTTTGTGTTACCTCTTGTCTGCCCTAAGACTGATACTTTCAGATCTAATATCCTGCTTCTTCTTGGAAGTTAGTTGCAGAGACTATTCTTAGCTGGGAAGATGGCTATATGCGATCGTTCTCTTTCCTATTCTAAATGTTTACCTTTTACCCTTTTAGCTGCTTCGCTGTGCTCCAACAATAGTATCATCTTTTTCTGGGACAAAGCGTATTGCCCTTCATGAACAGATAGGCAGTGGGATTCCTCCTTCCTATGCTGGCTGCTGATTTTCCTAGTCCAGCCTAGTTTAACTTTTCCAAATACCTAAACAACAAAAGCTGGGAGTGGGAAATGTCTTTCAACTACAGTTGCCATCTGCCAGTTGCTGGCTGGAAATTTTCTGGGTTACAGTTCATCTTCAGGCAATGAAAATCCATTTCTTTGGAGAAAATGGCTGATTTGGAAGGTGGACATTATGGCATTCTATCTTGTTGAAGTCCTCCTCCCCAAGCCCCACCCTTCCTCAGACTCAATCCCCGAAATATGCAGGAATTTTCTAACCTGGAGCAGGTAGCCCTAACTTCTTCTTCCTTCACCCATTATTATTTATTTATTCATTCTGATTTATTATTTATATTCAAAGGTTTTCTGATAAAATACCCAATAACATTGTTTTTTGTATTGTCGAAAACATTGTTTTTGCAATATGAGGAAATTTAAATTTAATTATCTTTTGCATTTTCTTGTGTATTTCTATCCAGAACTTCTTAATTTTTTTTACAGGTTCACCACATATAATGCACTTTCAAACTGCTTTCAGTGCTCTTTTAGTGCAGAATAGCTGCTTTCAGTGCGGAATAGCAAAATCCACTTGCAAACAGTTGTGAAAGTGGTTTGAAAACGCATTATTTTGTGTGTGTGGAAAGATCTGACCTCTTTATGCCATCTCCAGCAGAGGCCATTGTTTTGTTTAGTCATCTTCTTGATCGCTTCAGGAGTTATATTCTATCTAAAACATTTAATACCTTTTGGCTTGCAGTTAGTTTGATATTTTTAGTCCATAATGTTTCCATTGTTGAAAAGTTACCTCTTCTTTAAAGTTTTGCATCCATTTTACCATACATCTTTTTACTTGTTCTGTTTCTGTTTCAATTTTCAATCGAATCTTATATATTCTTTCCATCAAATGTTGTTTCTGTGTTGTAATCTCTTTTTCAAAGTCTGATAATTTCCATAGTAGTCCTCTCTGTGATGTTAATTCTCTTTTGAGTCTGGATGTTATCTGGAAATATGTCAGCCATTGTATTTTTCTGTCCTCCTCCCTTATTGCTTGCCATGATTTAATTTTCCCTTGCTTATAAATAATTTCTTTATAAAGCATATTATTCTTTTTTAAAAAATCAGTATCATAATGCACTTCTATTGAAGATTTTAAAGGTGAAGCTGGGGGACTAAGTCATAAATATGTTTTTTTCCAGATTTCTAACAATTCTTTTCTTATTACATAAGAGTCTTTTTTTATCAGCTCACCAACTCCAGGTCTTCTTGGATAACTCATCTGCTCTAGACCCTTTTCAGTCTGGCTTCAAGCCAGGCTATGGGGCAAAGATGACTCTGCTAAATTTAGTTGATAACCGTCTGAACACAAACAAATGTCATGCCTCTTTGAAGAAGAGTTGGTTTTTATACTTGGCTTTCCTCTACTATAAGGAGTCTCAAAAGCAGCTTTCAACTCCATTCCCTTCCCTTGCCATCCCACAATCGGCACTCGTGAGGTAGGTGGGACTTAGAGAGTTATGAGAGAACTGTGACTAACCCAAGGTCACTCAGCAGTGGGGAATCAAGTTTGGGTCTCCTCTTCTCTTACACTGCTACTACTACACTGGCTCTATTTGCTGCTTTTATTGCACTTATCTGCAGCCTTCAATAACTTGTTGAGGTGCTTGGAGGCAGAAGTAGATATCAGGGAATGTGTTCTGAACTGCTTCAAATTATTCTTCATGGATTGGACTCAAATAGTTTCTATTGAAAACCAGTTATCATCAGCATGGAACCTAACCTGTGAAGTTTTCTAAGAAAAGTCCATAGGACACCTCCATCATCTCCTGTGAAGTATGTTAATTTGACTGAAAAGATTGATTCAAGTTCAGTCAGTACTTTTCATGGCAAACAGTCATCTAGATCAAGGTCTCACCAGTTCAGTATTCTAACCACTGCACTACACAAGGTCTCACTAGTTCAGTATTCTAACCACTGCACTACACTGGTTCTTAATGACCTGTGTGACCCTGGTGGCATCTAGTACAGGGGTGATGGCATTGCATATATAAAGTAAAGTTAGTTAAGAAGACAACAGCACTCCAAGATCCTGCAGCTTTAAGATAAAAGGGTTCAACTGTTGGACCATTTTTTTTTATGTTGTGGGACATGTTGATAAGAAGAAAACACGGTGACCCTTGCCAATAGAAAGAATAATATTTTGCATCAGCATTACTTCCCCCAATGAGCAAGTTGTAAGGAGAATGATAGCATGTTATTAACCACTGTTCCTCCTGTATAAATATCTATTATGTTCACAAAGTAATACCCGGTGCAAATTAAATAAGAATGCTTGCTGGAGCTATTACTTCCATTACTTTGTTTCTAAAGTGGAACTTTCTGTAGTTCTTTATGATCACAACATGTCTCATCTCTATGCAAATAAGAAAGTATGTGAACCAAGGCAGTGCTGTTAGATTTAGGCAGGCCAAGAAATAGTGGCAATTTCATCCACAGTGTACTGCATGGTATATGATCTCATTTGTCTAGCCTAACGGGATTTAACCAACAGCCAAGGAGTTCAGTTGGAGGGTCTAAAAATCAGTGTTTGAGGAAAATCCTAACAGAAATTAAGCAAACCAATTGGGCTTGGCACAGAAGAAGTGTCTGAAAATGTAGGTTTAGTAGTTACATCGAACAATGCAAGATGGATTGAGATGCACAATCACAAACTTCGGAAGGGATAACAAACAGAATTTCAATCATACCTTATATTATTGTGCATTTTGTCTTGAGACAGAGGTGAGGCAGAACTACACATCAGAAAAAAGTGGGGCTGCTGCTTCACACAAATGCCCCATGATGGCTTCCTCCCTTGTAACCTAACTTAATTATGTTGTACATTGCAATAGCCTTAAACACAAAATCAATCACTACTTGCAGGAGCAGAGAAACAGTCAGAATACTCACATTAGGGCCCAGGGTAAGTTGTTTTTCATATTACAGTGAGGTGCCCTGCAATTTAAAGGGCTTTAACAAAGCACTTTATCTTGCAGCTACTGGGTATGTTGAGATCTGTGCCTTTAACATGGGGTTGATGGCTGGAGTTAAGAGAACCAGGTAAACAGAGGCCTGTTGAGATTTCAGCAAGCAAACAGGCAGTAAATGCCTCATTGTGTGTAAACACAGAAATGCAAGGAGGCCACACTACAGCCCCACTGTGCAGCTAAGAGCCCTGAGGTAAGTGTTCCATGCATATTGGGCCATTGTATTTACTACTTCTATGGCTGCAAAGAAAGGACTGAGGGAAGGCCCTGTCTCTTCCCTGGTCACATGCCAGCCCAAGTAGGGGAAAGGGAGAGTGATCTTAGCATTATGGAAACTGCTAGAAGGAAAAAGGGTTTTTTTATTTTAAAAAAAAACTCAATACCTCCATGGCAGGCCTGCGCACACATGTAAGCCTGCACAAAACCGACAAAGTTGAAGCTGCTGCTACCTGACTGCTGATTGGCTAGGAAGAGCTATCTGGAGTTCCAAACCTACATTGTGAAGTAAAATGTTTTGATGATTATGCGACAGAGATTGAGGTGTTTCTACATTTAAGCAGAATCAATTGGTCTTCTGCACTGCCCTCAGTTGAACCAGGACTCTTCAACTGGAGCAATGTTTTCCCCGGCATGAGCTGGCAGTATCATTTTGACCTCTATCAGTAGTGAGGGAAGAGCCATCCACCACACCAACCAGCCCTGGCAGGAAATGACAAGCCTGATATTCCAATAAATTCCCTAAAATTTAACTGTCTGACATGTTTTTGTCCTTTAGAAATGACAGCATAGACCCCCGCCCCCCCACTTGTCTTATAACATACCCATAAAGGTGCCTTAAGTTCGATGAAAATAACTGAGGTTTTTATTGGGTGTGTGTGCATCCTTTTAAAAATGTCTTTATTTTTTTTAATATCAGCAATATACAGTCTAATGCTATGTGAAATAAAATGTCAATCTCTCTTTTTTATATCTATATAATTCTCCAGATTCCTACAGAGCATTTCATGCTGTTCTTCAGGGGACAGGGAGCCAAGAACATCAACCTCTAACCTTTTCCCACCTGCTAGTAATTGAAATTCTTCCAAAGGTGACAGAATTTGGATTGTATTTTATATTAAGGTGTATGTTAAGGTCAGAAAATGCAGCTCGAATTTTCCGACCTTAGGAAGGTCAAACATTGAAATGCTGGTTAAGTCACCTCGCTGTGAGGCATAATGCAGAACCTGCATTTTGTGGAAGTAACACAGACAAGGGTTTTCCCACCTGTTGAGGGGCATGGGAGAAAGGTGCTATATTGCATTGTTTTGCTTATGAAATGACGAAAGTTTCTTCAGCTACCATAGAGAAAATCTGGAGGATTCCTTTAAAAAAAGGGAAAAATTTTTTTCAGAATCCTCAGAATGGCAAACAAGGGCACAGCAGAGATGAGTGAATGCTGCCTAATTCAGTGAATTATATTTCCCATGCCGTATCTCATGAGCCATGCTGGCCACTATGTACCCTGTTTCCCCGAATATAAGACATCCCCAGAAAAATAAGACATAGTAGAGGTTTTGCTGAAGTGTGAAATATAAGGCATCCCCCGAAAGTAAGACGTAGCAAAGTTTTTGTTTGGAAGCATGCCCGACGAACAGAACACAGAAAAATAAGACATCCCCTGAAAATAAGACATACCACATCTTTGGGAGCAAAAATTAATATAAGACACTGTCTTATTTTCGGGGAAACACGGTACTCACTGAGAACATTTTTTCCTCTTAACAAGTAGGGCTTAAATTGTGCAAAAGCATAACCATGGCATCTGTTTTCAATGCTTGGGGCTGTCTGGAGGACATAGAAATACACTTCAGGCGAAAAACAAAAAAAACCCCACTTGGTTAGTTATTTATTAATTCAGAGTGATCCTGTCCAGAGTGTACAAGAAGCAGTCTGGGCAATGCACACAAACTTGTTATATCTTTAGGATTAGGGCTGATCAAAGAGTAGTTTTTTAATGAAGATATTTTCAAGCATTGTGAACTGCCCCTTGTTTCCATCTTTGGTGATTTTTCAGTCACTGGCTTGAAAAAAAAGGTTTGTCTGTTTGGGCATTGGTGAGCTCTATTTTTAAGCCAGTTTGGTAGTAGGGAAATATATTATGAGTTTCAGCAAGAAAGAAAATGTTAAAATGTGGCTTTAATTCATAAAGCTATTTCATAACTTTTGATTGTTGCCTATTACCTTTTGATGATTATGAACAAACTGCCCTTTCATATGGTGTCCTGAAGAAAGACACCTACATAGATCTGCAAATGTAAATAATTTAAATTTAATCAATAAAAGGCAGTCTGAGTGTTAAAAACCACTAACTGGTTCACAAAAAAAGCTCTTATAATCAAGAACCAGAAGTATGATAAATGAAATAGAACCTTTATTTCTTTACTAGCAGTAAAGTCCATTATAAGGGAAAAGGCAATGGCCTCTAGAAAAAGGATTGGGGAGCAAGCATGTTCTCCCACAATGGGCTTTACTTCTGCTTTACCTACCCCTCTGCCCTACTTCCTACCTTCTGATTATCCCAGGACACTGCTGTTGGCTTGATGTTTGAGATGGAGGAGGGTGGTCAGGGGATTTGGAGTGTGTGGGGGAGTGTGGAGGCTTGTACCAACTCTGGTGGGGAGGCACCCATTCCCCACCAGGCCTGGCTTGGTTTATGGGGGGTCATTGAAAGTGTGCAAAGAAGTGGGTAGGCTTGGGCAGCTGCTGCCCCCTGGACCCAGCTTGCTATTTGGGGCAAGGGGAGGGTGGAGAGTGGAGGCATGGAATGATAAAAGGGTGGGGTGGGGTGGGGAGGTTTGGCCAGGCTGGTGGAGCAGCGGGTGGCAACCCACCAATGTCCCCTGGCATGGCTTTGCTGTTTGGGAACTCGATGAGGACAGGTGAGAGAGTGGGGAGTCTTGGATCAGGCCAGTGGGGCAGTGGGCAGCAACTCATTCATACCCCATTGATGCAGCTTGCTGTTTGGGGGCTGGGAGAGGGTGGACAAGGTAGTGAGTAGGGCAGTGGATGGTCTAGGTTGCTGTTTGGGGGCTGGGAGACGATGTGTGAGTGAGAAGTTTTGGGCCAGGCCCAGTGAAGCAGTGGATGGCAATCCTCCATGCCCCACCTGCTCAGGTTGCAGTTTGGGGGCCTGGAGAGGGCAGACAAGAGAGTGGGGAGGCTTTGGCTAGGCCAGAGGGGAAGCAAATGGCATCCTGCTGATGCCCCATAGGGCTTGGCTTGGTCTGTGAGAGATGGAAGATAGTGGGGAAGGGAATGGGGAGTATGAAGGAGAGTGCAGGGGCAATGCGGAGGGTGCTGGCGGGCTTGGTGGGGAGGGTGGCTTTCCGCTTCTCTCCCCACTGGCCTGGCTTGCTCCTCGATCACAGGAAGGTGGTTTGAATGTGAGGCACTCACTTCCAACCAATGGGCATGCAGGACTCATTTTGTGAGTCCAGCATGCCCATTGGGGGGAAAAGTGTCGTGGCAGCATTCCGTTCCTTTGGCAATCATGTCCAAGAGTGTTCTATATTTCAGTTCTTTTCTAGGAGGTTTTACACAGAATTTGCAATAAGACTAAAATCTACAAATGAAGGATTCATAAACATGAAGTACCTTACCAGGAAGTTAGAACTTCCTTCATGAGGAACAAACTTTGAGCTCAACCTGTCCAAACCTAAGCACATTTAAATCTAGTTTATTTTTAATGGCTGACTTAAGCATAAACCTAATTTTGATTCATTGAGATCACTGGGAGATATGTGCTTAATTTGAGCAGGAACATTTCTTTCATCTAAACATTACAACACTCAGAATTTGCTTTGCCTGACGTGTAGATCTGTTCAAAGATGGCTGGAACAAGCATTCTCTTAAGCTCAGAGTATCTGAGAACTTTTAAAAACATACTGGGGTTTCATGTGACACACAGTAAGAATTTTGATATGATCAGGACAATTTCAAATAGGTGGGAGTATTTGCACATGCTTAAATTTCTACCGATCAAGAAGACATGAAAACCTTTCATGGCTCATAAAGGAAACATCAAGAACAAGAAAGAAAAGTGATCATGTGAAAATCAGAGCTAGAAGACTCAAAAATAGGAGTGAAAATTGGTGGTAGAAACATCAACAATCTTCATTACATAGATGACACAACACTGCTTGCAGACACCGAGAGCAATTTGAGACAGTTGATAGTGAATATCAAAACTGAAAGCGAAAAAATGGGCCTCCATCTCAATATGAAGAAAACAAACATCATGATGACAGCTAACATAGATTGGGCCCAAATTAGCATTGACAATGAGGACATTGAGTGAGTCCAGGACTTCATCTTCCTAGGATCAAAAAGTGACTGTAATGGAGGAGTAACTCCTGAGATAAAGCGGAGAATAGCATTAGGACGTAGTGCAATGCTGAGCATGGATAAAATTTGGAGAAGCAGAGACATCAGCATCAAAACCAAGCACAGGCTAGTCTTCTCTGGTAGCTGCTGATCTAGTGTCAACCATGGCGATGCAAGGTCTCTCCCTAGTGAACATCGGGAGTCCCATGCATCCATGTGGCCACACTCTGGTCCTGATATTTGTGGCAGGTGTGAATGTGGGCTTATCCTCTGTTGATAGAGTGCCATGGTCTGACCACTACAGGCTCGGATAGATGCTGCTGTGCCCCCTTGTCTAGACAAGGGGCATATTTTTGGCCCACCCACGAAGACTAATGGACCTGGAGTGGTTCCAGGATGCTCTGCGGGAGACCCCACCCATTGGCCCCTCCCTTGATGAGCTGGTAGAGAGCTGGGATACCAGGCTCTCTGAAGCCATCAAGGCGGTCACTCCAAGGCGCCCTCTCTGCAGCTGCGCCAGACCAGCTCCTTGGCACACCAAGGAGCTGTGATGGATGAAATGGGAGCTGAGACAGCTAGAGCAAGTGTGGTGACGAACCCTTGATGAGGGGTCAAGACACTCGTATCGGATGTTTATGAGATTCCATGAGAGAGCTGTGAATAGGTCTTGTTTTACTTCCTCTATCACAGTAGCTAGCTCAAGCTCAGCAAAATTGTTTAGTATAATTTGATCGCTTACAACCTCCACTATGGGTCCCAAATCTAGGGAATTGGCTTTAGGCTGTGAGGCTTTTGCGAGCTACTTCTCAGACAAAATCTTGACCCGCTGCCAAACCCTGCCTGCCACAGTTGATACAATATGTGAACTGAAGGCCCCTTGGCCATCTTTGGGTCCTTGGTTAGACCACTTCAGCCTGCTCAATCTGGCGGATGTGGACAGAGCACTAGCAGCTGTACCACTTGTCTTTTTGACCTGTGCCCTTCCTGGTTGTTGAAAGGGAGGAGCTGTGGAGGAGCTGTGGGCCACCTGTTGAATATCATCAATAGCTCCCTTGAGCAAGGGATTTTTCTGGGCAGTGGTTCACCCACTCCTGAAGAGGGCACAGTTAGATCCTTTGGATCTGGCCAATTACCGCTCAGTTTCGAATCTGTCGTTTCTGGGAAAGGTAATTGAGTGAGTGGTGGCGGATCACCTCCAGAGGTTTCTGGATGAAGTGAACACATTGGATCATTTCCAGTCCAGTTCCCGTGCTGGCCATGGGACCAAGACAGTACTGGTCACTGTTGTGGACAAACTCCAGCTACTCTTGAATAGAGGAGGTTTGCCACTGCTGGTGTTATTAGATCTCACCGCAGCATTCAATGTGGTAGATAATGACCTTTTGGTCCACCACCTCACTGATATCGGGGTTTGGGGGTCAACCTTATGTTGGCTGGCCTCATTCCTCTGAGACAATGGACAGCAGGTGACATTGGGGAAGAGAACTCCCGGTGTCACCCCATGGATTGTGGGCAATCCTCTCCCCATTGCTTTTTAATATCTGCATGTACCCCCTGGCAAGTTTAGTCCAGAGTTTTGTGCTGTGGTGCTACCAAAATGTGCATGACACCCAGCTTGTGCTCATGATGGAGGGCAGCCTGTCTTCAGCCCCAGGAGCTCTCCAGCAATGTTTAGAAATCGTTGCTGGTTGGTAGAGAGCGAGCCAGCTGATGTTAAATACTACGAAGATGGAGGTGCTATGGCTGGGCCATGGAGAGTGACTGGTAGACTTTTGCCTGCCTATGCTGGATGGCACGGCATCCGTCAAAAACCTGGGCGTCGTCCTGGACCTGGCACTATCGCTCAAGGCCCACGTAGGTCAAATAGCCTGGGTAACATTTCATCACCTGCGTCAGGCGTGGCAACTGGCCCCCGTACCTGTCCCATACAAACTTAGCCACAGTCATCCATACAATGATCCATTGCATGCATGCAATGATCCATTGCATGCAATGATCCATTTATGCAATGATCCATGCAATGATCCATTAGCCACAGTCATCCATGCAAACAGTCATCCATGCAATGATCACCTCCAGGTTTGACTATTGTAACTCGCTGTACACTGGCCTGCCTTTGACTATGATCCGGAAGCTAAAACTCACACAATGTGTGGCAGCCAGACTCCTTATGGGGGTGTCTAGCCAGGACTGGATCACTCCAGTCCTGTACCATTTTCATTGGCTGCTGATCAAGTTCCGGGTCATGTTCAAGGTGCTGGTTTTAACCTGTAAGGCTATAAGCGGCCTTGGACCTGCATACTTGAGGGACCAGATCTCCCCATTTTGCCCCACTAGGACCCTCCAATCCTTGGAGGAGTTCATATTAGAGGTCCCTGGCCCGAAACATGTTTGACTGGCCTCCACTAGGGTCAGGGCCTTCACAGTCCTGGTCCCCCTCTGGTGGAACAGACTCCCTAAAGAGACCAGGGCCCTGCAAGATTTGACGAGCTTTCGCAGGGCCTGCAAAATGAACCTGTTCTGCCAGGCATTTGGTAAGCCGGGCTGATGTATGTTCCATTGTCCCAGCCTTCAGTGGGCTCGGGGCTGGGGGGCTGGGGGAGGGCTTTTATTGCCACCTGTGTCTTTGTTTTAAATACTGTATAGTAGTTTTTAATGACTGTTGTTATATTTTAAAACTGTACATCGCCCTGAACCCTTTGGGGGAGGGCGACTAACAAATTGAAAGAATTAAACAAACAAACAAACAAATAAATAAAAACAATATCTGACTTCCCAATGTACAGATGATGCAACTTCCAGACTACATAGATCAGGTCTCCTGGAATAAACTGAGGGCAAACTCTACTGATTTGTACCCCTACTAAAGCCCTTCTTCTTCTCACGCTCCATCTTCCCCATGCTCTACTTTCAGATCTCCAGGAATTTCACAAGCAAGAGCTGACCATTCTACATTGAAGTGATGAAACAGGAAGAGGGGAAGCCAGTGACATCACCAATGTCACAGGCTGGACATAGGGAAACAGACCATAAGAGCTGAGACAAGAAGTATATGCTGATCACCTGGAAGTACAAGGTAAAAATCAAAGGTCAGAGACATAGAGGAATCCTCTCCACTATACAGTGGCTTCATCTTGCCATCATGTCACTCCTCCCAGCATGCATTTAAAGAGAAACAGGAGTAGGGTCACTCTTCCTTTCTAAACATTCACTCTAGAAGAATGTCTTTCAAAGAGCAACAGTAAAGGCCATTCTAGAGTCAGCATATCTCTGTGTCCAGGGCCCTGTAACCTACCTGAAGATCCTGATTTATGGGTTGCAGAGCACTGTGACTAAAAGATCAGCAAACTTCAATGAGCATCCTTTCCCCTGGACACCTTTAATTACAAGGCATTTTGCCTTCTTCATTACAAACTGTTTTTTGAATTCTTGTGTTCAGTTTCATACAATGTTCACATAATTTCATTGTATCCATTTTTTCCATTTGCAACCTCTCCATGCTCCACACTCAACTGTAGTAAATGTAGCTACTTATAGCAGTGCTTCCATGATGGTGCAACCCTCCATTGCCTGCTTCATCTCCACCATAACATTTGGCAAGAGATGTGTGGTATAATTACCATCATATTCCTTAGCCTGCTACAAGTAACAACCAATGAACTGAAGCAGAGGTGGGAAAATGCTGAATGCAATGCATTACCAACCATATGGTAAAGGGAGACACAGGTGGACAACTGGGAGAGTGATTGGGGGGGGGGGAAGGAACCATGAAGGCAAAAAGAGAAAGAAAGTGACAGGAATGGGGGAGAGAACGAGAGTAAAAAAGGGAGTAGCAGGAGGAAGAAAGAGTGAAAGCCTGAGAGAACTAGGGGAAGAGGAGAGAAAGCCAAGGTGGGGGGAATGGGATAGCCATTACCCCAGGTTTTTTGTGGGTCCCCACTCCTTCACTAATGGTAAAATAGTGGATGTTTTGATAAGCTCAAAAACAACTTCTGGAAAGCTGGAAATAGCTGCAACCTGTTATCCAGTGTCTAATAGATCAGGTCTCCTGGAATAATAGATCAGTTCTCCTCCAGAGCTGCTCTGTCTAATAGGTCTCATAATCCCAGCAACAAAAGAATAAAAAAAATGGCACCATGCACAAAATATTTGAGATCAGCAAGAAGGTTGCTGGTTCTTTAGATTGAAGAGACAAGATGCTCAATGGAAAGAAAGCCTCTGCTTTACGATCAAGTGTAAGTACTTTTGATAATGGAATGCTCACCTTTGCAACAGCTTAAAAGTCATTGAGATGGGAGAAAGCCACATTAGCTGCTGTAAAGCAAAAGCTGAAATCTAATCTCACTAAGGAGAACAGGTCATTTTTATTGCTAAACTATTTTCAACACAAACACTCGTGTCCTACATATAATTTATTGATGCCATTCCTTTAAGTGCAATGGAAAATAAAATTTTCATATTCTTGCCTGATAAGAAGTTCCATAGTATTGATCTTGAACTTCACGACTTGGCTGTACAGTTAATAAAGTTTATTATCTTCCTTCACTATGGCACATCACATCAATAATCAAAAAAATGTAATGTGCAAGTGTATTCTTTGGAGTTGAAGGGGGAGATGTTCGAAGGATATATTTTCCCAAAAATTCCTTTTCCGTTACTGTCAGAGCTTTCGCAAAGAATGATTCTTTGCCTAGTTTTTATTGCACCTAGAGGCTGTAGATTAGAGCAAAATCACCATCTAATCAATATCATCAAGACTGCTCTTTAATTTACTGATGTACAGTAATTATCAGCAGGTGCTACAGACAGACATTTTCAACTCTGGTGTGTTAACAGGTCTTTGAAAAAAGGCCTAAGACAATAGTTTTCCATTATGAAAATGAAAAGCTTGGCTGATATCTGGCACCAGCTTCACTTCAATAAGTGCTGATAGAGTTTCCAATTTAAATATAAAAGAGAATTTAACGAAAGGCCATGACTCAGATCGTGCACAAATGGATGGAAAGCAGCCTGTTCATTTTGGGAGATGTTGGCATATGTCTGGAGCGCACAAAAATGATTTGTGCCATATTGTAAATTGCAACTAAACAACACCAGCAGATTTTTTAAATGCATACTTTAAAAATAAATATTTCTCACGTAGCGCTTCCGAGTGATTTTAAATGCCCACAGTTTCATGTTGCTGTGCAATTGGACAAAAGAGTTATTTTGAGAAAAGACAGCTTATTTCTGAAATGTGAATTTTGCCTCTACCTTTCTGCTGAATTATTCATCTTCATGGCTGAAGGCATCATCAGTCACATATTTTGAGTTCTATCATATATTACATTTGACATGGTTGAAGAGTCATCTTCCATTCACATGTTGTCACAGCAGTGGGGCAGCCAACGGGGGAGCAAGACAGCATGTGAATGCAACCACAAACATAGACTCAATCATGTGCTTCTGGACCATGCAATTGTCACCTTCCCCTGGTGACTTGCTGATTGTGTGGCAATAACTTGACCATGAAGTTGTGTCATTCACTTGCAGTCCTATAACAGTTTATGATTGTTCCCAGGGGCTGAGCGAAGGGAAACTGTGCCCGGGGCCCATGTGCGCACTGCTCCCCTGCTGTTGCGCTGCCCGCCCCATCCCAGAACACCCCTGCCACACCCCCTCCAGTGCCCGGCCATGCCTTCTCTGCTGCTCCACCTTATCGTTATGGCTTTTGTTAGAGACATTTATTTAGATGTTTTCCCCACTTTTTTCCTCTATAGGGATCCAAAGCAGCTTACAGCACTGTTTCCCCCTCTTCCATTTTATCCTTACAACAACCCTGTGAAGTAGGGGATGCCTGTGAAGTAGGGGATGAATAATTGACCCAAGGTTACCCAGCAAGCTTCCTCAACAGAGCAGGGATTGTAGTAAGGGACTCCAATGTTCTAATCTGACATTTCAGCCATTTAAGGATTCAGTTGTTTTAAAAATGTCAGAAAATTCAGGCATTTTTTTAGAAATGCCCCAGTGGTGGGATTCAGCAGGTTCATACCACTTTGGCACAACTGGTTGTTCAAATCTTCCAGTCACATGTTGCTTGTAAACAACCAGTTGTTAAATTATTTGAATCCCACCACCAGAACTGGTTGTTAAATTATTTGAATCCCACCACTGAAATGCTCACATATGTTTGGACAGTTATTCTACCATAACAATGATTTGCAACTGTAATCTAATTCAGTCATACAAATTCAGTCATTACCAGAACACATGGGATCCTGCCTCGATATTGGGATGGTTCAAGGTATTTTGTAGTTCTCAGCAAGATACACTCATCAAAGTCTAGTCATGTCCAAGTCAGGCCAACATGGCAAAGGCAACCTAAGTCTAATGTTACCCAAACTGGTGGTCTACCTTCTAATAATTAGTTTGGGGAATTAGAAATCAGAAGGCTTCTTAGCGAGATGCAGGCAACAGTGGGATCTTTCGCAAATACATGTTGGTATTCTTCTTTAAGAGAGTAAACCCAGAAATAATGAGGAAGATTATAACAGGAAAAGAAATCACAAACAAATGAGAATGTTGCAAACATAAGGAGCCTAAAAAAAGTGTAACAAAGGTGACAGAGAAGGGATTGGTTCATGATGATAGGTAACAGGGACGTAGGTATATATTTTTATGGGGAGGGTTCGGGGGGGGGCACACCCCCACTCGCCCGTAGGGCATGGCCACGCCTCCCCAATCCCCGCCCCCAGCCTACCACTTATAAAAGCAGCTCTCCGAGGTTGGGGATGGCAGACTCCCCTCCCCTGCCCTCCCCTGCCCCTCCCTTCTGGGCAGAGGCATAGAGGGAAAATGGAGCCTGGTGCAAAATCTGAGTTTTGTGCCCCCTCCCGGGCAGCCGCTATGATACTCGAATCCACCCCCAAACAGCATCACTTTCAATGGTGTTTAAACTAGAGAGCCCAAATTCTCCTTTTAAATCCACCTTAAAGGGAGAATCTGAGGTCCCTAGTTAAACAACATTGAAAGTGATGCTGTTTTGGGTGGATTATCCCCCACCCTGAAACAGCATCACTTTCAATGTGGCATAGTGGTTAAGAGCAGGTGCATTCTAATCTGGAGGAACCGGGTTTGATTCCCTTCTCTGCCACTTGAGCTGTGGAGGCTTATCTGGGGAATTCAGATTAGCCTGTGCACTCCCACACACACCAGCTTGGTGACCTTGGGCTAGTCACAGCTTTTCGGAGCTCTCTCAGCCCCACCCACCTCACAGGGTGTTTGTCGTGAGGGAGCAAGGGCAAGGAGATTGCAAGCCCCTTTGAGTCTCCTGCAGGAGAGAAAGGGGGGATATAAATCCAAACTCTTCTTCTTCTTCTAAACTGAGGACCTCAGATTCTCCCTTTAAATCGATGATGAAGGGGGTGGATTTAAAAGGAGAATCTGGGGAAATTTGGGGGGTGCCTGCTGTCAGGGGTGCAATGGTTAAGCTAGAAGCACCAAACTTTCAGGGTATTATTATGAGTCTCTTCTAATGATACCACCCAGGTTTGGTGAAGTTTGGTTTAGAGGGTCCAAAGTTATGGACCCTCAAAGGTGTAGCCCCATCTCCTATTAGCTCCCATTGGAAACAATGGGGGATGGGGGCACCCCTTTTGAGAGTCCATAGCTTTGGATCCCCTGGACCAAACTTCACAAAGCCTGGGTGGTATCAATAAGGGACTCTCCTGATAGTACATCCCAGGTTTGGTGAAGTTTGGTTGAGAGAGTCTAAAGGTATGGACCCACAAATGTGTAGCCCCCATCTTCTATTATCTCCCATTGGAAACAATGGAGGATGGAGCACTCCCTTTGGAAGTCCATAGCTTTGGATCCCCTGGACCAAACTTCACAAAACCTGGGTGATATCAATAAGGGACTCTCCTGATAGTATAACCCAGGTTTGGTGAAGTTTGGTTGAGGGAGTCTAAAGGTATGGACCCTCAAAGGTGTAGCCCCCATCTTCTATTATCTCCCATTGGAAACAATGGAGGATGGGGGCACCCCCTTTGGGAGTCCATAACTTTGGACCCCCTGAACCAAACCTCACCAAACCCGGGTAGTATCATTAGGAGAGTCCCCCAAACAATCCCTGAAAGTTTGGTGTTGCTAGCCCAAACAATGCACCCCCTGCAGGCCAAAAACCAAAAAGCACTAAAATGTTTTAAAAACCCACAAATGGGTGGGCGGAGCTTCGGACATGAATGGGGGGGGTTTTCACACCTGAGAACCCCCCCTTACCTACATCCATGATAGGTAATCAGTCCAGAAGACCAGGGAGCAGAGAACAATGCATGATTAGCACATACTGACTTAGAGAAAAGGACGATGACATATGTAGGGACAGAACAAATACACTTGCAGGTACAGTATGTATAAACACCCTAATTTATAAAGGATATGTCAGCAATAGTTCTATTCAAGGGGTATTATCAGAGGGGAAAATGACATTAAAATGATGTGATTAGTAGTTTCTGGCAGGAGATTCATTGTTCTGCAGCTTGTATTCCATTATGGGTGAGGGGAAGAATGAAGAGGCTAGTGTTGGAGTCAGCTCTCCTTAGATACCAGCTGTCTTCTGCTTGGACTCCATTTTGTTTCTGTTAAAGTCATGTTGAACCAAACCGCTATACACACATGTAGAGAGGTGTTAGTATTCTCATAACTGCCTGTTGGAATCATGGGAGTCATCTGACCATTAACACTAGAACTTGATGTCAGTCATTGGGCCACTAATTGCTGAGTGTCAGCTAAGCCCCTATAGAGCATCTGCCCATCCTTTCAATGATCCCAAACAGCGGCTTGGGTGTCTTAGCCCAAGAATGGGCCCTACACCCATGAAACAATGTTAACGTTTGAATCAGGCCTCTGTTTCTCTTCTGCAAGTAGGTAATCAATGTCCCAATGATATATTCTGTGACCTTAACTTCATTGGACAAGACTATTTTAGGATAATCAGGATTATCATTTAATGCAGAATGCTAAGCATCCCAGAAACTAATTTTGATGATCCCCTTTCTTTGAAACCCCTCACTTCATTAATTCATTGAGTAGATACTAAAATTTATAATAAAACAGAAAACAGATTCAATAATTCAATACCTCAAAGACTTTACTGTTTGTGACCTTTGTCACTGCCAATGTGATCCAGACTGTAAACACTGTCTTTTTCAGTGATTTTCAAATGAGCCATAAGTGCTAACACCTTGTGAATGACAAACAAGGGCCTCTTCTTTCCTTTGCTCCCTATTAACCTTCATTAATACAAGAATCCACATTTGGGGAATGCTTCTGAGTGGATGACAATATTTATTCATGCTTACTAGACAGAGTTCTTTAGCGGCATGCTCCTTATTCCATTATTTAAACTGACTAATAAAGAAGTTGGCTTTTTTCACTTGTCATGCATCCACAAAATTTCATACAAGTTGCAGCTACAGTTTAAATGGGTTGAATATTCACCACTTGGGATTATTTGTCTGCAACTAGTGATTTTGTCATGATACAAATTCTCCTCACCAAAATGCTGAGAAAACTCAACTTTAAAATGTTCTGTGTAGTTGTTCCATTGCAGTTTCTTTTTCCTTCCTGAATTACAGCACAATCCTATGCTGAGACTGGAATAATTCTGCATACAATCACACTGATAGTAACATGGGGAATCTCAGACTATCGGTGATCACATGGTGAATGGGTTGGCATCAGACTACTGCAGCTGATGTTATGGTGTCTGTCACCAGACCCAAAATACAATCCAGAGATAATTGAGAGATAACAAATTAGAGACATCCTGGAAATTGTTAAGCAGGACTCCAGATTAAAAGTTTCAGGTAGAGCTCTATGCCCCTTTGTTCAATATTCTGTTGAAGCACAAAGAGTTCAAGATCTCTGCTTGAGCAACCACTTCTGTAAATGTTTCCTGCTGTTCCCTTTAAGCACTGCTGCATAACATAAAATCAGGTAGGGAGTGTAAATTGTGCAGCCATGCTAATGATGTCATCTGAGAGCCTGATTTGCGTATATATTGTACCAGTCAAGGATTCTGGATATCTTGGGATCTGCCTGATTTGCGTATATATTGTACCAGTCAAGGATTCTGGATATCTTGGGATCTGACCACCACGCCCTTCAAAAAAGTGAATATTTTGCATAGATCCAAGAGTTCCAGAACTCAATGTATGCTTGAATGGATAACTAATAATTCATATATGGGTTTAAAATGGCTAAAAGTATGTTCAGTAAGAAAACATCCTAAGATTTTCAGTCTCTGGGACTGGTGAATCCAGGAAAGTGGGTAGCAGCAAATTGCAGAAATAGTGGGGTTTTTTTTCAAGGTTGGAAGGAAGCTGTATTTCCAAACATAACTCTTGCCATTGAATATGTGGGACTACTGTTCACCACTGTATTCTAGCTCACCAACAGTAGCCAAATTAATATATCAATTATCACACAATGTGATATATCTACATACACAAATACACACACACACACACACACACATCATGTAGAGGATATTCTTTTCTAGCGTATGTTCAGGTTTTCCCAAATTCATACTCTTGTTTCAATAGCTGTGTTCAATGTATCAGTCAATGGACACAATAAAAGTTAGCTAAGCAAAGTCTAAAAGAAATAGTAAATCATATATAAAGTCTTCATTAACTGCTAAAAATATACCGCTATATTGATCGAAAATGTGATTGCAGAAATGGAGAAAGCTGCTCAGAATTGATGAAACGAGTTTATGGACCTTAACTGTGGTGACAAAGGAATGAAATATAAAAACATCCCCCTGCTTTGAAAGCAACAGATCACAAGGGTTTTTTAAAAAAAATGTTTTCTTTTATGCTAGGTACCCCATTGTGTGCTAAAATAAATGCGTATTGATTTTTTGCTTCATTGTGGGACAGCGGAGGGTAAGATGATTGTGAAGAAGTCAGCGGGAGGGAGTGGGCTATTCCCCAAAGACTAGAAAACTAGAGAGTTTGACACTGAGTGCAATCCTCCAAGCAAAATCAATGAGTAATGCATTAGAAATATTGCTTGGTAAACAATACCTGGAATGTATTATTATATTTATCGTTTGTTTTTAGATTAAATTAATTTCCAATATATTATCCAATGGAATGTTGTCTTCACAGTTAACGGAGCTCTCTTCTTCTTAGTGCTAAGAAGCACAAACCAATCTTATTTATTCTAAAGTAAGTTATGCTGACCTTGACCTGGATTGCCCAGGCTAACCTGACCTCTTCAGATCTCAAAAGCTAAGCAGGGTGAGTTCTGCCTTGTGCTTGGATGGGAAACCACCAAGGAATACCAGGGTCACAATGCAGAGGAAGGCAATTGCAAACCACCTCTGTTATTCTCTTGCCTTGAAAACCCACTGGGTTGCCATAAACCAGCTGCTAATTGAAAGCACTTTACATACATACAAACACAAAAACAAGTCCTGCTGGATTCAGTGGGCTTTACTCATGGGTAAAAATGCACAGGATCACACAACATGTGATCACATGACACCTCATTAATATCAATGAAAGAGATGAATGCCTGATTTGTGAACCATTGTTTGCCTGGATTTTACATTTTAGTTTCTACAAATTCTTTTTTAAAAATAGATATTTTGTTTTGTTACAACTGAAAAATGTATGTATGTGTACAAACGGGTATTGGTTGAGATCCTAAGCAACATGAACAGTTCCACAACCGAAGGCCATTTCCCCACCTCCCCCTTTTTTGTGGCCATTATAATTTGTCCATCAAAGTCAGTACTGTCTGCTCAGACTGGCAGTGGCTCTACATGGTCTCAAGCTGAGGTCTTTCATTTCACCTGTGATGTGATCCTTAACTGAAGAAGCTGGGACTGAATCTAGGACCACCTGCATGGCAAGCAGATTCTCCACCACTAAGCCAAACCACTCCCATATACCTCACCATCTCTAGTGTCCCAGGATAATGTGAATGAGATGTAGTATTAATCAAATATGTTGTGCAGTTCACATATGAAATTTAAAGATATGCTTCACAGGTAAAGCTTGATTGCATCCTGCTTACAGAGTTTTTCCAGTTTTTAAATAAAAATTACAGTCTCACTGTTTTTTTAAGCCTTGAACAAGCAGACCAGCATGAACAGATGTACTGTTCATTATTAGATTGAATTATGAAAGGTGGATCTTCAGCCAAGCTAACTCTCAGCATGAAGAACAGTGCCACACAGTTAATGTGTTGCCCTGAAAAAAATTATATTGTGAGGATAGTGTGTCTATTCAAGTATGTTCAATGGTGCATCATATCATGCAATTAGAGGGTATGAATCAGAAAGTTCAGTAAATTTTTGTGCTGGCCTATGTTCTACCATCTGTATAAACTAGCTACACCCTATAACCCCTAGATTTTTCTAGTCTGGAAATGGTGAAATTTAAAAGATTAAAAGACTAGAATTTTAAACGTCTTAAAATCAGTTCAGGTAGAATAGGAATAATAGAAATAGATCCCTGCAGAACATGTCATTATTCTGTGATTGTTTTAATGTTTTATTTAATCATATCTAGAGCTAGCAGAAGATTTTAAAATAAGCCTTTTAATTAATACATTAACTATGTATTGGTTTCATGTAAATTAATGGATTGAGGACCTTACAACTTTATCAATATAGATGATAATTGTATATGGATTTATTTTTAGAAGTTTGGAAAACTTTTTCTAGAAAATTATGTGAAGATCTGCCTCTACTGTTGTTATATTTTTGTTTCTACTTCATATATATTCCACTTTTTCTTTTTATTTGTTGCTGGAAGTTTTTCTTTTTTTATTTGTTGCTGGAAGTTTGAAGGTTTTCCCCCCTTTTCTGCTGTTTTTGAAAGAGATATTGTTTTAAAGACACAGAGCTACTTTCTCTACAAGTTCCTCTGGTCCTTTCCGCACAGCAGAAAGGGCACTTCTCCACTGGCAGAAGGGGAGGGGGCCATTTGCACAGGAGCATGCGAGCGGCCCCCGCAGAGGCCAGCACAGAAGAGGCGGCTCCGCACGAAGCCACCTCTTCTGCATCCCCCCCACTCACGTTGTCCTCCAGTGTTGGTCTGGAGGGCTGCAGGGACCGGCCCATGCTGCCCTCCAACCTCCAGGGGTCAGAGGGCAGCGTGGGCAGGTCTCAGCAGCCCTCCAGACCGACGCTGGAGGATGAGGTGAGGGGGGGGGACGGGAAAGCGGCGCCTTCGGCGCGGTGCAATTCGCACTGCACCGATGGGAAGGTGGCACTTTCCAAAAACCTCCCTCGGGAAGGGAGGTGAAAAGTAGCGCCTTCACGGCGCTCAGGGCCGCACAGGATGGCGCTGCTGCATTGCAGCAGTGCTGCCTGTGCGAACGGCTGCCCAGGAACGGCGTTTTTGCTGTCCCTGGGCCGCTGTAAATGGCCCGTGTGGAATTGGCCTTTGTCTCTCTCCCTTGGAACATCTAATTTAACATCATCATGCTATACATTGCTGGACTGTCATCATTGCCTGCTAATTGATGGCATGATGACAGGCAGGAACTTCTACATCCAGAGGCCATAAACTTTTAAATACCAATTCAAGTAGTCTGGTGCAGTGGTTAATCATTAGAACCAAGTTTGATTCCCCACTTCTCCACGAGTTGCAGACTCTAATCCATGAAATGGATTTGTTTTCCTGCTCCTTCACATGAAGCCTGCTGGGTGACATTGAACTAGTCAGTTCTTTCAGAACTCTCTTCAGCCCCACCTGCCTCACAAGGTGTCTATTATGGGGAGAGGAAGAGCCTTTTGTAAGCTGTTTTGAGATTCCTTGCAGAATAAAAAGTGAGGTATAAATCCAAACTTCTCCTCCTCCTCCTCCTTCTAGGAGATATCAACTGGAGGACTTGAACCCTGTGACCTGTTTGTTGGACCTCTGGGGCAACTAGTCAGCCACTGTGTGAACCATCATGATTGACTTGTGGACCGTTGAAACAGTAGGGTAATTCTTAAGTTCTTGGTACGTCTTATTTCAATTCCCAAGACATCTTTTTGCAAACAATGGGGTTCTCCCCAGCATATATCTGGTTTTATGAAGTGAATAAATGTATATCCTAACAGTTTTGAATTTTGATATCACTAATCATACACCTCTGAATGATGGTGGGTGGATATTTCCCATCCATAGCATTCATTGGCAAAGTGAGAGCCCTTTCAGCGCAGAAAACTATTTCTAAATACAAACCGTTCTCACTGGATTGAGACACACATTAAAATGCAATCCTAAACAGAATTCCCCCTTCTAAAGCTATTGGTTGTAATGAATTTACAAAGGAATAACTCTGCTCAGGATTGTACTGTTTTTCATAAATGTTTGGCCATTTGGCTTTCCTCTGAACACTATTATTCATAAAGATTATATTATGCCTCTTGGCAATGACTTTGAAACATTTTACAATATTTTAAAATACCTTTTTTTTTAAAAAAAAGAAAGAAAGGAATTGAAACACAGGTTTATGAAATTATCATAAGGAAGTGTGGATTACCAAAATAACCAGCTCAGTCAATCTACAGTCTGAGAAGAACAAGTTTTCAGTAACTTTCTACAAGATGCCAATGAGCTGGCCAGAAAATGTGTAGTTGATACAATATAGTTCTAAAATGAAGGAGGAAAAACTCTGCCAATAGAAAGATTATTTTTAATTAAGGAAATATCTCTATCCGGTGACAGTTTCATGACATTCTCTTTTGGAAGACCTTTCCTTTGATCTGCCCTTAATTCTAGGGAGCTTTCATCAGTGTTCATGCCAGCGACACAGTGCAGCTGATACAAATGTCCTTTAAAATAAGGAAATATTTAAAAGGTACAAGAAAGAAAATGGAGAGGAAGGTGAATCTCAAAGTTTGTTTGTCAAAGTGACTTGTTTTCCCCCATGGCCCAACATACTGAAGTAGGTATCCAAACATTAATTTAGCTAAAATACCAGTTCCAAGGGAGACCAATTAATGCATTTGCCCAAATTTTCAAACACCTGGAAAAACTGAAGAGAGGAAATGTGTTTTAATATTATGATAGCATCACCACATCTTATTTTCAGGTCCCCAGTGGTCACTGTCTGATAGGATACAATTCTGGCTTGGCACAGCAAGGGCAGCATATCATTGCTGGAAGTATACCAAGGCAAACCACTTAATCAGCCTTAAAAATAGTGTTTCTTCACACCAAAAAAAGGCAGCAAATGCTACTGAGGAGTTGTCTTCTCCCAGCTCTTCCACATGAACACAGTTTGTAATCTTCAGGTAGAAATAAACTGAGGCTGTTTCCTCACTTTAAAAAAAAGCAGAGGCAAAAGGGTTTTGTAAGCTTCGGGTGTTTTTGAGCACGCAGTCACGCTCCCCACTGCAGGTAGTCGCGCGGGGTTTCCCAAAAGGCGCTGTTCCGAACAGGAACAGAAATGACGTGCGCTGAGGGGTCACGAGGGCGGCAGAATCGGGGCAGCTGTGTTGTCGCTGCTCCGGTAGTGGGGAGTGCCGCTGGAACCCACGTTACTTGGAGCAAGTAGCGCGCAACAAAAGGTGAGTGGGGAAACGGCCGGATAGATATCACAAATTTCCACGAGAGTATATAAAAAATCATGTAGAAGTATGAGATTACATCCCTCAAACCATACTTAGAATCTCTACCAATATTAGGCTTTTAGGGTTTTTCCCCGATGTGTCCAAATCTCAGTTTTCCACATCCAGAGTTTGACTATATCACTGTCAATTCTGTTAAAACTGTTGGGTTGGCATAATAAAATATGAGTGGTGAATTTAATCTCAGTAAACCATAAAGCATACTTTCCCCGTTGTTACTACATGCGAGTTGTCAATGGTTAGAATTGTCTTCTCCCATTTCTTCCACTATGAGCATAGTTTGTAATCTTCAGGCACAAATAAAGAGTTCTTTGTTATTTCACACACATGTATTATTATGGAAGGTGTAGTTTTTCCTTGTAATGTCTAATAACCTTACACTACTATACATCACCCTGGATAGAACTGATCTTGTCTACTGTGGAGAAAGAAAAGGGTCCTTCTGGCCAAGCAATTAAATTGTTCTACCACAACTACTGGCCAGCTACAAAGCTATTTGATATACATTCAAGGTGGCCGATGTACACTCAAACAAACTGGTCAGTTGACTCAGAGGTGATCACAATCTGAGGCTCTGAGCCCTTTGGGGGGTAGAGCGGTTTGTCAAATCGAATAAACAAACAAATCATTGAACAATTGTGCTGAATGTATTCACCATGGCTGTTCAGGTGCTGAATGCGTTTTCCATGAAATTTGCAGCCTCTGCAACACAATAGAAAATAATCAAGTGATTCATTTATATTCTAAACTGTTATCATGAACAATTTTTGATTTGGTTTCTTGTGGAGCAGGAGCTGAAAACACTGTATTAGTAAACAGATTCTCAAAAACAGTGCTCTTGAATGTATAGCATAGAGATGGATCTGCCTCTAATGCTCCTTTGAGCCAATGATGGACAGGACCAAGGCTGTCACACCCTTTCACCTGTTCTGTCATTATCTACAAGGCCTCCTGGAGGACAGGTGATATGCCAGATGATTGGAGAACAATGAATGTTTTTCAGATTTTTAAAACAGGTGGAAGGATAATCTGGGGAACTATAGTTTAACGTCAATCCCAGGGGAAATCTTGGAGTGGATTTTAAAAACATCTAGAGGATAACTTGGTAATAAGAAATAATTAGCATGGATTAGTCTTTTCAGATTAATCTAATTTCTTTTTTAATTGAGTGACAGGTTTGGTAGATCATGAGGATGTTGTGGATATTGAATATTTGGATATTAGTAAGGCATTTGATAAGGTTTCCCACAACGTTCTGCTTGGCAAGTTAAAGGGCTGTGAATTAGATAGTTAGGCAGATAAGGAACTGGTTGGATAATCACACACAAAGAGTTGTAGTTAATGGCTCCTTGTCTAATTGGAAGGTACTATCTAGTGTGGTGCTGCAGGACTTGGTTGGGAGCCCAGTGCTTTTTAATATTTTAATTAGTGATCTAGATGAGAGTGTGAAGGGACTACTCATTAGATTTGCAAATAACAGGAAATTATATCTGATAGTGAACACTCTGGAAAGTAGAGCTAAAATAAATAAGACTTGGATATACTGGAAAAAGGGCAGATAGAAAAAATGCAATTTAATAGAGATAAACGTTATGTAGATAAACCAGATGGGGGATGCTGTTGTGGGTAATAGCATGGATGAACAAGATCTTGGTGTTCGGTGGACTTAAAATTGAGGATGGGTGGCCAATGCAATGTGGCAGCAAAGAAGGCAACTGAGATCTTAGAGTATATTAACAGGTACATAGCATCAAGGCTACAAGATGTCATATTACCACTGTATACTGTATTGTTGAGATCTCATTTGGAATATTGTGTCCAGTTCTAAAGCCTTTTTATAGAAACTCTAGAGTGCATCCAGAGGAAAGCAACAAAAATAATTAGAGGTTTGAGACTAATAGCCTCTTTTATAATAAGGGGGGGATCTGCCTGTTGGAGCAATGTGTAGCCATGCCAGTGGATTTGCCTTCCCTGGGGCACTTTGTCAGCTTTGGCTTTGTCAGCTTTCAGAGTGTGTGAGTCAGATGCAGTCAGATCTATCCTGCACCACCAGTTCCCAAGTCCTGTGGGGCTTGGAAAACATGAAGGGGGTAAGGAAGGGATGGATCTCCAATGCATCAGTGATATCTGTCTCTGTCACCCCACATGTGTTCTAAACCCAGCAGAGCTTGGAAAACATCAGTGGGGGGCAGATCTCCAATACCCTGCCAAGATTTCTCAGCATATACCTAGATGCTCAGATTGCCCAGATTCTTCAGGGGCTTAGGAAATGGGGGGGGGGGAGAACTGACAAATGTCAGGGTTTTTTAAAAACTGAATATTTAGCCAATGAATATCAGATTTACTCAGAGGCCGTTTCCGCACGAATGCGGAAGCGGCCGGGTCGGCGTACTTGACGCCGACCCAACGACGCTAGGACCGTCCGCATGGACGGTCCTAGAAAGAGCCGGGCAGCCGGCGCCGCGGAGCGCCGCCGCCTGGCCGACCCGGCATGTCCCCGGGCCTCCGGCGCGTCGCCGAGGCCTGGGGACACGCCCTCCTGGCCCTGCGCACCGGAGGCCCGGGGACAAGGTAAGTACAGGGAGGGAGTGGGGGGGGAAGCACTGGGAAGCCGCTGCCGTTCGCACGGCAGCGGCTTCCAGCCGACGTTTCCTCAACAAGTGCGCTTCGAAGCGCACTGGGAAAATGCCGGCGTCGGGACGGGCGGCTGGCGCGAGGGCGGCGCAGCTGTGACGCCCCTGTGACGCAGCTGTGACGCAGCTGCGCCCCCTGTGCGAACGGTGGCCTCTGTCCCCAAGCCGCCATTTGTGGCCCGTGCGGAAAGGGCCAGAGTGAAAAAAAACAACCAAACCTGAAATTTACCGATACTTTGTACTGGTGCTCAAGCCTAGCTAGAACATTAAGAAACTGAATTCAAATTCAGTCAATCATTTGAGACACTATATCATCTGTGTTAAGCTTTTAATTTTCTTAACAGCCCTTTATTTCATATCAAGCCAACATTTCCACAAGAAGAAGATGTGAGCAGAACACAATATCAGTGATATACAGCGTTTTCGTTTTGCCATTATTTGTCTAACAGGCCATTGTGATTTCTTATTAAGGACAATCTAATTTATCAGTTGGCAGAGAATGACCATTCTTTAAATGTTTAACGTTGTTCAAGATGCCATTAATTGTCACCGGAATTTAGTAGATTTTCATCCTTTTCAACCTAACCTTGTCACACACAAATCTACAATATCCCCAATAATTGGATCAATACTAAAAATGAATGTCTGAATAAATTGTACAATTTCGCAGAATGCCAATTTTGTAGAGGGTAATAAAAAGTAACTTATTGAAGGAATGCTCTTTGGTATCCAATTGCTGTCTTGTTACAATCCCATTTATCACCTGTGTTATTTCCCATTACCCATAATAGGACTTCTGAAAACTAATCAAAAGGAGAGTAGACACTATTACTGCAGTCAAGCCTTAGCTTGCCCAGTGGTTTTCAGAGGTTCGTTCAACAAGTATGGGAAGCAGGAAGAGCAAAGAAGGTCATAATTCCTGTTTTCATATGCCCATATTATATCCAAACTCAGTTGCTATTTATTTGGTTAATTTTTATGTCTTCTTTTGCACATTGTGGAACTTAAGGCAGATTACACAAAACACCCCCAAAGTCTCCCATTTAGGCACTAACAAGACCTGGCCTGGATTGATTCTACACACTATATCTACATGCTAAGAGGTGTAAAGATTTCTGAGATAAGTGCTGTTCCCACCTTCTAGATAGAAGGTGAACTGTTATTTGCTTGAAGCTCTTTGGAAAAGAAAATACAAGTGGTACTGGTCCATGTGAGGTGCTTCACACAGCCTGGCTAATGTGGGAGGCAGAGATGGACAGGCTATTTAAAGCTTGTGTGGAAATTTTCTGAGCTGGTTGTGCAGAAAACTACACTGCTTATTCTTCCCTTCCTAATGTAGAATAGAACTAGCTAGTATATTTTGGTATGGAACAGCAATTTGTGGGGCTCTTCCAAAAGTGACCGAGGAATGGAACTTTTTTTTTTGCCTCCTTCCCACTGTTATTATTGGTGTGTGGTCCCAGTGAGCTTGGTTAACTAGCTAACATTTGGCAGGACAAGTTAAAAGCTACAATTAAAATCAACCAGTACCTTGAGACATCTAATAATGACGACAGGGGCAAGTAACCAAACAATATACTCCAAGCAGATCAAAACAGGGAGGAGGGAAGGTCATTGTAAACCACTTTGAGACTCTCTGAAGTAGAGAAAATAAAGGTATAAAAACTAACTCTTCTTCTTAGAACACCCAGCTTTGGTAAAGACTGGATAAAGGGGGTCTAATTTTATGGGGTCCCAAAGAGGGTGCCCTCATTCATCCTCCAATGTATCCATTGGGAAAAAAACTGTGCACCTATAAAATTGGAGACCCTTGCCAAGTCTTTACCAAATCCTTTTAAGAAAAGTCACTAGCAGCTATGTGAAATTTTGGTGTCTCTACCTTACAAAACAGCCCAACTGATGTCTAAAAACATTTCTCACAGGCTATAATGGACCTGACTTTTTGATGATTCCTGTTCCCCTCCCCCAACCCCTCCCACCAGTATGGGAATTTGGGAATCAAGAAAATTTTTGACTCAAGTATGCCCAGATCCAAATTTTCCTATTTTTTGCACTCCCCTAGCAATGTGCATCTCACCATCTCCATGATCTTGTCAGTATGCAAACCAAAAAGTTTTAGGTAAATCCTACAGCATACCAATGTGATGGTATGATTTACAGTATTGAACCTGAAGTGACACTGCAGGTTGATGCAACATTGGCTCAATTGTCCCCTCTTCCCCTGGCTGATAACCATAAACACCCTACTCAAATGATGTATGTCAGCTAGCAAAGAATAAACAGTTGTAATCTGAAATTATTAATTCCTCTTTATCATTCCCCCTGGCTTTCCAACATGCTTTTCCAAAAAAAAAATCTTTTTGGGGGGGCAGGGGGGACCCAAATACTTTTGGGTATCTTGAATCAGCTCTTTAGGGATTTTGGGTTTCCCAATAATTTGGAAGCCTGAAAAACTCAAATCCAAATTTTACCCTATTATTATTATTCTTTTTTGTTCAAACCTAGTGTAGGCATTTATATTCTCAACTTGACAAATCAAGTGACTCCTGCTGCGTTTTTGTTAACATTTCAGTGTGGAACCATTCCATCTGCACCTGCCATTCTGGCTCTTGTTAGCCAAGAAAATTGTTGACTGGGGAAAAGCTCCTATACTGGTTGACAAAGGCCGGAAAGGAAGATCAGAGAAGATCATATGGAAATTGAGAAAGACCTGATGGCTTCATACTGGCTGCAGCAGATTGTACAGCTGTACAAGAAGGATAAGATTGCAAAGTGATGAAAAATTACATGATTATAGGTGACAATTCACAAAAAAAATTATGTCTCATTGATCTCAGTGACAAAAAGCTAAGCAGGTATTTAATTCACCCTTTGAAAACAATGGGAGTCACATATATTTGGGTGGATTATGCCCATTACAACAGCAAACTGGCTCAAGTATCACAAATTTAACAAATACATCCAATTATGGAAATTCTACACTAACAGTAGATAAATATTTGAGAGAGCCAACGTGATGCAGTGATTACAAGTGTCAGTCTAGGGAGTTTGGGAGACTCAGGTTCAAATCCCCATTCAGGCCTCTAGCAGAATAGATATTTTTCCCTCAAAAAGTAAGAGAAAGAAATATATTACCTGATTTACTGACAACGTGAAGCTCTTCTAAAAAAAAACTACTAAAAGCACAAAACAACCCAAGATGACAAAATGAAACTGATAGGTGTACATGACCAAAAGGAAAAATATAGTGCAATTCTGAAGTTAAAATCAACAACAGAAGAAAATGGTGGGTTTTAACTTAAATGGATTATTGAGAAAATCTTGCTCCACTGGACAAATTGAGGAAGAATATCTCAAAGCCAGCTTTGTTCCAAGTCTGGCTCATAGATGTGAAATGACCCATTTGGCTTCTCTTGTAGCAAAAAATGGCAACAACAGTCTTTATCTGACAAAAGGAGCCAACAGTGACAGCTGGTAGCCTCAACATTAAACCATGTGGAAGGTCATCTTGATACAACCCCAATTTATTGCACTCATTTGCAACTTTTATATTAAAAAGTCCAAACATAAAAATCAATTAAAATGTAATACATTAAAGTAACCATTTTAGTAATTTAAGGCCAAAGATCCCCTTGAATAATGGAAAAGGTTTCACTATTATTATTATGTTTTGGTGTCATCCACTTTTCCTGTGATCTTTTCCAAAAATTGGCCATGCAGTGCCTAGTTTTGCCAACTTTCTGTCCTTTCTTTCAACACTTTCTGACGATACTCTCTCTTTGTTATTGTTATTGTTGTTGTTGTTGTTGTTGTTGTTGTTGTTACTTTTATACCGCCCACCCCCTCTGGGTGGTGTACAACAAGGGCTCTGGGTGGTGTACAACATAAACAACATAACAACATAACATAACTTAACAAATAGAGCACCCTCATGTTAGTTTTTGATCCCTCCTTCCCCTACAAATACCTTTTGTCGCCTGAGGGCGGGACCACCATTGCTCAGAGTTTCCTCCATGCCCCAATAATCACACCTCACACTTGTCTGTGGATAAAATGTTTAGTCAATAGCCCAAACTTTTTATTGACAATGCTGGAAAAGAAGCGTGAGGCACAGTACGGGACCTGATCTGAGCAGTGGGCAGCCTGATGACCATGTGCAGCCTTAGCTGAGCTCCGTTGGTCAGATCTTGCTGGAGGTCTGCTTTTGTGCAGCACAGCAGTTGGGTATATTGGAGCTGAAAATATCAGTATTTTCAATTTTTCAGGATCTCAATAGTGGTATGGTATTCAGATGTGGGTTTTATTTGGAAATCTGACATTATTTGGCTCCATAGCAGCTTGTGGGGAAGTTATCTGTGGGGATTGTTTTTGAATTATAAATGTATGTATGCATGCATGTATGTATCAGAGCTTGCTGTCATAATTTGGGGGCAACATCTTGTGTTTCCTTGCAGAGGTGTAGCTAGGGAAAATGGAGCCTGGTGCAAAATCTGAGTCCCCCCAATGTTTGTTTGTGTTTGTTGTATTTTTTAGTGTTTTTTCAGTTTTTGGCCTGCAGGGGGCACAGTTTTTAGGCTAGCTGCACCAAAATTGCAGGGTATTTTTAGGAGACTCTCCTGATGATAGCACTCAAGTCTGGTAAAGTTTGGTTCAGGCGGTCCAAAGTTATGGACTCTCAAACATGTAGCTCCATTTCCTATTATCTCCCTTTGGAAATAATGGGGGATGGGGCACCCCTTTGGGAGTCCATAACTTTGGACCCCCGAGACCAAATCTCACCAAACCTGGGTGGTATCATCAGGAGAGTCTTCTAAAGATACTCTAAAGTTTGGTGCTGCTAGCCTGAAAACCGCGCCTCCTGCAGGCCAAAAACGGAAAACACTAAAAATTACAAAAAACACAAACCTGAATTTTTCTGCCCCCCAGGCACGCGCCCAGTGCAACGTGCACCCCCTGGCCCCCTTGTAGCTCCACCTTTGTTTCCTTGAACTGTAACCTTAAGCCATGACCTGATGTTTTAAGAAAGAGTTCTTAAGAACATTAAACAACTTCACCTTTTATTTCCAAATGAAAACACAAGATGTTTTGGCTTCAGTATTTTTAACACATTCATTTTTCCTGCTCTCCATTTTTGCAACAAAGCAAGAGTACTACTTCATTACTCAGCTGTATAATCTTTTTAAAATATCTTAAATATATGGCAGGGGCTATCATGAGCAACACAAGATGGTGCTTTAGTAAAAGCTGATTCATAAGAAGATAAGGCTGTTGAGAATGTCAAAGAATTAAAAAGTTCTATAGGTCAAAGCCATCACCTTGAATTTTGCCCAGAAGGCTTTAAGATACCCTGACAGAACTATTGATCCACCTGTGCTTTGCTTGTAGCCTGTGGCTGATACATTCATGACCCGGAGGCCTCTGCATTGATATACCTGAACTAATCTGTAAAGCTTTTACAAGAAGATTGTGATCCCAACTAGCAGCCTCCACTGTGATCCCAACTAGCAGTCATCTTCTCTCCTGAAGCAGGAGATCAGCTTAGGCTTCTTTTCTCACTGAGTATAAGCTGGGAAAACAGAATCCACTCTTATAAGAAACAGAAATGTATAAAAATTGTTCAAAATTGTATTTCAGTCAAACAGCAATTTTGATCATGCTACTCTCTCTGCAAACCTCTGCATTTTAGAACAGGAGATGAAAGGGAAATAGGCATGAAATTTGAGATAAATAAAAACGACTTTGTATTGTCAAAGGCTTTCACAGCTGGATTCAACTGGTTCTGGTGGGTTTTCCAGGCTATGTGGCTGTGGTCTGGTGGATCTTGTTCCTAACGTTTCGCCTGCATCTGTGGCTGGCATCTTCAGAGGTGTATCACAGAGGGAAGTCTGTTACACACTGTATCCTATCACTGTGTCCTCTGAAGATGCCAGCCACAGATGCAGGCGAAATGTTAGGAACAAGATCCACCAGACTATGGTCACACAGCCTGGAAAACCCACCAGAACCCAAAATGACTTTGCTAAAAGCTAAAGATCGGCTGTCCAAATAATAGAGTGGAATAACTTGCACAAGAAGGGAGACAATTTCTGCAGATTTCCCTTCCTTGCTGAAGCCCCTGGCTATGCAGCCTTCAGGAACATCTTCTTTTTGAGATGGGAGGAGGGGGCAGAAAGAAAGCCTTAAATGTTTGGTGGCAGATGGGAGATTCACATAATGAAAATAAAAACTAACAAAGGAAAGTTTCGATTTATATCCCACCTTTCTCTCCTGTAAGGAGTCTCAAAGCAAAGGAGTCTCAAACGTTACCTTGTAGGTGGGGCTGAGAGGGTTTTGAAGTACTGTGACTAGCTCAAGGTCACCCAGCAGGTTTTATGTGAAGGAGCAGGGAAACAAATCCAGTTAACCAGATAAAAGTCTGCTGCTCATGAGGAGAAGCAGGGAATCAAACCTGATTCTCCAGATTAAAGTCCACAGCTCTTAACCGCTACACCATGCTGGCTCTATTTACACTATTTCACTTGTCCTCATTTCACTTTATTTCACTATTTCACTGGTCTTCATTTTCACCAGTTGTAATACATGTTTAGGAAAGATAAGAGGACTGACATCAGTCTAGATACTACCATCCAGGTGAGCGTTTGCTCCACATCTTTTAAAACAGGAAGTCTTCTTAGTCTTGGTGCAACATCAGCACACATGTGCACACACACACATACATACGCGCACACATGCACAAACAGAGGTTGGCAAAGATGAGACCTTTTTTCTATCATTGTGGACCATTTCTTTCTGGGTAAAATGGTAAAATGAACCATTTAGAATATCAATCCATTTTGCTTTTCAGCAATTCAAAGCTTCCTAATGATGATGCCTTTCCATTCGTACTTCCTCGGCACTTTCTTTTTTGGAGAGATATTGTTTTGAAATGATATGAAGCAGGTTAAATGCTGTGCAGGGGCAGAGATTTGCAGGTTGCTTTTTTTGAAAAAAAATCCTTTGCTAGCATTCAGCTACATTATAACTCTTGCTATAATGATCCCTTTGCAGTTTCAGCTCTACCTGATGTGACCTATTGTGCTGGCTTGAAAGGCAGAGTGGCATTTTCTAAAAGCCAGAAGAGGTTTATGATTAGGGACAGAACAAAGGTTGGAAAAATAATAAAAACCAAGGAGAGGCTATGGCATTTACAGCACCTGCAAACAATGGAGACAGAGGAAATTTCAGTTGTACATTAGGCAACCTGCGTTGTATCCCTAATATAACTCCAGGAGACAAGTTGGATTTGTTAAGAATAACTTCAGGTGAGGACCTGGAAGCAATGGGTGTCGAACAGGCCACCAAGGTATGTGGCAGTCAGTGGTTTCCTGGCACTCAGCTTGTACCACAATGGACTTGTTTATTACGAGGCCTGTATTTTATGGACTTTGGACTTTATAGACACCCTGAGGTTAGGAAGCACTGCACAGGTATGAGAAATTGATGCAGGATACCAAACAAAGAAATGGCTCTACTGCAAATCTGAAGCCAGTTTTGCCCACAGGCATCTGTGGGGTGTGACTAAGCTTGCTTGTGTTCCTGTAAAAGAAAAGTTTTATTTCCTCTCACATAATGCTTGAAATCCAGGGTCACCCAATGAACTCCACAGGGAGTAGACTCAGAAGAGAACAAAGGAAGCATATTATCCACAATCCAACGCTACTGATGAAATTTAAAAGCTGGGCTGCTAGTTTCTGAGACTTTAAAAGGCAGAAGACACATTTATGAAAATAGGCCTCTCAATGGTCACTGTAGGTATCAAGTAGAACCTCCACATCTAGAGGCAATATATTGCTGAACCTTACAGTGCAATCCTAAGAATACTTTGTGGGACTGAGCAAAATAGGGTCCTATCCACACATGCAGAATAATGCACTTTCAATCCACTTTCACGATTGTTTGCAAGTGGATTTTGCTATTCTGCACAGTAAAATCCAGCTGCAAAGTGGATTGAAAGTGGATTGAAAGTGCATTATTCTGCATGTGTGGAAGGGGCCTAGGATTCTGAACAGATCAATTTAGGATTGCACTGATAGATACTAAACTTGAATAACAGTTTCATATTATCACAAGGTTTCTACTCCCTTTTACATGTATCACAATGAGGACCAGAAACTTGGTTTACAAATAAAAGAAAAAAAACAAAGATTTCTGCATATGCTACCAGAATTGTACAGCATAGACTTTTAGTCCTTAGGAATATAGTAATTTCAAACATGAAAACTTATAGACACCATATGACAACTATTATTTCCTTTTGCTGTGTAAATGTGACAGCATCTAGTATCAAAGACTTCCATATCTTTTAGATTAATGGGTTCTGGGAGCTTTAGATCACAGAAGATAGTTGTAAAGTAGGCCTTCCAAGTTTCTGCTGATATCTGGGGACAAGGAATTGTTTGCGATTTGCCAATGTTTGAGATTATGCGCCAAAAACTCCTGCTACCCCTTGAATTGGAGGCTTGATAGAGGGATTCCCAGGTTTTTGTTAAATGGGCTTTCCTTTTGACCTCAAGAAGATCTCGGTAAGTTTTCCGGGCTGATAAATACTTTTTGGTTAAGGCCCCATTTCTCCAGGATTCATGATGATGGAATGACTTTCTTAACAGTGGCATGATGATGGAATGACTTTCTTAATAGAGCAGCAGTGGCGTAGTCATTAAGAGCAGGTGCATTCTAATCTGGAGGAACCGGATTTGATTCCCCACTCTGCCGCCTGAGCTATGGAGGCTTATCTGGAGAATTCAGATTAGCCTGTGAACTCCCACACATGCCAGATGAGTGACCTTGGGCTAATCATGTTCAATTGTGATGGATGTCTGGCCTTTGTTTATAGGAGTTACATTTGAGCTTATGTCTTGGATTCTTGTGGCATTGATTTCTTTAGCTAAAGTGACCAAAGCAGTTTTTGGGCAGTGAGCATGCTTGGGTGAGTTTAATGCTGCAGATAGTTCACTTGTACCATGACTCCTATTTGTCCCAAAGCTCTTGGCCTCGAAGAAACTGGAAATGCTCGAAGGCATCAGGGGAGAGCACCTCTGATTCATTTCTGCCTGTTCTTCTCCCTCGCCCTGTTACATGTAATCTGTGGTTGAATAATTGAATTTTTAAAGACTCGGGTAAGGAAGATACCCTTGTACCCCAGATGGTCATTGTCTTTTGCCAACCGCTGGGGGATGGTTCTCATGGCGAAGGTTGGAATTATTCTTTGGTGTGCTTTAGAACTGCCAAGGTGTTTTACTGATGCCAAATTAATTTGGGCTGTCCATTGTTTCAGCAGGACACTCAGATGTCTTTTGGCTAGGCCTGCTGACTTCCAGTCCGGTTGAATTCTGTGATGTGGGAAGATAGTTAAACAGATTTTGTTACGTTCAAGTATTAGGTTGTGCGATATGAGAGTATTTAGGTCTTTATTATACTCTGTCTTACAAGCCAAGAAAGGGAGTTGGCATCCCACTGAAGGTGGAGTATTTGAAGGGGTGGGGGCTGTTTGGGACACACCCTCTATTTCATTTCTTTTCCAATAGTTCCTCGTTCTGTTTTTGGTGCCTATTCTTCTTTAATCCGCCATATATATAATACACCTAAATTAAGACTTTGCCTCTCTTTGGATGGAATGTTGAATTGGAACAATGTGATCATATCTATTTAGTCAGGTGCTTCATTTGTCAACAGTGTGGCTACAAATTATTAAACTGGAATAACAAAATCAAATTCATTCAAGAAAGTATATTACAGGAATCTCAGTGGGCCCAGAAAATTAAAACAAAACTGTCTGATTTTGATCATTAGAATATTTGCAATACAGAAATTGGTCGAGGAAAAGGAGAGCCTGGGGAACAACATGACTAACTATATTTGACAACATTGTGTGCATGCAGAATTTTAAGCAGAATATCAGCGGTATCAGGGTAAATAATATCACAGAGAAAAATAAATGGATTACATGGACTTAGACTGAGCACTTATTTAAAAATGTTCCTTCAGTATTCACACTACTGACTCTTGAAGAATGGTTTAGATCCTGCTAGCTCTTCCACTGGTACAAGAGAGAAGAACAGCATACCACTGAGTTGCAATCCCATCCAGAGACAAGCAGAAGTGGTTCACTATTGCTTTCCTCTACCTAACAACTCCAGTCTCTCTTAGAAGTATCCCCTGAAAGTTCTATTAGTAGCCAACATTCCTTAAGTTTCAAGCCCTGACCAATTTGGGCTAAACTGGGCTATTTAGCTGTTGGTACTATGAAAGAGGAGGGGCAATTGTGTTCAATTCTTCTCCCTACCACAGCTCCATCACCATGATTTTTTAAAATCCAGCATCACCTTTTTTTTGACAGGGGGAGGGAGGCAGAATGCCTCATTCCTTTTGTATCTGTAGAAAATCTCATAGGATTTCAACTGATTTTCCAAAGCCAGAGCTCTTAATCCAAGAAGAGTTAGTCAAGTCTAAGGTAAGAACTAGATGTTAAGGTGGATGGAAGAGAATTGTCAGAAACAGTAGCCACACAACACTCTTACATTGTTCTGGCTAACATCTAGTAATGCAAAAATCAGAATTTCCCAGCTCTTGTAAGTGACTTCCAAGAAACTGGAGTTGGAGGAGGTGACTTGGAACATGATGACATTACATATATTTTGGCAGTAGCGATATACATCTTATATTTTAATAGTGAAATCAGTCAAATCTGAGGAATTGGAGATGTGAATATGCAAGACAGATCTTTCTACAAAGCTTAAAAAAGGCTTGCACTATTTTTAGTATAATTTTTAAAGATTTGATGACATTTATTATTACATGGGGTGTCTCTGCCGAGTGCCCCCTCTCTGGACTCGGGCTCACCTGATGTACCATCCCTCCTTCTCCCAGGCGGTCTTTGGCCCTTCCTCACTTCAAGTGATTCAGAAGAGGCTGCTTAAATGCCCTACTCATCCCGGGGCCCTGGGCCAGACCCTGCTGACTGTATCACCACAGCAAGTGATGGTGGGTTGCTAGCCTGGATGTGCTGCCCAGACTGGGCTTGAAACCTGCTGGTGTAGGCTGTGCAACCTTCCTGGACCCAGACCCCTCCTTCTCTCTCTCCTACTCTCTCTATCACCTTCTGTAATCCTGCTTCACTCTCCCCGTTTCTCTTTTCTTCTTTCTTCTCCACCCTGCCTTTGGCCCTCTGTTCCTTCTTATACCCTCCTCCTCCCAGTCCTGCCTGAAGCCCTTCCCCCAGTTGCCCATTGGGCTGCAGGCCATCAATGTGGCTCAGCCAGGCCCCCATTTAGACACTGGGCCCATGGCTCTGCCTTCCTTTTTATGTGTGGAAAGCATTGAGGCTGCCTCCCTCTCCCATTGAGGTGCTGCAGTGGCTGGCCGCCTACCTACCAACTCCTACCAACTCCAGTCTGCACCCTGGTGGAGCAGGGTGATGGGCCTTGCTGAGATGGCCTGACACTCTCGGGCCCTAGTCAGTCTGCCAGCTTCCCTTCTTGATTGGCTGCTGTTGTTTGGAGCATTGCTGGTGTTCGGTCAGCCACAGTGGCCTTCTATGGCGTGGCATCATTACTTTGGGCCATCCTGGCACTCTGGATAAGTCAAGGGGTGTGGTGGTAGAACATTAGGAGGTGGTCATGGAGGCAGCGGGTCCCAGGTGGATGGCAGAGTCCAGGGTGATGGCCACTGCCATCTCCAGACAGCCTCAATAGGTAGCCCTTTAGCACCTTCAGTGGCCAATTTTTCAACGATACAGTTTGAATATAAATTTATTCGGCATACTTATGCTAATCCCTCCTAAAAAAAATTTCAAATGTTTTGTAGTTAATTTATTCATGATGTTTTGAGAACTCATAGAAGGCCCAGACATTTATTATTTGGTAAAACACGTTGACCCACACTATTAAATTTACTGGTATGGCAGACAACAGAGCAGTGGCAGATTCTTTAGACAGAAGAAATTTCATGACTCCCAAAACATGGGTGAGCAGTGATAGACTTACATATTCTTTAACATATTAACCAATTAGTAACAAAATTTAAAATATAGTTCATAAGTATTGACCTCTTTTACAGGATCTCGCTTGGTGTGAACTACCTCTCCTGGCAGGGTAACGATGCACTAAAACTTTAGGTGACATGCTTATAAAAGCTGATGTTTGGCAATATCAACAGCAGAGAGCTCATACTAAGGGACATTACAAGTGTGGTTACTGCACTGCCTGCTTATTAACATGGGAATGCAAAGAATTTAGATTACCAGCAGTAAATTATGGTATGGTGCTACCACACTTCTCAAATTGTAACACAAAAATGCTATTTATGTGGGTTTTTGTGAATGTGGCCTGTTATACATTGCTAGCAGAACACGCAGTGTGAAGGTCATAGTGCAGCAGAGAGGTGGGGACTGGAAAAAAGGGAAGTGTGGCTAAATAACGCACTTACGGTCTTTGTGACTTGGAAACTTTGGGTACAGCTTTTTATTTTGTTGATTACTCACCTGGATTTTGGCAGACTTAAGCTATCAGCAGCGATGGGGTGACCACTCAATCTGCATGATTGCACCAAATGGAACTGTTTTCTACTGTTCAACAGTAACCATCCTAAGAAAGTCAGAGCTGTGCAGCAGTTAGAGCAATAATTCTATAAGGATTCAGCTAACTCAAATGCTTTATACTCAAAATAGGTTTTTAATATGTGTACTCATTATGCAAAACAAAGATGAATAATTAAAAGCAGAGTTCTGGGAACCAGATCCCAATATATATTGTATATAAATCACCCAATATACAACACAGGTGTTGCTATGCATACAACTAATGAACATACCAAATGACCAGCAAAACTGTACCAATTTCAACCCTTGTGGCCTTCCTCAGTGGTCAGTAACATATTTTAGAAAACATAGATATATGGCATGAGAAAAAAGCACCGCTATTAATGGAATACATAAACAGGACCTAATCCTTTTGTTTCTAGGGTGGTGGTTGGAAAAGCATATCTCAGCACTTCATTAGAACTTCTCATCATTGAGACTTGTGTCTCAGTGTACAATACAATGCTGTTTCTGCACATCTCTAATAAAACCTATTTGCCTGTGACAGAAAAGTGATAATGTCCATCAATGCCAGGAACACTAAAATTATACTATCTTTGAGTCCTCGTTTTCCGTGGGCATGTTGGATATCTTTGACAGCTACCATCATTACGATCAAGATGGTTTGCATGTGAATATTCTTCCTACTTTCTCCTCTGCTCAAGAGATACTGTTATAGAAAGCCAGACTCAACAACTGTCTGATTCAATCCACTGCTTTGACAGCACTGAGAAATCAATTCCCAGTAGACTGGAGTTTACTAAAAGAAAGGCTGGAAGATATATCAGCTTGCAATAACAGCAACAAGAGAAGTTTTGTTTTGTGTGTAAGATTGAATGTGGGCATGTTGCAAGCAAGGATTGCATGAAGGATGAATAAATAAAGGCAGGGCTTGTGCTACTAGATGTAGTGCAAGGGTGTAGCAATATTGGTCATTAATGTTGGGCTGGACTCAGATGTGGGAACCGGCTTTGGGTACCTGAGCTTGAAAGAAGCTTCATTTAGATGTACAGAAACCTTGCCTGACTTATCATGAGATAATTAATTGGTTACAGTTTAAATTAAATTAATGATTGGTTGTTTGGAGGAATGTATACCTTGCTTCCCAGACAAGGCAGGTTACAATTAATACCACTGTAAAAGCAATTAATCAAAGCACAATAATACTATGCAGCTAACAATGATGAATATCCAATGTCAGGACTTATATATATGACGGATGTACATGTTTTGACTGATTTTACTGTCTTGGAAAAAACTGCTTGCTGAGTAGAGCAGTTGGCAGCAAGAAGCCAAGTGGGCCATGTGAGAATGTGCATACACAAAAAGCTCTTGTGCTGCACAGCATTGCTTAGATTGAATATGATGAAACAACCTTCTGAACAGCCGTGAACAGGTCATTGAAGAGACTAACTTGAAAAAAAACAGCTTCCTCTTTGCAACTGGTGAACAGCATGTGAGCTGAACTGGCAGATTGTAAAGTATTTCTAATGCTTATTAGAACTGCTTTACATTATTCGACATTCCAGGAACCATGCAATGGTTCTTATAGAGCTTTTTCCTTCAGGGAACTCTTTCATTAGATAACAACTACATCTGTCAGGATCAGCTGGTCCAATGACCAATAAGTCTGGCTTCCCTCAGGAAAAAGTTTGAATGGCAGAAACCAAGGCAGGCTGGAAGGTCTCTAGACTCTAGAGAAAATGAGAGGTCCCATCTGAAAAGCAACACTAGGACCAGAAGCATGAAGCACAGTTGTAGCAGGAAGAACACAGTGCAGCATTAGGCCTTTTCACATTCAACAGGATCCTAGGACTGAGTAAGAGGCAGAGCTTATAAAATTCCAGGCCTGCCCTTATTGGTTCTCCCAGCCACCTGCCTCTGCTGTGCTGATCTGGGCTATATTTACGAGGGTGGCCACTTATGGTGTGGATCTGTGGCTCCCTTCAGGCTCTGACTTGCCTGTGATAGCACAGGAAGCAAGGTGCTGGGTACACTAAGAACCTGTTCTGATATTCTCCCTTAGTCAACATCCAGTGTTAGACATTCCACATTAAATGGATAATTATTCTATGTAACTCACCCACTTCCCCTGGAGTATCCAACATAGGGCATTTGGGTTTTCTACATTTCAATCAGATAATCTCCTTATGTTTCAACCCAGAATCCACGATGCATTCATACTTCAGTTTTCGTGCTGGAGGAGTCAGTTTTCTTCACTACAATAAGGAGAAAATCTATGTGACATGGGCATTCTGGATGCAGACTGCTATATGGAAATATTTTATTCTATTTATTTATTTTATAATATATATATATATACTACACTTCTGCCCTCACAAAGGCCACCAAGAATTGTGGTAACTATTTCTCATTTTTCTTGAGGGAGAAGAATTTCAAGAAATAGACCATTGGGTTGGATCCAGCAATGTGGGAGAAGACAGGGAAATGTACTTAGCGCAGTTGGGCTTGCACAAGCAGTAATGCCCCAATTGCAGCAACACATAGCGTGTGCATGTGCACACACACACACAAAGACACACACAAAGAAATAGATAGATATAGATATACATCTATAAATAGATAGATATATAGATATACAATAGATAGATATAGATAGATATACACACACACACATATCTATATCTATTTCTATTTGTGTGTGTATGTGCACGCACACATGCGCGCTATGTGTTGCTGCAATTGGGACATTACTGCTTGTGCAAGCTCAACTGTGCTAATCACTACTGCTTATATATATATATATATATATATATATATATAAAATTAATGAAAATACTGAACAAAAAATATACAACAGGAAGTTTGCATAATGTAATGTAGTTTGATTTTGAATTTTTACTACGTCCTGTGTGTGTGGAAAAGATTAAGAGTTTGGATTTATAACTTACTTTTCTTAATTGTAACGAGTCTCAAAATGGCTTACAAAGTCCTTCCCTTCCTCTCCCCACAACAAACACCTTGTGAGGTAGTGGGGCTGAGAGAGTTCTGAGAGACTAGCCCAAGGTCACTAGCAGGCCTCCTGTGGATGAATGCGGGAACAAACCTGGGCCCTTTCCACACGGGGCCAAAAACAGTGGCCCAGGGATGGAAAAACACTGGTCCCTGGGCAGCTGTTCACACGAGCAGTGCTGCTGTGCGGCCCCGAGCGGCGTGAAGGCGCTGCTTTCCACCTCCCTTCCCAAGGGAGGTTTTTTGAAAGCGACGCCTTCCCATCGGTGCGGTGTGAACCACACCGCGCTGAAGGCGCCACTTTCCCGTCCCCCCCACTCACCTCGTCCTCCAGCGATGGTCTGGAGGGCTGCTGAGACCCGCCCTCACTGCCCTCCAACCCCTGGAGGTCAGAGGGCAGCATGAGCGGGTCCCTGCAGCCCTCCAGACCGACACTGGAGGACGAGGTGAGTGGGGGGGACGCAGTAGGCGGAGCCACCTCTTCTGTGCTGGCCTCTGCGGGGGTTGCTTGCATGCTCCCGTGCAAACGGCCCCCTCCCCTCCACCGGCATAATTCCCGCCGGTGGAGGAGCGCCCTTTCCGCTGTGCAGAAAGGGCCCTGTTTTACCAGATTAGGGTCTTCTGGTCATTGGGAATCAAACCTGGTTCTCCAGATTAGAGCCCACCTCTTCTTAACTACTACACTACAATGGACAGTAGAGGATACAATTTATTTCACTGAACACAAGCAGATAGTAATTTTGCACTTTAGTGAGCACTCTGGCTCATTCCGCACATGCAGAATAATGCACTTTCAAACTGCTTTATATGCTCTTTGAAGGTATGCGGAATGGCAAAATCCACTTGCAAACAGTTCTGAAAGTGGTTTGAAAATGCATTATTTTGCGTGTGCGGAAGGGGCCTTTGTCTCACATACAAAGCTTCTGTGAGATCCATATATGCATATCTTTATACGTGGCTTGCCTGCATTACAATTTACTTTTGGCACATATAGGGGAGAGGAGTGTGTACATGTTCCTTAGCCTTGTAAATTAAAATGCCTGCCCAGGGACTGTCAATATATTGTATAAATAGTAGTTATTCATTTCTCTTATTCCTTACAATTGTTTTCTGTGCATTGAATCATTTCAGTTACTCTTCTATGCACATTTTCTGCTTCGGTGATATCCATCTTAAGAGGGTGAACCAAATCTACCAATTAATATTCAAGGTTGCATTCATCTTTGACTTAAACCAGTGGCATTATGATATTTTCTGTATTATTTGTTTTACTTCATTTGAAATACTCGAGGTTACCTTTTTTTGCCCTTTAAGATAGATGCAGCACACTGAGCTCATGCTTCCCAAGGCTATTCTCAGTGACTCCCACCATAAATAAATAATGCAGTCCTATGCAATGTGGAGAGGAGGTACCCATCCACCTGGCCAAGTCTCAAGCTGTTCATGCAATGCAGGGAAGAGGCACCCAGGCAGTTAGCCAAACTCAAAGAAACCAAAGTGCAGAGCAGTTGCCCAGTCAGTCACCTCTTTCTCCCTCCCTCCTTTGGTGGAGCAGAGCCCTGGTGGGGCCCCTCACAGTGATTCTGGGCCTCCATTCTCAAGTTCTGCCTGGGCCCCTAAAATCACTAGAATTCCTATTCATGATTACTGAACAGTAGATCCCAATGGTAAGAGTGCCCTGTGTGGAAAAGTATTATGCTATAATGGATGGGCTGCAGTAGGAATCATGTGAAAACAAATCTCTTTATCTTGCCTTAACCGAGCAAGCCTCAGGACTGAGGAAATGATGGGGAAGACTTGCCACCATGAACTTCTTCCACTCATGGATGATAGCTTCCAAAATATTTTTTTCAAAGCACACATTCTGTTGTGAAGTATCAAGTAATGTATCAATATACACTGAGCTAGTATGATGTAGTGGTTAAGAGTGGTGGACACTAATTTGGTTTGATTCCCCACTCCTCTACCTGAAGCCAGCTGGGTGACCTTGGCCAATCACAGTTCTTTCAAAACTCTCTTAGTCCCACCTACATCTCAAGGTGCCTGTTGTGCAGAGAGAATGGGAGTGTGATTGTAAACCACTGTGAGACTTCTTAAAATAGAGAAAAGTAGAGTGCAAAAACCTACTAAAAATTCTTAAGACCATATTAGGAGAAAATCTGGGAGAGGATCACTTTTTTATACAAAGTTCGAAATAACTGCATGAGCTGAATTGGACAGGGGCCACACTATTAGCAAATGATTTCTTAACCCCCCCTCCACCCGAATGTTTTCAACTTATATCACTCTGTTTCCTAATGCTGGTATTTTTCCCATGGGAAGGAACACACAGGTACCATATGGGCATCTGTACATCTCCACTCTTTCTGACAGTTTGGACATATAGAAACACTAGCAGTAGAGAATCAAACCAATTTGGGCTTCCCCGCGAAGCTGCCTCAGCTTCATGCAACATGTCATCATGCAATATGACTTTTAAATTCAACTGGTGATGTGTTGTTTCCTTTAAACAGGTGCTCTAGTAATTGCTTACAAAAACATTTTTCTTCAGGCTTGATGCTTTCTCTTTAATCTATTCCATGAAATTGTGTAAATATTATCAGGTGTTCAATGCAAATAGCCTTTTCTTTTTCAGCACAATTTCTGTTGTCAGCTTGCTTGGTCATAATAACACTTCTCTGCTAGAATGGTTACAATGAGAACATGTCCCCTTTCCATTTTTCACAATTAACTGTCTCGACGATAGCTTGTTAAAATGATCCACTGTAAAAATGTGGGAGAAAAGACTGAGTGCTCAGAACATTACAGTGAATGTCCAAAACAAGTTAATAGTTGACGCTCACATGTGGATACTGACAATCCCAGATACATTTTGTGAGTGTACAAAAACTTAAAATACACCATTGAATCCTGACAGGTCACATAAATGTGATTATCAATGGATTTTTAAGTGGGGAAATATCTGTTTTAGGGTATTCAGACAATTCATCTGGGATTGCCGGCACATTTTTGACCATCCCTATAACACACATACAATTTAATTTAATGACCTATAAAACTCAGTCTAAAGGATTTAAAAACCTTATTGGTAATATAATAATGTGATTTTGTACAGCAGCTGTCAATGTTAAGCACGTTATAAACACAACAATGGGAGCTGATTATGTATTGTCGAAGGCTTTCACGGCCGGAATCACTTGGGTGCTGTGTGGTTTCCGGGCTGTATGGCCGTGTTCTAGCAGCATTCTCTCCTGACGTTTCACCTGCATCTGTGGCTGGCATCTTCAGAGGATCCTTTGAAGATGCCAGCCACAGATGCAGGCAAAACGTCAGGAGAGAATGCTGCTAGAACATGGCCATACAGCCCGGAAACCACACAGCACCCAAGGAGCTGATTATTTTAGTCAAAATGTAAAATTCCACTGAGTTATTGCTGATCTCGTACATGAACCCAAACAATATTTTGGTTTTCAGTCATAAACTCTGAACTCATAAGTGAGATATGTCCTACTCTAAAATAAATCCCGTAAGCACCAGCATTTTTTCCAGATTACAAGAAGTGGGATATAAGAGAGAGAATATGAAGGTGAACATGAGTAGCACAACACTAAAAGTGAGCCAAAAATTATGTAGTGGACTTAAAAGTCTGAAAAGGATGTAGGGACTACTGGCTTACTCTAAGAATGGGGCAGTGGCTCAGTGGTAGAGTACCCACTCGAAATGTAGAAGGTTGAACATGAAGCTGCCATACACTGCATTTGACCTTTGGTCCATCAGGGTCAGTAGTGTCCACTTAGATTGGCAACAGCTCTCCAGGTTCTCAGGTTCAGGTTCTATTACCGGAAATCTTTAACCAGAGATACCAGCAGTGGTGGGATTCAAATAATTTAACAACTGGCTCCAGTGGTGGGATTTAAATATGTTAACAGGCAGTTGTTTACAAGAGGCATTTTAACAAATGGTTCTACCCAAGTGGTGCGAACCTGCTGAATCCCATCACTGGATACCAGGCTTGAACTTGGGACTTTTTGCATGCCAAGCAGATGCTCCACCACTGAGCCTTGGCCCCTCCCCAAATCTTTGCCACCTCCCATTAAAAGGACCAGGTAGAAAGTGATGTGAAAAACCTCTACCTGACACTCCGAGGAACTACTGCCAGAATAGAAATTGCTAATCTTGCTAGACCAATAATCTGATGAGAAGACAGCAATTTAATGTGTTCAAGATTTCCAGGATTTCAAAGATAAGTTCTTATCCTTGCTGTACGGCTTCCAAATCCCCATTTTAATTTCACTTCATGGGTAGATCAAACTTGTGATTCTTTATTTTTGCACACAACATGTTTTTCCCATACATATTTTAAAAGGTTACTTGGTCCCCTATAAATCAGCAACAAACGTGATTCATGTTTACTGTATAAAACCATATCCATATCAATTACATATGACAATCTTACTATAATCATATGCAATACAAACAGGCATATGATAAAAACAAATTTACCCTACCAACAGTGAAAAGAGAACTGAAATGTTGTCAGAGTATTAACACAGAAATGTAACAGGTGACAACTGCTTGTTCCTTTTGGGCTGATTTTTCACTTTTGAAATGCCCCGTGGCATATCCGGGAGCATTCCTGCTGCAGGGCTTTTCAACCTGCTTGCAGTTCCTCATGGCTGCCCAGCTCTTTTCTTCACTCGTGTCAGGGCCAGTGCGGAAAGCCCCAGCTGGTTGCCCATTAGGCCAGGGCTTTCCCAGGGCTTTCCCATAAGCACCATAAGCTCTTCCGCAGTCTCTTCCAGGCATGCGCGGGCAGCCTCTATTTCCTGCATTTGGATTGGCTGAATCTTGCCCCATTCCCCCCCACTCACTTTCAGTACTTTTTATTTTTAAAATAGAGTGCAGGAAGGCACTGAGAATCACCCCTCCCATCTAAAATCCCCGCTGGTCCCTCAAGGTCAAGAGAATTGCCAGCTTCCCCCTTAGACTCCTTGTGCATGCAAGAGAATCGCCGGCTTCCCCCCCCACCTTTAACCTCCTTGTGCATGTGAGAGAATCGCGCTTCCCCCCTGCAAACTCCTTGCATGTGGGGGGCAGGGGGATTCTCTTGTTTTGGTGGGGCAGGCCAGAGCAGCGAGGCAGGAAAAATGACCCTGGTGCTGCTGCCATGGAGTTCTTCACGGCAGGAAAGCCCCCAGAGCAATATGGGGGCATTCAAAAAGAACCTCCATTTTGGCAGATCTGGAAAGCTGTGGCACAAAGCCAATGCTCCAGGGCAGCGCCAGGAAAACAGCATGGCAGCTGAAGCAACGGGGCAGTGAAGAACTCTCCATTGCACCAGGGCATTTCCCATGCTAACAGAGGAGCAATTTTGCTGTGAAAAAATGGCCTTGGATGTACACAGAAGGATCAGAAGCAAGGTAAGGTATATAGCCCAAAGGTAATATATAGGGGCAAGGGCATGCATCACAAGGAATGAATTTCCATCTTAGAAACAGCAAATTGTCGTCTTTCTGAGCTGTGAACAGAGACACATTTTGTTTATTGAGGATCCAATAAAAATAAAGATCATAAATGTTAACATTTACAAAATCAATCTTATGAAACCAACAAATGAAATGAAAACTGTGGTGTAACCTCTGCAAAAGTAACACAAGAAGCAGACCTGATATTCTCCAAGGCATTTGTTTAATAAGATGACTCTCAGGTTCAATGAGAACTTTGGATTCAAATCATTAGAAACTGCTAAGTTTGACACATATGAGTTTCAGTGGGCCTATCTGGTTCAGCTCTGCTTGAAACCAAATGAACAGAAAGCATCCCATGACACACTGAAGCAATTTAAGCATGTGTTTTTAACTTCTAAGCTGCACTCAAGTGAATAAGGCTATTAATGCACTTGCTTGAATTATCTGAAAGTGCATTACATGACGAGGGTCACTCTGGGTTTTAGTTATACAAGTGCATAAGCACGTAGACCTCCTGAAAGGTTTTAAGAGGAATAAAACGGACAGATTTGTACTTACAAAAATCACATAAGAACTATCCCAACACTGTGTGTAAGGTTGTCTCTGCCATTCCCATCAACATGTCATCTAAATAACTCAGTGCCTTTGTAATTCTGGGGATACATCACAGGTTGTTGATTATTATACACAATGAAAATGCTGAGGACATACTAACAGACTGTGTGTCACAATGATTGCTGTGTCATATCTGACACCAGGAGATGTTTGTTGAAATAAAATTCCCAAACTCACATGAAAGCTTTTTTATTCTCTGGTACAAACATCTCCTTCTCACCAGTCTGAAGCAGGGAGGGAACACTGGGAGGGCCATTGCTACCAGCTGCAACTTCTTAGTGATGCTTTTGTTTGCTCTTCCTATCACAAGCATGTATCTTGGATGTGGCTAGGAGGCACAGAACCTTGGGAGCCAGCGTAAAGACAAGAGCCCGACTGTTGTCCTTGGCTCCTGGTCAGTAGCTCATGTCCTGTGGCGTTGGATAACTGGTTGGTGAATTCTGGCTCAGCCCCAAGACATATATGCAAAATTAATGACATTTATGACAGATGATATGACATTACACGTGGCATGTTATATGAGTGGACATATTTCTTCCCCAAGGTCAGATTACAGAGGGAAGCTATGTTAGTTTGCTGCAGCCAAAATAGTCAAAGAGGATTTTGGCACAAAAAAAGACTAATCGTGCAATCCTGTGGCAGTGGGGGCAAAACTACTCAGGAGACAGCGTGACTCAGTTGCCAGTGTAAGGAATTAGCATAAGGGGCATGTATGCTGTCACAGAGGCATTTACGTCATTGATGGAGAGCTATGTGACAGCGTGAAGTCCAGGTTACAGAGCCAGCAGTCCTCTAGTGCAGGAGCCCATACTGATGCCGAAGGGGGCGTTCACAGGGGCCGGGGCAGGGTTTGTCAGTTTCCTAAGTGCTTTAAGCCCAGGAATGCCCTCACTTGCAGGAGCAGATGTAAGTCAGCAAAAAGAGCTGTGCAACCTGGGAGAAAGGGCAAAGTTTTTTCGGCTTGCTGTCTGAGGCACAAGAAGAATCTTAGGAGGTGGCACAGCTGTGCCATGCCTGTGCCATTCCTAGCCGCACTGCAACTACCCTCCCCCCCCCCCGAGTGCATTGCCCAACATTAATTATGGCATAAGTTTTGTTAAGTCAGACTCTGCTTCATACGATGCACCAGTGAAATGGGGTTTGCCATTAAAAAATGTTGGTTTGTAAAGTGACACAAGAATCTCTTATTGTTTCCTCTGCAATTTCTCTTATCATCCTACCACCAAATATGTGCGAGATACAGCCACGCTCAATGTTCATGTGTATGGATAATCTTAATTTAGAAGAAGTGTGTTCTTAATTAAGGTTACCAATTCTGGGCTAAGAAATTCTAGAAGATTTTGGGGTGAAGACTAGGAAGGGCAGAGTTTGGGGGAGAGACCTCAGTGAGGTATAATGCTGTGGAGTCCACCCTCTAAAGCAGCCATTTTCTCCAGGGAAACTGATCTAGAAGATCTCCATGCTCCACCCTGCAGGTTAGCAGCTCTATTGAAGATGAAGAAGAAGAGGAGGAGGAGGTGGAGGAGGAGGAGTTTGGACTTATATCCCCCTTTTCTCTCCTGTAGGAGACTCAAAGGGGTTTACAATCTCCTTTCCCTTCCCCCCTCACAACGAACACCCTGTAAGGTGGGTGGGGCTGAGAGAGTTCCGAAAGCCTCTACCCCTCAAGCGGCAGAGCAGGGAATTAAACCCGGTTCCTCCAGATTAGAATGCACCTGATCTTAACCACTGCATAAATGAAAGTATAATGAAAGGAGAATAAGATTATGTTTTCTTGTAGTTTTGTTGGTATTATAACCACAAAAGAGGACACCTAGTAGTGACTTTTCCCTGAAATGAAAGAAAGAAAACCTCACAGCAGAAAACTATGGAACATAATACATATAACACTTATCTAGGGTCTCTTAGCTACACAATGGGGCTGTAGTGGGATGTTCTCACATTTCTCTATTTACATGCAAGGAGGCAGCTCACAGTCTGCAGCACAGTTTTTATGCTGAACACTGCTAGGTTCTGGTTCTCTTGGTTCTCTTAACTCCACCCAACAATAGCCTTAAAGGCACAGATCTCAAAACTAGAGCTGATATAATTTCCTTCTCCCATCCCATCCCATCCCATCCCATCCCATCCCATCCCATCCCATCCCATCCCATCCCATCCCATCCCATCCCATCCCATCCCATCCCCTCCCCTCCACTCACTCACTCACTCACTCACTCACTCACTCACTCACTCACTCACTCACTCACTCACTCACTCACTCACTCACTCACTCACTCACTCACTCACTCACTCACTCACTCACTCACTCACTCACTCACTCACTCTCTTTTTCTCTCTCACACAGACACGCGTGTGCATGCGCGTGCTGCTGCAAGATAAAAAGAAAGGCTTGTTTTAAGTCTTGTCTGAAATAAAGTTTAAAAGCCCTCTCAATCATTAGGGAAGGCAGAAGCAAAGTGGGGGAGATGCCCTGCTTGTACTGTTTCTTGCAATCCAAAGCAGTGATCATTGACTTCAGTGAACGTAACTCTGCATAGATCTGCAGTGCCATATCTTGAAGAAATGTTGGTGCTGAGGATCTACATTGATGTAACATTACTGAGACAGTAGTAGAATAGTAGGCTGGCATGATGTCTCTGGAACACTTATGTCAGCACAGGGATCCTAACTGGGTAGTATGGTGGAAGAAGACTACAACTCAGACAGTATCCTAAGCTCTCTCTGACCTTGGCCCTGTCTGCTAACTATGCTGGTTAAAAAAAGGGATGTGAATTAAAATGGTCTCATGCGCTCATCAATGACAAAAGCAATAGTCTTCTTACAGCTCCACGTATGCTGCCCTAATTCTGATTAACTCTGCTTGCCACTGACATTATAGAAACTCCTACCAGAGTATCTGCATTTTGTGTAAAAGAGAGCAGTTCTATCCGAGATCCTTCGACAGCTGCTGCTAGTCAGAGTGCCAAGCACTGACCATGATAGACCATCTGTCTGACTTACAGTGCAATCTTATACAGACTTACTGCAGTAAGCCCATTCATTTCATTGTAGCCCAATATTGGAGGGGGAGGCACTCAGCAGTCAAGAATGGAGTCACAGCAGCTCAGCCCCCCTGCCTCCAAAGGGGTTCTGGGTAGTGCAAAAAGCATGGAAAAGTCTTACTGCTCAGACACCCCATTGAAGCATCAGAGTTACAGCATGCTTTTTGTGTCATAACTCTGCTGCTGGCATGGAGGGTGTTCCTGACTCAAAACCTACAGTTGACTCTGCCTCTGGAAACACCCCTGGACTGCCCTCACCCCTGGCGATGCAAAATCTTGCACCTGATAGACCCTGTCACAGCACAGACTTCCAGCTTTGGGAGCTGTGGAGCTGTGCTGTGCCACAGAGCCTGCATATTTGTCCACCCCACCAGTGAGGTGGTTACCCATGTCAGTGTGGATTCCACAATAGATTCCCCACCCCACAGATTGGGCTGTGTGTGGACATTTGCAGATATTACATTGCTGGCACTATGACCACTAGGCTTGGAGATTTGGGTGGAACAAATACTGGATTAAGCCCGAATCTGGGTGAATTCAGGCATATTCAGGCCAAAATTGGCCAAATATGTCCTTCCTGAATATGAATGAATCTGAATGCAAAGTATTCGGGCTTTTTTCGGTATTTTTTGTGTTTTTTTGCATTTTGACATGTACATGCAGGGGGTGCATTTTTAAAGCTAGTGGCACCAAACTTTCAGGGTATCATCCTGATGAAACTGAGCTTGGTGAAGTATGGTTCAGGGGGGGCAAATTTATGGACCCCCAAAAGAGGTTCCCCTTTCCCCCAATATTTCCAATGGGAGCTAACAGGAGATGGGGTCTACCCCTTTGAGGTTCCATAACTTTGGCCCCCCTGAACCAGGAAATTTGCCCAGATTCTCTGCTGTGCAGTGCCTTGGCTCCATGTAGCCAATGGGGAATTTCTGAGTGTGTAAGCAGGCTGCACGTTTTTGAAGATAGAGGCACCAGACTTTCAAGGTGGCTCCAGGAGGCCCTCCTGGTAATAGCATCCAGGTGAACGTTGCTTCTGGGGGTTAAATTTTATGGGATCCCAAAAGGCTTATTTTGTTTCCCACACCTGCAGGTGAAGTCTGCTGGCTGAGTTCTCTCAGAACTCTCCCAAGGCACCCCCTCCCACCCACCCCCCTAGAAGTTCACCAAATCTGGATGCTATTACCCGAAGGCCTCCTGGTGCCACCTTGAAAGTCTGGCACCTTGGGGATTCCCATTGATGATTTGTCAATGTTAACAGAACAAGAGATCTTCAGTGTCATTAAGAAAAGACTTATCAACAGAGAATTCCAACAGATGTTGGAGGCAGCCAACAAATCCTGTTCCCCTGTGTTTCTGGGAATCTCCTTTGATAGATTAATAGCTGCCAGATATCTTTATTTATTGATTGAGGCTCAGTGGCGTAGGGCACTTACTCTTGCCGGGTGTAATGTTCTACCTTCCTCCCTCCAACAAGGAACCAGCCAACTTTGCTAAAGTTTGCTTGGGAGGGGCAAATGCTGTGGCCATCAGGTTCAACTGGGTGTCCACAGCATTTGCCCCTCCCAAGCAAACTTTAGCAAATTTGGCTGGTTCCTTTCAAAAGACTCACACCAGCAGCCCCGCAGGAAATACGTGCCCCTGCCCAGAGCAAGACCCCACCAGAGTGCCCCCCATTAAAACCTCTACCACAGAGCCAGCTAGGCATAACAGCAAGCCCCATTGAATTCTATGGTGGGAAAAGTTATTTTTTCCCGCCATAGAACTTGCTTAAGAGCTTGGCAGATTCTGTGCTCTGCAGTGGCTCCATTGTAGCCAATCTGACTATGTTATGTCTGGTTATCCAAATATGTTATTTGTCTTATTTGGGCATACAGATAATTTTATGCCTGAATAAATCTGAATCCAAATTTTACCAAATTTCTAGGGTATTGATCAAGCCTAATGACTACCCATACAGAATGAACACACGGCATGCAATCCTCCCAAGGTATACATCAGAATCCCCCTTAAGACCCTTCAGAGAAGAGGTAAGCATTATCTTAAATGACTCCATTATCTTGGCCAACACATGAATCAATAAGTCCTTTGAGGAGGCCATTTTTGCTAAGAGGTGAAACCTGGACTGCTTATTCTCTTTTTCTTGTGCCTTCCTGCCAAAAGCATTGTTATTAGCATGAAATAATTTGATTTCTGTCTGCAGGGAGGCATGGAGTATGGCAGTTAATGAGGCTCCTATTGGGTGTGCTATAGTGATTCAAACAGTTGAAAACACTGTTTATATATGTGTGTTCCAGGTCTTGTATGTGGTGAGGCAGAGGGATGCCTTAGGTATTCTTCCTTTGTGTATTCTATTCATGGCTAATGTGAGAGCATTGTTAGCCAGCTGCTCTTCAGACAGAAGAGTATCAAAATGGTTACCAGTGGTGTTAGACTATTGTTGGAATCAGTGACTTCTGCATGCCTGGACAATGGGGGGGCGCTATGTATCTTTAAGCTGTTCTATTGTTTGCTCTCTATTCCTAGGCCAGCAGTTGGCAACCTTTAGCACCCAAAGAGCCATTTGGCCCTGCCTCCCCAAGATAAGCTCATACACACCCAGCCTTCCTCCACAAGCCTCTGTCTTGCTTCCAGCCAAGCCCGGAAGCGGGATAGATAGTAGTGGTGATGCCAATCGATGTAGCAAGATTGCAGACTCCTGGGACACGGCCGAAGCTGCTAGCCTCCTTCCCCGCCCCTCCTTCCTTCCTTCCATCCTCCCTCCGGCATCCTTTCCTCTCCTTCCCAGGTGCCAGATGAGGGAAGGAGGGGAAAGGATGCCCGAGGGAGGAAGGAAAGGGGGTGGTGAAGAAGGCATGCTTGTCGCATCCCAAGTGCAACTTGCCATCATTGGCATCGCTGCTGCGGAGCCGCAGTATGAGGATGAAAGAACTGCATGCAGCTCCGGAGCTGCAGGTTGCCAACTTCCTCCCTCTTCACCCTGCAGCCATTTTTTCTTCTTCTCCTTTGTACCAAGCACAATGGTAATGGCTACCTGCTCCTACTGGAGCTCCTTTACTGCACTCATACACAGGGCTGGGCTGATTTAACCAAATTTCCAACAACAATAACACAGATGGTATAACAACTCTCTTATTCCAAGAGAGTTTTGGATAGCACCTTAACTACATCCACATTAACAGACTGTGGACACAGTGAGGCTCCTGGAAGACTCTTCCCATATAATGTTCTGAAAACCAAAGTACCTTATAAATAAACATGTACAGATCAAAATAATTCCAGGCTGTGTTTTGTGCTGATGTGGAATTCTCCCACAAATTGTTTTGAACTGAAATACCAGAAGAACTTCGTAGATTATGTCCTAGAAATCTAAATGTTTAAGAATCTGCTACAGTGGTGGGATTCAAATAATTGAACAACTGATTCCAGTGGTGGGATTAAAATAATTGAACAACTGGTTATTTACAAACACCATTTTAACAACCGTTGCTGCTGAAGTGGTGCTGCTGAATCCCACCACTGCTGCTACACCATCTCTATGCTTTATTCCCTTATTTATGAAATGGTTCTCCTTGAAGGAGAGAGCTTAAGGAAAGAAAGCACTCTTGTTCAGTTGTGAATGGAGAGGATCTAGGGCTGTCACTGGAGGCAATAGTAATTGCCTGTGGCCATTGAATAATCTCCTCAGCTGTTGTACCGAAGAGGAGCAAAAGTTTCTACCATTTGTGACACAGTTTCTTTCACAGACTTAGTCTCAAAGTGAGAAAACAAAACTTCCCCGACACAACAGGAATATTAACTGCCTTTTCTAATTAAAAGAAAAAAACAACCTTCGTGTTCATAATTGGCTCTGCGCTGAAGGGAAAATAATTCAGCCAAGTAAACTACTGACACTTCCTGTTTTGCAGTTATTTTTCTCCACACATAAAGAAGCGTAAAAAGTCCAGATGTCAGCAGAGTTGATGTTTCCTAGCCGAGATTTGCTTAATCTTCTTTAACCTTCAGTTCGCTAACTCTTTTTCAAAGTTCTCTATCCAATTCACAACTTAATTGACCATGATCAATAGGGAGAAGTGGATGAGTACTTTCAAACAGATAGAGGCTTTTGCTAGGGGGAAAAAAGATATATTGTGCTGGAGAAAAAACTTGTAGCAATTCCAGGCTATTTTCTTCTGATTTACTTCTGGTAGAAGATATTTGCTGTACATCATCAATTCCCAACCTTTTTTCACTCACATACCCCTTGGCAACCCATTTCCCTAAAACTGTACCCCCATATTAGCAAACCCATTATGTAATTTTTTTCATGTACCCCAAAATGCTCTGCTGCATACCCTTGGAGATATGCATACCCCAGGTTGAGAACCACTGCTCTATATGAACAAAATGGTTGTTTATCTCTTACAAACGGCAACATCATATCATGAGGTGCATGTGTTCCCCAGTACACAGATTACAGAGAATGTGCATACATTCTGTGTGAATGTGCAGATCTATATTTGGAAGAAAGAGCCAAAGGATATTCACTTTAAACATAAACTGGTATCTTGGTACATGTGGGTTATATATCGAGGAGGTGCTGTGGAAGAACATCTGCTTTGCATGTAGAAGGTCCCAGGGTCCAATCCTGTAATCTCCAGTTAAAAGAACCAGGTCAAATGTGATGTGAAGGACCACTTCCTGAGCCCCTTGAATGCTGCAGAAATCTGGATAGACAATGCTGACCTTAATGGACCAATGGCCGGTTTCAGTATATGTATTCATGTATATTTAGCACACATTCAGCCGCACATGCATTGAATGCAATGTACAAATTACTCAACAAGTATACAAAGAAAAAATCATATACAGATTGTATACAGATTGTTTACTATTTACTATAACACATGTACAGGACTTGTAAAAGAGCTTCTCGCATCTAGATTTCATACCATTTTCTAAATTTGAGGTAGTTCATACATTCGGCTTCAAGACAACATGTAGATAGGAATCTAATGGCAAGGAACCAAGTTATGTACCTGTGTGTGTGATCCAGCTGTACAAGAGCACTGGATGATGATGTAGATAGCTATGTAGATACAACACTCTGATTTTTTCTAAAAAAAAACTGATGGAAATACAAAGCAAAATGGCTGGTGAAAGCTAAGAAAATGGTGCCAATGAGTAAGTCCGGGGACTGCTGAGAGACATGGGAGTTTTTTTAAAAAAGAGATTGCCCAGCAACAAAATCTTTTCAATAAAGAATCGCTAGGGAACACCATGCAAATAAAATGTTTTCAGCAGAAAATAAAACACTTTGGGCTAAAACCTTGCAGAACACCATGGACGAAACATTTCCTGCCTCAAAACACTTTATTTGGTTTGTGTGGAAAGGGCCTTGGTAAGAATTCAACAAAACCAGTGTTAGCGGTGTGGGACAGAATGTGTGTGTGAGATAGAGTATAATTTGCATTTGGGTTTTGTACTGTTAGATGTCTATAGGTCTCTTTCTACTTGATTATCACCTGCCATTCTGATGTAAAAGATATTCTAAAACTGAAAATTTACCAAATTGGACTGATTTCTGCACCTCTGTCTTCTTTCCAATGGCCAATTCTCACCACCCTAAAAACACTTATTATGGAGTTTGGTGGTGTTAACAGAGTGTTAGTTGGTTTTTTCCCCCTTCTTCATATAGGAATCTTTTCCAAGGATGAGTGTAAGCCCCTAAAGACATTTTAGTATTCTTACACAAACTTTTTAAAAATCTAGTAGAAACTCATAAAATATTTCATGCCAGGATGAACCTCCATATTCACTTTGAAATTCAGCTGGTAAAAAATATTGATGATAATGATTTAGATAGAATAATTCAGATTCATAGGGGAACTCCTGATGCCGCCTGTGCTGAAGTTAAGCAGATGTAGTCATTTCCTTGCACAGTAACCCCAATTAAGAGTGTGCTATAATTATAATAAATTATGAGTTCGAAGACACAGAAGAACAGTGAGAACAGAAAATAATGTAATATTCACATCAATGCACCATTTTCTTATATAAGACACAAGTTTAGGAAGAAACCTGTGAACACATTGATCTGCCTTATACAGAATCAAAACAAGGTCAATGTTGTCTACTGACTAATGGGCAGAAGGCTTGCAGCTAGAAGTCTTTGTCTGGGATGAGATGTTGTTTATAGTCTCCCCCTTCCATATCCTTCACTCAGGTAGGCCTGGGTGCTAAAATCATGTAAGGACCACATCAACAAACCCATAACATCCATTGTATATGAGTTACTAATTCAGGCCTCCTTCCCCTGGCCACTCCAATAGGTTGCTATTGGGCCAATTCTTTTTTAAAAAACAAACAAACAATCTTCACAGAAAAATAATGTGGCCAGTTATTGTGCAGTTTCTAATCTACCTGGTCTGGATAAATTGATTGAGAGAGCAATAGCAAACCAAATCCAAGCCTTCTTTGGTAATTTCTGCACCACTTAATAAGTCATGTTAATACTTATGCAATGCCTCTGTTTCTTTCTGGTAGTTCCAGACTTCTAACAACCTAATGCATTAGTAATTGAATGTTCCATTTTGTTGATTGTACTACTGACTCATGATATGCAATCTGCCTTGAGTCCCTGTGAGAAAGGTAGACTATAAATAATATAAACAAATGAATACTCAGACTGCAGGCAGAGGTTTTCCACATTATTTACTATTTGGATTTTTCAATTGCTGAGGATTGAAGTTGGGACCTTCCACTTGCAAACCAACTGTTGTACCATTGAACCACAGTCCTAAACCAAAAAACAAACAAGCCAGCAAAATATCAGCATTTGCTGTCCTTGATCTGTTGCAATCTGGTGCAGTTTTTCAAACTGTTCTGCTGAACTTTGCACACCTACATGTTCTAGGTAGTCTTAGTTCAAGTTAGAATAACCCCTAACCGTAACCCAACAGATCAGACCAATTCATCCAATGAATTAATGCACCAGAATCCTCTGTAATTGGGGGTGTTTTCTATAAAATATTATATCATACTTTCCCCACATGCACAGTACATTGTTGTTATTATTGTTGTTGTTATTATTAACATAATTTGTATCCTAACTTTTTGCATTTATAAGGGCCAACTTGGCAGCTAACAATTTTAAACAAAATGTGCTAAAATTACATTGTAAAACTGTGCATGTGAAAAAGAAGATGAAGAGTAAGGATTTATACCCTGCTTTTCTCAACCGTAAGGAGTCTCAAAGCAGCTTACAAATTCCTTCCCTTCCTCTCCCCACAACAGACACCTTGTGAGTTAGGTGGGGCTGAGAGAGTTCTGAGAGAACTCTGACTAGACCAAAGACACCCAGCAGGCTTCATGTGTAAGAGTGGGGAAACAAACCCAGTTCACCAGATTAGAGACCACTGTGCTTAAACACTATACTCTGGCTTTAACAGTTTTATAATGTAATTTTAGCACATATGTTTTACGTTGTTAGCTGCCAAGTTGGCCCTTGTAAAGGCAGAAAGTTAGGATACAAATTACGTTAACAACAATAATTATAATAATGACAACAATAAAAATAATGCCTAAACAATTGTGTCTTAGTACTAGTTCTGTATTTTGAAAACTATTTTATTAGCATTATCCCTCATTATTGCTTTATGAAAGCAGCATGAACTAACATTTTTGTTTGTATATGATGTATATGATTGTGTTTCTGCAAAATGCCAAAAATCTATGGATATTCTCCCATTAAGAAAGGCATTTAAGAAACTACCTATATGCAATTCCTGATGTCTCTTAATGGGATGATACTAAATTTATGAAACAATTTAGATGTTACACAACATCAGGTAATAATAAAGCGGGAAACAAAGTGGGAAAGCTAACCAAGTATTGGGATTTAAAGGTCACATGTATAAAATTAGAAGATTGGAAATTATTCACTTTTTGGCTTTAAAATTAGCTATGTAAAATAATAGATGCATCAATTAAATACAGTCCCCTCCCCACAACTGCATTTTACACAAAGCATGTCTAATGGCACTGTGCCTAACATTTGACATTGCTCCAAGAAAATGATCCTGAAATGGCAGGATCTTGCTTGGGCTATAGGCATGGCGGAAGAGGGTAGAGAAACTTTTGTTATATTCCACCCCCCTTTTAAAAATAGATGCACAATGATAGGCAAGCATGTGTTCATTATCCACCCTACTTTTAATGATACTTTTCAAAACAAAAAATAGCATTGATGTCTGTGTATGTGTGCATGCATGACTTGGTTTTAAGGATGTCATGTCTACTAGTCAATAGGCACCAACAACAGCTGTGAGCATATCTATTGCAATGTTTTCTTTACTTTCTAGGACCAATAACTGGGTTGTTGGAACTCACTGAAAAGTAGTGAAATTACTTTAGATCAGTGATGTAGTGCCAGGGGTGGGGGGATGCCCCAGGTGGAGCAGCAGCAGAGGCATGGCTGGGCCATGGCAAGGACATTACGGGGGCATTCTAGGGCGGGGACAGGTGGCGCCACATCAGGGGCTCAGGGCACGCATGTGCCCCGGGTGCAGTTTCCCCTTGCTTCACCTCTGCTTTAGATAGGTTAGAAAAAACTCACTGGCACTCAGAGGCGTTCCTCCCATTGGGCAAAGTGGGTAGTTGCCCTGGGCACAGCCCTGTGGGGGGCGCAGGTTTGTTTGTGGGATTTTTTGTATTTTCAGTATTTTTCATTTTTGGCCTGCAGAGGGTGCAGTTTTTAGGCTAGCAGCACCAAAATGTCAGGAATGTTTTTGGAGACTTTCCTGTTGCTTTCACCCAGGTTTGGTGAGGTTTGGTTCAGGGAGTCCAAAGTTATGGACTCCCAAAGGGGGTGCCCCATTCCCCATTGTTTCCAATGGGAGCTAATAGGAGATGAGGCTACACTTTTAGGGTCGATAACTTTGGACCCCCTGAACCAAACTTCACCAATCCTGGGAGGTATCATCAGAAGAATTTTTCACTGCTACCACCCAGGTTTTGTGAAGTTTGGTCCAGGGGGTCCAAAGCTATGGACTCCCAAAGGGGGTGCCCCATCATCCATTGTTTCCAATGGGAGCTAACAGAAGATGGGGGCTACACTTTTGAGGGTCCATAACTTTGGACCCCCTGAACCAAACTTCACCAAACCTGGGTGGTATCATTAGGGGAGTCTCCTAAAGATACCCTGAAAATTTGGTGCTGCTAGCTTAACAATTGCACCCCTGCCAGCAGGCACCTCCCAAATTTCCCCAGATTTTCCTTTTAAATCCCCCCGCCTTTGACATGGATTTAAAGGGAGAATCTGAGGTCCCCAGTTTAAACATTGCAAGTGATGCTGTTTCAGGGTGGGGGAGAATCAACCCCAAAATAGCATCACTTCCAATGTTGTTTAAACTGGGAACCCAAGATTCTCCTTTGAAACATTGAAAGTGATGCTGTTTCCCCCGATTGGGGGTACTGGATACAACACCATAAAATGTTTTCATAGCAGTAATAAAACATTTTGAAACCATTTTGAAAATGTTTTCAAAAAATTATTTCTGTTGTGTGGCATGGCTTATTGCTGTGCTCAGATTGGTGAGTTGGGGCATGTTCTATAATGTGATGGTGACTTTGAAACAACCTGGTGTAAAAAATCATTGCTTGGTAACAGTGGGGGAGGGTGGCTGCCCATGGGGGGTGCCAAACTCCAGTTTGCCTCGGTACGCCACTGGGTGTAGCTACAAGGGGGTGTGTGCATTGCATTGGGCATGCTCCTGGGGGTGCATCAAACTCAGGTTTTGCCCAGGGTTCCAGTTTGCCTAGTTACGCCACTGCTGGCACTATCATTCTGTTCTAAAAATGTTATACCTATATCTGGCCATATATTGCATTCTTTGAAGATCTAAACATGTTATGAGTATTCTGTAACAATTAATGGCAGTTACAGGGCACCCATTAACAGTCAACTTTATGTGGAATTGAGAGTAGATTTTTAGGTAAGTCCCCTCCTTTCTTTGCAAACTCTCAGATTTGGAGCTAGGTAATTGAATTCCCATACAGGAGTTCAAGCCATTTAGAATTATGACGAAATCCGAGTCCAGCAACCCTTCTTGTTTCTTTCACCTGCCACATCAGAAAAGTATTTTTCCCCTCTGAAAGACCTTTATTTAAAATAAACAATCCTTAAATGATTGATGGCTTTGGAATTTGAGAGCTGCTGCTGCATTGCACATCTAAATGTTATATCTGACTAGAGGGCATTCATTTTCTTTATGCACTGTGAGATATATGGCAGCATGGGCATTTAAAAGAATGCGCTCATATATTCAGAGACAGGTACAAACAAAGGGAAACATGTTTGGGGAATTTAGGAAGTATACACTTTTAAAGAAGGAACTTCTTGTTTTGCCAATTACTTTCAAAGGGTCTATTAAGTAGTTCATTAAATGCCAATAATTTATGCACACCTTAGTTAGAAATTAGATCTACCAGATGGTTTATAGCACATCTTGAATCATTTCAAGATGGCACCCACAAGTGCTTGTCATCCTAAATCTTGCCATGGAGATCTTTCAAGTTAGGTTGTGTTTGTTGTCAATAAATACATTTTTTTATTCCCCAACCTTTGGTGAAATAAGATTTGGTCATATAAATATTTTTGTTATTATTTCATAATTATTCTGAAAAAAGTTTTAATCAGTTTTAAAAATAACTACCGCACTCTGTGTGTGTACATGCACGTGTGCACATGTGCAAACTCACATTCACAATAACTGCCTTTTTATAATCAAAACCAATATTGAGTAGTGGTTAGAACAAACTAGGAAGAGCTGGGTTTGCAATCCCCACTCAGCTTTGAATCTCACCGAGTAATCTTGGGCCAGTCACTGTCTTTTAGACTAATTTAACTCACCGGGTTGTTGGGAAAATAAAATGTAATTGTGTCCCTTGCTTTGAATTCCATGGAGTAAAGGCAGGATTAAAAATGTAGCACACAGATACCACCCTCCTTAGGCTGAAAATTAAAACTTAGTATTAAATAAGTCATCCCAACACAGGCGTCTCCTTTGATCATATATTCTATAAAATATGGATACTCTACCTGCTTAGCTGTTATCAGCCTGACATTTCATATACATCTCATACTTGCATTAACAGAAATTCAGCATCCCTGCATCCAACATTCATCCTTTCCCCATGCACATAACTCACACAAGGAGTCATTCTGCACAAACTAACACAGTGATAGCAAAGTTAGCAAAGTAGAGATGGGGACTGTTCAAATGCTAAAAAAACCTTTAAAGAATGAAATGCTATTCTTGAATAGATGTGCTCAACAATGGCAGCATCTATGACTTTGCCCAAAGACCTAAAATAAAGACGTTAATGTGTTTACTCAGTAAGACGGATCAGACCAGAGTCCATCTAGTCCAGCACTCTGCTACTCACAATGCCCCACCAACTATCTTTGCTAGTTCCTCGGATTTGCCTCCTAAAAAGCTTTGTTCAGGTGCAGGAATTTTCCTCACTTCCTCTTGGGTGCAGACAGATGTAAAGAATTCATTCAGCTTCTCTGCAATCTCCCTGTCCTCCTTTAGCACACCTTTTGTTCCTTCATTATCTAACGGCCCTACCGCTTCCCTAGCTGGCTTCCTATTTTTGATGTACTTGAAGAACTGTTTGTTGCTGGTCTTGATGTTTGCAATCATACGTTCCTCATAGTCCTTTTTTGCCTCCTTTACAGCTAACTTGCTTTTCTTTTGCCACCATTTTTGTTCCTTTTCATATTCTTTATCAGTCAAACTGGACTTCCATTTTCTAAAAGACATCTTTTTTCTGATAATTTCCTCCCTTGTTAACCATGGTGGCTTTCCTTTGGACTGGGTGCTGTCTTTCCTAACCTGTGGAGCACATTCTAGCTGAGCTTTTATTACTGTGTTTTTAAATAACCTCCAAGACATGCCTGAGATACTCTCACTGATAACAGAGGTTCTTTCTTTTGTTGGTGCAATAGGCTGAAATGTAAGTTATTCAAAACTAGTCAAGCTCTGAAACAATCCTTTAAACAAGCAACTTTTTCCCTAGAAAATGTACATAACTATTGCACCCAGTATAAAGTTCTCCTCCTCCCCTTCATTGATTTGGTCATTGTGTCTAATATTGAGGGTGAAGCTTCTTCCTCCTCAGGGACAGCACTTGTTCTGTGGAGCTCCCCATTCATCTGAATCTGTGTTTGGTGAGGGAGAATTAGCCATCGGCTTCAGGGCTAAGCAGTAATCTTTGTAGTCTTTCAGATTGTCCATAAAAGAGTTCTTTTATCACTGCTTCACTTTGCCATTTTCTGGGTCTGGCTTAGGCCCTTTCTGCACAGCCGTCCCTAGGGAGTGTTCACATGGGGGGCACAGCTGCATTGCAGCAGTGCCGCCCTCGCTCCCCCCCAGTGGCGCGAAGCCACTGTTTCTCAACCTCGCTCCCCGAGTGAGGTTTTCTGGAAACAGCGGCTGGAAGGTGCCATCCCCCCTTTCCCGAACGACGTACTTTCCCTGCGACCTTCCGGCGCATCGCCCATGCCTGGGGACACGCCCCCCTGCCCTGTGACACCAGAGCTGTCACGCAGGGCAAGGGGGCATGTCCCCTGGCCTGGGCAACGTGCCGGAAGGTTGCAGGGAAGGTATGTTGTTCGGGTGACGGTGCAGTGCTGCACCGTCTTCCCTGCCCCTACCGGGACCGGTTATCCAAACAGTCCGGGGGGGTGCGTCAGCATTGTATACGCCGACGCACCCCTGAGCGTGGCCATGTGGAAATGGCCTTAGACTGGTTAGGGCCTACTGGGGTTGGCTAGAACAGTGAAGCCTTTTGTTCATAATTGGCTGGCAACTACCTTGAAGCATCTTCTTATTTACTTACTTACTTACTTACTTACTTACTTACTTACTTACTTACTTACTTACTTACTTGCTTGCTTGCTTGCTTGCTTGCTTGCTTGCTTGCTTGCTTGCTTGCTTGCTTGCTTGCTTGCTTGCTTACTTACACTTACCTCTTTTATGCCATACCTTTCTTTCCAATGTTAATGCAAAGCAATTTGCACTGATCTTTTCTCCTCCTTGATAGAGAAGGCCTTCCAAACTGACTTTTCATGACATACCAGTCAAGGGAAAAATGAAGGGGGGCCAGCATTGGGGCTTCAGCTATAGTATTATGCAGACATTTTGTAGATTAAGTTTCTCTTGACATACCATTGTATGCAGGCAAGGAAAAACAGTGCTCTGCTTGGAGTGAGGATGGGATGGTCCATTATGCTGGCATGTTCTTGGCAACTCAATAGTTTGAGTGTTCATGCTTAAGGCTGAGCAATAATCAGGTTTAGATCAGTTATTTAATAAAGAAATTGCAGTGGTATTCACATCTTTATTTTAGGGGATGAGGGTCATATGGAGTATCAATGCAATGCAATGTTTTCCCTTCTCTTTCTAAGTAACTCTTAAACAGGAAAGTCTGAAAAAATATGGGTTAGAACCAAATAGGTCATTCTATGGACAGAAGGCTTGTACAAAATGAGAGGGGCATTTCCCCCCAAATTATCCTTCCCAGTGCAGATCCCCACATTCTGCTCCATGTGGGCTCCTCAGAATTTATGAGATGCTTTCTGAGGAATGCAACATACTCCAGCTGAAGTGCAGAGTCAGAAAAGACTGGTTCCAGGAGCACAGCTCTATCCACAGTGCTTTGATTCAAATCCAATAGGCAAAGTTTGTTAACCCTTAATCAATCCTGCTTCTGGAGACAGTGTAAAGTGAATTTTTAACACGGCTGGCTTGTTAAGCCCCATAAAAGCTACACATTTGCCATTTCACTCATGTTTGTGGGGAAAATAAATATTGCCAGTATTTGACAGCAATACAGGACCTTTAGGAGGATTTTAATTTTGAGTGCAGATATTTTAACTATACAATCCAAAGGGGAGGTGGGGGGGGGTAAAGCTGCTGTGGAAGCAGTGGAAGGGTTGTGCCAGTGCCTGTGCCACCAGGGCCTTGCAAAGTGTCATGGATGCCAGAGCTGAGGGATCTTTCCTGGGGGTGGGGCAGTGTGGTGCAGGGAACAGGAAATGTTCCTCAGCGTCATCATCCCTGCACTGAAGAAAGCTGCACCAGTGTTCTGGAGGTGTTCCCAGGGTGGAACTGTAGTCAACTCCCAAAAGACTTTCAACTGGGGAATGGTCCTATGCCAGAAGTTCCCCCAACTCAAACCACATTTAACAGATCGGCTAATCAGATGTTCAGTCTCACTAAGGACGACAGATTTTTTTTGTCCTGTAGGCTTGTATATACAGTGTTAACTGTGTATCCAATGATCTGCAAACTCATACAAGTAGGACCTTCTGATTTCCCCTACCTGCTGTAGCCCACTGAGCCCCTCTTTTTGTTCCAGAAATACTGCCTTTTCTGATCAATGGGGATAGAGCCTCTCAGTGTAGGTATGGGGAATACTTCCAGTTTGTACTCATGTAAGCTCTGTGTTCACATTAGGGTTACTACATAATAACAAGAAGAATTTATTGAACTTCCTATCCCGCCCTTTCCCAGCTGACGGAGGAATAGCATGCATGACTCTTTCTCCCACCAGTATAAATGTTATTTGTACACAGTATGGTATAAACAGGGTTATACCATTTGTAGACAGTATGGTATAAACAGGGCCTGTTGTGGCCTGCAGAGAGTGCTTCCTAACAACTACTTTTTCCAAACCTCATATAAGCAACTTGACCTAAGCAGAGCCAATTTAAGGGCACTGTTAAGGTGAAGATTCCAAAATCACTGTTGGGATTGCATGTTGTCTTTCCCAACCAATGGCCTCCTTTTTTTTAATGTTTTGTATGTATTTTAACTTTTTTAAAAAAATTGTTTTAATGATGTGTAAATGGAGGGGGGTTGAATTTAATGGTTTTTAACATGTGTTTTTTATCATATATGTTTTAAATTGTTAGCCACTTTGATGGCCCTCATAAAAGCAGAAAGATGGGATGTAAATTTTGTAAATAAATAAATGTTGTAGTCTTTGGGTCACTAGGTCACCTATCAAACACTCATTCAGTGCAGTATATTTACTGTTTATATGTTTGTGTAATGGAACATCCTACTTCTCCCCTATTATCTGTGTGATTCAGTTTGGCTTCATTGGGTGGAGCTCTTGGTTTCACAGTTTTTGCACCTTAGCTAAAGCTGATGGTTGTAAGAGTTGCTCCTCTAAGCTGTTATTTTGGACCAGCTTGTCTCTTTTAACCTGACAACTAGAACTGGACCTGAGAACTAATACCTGAGTGAGTATTATGGCTGAGTGGATTGACTTTTATTCAGAGAATGTTTAGAATACATGGATAAAGAAAATGTATACGGAGCAAATACAGACAGTTCCCGGAAATGTGGGTGGACGCAAAACATTGGTCAAGAAGTAGGTAGTACAAGGCAAGGATATATCAGCATGCACTGGGAGTCCAATCACTGGGATGCACATTTAAGGTCCATAGGCAGATAGTTCACATTGGGATGGCACACATTGAAGGGCCATGAGCAACTAGTCCATAGCAAGAGAGAACATATGTTCCAGGCCTGCAAGATCACAGTCCATGGTGGGTGAGCAGGCCTCTATGCAGCAGCAGATGGCAGCACCTAGGCGGTCTCACCTGTGGGCATGGGCAGTTCCCCTCTGGCAGTCACAGTGGGGTTGCTGGTCCCTCCAGGGTTCATGGCAGTGATCCTGGACTTGCTGGTGGTGGGTCTGGGGGTCCATGGCATAGGCCGCTGTCTGATCCTGGACTCCTCCCTGGGCTTGTCTGCTCCCATCTCTCTGGGCTTGTCCACAACCATGGATCGCCTCGGGAGTCAAGGTGGCCTGGGTCCTCTCCTGTTGGTTTGGGAGAGGGCAGGTCTCCAGTTCACCCTTCCCAGTGCGGCAGGAGTAGTCAGGGGATTACGGCCTCCCTCCACTGGGATCGGAGAGCAGGTCAGTCAGGTGGTCTCCCTCCTCTGGGATAGGGGGCAGGCCGGTAGCGGCTCCCCTCCCCTGTCTTTGGGAGGGGGAGCTGGGGTCATGTACTGGCGGTGGCCAAATATATGTTCCACGTAGATGGCTCTCGACCACTGAATGGTGTCAGACACCATCAATCAGTGCATCAGCTTGGCATATTTCTTCCTGACACCACAGGCTCTCAGTGCGGGTTCGTTGTTGGGGTCCCATCGGCCAAGGGCTCCCACTAGCAGGGCATGGGTTGAGGTGTCGTAACCCTTGCCCTTGAGTGCCTCTGCCAGTGGGGTATACTTATGGTGTTTCTTTTCTCTAGCCTCCTGCATGGCAGCCCTCCAGTTCTTGAATTGGATGGTGATGTCCACTATGGTGATCTTCTTCCCTTCCTCATCTCGGATGAGGATGTCTGGCTGTAGCCGGCTTTTGGTCTCTGGCACTGCAGGAGCAACCAATCTGTGCCATTTCCTTGCCGTGAACAGAAGACGCACAGCCCAGACAAACAACGCCATGGCTTTGGGAAAAGGAAGCTTATTACTTTGACACAGCATAGTGGGAGAAACTACATCTGTTTTGGTGCACAGCTAGATTTTTATGTTAATATATTTTAGTATCTATTTATATATGTTAATATTAATTGAGTAAACTTGACTTTTCAGTGTATACATTTTTGCAGCTTCATTGTGTATTCTTGAATAATTTATAGCACCTAAACCTGGGGGAGTTGATTACTAGCTGGAAGTGTAGTATAACCAAGGCACGATGGAAAAAAAATGGAATGTTTACAATCATATGCTAAAATTTAAATTGGATTTACATTTTTAAAAGCTTTCACCTATAATACATTTTTGTTTTTTAAAATAACCTATATTAAAATGATATCTGAATTCATTGCAAACATGTTCTCCCTTAAAACTGAACTAATGTGCTCTTATTGCAAAGACTGCTTTTTTGTAATGAATAATGTGGACAAAGCATCTTCATCCATCATACTATAGCGCAATAGTTCATGTAACATAATATAGCTTGATGCCAAGGGCAAGAGGTTTTTTATGATAGGTCAAGTGTCAACCACAGATCCATTTGCATTGCTTCTATTTTAGACCTAGTCATTACCTGATCCCTCCAACTTACTCTCTGATTATAGATATTTATGATCCTGCTTACCTTTCAGCTTGAAGATCTATCTCCCATAGCATGGAAAACAATGAACTGCTCAATAATAACTACTAGCTCTTTCTCCTGATTGAGATTAACCTCTCTGAGGTGGAGGTGGAGCAGGATGATATGTAATGAAGAATAAGGGGTGCATTTTTGTGTTTTTTAAAGGAACATTAGAAAGAAGAAAGAACTTCCAGCATTGATTCAAACAAACATCTATTTACAAAATCCTATATTGATAGCAGTGTAACACTTTCAGGGACGTAGGTATAGGTTTTTTATGAGGGGGGTTTCAGGGGTGGGGCCCTGGGATGTGTGGCCATGCCTCCCCAAGCCCCGCTCCTGACCTCAGTGCTTATAAAAGTAGCTCTCCTGAGGCTGGGGATGGCAGACTCCCCTGCCCCGCCCCCCACCAACTGGGCTCCCAGCTGGCAGCCAGCAGTACTTTCTGTCCTCCCCTCTGGGCAGAGGTGTAGCTAGGGAAAACAGAGCCTAGTGCAAAATCTGAGTTTTGCGCAACCCCCCCCCCCCCGGCAGCCGCTGTGATGCTGGAGTCCACCCCAAACAGCATCACTTTCAATGGTGTTTAAACTAGAGAGCCCAAATTTTCCTTTTAAATCCTCCTTAAAGGGAGAATCTGGGGTCCCCAGTTAAAACAACATTGAAAATGATGCTGTTTTGGGGTGGATTATCCCCCACCCTGAAACAGCATCACTTTCAATGTTTAAACTGGGTACCTCAGATTCTCCCTTTAAATCCATGCCAAAGGGGCTGGATTTAAAAGGAGAATCTGGGGAAATTTGAAGTGTGCCTGCTGTCAGGGATGCAATTGTTAAGCTAGCAGCACCAAACTTTCAGAGTATCTTTAGGAGACTCTCCTAATGATACCACCCAGGTTTGGTGAAGTTTGGTTCTGGGGGTTCGAAGTTATTGACCCTCAAAGGTGTAGCCCCCATCTTCTATTAGCTCCCATTGAAAAAAATGGGGAATGGGGAACCCCTTTGGGAGTCCATAACTTTGGACCCCCTGGACCAAACGTCACCAAACCTGGGTGGAGTCATCTGCAGAGTCTCACAAAACATATCTGAAATTTTAGTGCTGCTAGCTGATAAACTGTGCCCCTGCAGGCCAAAAACAAAAAAAACACTAAAATACAAAAAAAACACTAATGGGGCAGAGCTTTGGACAAGCAATGGGGGGGTTGAACCCGAGAACCCCCTTTACCTATGTCCTTGAACACTTTCAAGAGTCATGATTACTAAAAATGCAATACTATGCAGATAGGGACATTTTAGGGTGGAGCCTGGGGAGAGTGAGCATTACAGATATTGTGACATCACATCCAGGTGAGCACCTTGAAGAGATATCATGTTATCCATATTGTTGTAGGAATTTTCAGTCTCTATAATCTTTACAAGAGAGATTGGGGAAATTCCTAGTGTGTCACAGACACTTTGACAGCACTTCTGGGTACTCCCCTGGATTTGACATCTCAGCATTGACAGCCTCATTCCCACCCCCTTTTGACTGACTACTACATCAATTCATCATGGGGATGGACCATGAGAGGTAGCTCACTATTGCAGGCAACCTGGTAAGCCTATATGCAGAGTTACTCCAGTCCAAACCCAATGAACATATTAACCTTTGACTGGAGTAACTCTACATAGAATTGCACTACAAGTTATTTAAAAGCAAACATGATACTGTGAATCCTTTTCTAAAATAATAATAATAATAATAATAATAATAATAATAATAATAATAATAATAATAATAATAATAATAATAATAATAACAACGAGGAGGAGGAGGAGGAGGAGGAGGAGGAGGAGGATGAGGAGGAGGAGGATGGGTTAAATATTGGAGAGGACCTAAGCACAGTTATACCCTTTTAAATCCATTAAAGTCAATGGATTTCGAGGAGTGCAATTTGATTAGTATTTCACTGTAACAGTGTTCTCTGCAAGGGCGTATAGAAGCTCTGCTTGGTTTAAAATCAGTATGTTCTTGTTTTTACAGAAACGATTTAGTTTATTTTTAACTTTTAGTATTTACATTTGTTAAATAATAAATGCATTACTGAAAATCTAAATCAGCCACTGCTTTTATCTTGGTAAGTTATATCATGATCTAAGTTGGAGATCCCCTTAAGAGGCCAGTCTAAAACCTTGCAGTGGTTTGTAGCACACTAGTGGCGGTTACATTAACACTACTCAAAGTTTCTTAGAATGAGACCAGAGCTCTGTTCTAACTTCTATTTTTAGTTCGATATATTCACAAAAGGTACCCTGACAATGACATGAACTGAAAAGAACAGAAGCATTGTACTTGGGAACTAGAGATATAATTTCTCATACCTCTATTTAACATCCAATGAAGCCTGTCAGTAGAATGGTGAGTACAAATCCACATCTTCCATAGCCTTGAGTAAGCACTGACATTTACACTATGCCAGAAGTTGAAAAGAAAGAAGTGGGCTTAGAAATGCCATTCTGTCCAAGAGGCAGAATTTGATTGAGTTTGCTAAATAAAAGCTTATTTCCCTGCTGCTGTGTTTAGGGATAGAAAAGAAAACAGAGAAACTAACCTCCAAAGCTTATCAGCATTATAAACGACCATTTTGGAGACAAAGCTGATTATGTGATTTTTTAATATCTTGGAAATACGTGACTTGGACAAGGTATGTAACACACACAAACATGTTTGGTTCTGAAGAGTGCTGGGGTATTGACTCACTGAAAAGATGAATGAAAAAAACCCCTAAAATGTTTCTCAACATGTTTTGAGCCTTGAGCGTAGCTACAAGTGTGGTGATAGAAGGTCCTTTCAAGTCATAGTTGATTTATGGTGCCTCTGTAGGGTTTTCAAGGAAAAAGATGTTCAGAGATTGTTTGTAATCACCTGCCTCTCTCTTCCCTTACTCTGTGTGGGCTGAGAGAATTCTGAAGGAGCTGTGACTAGCCAAGGTCACCTAGTGGACTTCAAATTATAGGTTGTTAATGGAGTTCCTTAACTATGTCATCAGAAGAAAAGAGGAGTTTCCAAGCAGACAGAAATGTCAAAAACTTGCAAAAGTTTGCATTTTTCCCCATGCTATAGATATTGCTGCTTTGGCTGCTTAGACACAATAAACAAAAAGTAACGTATCACTTTATTTAATGTATTTTATTTTATCATACTTATAGATTGCCCTCCCCCTAAGGGCTCAGGGCAGTGAACAACAATAAAAATACAATTCACAATTTTATAAAATCAATTAACATACATATAACATTAAAATGAACTTCCTGAAAGCTAAAAACCATAAAATACATGGTGGCATACCCCTCCTCCTCTCTCACAGCCCTGCACCCACAGGAGGCCTAGATGGAATTGGGGTGTTGTTATCCTCAACCCGCTGGTCAAATAGAATTTCTTTTTTTCTGCTGCCATGGAGAATCCAAACTGTGTGGAAACTGCCTGTATGTCATTTCCAAGAGGTCTTTTGAAGAAGGTGTTGATGGTCCTGTTGACTTAGTGTGTTTTTAGCTCTCCTATGCCTTGTAATTACTTATTGGGCTTGGACTCAGAGGTTAATAGAAAGCAGCATGATGTCAGGGTAATAGATCCAAAGCCAGTCAAACAGCTAATATTAGCAATTCCCTAAAGAGCTCTAACTGACTGCTTAGTGCTTCTATCAGACCCAGAGCAGAAGAATGGCGTGTAGCAATGAACAGCTTTAAACAATCCTCAAATATGAGTTAAGAGGCTGTCATCCACATTGAATGAAGCAAGGGGGAGGAACCTGTTTATATCTGTGCCCATTGAGGATATGCACAGAAGCAGCCAATGATCAAATTCCTCAATATAGCTATCCACACTGGATGGCAGCATTACAAAATTCAGTTTCATAGTTCGAGATGCTGCAATCCTGACTACATAAAAACACAGCAGGTCGAGTGGGTTTGTTAAAGCTGTAACTCAACACAATGGCCCTTTCCGCACTGCGGAAAGGGCGCTCCTCCACCAGCAGGAATTCTGCCGGTGGAGGGGTGGGGGCCGTTCGCACGGCAGCGTGCGAGCGGCCCCCGCAGAGGCTGGTGCGGGAGAGGCGGCTCTGCATGGAGCTGCCTCTTCCCCATCCCTCTCCCACTCACCTTGTCACCTTCGTTGCTCTACTGGACTGCTGAGACCTGCCCATGGTGCCCTCCAACCTCCAGGGGTCGGAGGATAGCGAGGGAGGGTCTCAGCAGTCCAGTAGAGCGACGAAGGCAACGAGGTGAGTGGGAGAGGGATGGGGAAAACACCGGCGGGAATGCGCTGTTTTCCCAAAAACCTCCCTCTAGGAGGGGGTTTTTTGGAGGCGGCCTGATGCTGCCCTGGGGGTGGGGGAGGGGAGCCAGGTCGGCGCTGCTGCATTTTAGCAGCACCGCCTGTGCGAATGGCTCCCTGGGGACGGTGTTTTTGCCGTCCCCAGGGAGCCGTATATGGCCCGTGCAGAAAGGGCCAATGAAAGCAAAGTGTTTGTGTAGGCAGAGCAATGCAGAAAGAAGACAGGATCATTCAAGGAAAATGGATGCTTCCAACCTCTAGCTTCTCCTAGACCTGCATTGCAACCCACTGTTGACCCCACTACAGGTATGGTGGTCAATGATCAACTGTTTTGAATGGTGCTGACAGGTTTTTGTTTGTTTTATGTTTTGACCCATTACCATTGCTTTCCTGTTAGTTATGTGGGAAATCAAGACTTTTCCCCCTTTGCTTTGTTTCTCTAGTGTATATTTCATTTTGTGTGTGCATATGTTGGCAGATACATGCAAAAGTCTGGATATGTTCTCATTTGGTTCCTTTTTTTTTAAAGGAAGGGGCCTTGTCAAAATAAAGGGCATTCATTGTTAATGGTGTCCCTGTCTGATGCCTACTCTGATATTATGTGTGTTTAGAGCAATTTCAAATCTATTAATAAAACCAGTGCAAAGTACATTAATTTCCCAGATTGTCCCATCTAGACTTTGATCTTTTCCACGCCAGTTGTTTATAATATATCTTGCTGCCAAATGCTACTTTTTTTCTTTTTAATTCAGCATATCGCCTCCCCCCTGTTTTGTTCCATAAACCTTTCCCTTCATTTTCCTGTGTTGTTTTCTTGAGCACTTTTGCTGCATTTTTTTTAAAAAATCCCTTTCTGAACCAGCTTACCTACCCCTTATCCATCCCTCCATGCAGTCACTCAACCTCCTCTTCCCCATTTTCTCCTCTCCCCATCCTCTATTTTTTAAAGAAACTTTAAAAATACTCTTTGTCATATCACATTAGCAATGTAATGTTAGGGCACACACCAGATTCATTGTATCAGTGTTGTCAATTTCATTTTGAATGAGAAATGGAATATTAAGGTGAAGATGTACTGTGTCCACAGTTAGGAGCAAATGAAATTGACAAGGGAAGTTGCTTTTGCAGGAGGAAATTGACAAGGACTGTTGCAGTAAAGATAGTGTGTTATTGTAGCTACAATCTGTGGAGGGATGTGGTTATTTGTCAGGAAGCAGTGTAATCAGATAATGATACCACCTCCAGTAGAGGGGTTTTTTTTGGCTTCCATTTGTGCAAACACCTGACCCATTTTTAAATGCCCCCCTAATTTTTTTAAATGGCCACTGTGGTTAAAAATGCCTGTATCTCTGGAATTCCTTGGGATATCACAATGGCTTTAACTGCATTCTGCTTGGAGTCACCTAGGGATTGTTCTCCACCTACTGGTTTTTTAAAAACCTCAAACCTATCAATTTCATAATTTTTCCCTGGTCCCCCTAAGAATGCTATCACCTCTATTCAATACAAAGAAGATTCGGGAAGTGACTGCAGATTAATTCAACACTGAGGTTCTTTCTTTCTGTGAGACAAACTGCAGCATGGCTGATTTGCTCAGTTTTGTCAGTGTCACCCAGAACTTGCCAACTTAACAGGGCAGAAAGAGATTTTGAAGCTGGGAGGTGATGGAAAAGAGTACAAGGAGTAAGTGCAGCATGAAATAGAGGACCGCTACAGTAACAATCATGTCTTACTGTAAATCAAATTTTGCCCAAAAATGTTGTTCTTAATGTGTGGGGTGGGTGTGTTTCTATTCCTTCAGGTTGTGGTGCCTGCTCTAGGAGTTGATTTGACTTCCATTTTGGATTGGTAGTTCTCAGTACTAGAAATGGAGGCTGAAACATTTTTTAATTGGTGGTTCAAAATATAACTATGCAGTAACACTAGAGTACCTACACAAAAGGAAAAAAAGGGGGGAGTTATTCTGTGTCATGTATGACATCCCACCTTCATTGGGAATAATACATTTTAGTAGTAGCATATAGAATTAATGCAAAAAAAAAAACAGAGGGAAAGGAGGAATGATTTCACTGGAAGTTTCCAAGACACAAGGTTTGACGGTTGGGAAAATCTGTGGTATGCTGTGAATGCAGAAAAGGCCTTTAACAAAATATAGTTCATTTGTGAAAAGTTGTGAAAGGTGGAATATAGTTTGTGAAGGAAGATTTAAGTCTTCCACCTTCACAATGTTTCCTATGCTAACAACTTATACTGAAAACAACATTCACAAAATGGGACTTATTCAGCCCTGGAACATTGATATACTATGCTGGGTTTTTTTTAACCAGATGTTATCACAGTAGGCATCAGTCAGTTGCAAAGGAGATTCAATATATTTCCAGGGAGGGAGGTATTGGTTGGTATTGAGTGGTTTTCAATAAGTGTAAACAGTTTCAACAGTTGCCCACAAGGCACAAGCACAGAAGATTATTAAACACAATTTAAAAGCTTGCACCGAGAGAGAGAGAGACAATACACAATTCCACAAAGAACAAACTGTGCCCTGTCCTGGGAGTTGCATTCACATGGTGATGAGTTGTGAGGGGTTGGGGGGAGGTCACTTCTGGCCTCATTATCTTGCTGTGTTTAATTTTCATGTATTTTGAGGACCCTTCTGCACAAATGTACACTTTAAAACTGCATATATCCCACTGCCATATGATGTTCCCTGCTAAAATGGAGAAGTGCAGTCCACACATGTAGGACCTATGGCCATTGAGGCATATAGGGGTTCCTGCAAAAATAGGATGTCAGAGTTAGTAGTGTTCAGATGCAATGGGAATCAATAACAGCTGATAAAACTCACAGAGTCTCCCCGCCATGATGTGCACATCCTTGCCAAGAGGAATGTTTCCACAGTGTTTGGCTGGCAAACCAAAAACTACCATAGAATACCACTATTCCAACCTTAGCTACAGCAAATTATGCTTAGGAGGATATCTTTGTGAACCATTAATCTATGACTGAATAATTGTAACAAAATCTCTTTGATTATGAAGACCTGAGCACTTGGTGTTCAGATGGCAATAAGGGGGCAATTTCAGCTGATTTCCTCTTTTTCTTCATCCTTTCCTCCACAGAACATTTTGCTTATGATGGCCCGGCAACTATTATGGTAATCTGCTAGGAGAAAGGGGAAAGTGGGCAGAGATTTATCTGTAGCCAACCCATAATATAAGGCCAGCATGGATAGTTTTTAGTCACAATATCTATGTAGACTTTTTTCTCTTGTCAATCTACTGTCGACAGATCTGTCAGCTGCCATCTTCTTTTATAAAAGGATGTTTACATATTGGAAAAAATGTTTTAGAAAGTGGAGGTATTTATATGTGTTTGCTGTTCAGGAGAAAAGAGAATAATGTGCATGTCTAGCCTTGCCTTTGTGGCTTGTGTAGAAGATAGAGCTCCAATCTCCTGCTGTGGCATGAAACTGCCTAACTGGTAGCCCTTGCCACTGCTGCCACTTGGTAGGGTGGTGAAAATCATCAAAGTTCTGATGTTGTGATGTCCCAACCTAAAAGTGATGTCAGTGCATTGGAGCAACACTCTAGGATTCTACAGAATCAGATTAGTGTCAGAGTGATGGCATTTTACCTGTCCCTGCCTCTTGAGCCTCATAGTTTTTCATATCTACATTAGACAATTATATCATCCCAAACCTTGGGATTATCATTGCTAAGATATCAAAATACAAATGTGAATTGCTTTAACTAAACACTTGGCTGCAGCTGTCGGTGTTCTGAATCAATGTCTGCATGCCTTGCTCATGTGGATATCCAGAATATACAGGTGCAATGCTAGTTTAAAAACATCTTTAAGAGCCTGATTTTCCAGTTTTAGATGGGGTCTGGTTGCCAGCGTCCAGCCAAATAATGATCTAGGCAGGGTACTTCTGAACCTAGTATTCTTGTTAAAGGGATAGACTGGTCTAAATTACAATGAGTACCTTTTATCATCTTTGTTTAATGTGTGGTTATCCACCTTTCTAGACTTCACTTTCTTGCTTCTTTAATCTCTAGGTGGAACGGCTGTTCTACATATAGATTGTGCTGCTGTTAAAGACATCCCAGCTTCCTTTTCTGTCTGTTTCTTGGAAGGCATGGACTGTCATGCACATAATACTTCATTTCTAATGAATGTCCATTAATTAATTGCCAGATTGCTGATGATTCTTATCTTCAAAGCCATTCATAATCTGAGACATACGTACTTAAAGAACCACTTCTCCTGATTCCAAACCCTGGCATTTCATATTAGTTCAGTAGCCCATTTATGCCCCTTCTCTAACAGGTAATAAAGTATTCAAAGAAAGTTGGGGAGGTGCAGAATAAATAAGTCAGAGAGAACTGCACAGCTGGCTAATTAGTCACAACAGACCATAAATTTCTAAAGTATGCAAAAACAAAAACGTTGAATCCAAAATAAAGTTATATCAGAGCCCCACTGGCCTCATGTGTCATTGTTCAGCAATAAATATAACTGCATTCACTTCATACCCCAAACAAACAAAAATCACCTCATAAAGCATTCAACCTGGATGCATGTAGCATCTTACACTCTATGGGGAAAACCATACATAAAGACTTCAATGTATACAAAAAAATAACAAGGATAGAATTTCTCATATCATATTTGTAGTAATTTCAGCAATTAAACAACCTCAGCTAGTAAGCCACCACTTTAGGCTACGCCTTGTGTAACAACTTCTAGGCTTGAAGAATTCTGTTAGCAAAAAAATTGCATGATAACAACATAGAGTTGGAAGGGAACATACAGGTCATCTAGTCCAACCCGCTGCTCAATGCGGGATCAGCCTAGAGCATTCCAAACAAGTGTTTGTCCAGCTGCTGCTCAAAGACTGCAAGAGAGGGGGAGCTCATAACCTCCCTAGGTAACTGATTCCACTGTTGTACAACTCTGACTGTAATTTTTCCTAATATCCTAATATTCCAACTATCCAGTTGAGACCTTTCTTCCCATAATTTAAACCCATTATTGTGAGTCCTATTCTCTGTTGCTAACGGAAACAGCTCCCAGCCGTCCTCCAAGTGATAATTCAGATTCTTAAAGAAAGCATATCATGTCCCTCTTCAATCTCCTGTTTTCCAGACTCAACATTCCCAAGTTCCTCAGCCTTCCCTGGTAATGCTTGTTCTCCAGGCCCCTGATCATCTTTATTGGTCTCCTCTGGTCTCCTGTGTACAGTGGTGGGATTCAAACATTTTAACAACAGGTTCCGATGGTGGTGGGATTCAAATAATGACTGTTAAAAATATTTTGAAATATTTTAATATCACTTTTTTATTTTAAGTATAAAAATATTAATACTTAATAAAATATTTTAAGTATTAAAAAGTGATATTTTAAATTTTAACAACAGGTTCTGCAGAACCTTCGGAACCCCCTGAATCCCACCTCTGCCTGTGTACAACACATGCAGTATTAACTCTGTATGAACATCCTTCATTGGTCTCTTCTGTAGAACACACACAGACCAGAGGCGCCTCTGCGATTTGCAGCAGCTTTGGTGCCACCTGCACGAGACCGTGCAAATGGTCCTGTGACTGCTGGTGGACAGCCACTTCTGCCACCTTGCAGAAACGACCTAAGTGTTCCCTTGGTTCTTCATACATATCAGTTATTATCTATGGCATGAATGATGATGTGACCCTGTTGTTGTTGATTTCTCTTCAGCAACCTGTACTCCAAGAGCTGCAACATTTTAGCCACAGTGAATAATTATATAGATATACATTCAGCATCTCTTTGGGAAAAATGTTTCCCTTTCTTTAATATAACTGCTGCAATTTTATTTTGTTATCAAGGTATTAAAGGCTGGAGTTGTACCTTTGCCAAAAAGGAGTCCCAATTACAACAAAGCATATGCTCATGTTGCCACATGGTTATAACCAGTAAACTCTGTCATGCCTCAGAGGCAAGAGACTTTTCTCCTCTCCTTGTTGCTCTGTGGGGAAGCCACTGTGCACCATTCCTGCCTTTGATGCAAATCGAAGTCCCTGCTGTGTGAATGGAATTCTGCCAGGGCTAGATGAGAAATCAAGTATCAAGCCAGAGTGAGAGCAAGAGGGGTGTCTTGCTTATTCCAGTGTTTTGTCAAAATGACATCAAGAGTTTCTCTGAGATGTTGGGAAAACACTACTTAGTTAAACCTAAGGCATCAGTCAAATTAATGGCTACACAAAAACACTGCAATCGTCTGTGCCACCAACAAGCTAATTGGACCACTTGCTAAATATTTGAGCACATATTGTACATAAAAGTCAGTCACAATTAAGTCCCATTTCATTGTTTATAATGGGACCACATTTTTTTCTCAATATATTTTAGGTTTTATAAAGGAGACACAGTCCATGCCCGTTTCAGTAAGTGAGCTTGTTCTGTGTCAGGGGTAATGAACAATTTTATGGGCTAACCTACAATCATGCTTGGTGAAGTCCCACCCCATATCCAAAAATGTTTTTGCTACAGGCAGACTTGTCTCACACAATACACATCCCCATTTTCTTATCATCAAACTCAATAATTGCCCAATCTTTTCAGATATTGGAAATTGAGCAGAGTTGGCCCTGGCCGCCCTGATCAGTGCTTGGATGGGAGACCACCAAGGAATTCCAGGTTAGTATTTGGAAGGCAGTATCAAGCCACCTCTGAACATCTTTTGCCTTGAAAACCCTACAGGGTTGTCATGAATTGGCTGCAACCTGATGATACTTTATTCAACACCCCCTCCATCAAATAACCTATATCTTCAATAACAATGACCTAGCTCTTCATTGGAAGGAAAATATTCATGAAAAATAACCAATGTGATCGTCATTTATTTACTTTTAACGTGGTACTACATGCATGACCCCCCATCTTGATACCCATGCACTCAGCTCTTATAGCTACAGAACATGCAGGACTACATTTCCCAGCATGCCTCAGAGATGCTATTTAGTAGCAGCCAGTTTTTTTCCACTGAAGTACAAACATTTAAACAATAGCCTTTTATTATAAGTTTTTACCTTTGTCTAAAGTACATTTTTCTCCTCTCCCCTTTCCCTCTGAATCAAGAAACTGATCCTCAAGCTTCCTCTGTCTGCACTCATGGCTTTTTGCAGCAAATATGTAAAGCATGTTATGATGAAAGCAAGCCTTGGAGAGCCAATGTTCAGGCCACAAGGTAACATAGTCCTTTGAAGTTGCATTGTGGCACTTTTGCATAGCCCTCCAGGAAATCAAAAGGCAAGGATGCTTTTCACAGTCATGTGTGATTTCCTTTTGCTGTAGCGATAGCAACATTCCATGACACATGTGTATGAATGCATGTCTTCCAAACACCAAGCTGAAGAGCAATGGCCCAATGCTGCAGTAATCAAACAATGAACATGCATTATAGACTAAGTATAAGCCTTCAAGTTATATTCATGCATGTGTGTACCAACTATCTCAATTTCTTAAGTGGAGTAATTCAAAACTCAAGACAATTTGAATCCCTTAGAAGTTGCTCTTCTTCATCTGTATTGCTTATTGAGGTACAAGAACCAGAACGAATGAAGCTGAAGAAGCCATGTTGGATAGTTCTTAGCAGCTAGAGCAGCTACTTCAATATGTAAATATTAATTCCTGTCCCCTTTCCTCCTTCAAATACCTATGATATGGTATTGGCAGTTCACAAATCTTGCTAATAAATATGCAAAAATGAATTAAATTAACATAGCAAAATATAATTAGCAAAACAGTTTGCTAGCATAATCATTGCCAAGGGCCTTAATTAACATGAAAATTAATTTTAGAACCTGATGCAAGAAACTGTAATCATGTACATTATCATTGCATGAAGACTCTGAATGCCCGAGGACATTACTTCTTGAAGAGGTGCTAAATTAATCTTTTAAGCTATTTTTTTTCTGTACACTGTGTGTCTCTTATAAATATCAATAGTTTCCATTATGGTAGATGACAAACACTATGATAATGAAGGAATTGTTGGCACATTGTTTTGGCCATTTCATTGAAGGATGTCCTCGAACTTTTTAGCAAGAAGAAGAAGCTGAAATAAAGGTGACGATGGAATACAATAATGGATTTGCATTTCTTTAGTGCAATTACATTTCTTTCTACATTTGGATTTCACCTCTGACAAACTGCTCTAGGTGTGCATGATAAGTATGACAATGTGCAAAAGAATGCATTGTAGTTCCACCATGTTTCACAACCTTCTATGAGAAAAGTTCTCTCTCATTCAATGTCATACCTAATTGCAGAGCTGTACTTTAATGGTGAAGTTTCAGATGGGTAGCCATGTTAGTCTGTAGTAGTGGAACAAAATTTGAGTCTATTAGCACCTTACTCTACACTCCTGAGTAGGGTGGTGGTAAAAGGGCTCTGGATATGTTATGCCTCTGTGCTGGTATAGAAGCCACATAATACTGGCATATGTGGCATCTATGCTGGTCCAGGGTCAGTTATGCCGGCACCAGGGAGTCACATGGCTACTTAACGCCCAGGTGCTGGTGCTCCTGTAGTAAAGGAGCTCTCTCTGGCACTAAGGTGGATGTTCCCAGGAACAGAGTTGACTTTCATTGTCTTCCTGAGCCTTATTGGTCTGGAAATGCCCCCCTTTGCTGACATAGAGTCATGGCAGCAAAAAGGCAAGTGCAGCCCATGGGGCTGAATAGGGTTCTTGCAGTGTGGTCGGGGGATATTCCTTTTCCCTTGCTTGTTATGACTCTGCAATTCTCTTTGGAGACAGTGAGGCTGCACCATGCTGGCTGCCAGCCTCCATAGGATAGGGCTGCCCAAGAACTATAATATTTTCCAGGTTCTAAGCAGTGGTGGGATTCAGCAGGTTCGCACCACTTCAGCAGAACCGGTTGTTAAAATTGTGCTTGTAAACAACCAGTTGTTAAATTATTTGTATCCCACCGCTGGAAGCTTTTCTGAATCAAAGTTTGTTTTGTCAAATTTAATGGTATAGTAATCATGCTTAGGTTTTCATCCTTATGCAAATTAACATTGAATGGTAAGTATTGGTACAAAACTAGGAATTTGAAATCTTTTTCTGTATGATGCATGGTGTTGAAATGACTAACTAGAGGTGCATCTTCCCTTTTGGTCCTGATGCTGCTTGTATGTTCAATCAATTTGATTTTCAAAGGTCTCATGGTCATACCTACGTATACTAAATTGCAATTGCATATAAGCATGTAAACACATTGAGCCGTGTTACAATTGGAAAAATGTTCTATTGGTCATGTTCTGGGGTGTTTGGATCCTTTATAATTTTAGCATACACCATAGTTTTTGTTAAATAATTCTTCCCTTTTGATTGCAACTTTTGTAGCTAAATTTCTTCTTGATGTATTGGAACAATCTACTTTGTATTGGTTTTCTGGTATAGCAAAAATTGATTTGATTGTTAAAGCCCTGGATTGTTTTTTATTTCCTTTTTTGTGTTAATGCCTAATAAATTTTTGATGATGATGATGATTAAAATGCCCCCTCTCCCAAAAAAGGCAGCAAACAACCTCCCAACCCAGAAGCAGGTGGCAGGCCAAATGACAGCTAGGCTTGGGAGAATCGGTAAATCACTTTCATGCATGTGAAAGAAGAAACAGAGTGACCCCACTGTGGAGCAAACAGCCTCAGGGTGAGAACTTCATGCACAGAGGACTATTGTCAAAGTGACCCTTCCATATTTTTTCCAAAGCTGTGTGATTTATCCTGTAAAGGGATGCATGCTGCCGCTGCAGAATCTGGCCCAGAGTTGGCCATCTGAATGCTTACAGTTTTCAAAACTGGAACACAACCTAGGTTCTAGTCCTCGATAATTCTGCAAAATGGTATGCAATAGTGTGAGCAAAATCAATTAAAAATAAGAACATAAGAACATAAGAACAAGCCAGCTGGATCAGACCAGAGTCCATCTAGTCCAGCTCTCTGCTACTCGCAGTGGCCCACCAGGTGCCTTTGGGAGCTCACATGTAGGATGTGAACGCAATGGCCTTCTGCGGCTGTTGCTCCCGATCACCTGGTCTGTTAAGGCATTTGCAATCTCAGATCAAAGAGGATCAAGATTGGTAGCCATAAATCGACTTCTCCTCCATAAATCTGTCCAAGCCCCTTTTAAAGCTATCCAGGTTAGTGGCCATCACCACCTCCTGTGGCAGCATATTCCAAACACCAATCACACGTTGCGTGAAGAAGTGTTTCCTTTTATTAGTCCTAATTCTTCCCCCCAGCATTTTCAATGAGATGCCCCCCCCTGGTTCCTAGTATTGCTAGAGAAAGAGAGAAAAATTTCTCTCTGTCAACATTTTCTTTCTACTACCCATGCATAATTTTTGTAGACTTCAATCATTATCCCCCTCAGCCAGCCTCTCTCCTCTCCAAACTAAAGAGTCCCCAAGCGCTGCAGCTCTCCTCATAGGGAAGGTGCTCCAGTCCCTCAATCATCCTTGTTGCCCTTCTCTGCACTTTTTTCTATCTCCTCAATATCCTTTTTGAGATGCTGACCAGAACTGGACACAGTTACTCCAAGTGCGCGTAAGCAGCATCTGCACTGCTTTTATTTAAGTGGGCATGACAATCTTTGCAGTTTTATTCTCAATTCCTTTTTCTAATGATCCCCAGCATAGAGTTTGCCTTTTTCACAGCTGCCATGCATTGAGTTGAGCTTACATTCCCATGTAACTATCAACTAAGACCCCCAAATCCCTTTCCTCCTGGTCTGGCTGACTATTAGCACTGACCCTCTGTAGATCAATGTGTATGTGAAGTTTGGATTTTTTTGCCCCTATGTGCATCCACTTTTACATTTTGCTACATTGAACTGCATTTGCCATTTCTGGAGCCCACTCACCTAATTTATCAAGGTCCGCTTTGGAGCTCTTCGCAATCGCTTTAGCTGGTTTCTCACCACCCTACATAATTTGGTATCATCTGCAAACTTGGCCTGCACGCTTACCCACCCCTACTTCCAGGTCCCATTTATGAATAGGTTAAAGAGCACTGGTCCCAAAACGGATCGGGGGACACCACTCCCAACTTATCTCTCCATTGTGAGAACTTCCCATTTACACCCACTCTTTGTTTCCTGTTTCTCAACCAGTTTTTTAATCCATAGGAGGACTTCCCCTCTTATTCCATCTTCATTGCTGAGTTTTTCTCCAACAGTCTCTGGTGAGGAACTTTGTCAAAAGCCTTTTGGAAATCCAAGTAGACAATGTCCACCAGTTCACCCCTTATCCACATGCCTGTTTACACCCTCAAATAACTCTAGTAAGTTTGTAAGACAGGATTTGCCTCTGCAAAAGCCATGCTGACTCTTTCTCAGCAGGTCTTGCTTTTCTACATGTTTTTTTTAATGTTATCTTTAATGATAGATTCTACTTACTAATTTGCTTACCAGGAACAGATAGCAAAGTCAAACTGACCTTGGCCTTGTAATTTCCTCGGGTCCCCCTAGATCCTTTCTTAAAGATTGGTGTGTGACATTGGCCATCTTCCAAGGAGTCTTCAGGGATGGAGGCCTTGATTTCAGGGATAAAGTTGCATATTAAAGTGAGAAGATCAGCAATTTCATGCTTGAGCTCTTTTTTAAGAACTCTTTGGGTTGAATGCAATCCTGAGGCCAGGGGATTTGGTAGCATTTAGTTTTCTTATCAATGGCTGCCAAGAACTTCTTCCTTGTCTACCACCACTATCTTAAGCCAGTTCCTCTGGATTAGCCTCCTAAGAAGCTTGGTTTCAGGTGTGCAGGAATGTTCCTCACCTCCTCTTGGGTGAAGACAGATGCAAAGAATTCATTCAGCTTCTCTGCAATCCTCCCTCGCCCATCTTTTAGCACACCCCTTTGTTCCTTTGTCATCTAATCGCAGGCCTACCGGCTTCCCTTGCCGGCTTCCTGCTTTTTTGATGTGTACTTGAAGAACTGTTTTGTTGCTGGATGCTTGATGTTACGCAGCCATGCGTTCTCTCATAATCCTTTTTTTTTGCCTCCCCCCCCTTAACAGCTAACTTGCTTCTCTTTTGCCACCATTTTGTGATTCCCTCTCATATTCTTTCATCAGCCAAACTGGACTTCCATTTTTCTAAAAGACATTTTCTTTTTTTTCTGATCCCATTTTCCTCAACCTCTCTTGTTAACCATGTGGTGGCTTTCTTTTGGATCACTGGGTGCTGCACCTTTTTTTAACCTGTGGACAACACATTCCAGCTGAGCTTTTAAGACTGTGTTTTTAAATAACCTCCAAGCGGCATCTGGACGGTTTTGACTTCTCTTGATTTTCCCTTTTCAGCTTCCTGCGCACTATCCCCTCATCTTTGAGAAATTTCCCTTTCTTGAAGGCGAATGTAACTACATTAGTAGTTGCCACTTGTTCGCATGCTGAGATACTGAATCTGACAGCATTGTGGTCGCTGTTCCCTATCGGCTCAACAACACTGACTTCCTGCACCAGGTCCTGGGTCCCACATAGAATTAAATCTAGGATCACCTCTCCCCTGGTTGGTTCCACAACCATCTGCTCTAAGCCACAGTCATTTAGCATATCCAGGAATGCTCTCTCCTTACTATGACCTGAACATGCATTTTTCCAGTTTATATGGGGATAGTTAAAATCACCCATTACCACTACATTTTTGTTTTTTGTTTTTGTTGGCCTCTCTAATTTCTTTTTCCATCTCAGAATCCTCTTGTGCAAATGAGAAACCAAGACAAGTAGGGTGAGGTGTACCAGGCCTAAATGGTGTCCATCTGAGCTCCGCCCCATGCACCCCCTCTCTCTGGCTCCATGCGCTCTCTCCCCATGCCCTACTTACAGGAGCCAGCAGGGAGGCCAAAGGTGGGTGGGGCTCAGGGCTTGGACAGTTGCTGCAGTTGCAGGCCAGATCCTGCCATTCCCAGGCCCTGCAGGAAGGCCAGGGGGTGGGGCTTGGCAGTGCCTGCCTGAGCTGCCCAACACTAAGCCATGCCCCTGGCCTCCTTGCAAGGCCTGGGGAGGGCAGAAGCCAGCCTGCAGGGAGACCGGGGACAGGGCTCATTGTCATGCAGTTCAGGCAGGCACCACAGCAGTAGGGCGGCTCCTGTCCTCTCCAGGCCTGCATCCACAGCAAACAACTCAGCTGGCAAGCGGCTGCCTGGCATGGGAACTGGCTGCCCACTGTGGCACACACCCAAGCCGCCCACACCCAAGCCCTGCCCCCTGGCCTCCCTGTAGGCCAGCTCCTGCCCTCCCCATGGTCTGGGGAGGGCAGAAGCTGGCCTGCAGGGAAGCTGTGGGCATGGCTTAGAGTTGGGTGGCTCAGGCAGGCACCGTGGTGGTAGGCCAGCTCCTGCCCTCCTCGGCCTCCTGGGTGGCATAACCCAGCCTGTGGCTGCAGCAAACAGTTCAGCCAGTGAGTAATGCCCCGGCATGGGGGAAGCCATTATGTGCCAGCCAGGTCGCCGTGCCATGCTGCGGGAGAGGCCAGGTCCTCACACCAGCAGCCACCGGCCCCCTACATGATGAAATGGCATGTGCCCAGGATCATGGGATACCCCATTTCCCTATTAGCAATATTTTACTGGACTGGATCTTTCCATCTCATTAGCATGAATGCAGTTTCTTCACTCGGCACCTTTCATTTCCTCCAACTTTTCCAGAAAATTCTAAGATCTTTTTAAAAAAATGTTAATTTTGGAAGCAGAACAAATTATATTACATGAATATGTGTAATCAAAAGCAACATATGTCCATTTTGTTTATTTCACATCATTTTTTCCAACTATAGTTTGGATATATAATTGCATGGTTCAAAATATCAAGATACAGGAACATGTGTATTCTCTTTCCTCCCCCTCCCTCCAGCTAAATAAAAGAACTAAGCAACCAATTGATACACGAAGTTGTGCCTTATACTCACTCATATCACAATATACTATCCTGAGAGCACTAAATCCTGCTTTAATAATTTACTTCAGCAATTATCTACTCAAAGTAAAATGCTGTATAAGAAAATATCCCCAAAGGGAGATGATTTGTGCATCCATATGCTTATGCATCACTCTATTTAGTTATGAACAGATGTCTGCTTGATGGAGTAGTTCTCATGTTTTCATTGTATCACATGTCATAACCCACTGGCGTTGATCCCTGGGATGGATTTTATTAAAGTACAGCTGAAATTGGCACTGTTCAAAAAGAACTTTACAATTTGATTGATATTCATTTTCAAAAAGTAAATGTGGACATTTAAGGGTATGTCCACCTCCATCAATTTCAGCTTAAATTGTTCAACAATAGGAAGGGTCAGACCTGCGATTTGCTGGTCTCTCAAAAAAATGGTTTGTCTGCAAAAACCGACACATCTCTACTCATTAGTTGTTAAACTCATTAGGAGAGCAGGTGCAGACTAGCAGTAAGCACACCACAATGAGTCACAAGTGCTTAGGTGTACAAATAATGCAGCCAGGATGTTGATTGGAGTGGGTTGTAAAGACTATGTCACTCCTATCTTGAAATATACTCCTGGCAAAAACCCTTGTGAGGTAGGTAGGGCTGAGAGAGTTCTGAGAGAACTTGAATAATCCAAGGTCATCCAGGAGGTTTCAAGTGTAGGAGTGGGGAAACAAATCCACCTGAGAAGAGTCCATTGCCCAACAAAGTAGAATTACTTATTAGAAAATAGTTGCCATACAATGTCAAATACAGTTGATTCAAACTCTGTTCTGACTGAAAATGCACAACTTTTCATAAGCAAGGTTAAGCATTACCTGACAACACTTTCCTCACAATCTTTTGCCAACTACACCTGAGCTGGTCATACCTTGTCAGCACCCACACATTTGTCACATCAACACATACTTTAAATGAACTTACAATAATCAAGAATGTTCTCTGACAAAGACAGCCTGTAATAATAGGACGCCTTTATATATTGAACTGCAGAGCTTCTGGTTTTCTCTTAAAAGGGAAAGGGAAAAAACTGCAGCAGAGTAAAAGGGGAAAAACAGATAGCATAACAAAGAGTGTCACCAGAGGGATGCAAGTCAAAAGAAGAAAGTTTGGAAGGAAGGCTTTAATGGCCCTGAGGACACTAAAGGAGATAACAAATACAATCACAACATAAAAAAAAGATCTTTTTTAAAAAGTGAAGGTCAGCATCACCTTGACCTACCAAAGAACTTAACATGCATTAAAGCTGGGTGAAATCTTCCATTGTGTAGTACGGTGCTTTAATTTTGAGGCCTAAAATAGAGTTCTGCTTTTTACATATGCATTGACTAACATTCTTTTTTAAAAAAATATTTGGGATTCCATAGAGCACAGATACAACAAACTTACTTGGGGGCTTGAACTGTAGGATAACATTGGCTTAAGGTAGACATTCACTGTGCCAGAGATCCTCTGTGTGTGGGCATTTTAGAGCTGTGTTCACAGGAAGGCAATTTTTACACTCCAAAATGGTGAGATTACACCTTTCCACCATCTGGGAATCCAGTAAAACTCAATTTAATTGTGATGCTGGCAAAGCTAAGAAATTTACCCAGGTGTTTTTGCAGTGCACACATCCAATTCTCTTGTCAACTGGGCTGTTTCATGCCCAAAGTGGCTATGCAGGCAGCGTTAGCATGCCAGTGCAATACCCTCCTGGACTATGGATTTCTGGCATGGCTGCTGTGCTGGGTGGCCATGGTCTGGTAGTTTTTGCTTCTAATTTTCTGCCTACATCTGTGGCTAGCATCTTCAGAAGTATGTCACAGCAAGATGCAAAATGTTAGAAACAAAAACTACCAGATCCCAGCAACACTGCCCAGAAAACCCACAACAGTCAGTTTATTCCAGCTGTGAAAGCCTTCAACAATACATTGATTTCTGACTTGTTAGTGTTGCCTACATAGCAGCTAAGTTTAGACCTGCAAAATCATGCAGGAAAGTTCTTTTCTGCTATCTGCATCACATTTAGTTTGATCAACACCAATACACTATATTCTAGTATTTGAATATTTCTAGTTGGAGAATGGAGTGAGGAAGAAATAAGTGAACTAAGGGTTTTAATCGATGAAAAAAAAAGTTTAATTGTCTTCCTTCAACCAATTGATTTTCAATTAATCAATTTTAATACATTTGAATATTACCAAACCTTAATTTGGGAGAATATTGAAGGAAGTGTAAAATTTGTTCCAAATTAAAGTGAAGTTGTCAATATTAATATTTCCTTTTTTCTTTTTCCAGCATACTCACACACTAGAACAAAACAAAAAAGGGTATAATAAAATGAAGAAGTGCTCCTTTAATTGTAGCCTCAGTAATTAACACTGACTTTCAACAACTGCAATGGAGTAATCATCTAAAGCTTTAACTGGATTAGCCTACTAATGAAACAGATCAAAAGTGGTAGCCCTATATAAGAACAAAGATGAAAAGGCGGAGGAAAAGGCTGCACCAAAGATACCATAAATATAATATACAAAGGGCTTCCTTGGGAAGAGGCTTCCTTAGATAAAAGTTCTCCTACTTTAGAAAGTCCTTATTCAGAATACTATTATACACAGAGTTCGCTTTCCTTTTCTGGCCCCAGTTCAAGCTACTGTGATACAGTGATTGATTTGTAGCATTTGAATTAGAGAGATCAGTGTAATGTGCTGGTTGTTGGTAATTCTCTCTGGCAAGAGATACCATTTCATTACAGCAGAGTGCACAAAGGCAAAACACAGTGGAGCTTACCAAGGCATGCCTATGTGCAAAAAACAAAAGACGCTCTGAGCCAATTCATAGTTTCTAACTAATAAGAGGGGTCTTTATTAGTGGACTCCATTCTGGATAGAAAAGTGGAGAGAGAGGTTCTGTATTGTAATCTAGCTAGTTAGATGGCAAAAGATGCTGTCTGCATCTCTCTGCACATGTGTGTGCAAGAATGGTGGTGAGGCAGAGGAGAATCAGGAAGGAAGGAAATTCCCTGAGAATAGCAATCAACACATCAAAGGGATAGTGTCAGAGCAGTAGAGAAAAGGTGCTCAGTGGCTGTTTTTGCATGGCACAATTACACTGGGGTTGAACTGGGATCATATATACCTGGGCTTTTATATCCCAGTTTCTCCCTTTGCATGGTTCCTCACTTCTGGCCAGCAGCAGAGTTAGGATCAGTAGGAAAAGCTCCAATCTGCTCTGCATGAGCCAGACTTCTGTATTTACTTTGGAAGCAAGTCTGAGCATACGCAGCGTCCTGTGGTCTGATTGGCTGTTGTTTTTCAGTGGCAGCTTGAATGAACATCAGGTGGGGGGAATACAGTTGGTTTACTCCTGATTGGGTTTTTATATATATATCCCTAGATCTCCTAGACCTAGATATATAGCCCTAGATCTCCTAGATATTTATATATATATAATCTCATAGGGCTATTGGCAAAAATAAGGGAGGCTTCATAAGCCTTTTGAGTTTCTAAGAGGATGGATGGTATACATTTAATAAATCAAAGAGGGTATAAGAGGGTAACAAGTCTTACTTTGAATACAATTCTTTGCAAATGAATCCTTCATTACACTTCCATATTGGTACCTTGAGGTACATTGAGGCCCCTCCTCCTGTCTGTGCATTTAGATGTATTTTTGTAGAATTTCAACACTGTGATGCTCACTGGGACTCTAGCATCATACCAGCAAATTACAGTGGTATTTTAAAGCAATTGCTGTGAATGTATGTGTTGATATTGACAAAACTGACTCCAATATGAAGTCCTGCAACCTTTTCAATGGTAGTGAAAAAATTGGAACAAACTCATTTACAACCACTTTGTTCTTAAAGTGAGCAGAAAACAGAGAAAATTCCAGATGGTGGATTTTTATATTAGACTCCATAGTGAAATCCTTGGCTTCTGGCATGATCTACAGACTGCCAAAATACCCCACACATATAAATCCCTATGACTGCTGATGATTTCCCCATATTTTTCCCCAGACTTCTTGCTCTTTGACAATTAATGAGCTCAGCAGAAAGCTCCTGTTTTATATCAAAGGCCTTCTTACCAATCTGGTCTGCCCAAGTGTATAGGGCGTTAATGTTGTATGGCATGCAAGCAAAATAGTTTTGAGCTTGTAGCCAGGAAGTGAGTGGTAGGTAGAGGTGTGAAGACTTTTTTAATAGACTGTGGGTTTCATGAATCCAACAGCTAGGCAAAGAGGCATATAGAAACAGGAAAATGAGAAGTATTGGTTTAAGGAATATGGCATTTGAAATTTAGAGTTTTAAAAAGGCTATTGAAGAAAAGGAAGGGAACTATGTGGGCACTGCAAAATATCTGAAGTAGGAAAAGGTACCTAGAAGGGCCATTTTGGCTGAACATGACAAAACACTCACAGGGCCAAAGACACCACGAGTAAGCGTGCTCTCTTTCACAGTGACAGGAGTTGTAGGTGAGGAAGGAACTTGCAGCTCATTCATCTTTCCCAACAAGGAGAACAGGCAGTTTCTCAGGTGCTGTTTTTGTGTAAGATCAGCTGGCTCTTGACAAATGCCTCCAAGGCATGGGATAAGAGAGTTCAAGGGACACTGGGGAACTGAATATCCACCTGGAAAGAAGCAGGTACTTGATTCTGAGGAGCAGCATTTTCCCCAGAGAAATTTACATACAAAGAATTCCATTGAAGCCAGCCAAGGAGTCATGTCACCAAGCTCCCAAGACGAAATGTTCACCTAACTCTGCCTTTGCTGAAATTCCAATATCATACTTATCAACAGAGAAAAAAGGCTGAAAGACAGCTAAACTTCAAGTCAGCTAATGGTCTCTTTAAAAGATTCCTCCTGAATCAATTTGCTGGCCTTGATGTGATCTTCAAACAAATAATGCTCATTTTTTTTATTCTGGGGGTTGACTAACAAGTCATCTATCTTGGAGTTATCCACAGTCACACAGATCATAATCTACTAGTCTTCTTGGTGGCCCTGAGGAGGACAAAAAGGTAGCATATTTTGTAATTCAACCAGTCAGTCAATGTGACCTGCTGACCTTTTTGCATTGTTTGTTGGAAATCAACCATCTCTAGCTTAGACCTTGAGTCACGAGTACCTACAGCCTCTGATTTATCTTGACTGTGGCTGTAGGCAGTGGATTTTGCATTTTATTAGGGTTCTGCATCTAGATAAAGCCAAACTGAAAATATCCCCCCTCCCGCCCAAAATTCAATTTTGGCTTTATTCAGGTTTATTTATGACCAGTTTCTGATGCAGTGGAAGTTCAGAGCTGAACACTGTGCTTGGCTGACTCATGTCCATGGATTTTGGAGGTGGTAGAGGCATCTCTGCCATCTCTGAAGTGTATGTGATGGAGATGTAGAGCTAAATGTTTTGCTTAGCCAAATGAGCCCAGCATTCAGCTCTACTCTGTTGTCTCCAAAGTCCACATAGTCCATAATAAAATAGACCTATGTAACTCTTACATCTTATGTTTTAAAATGTGTTTAGGAAGTGTAACGGGTGCAATTAGCAAGTGTCATTTGCATGTGTTGAGTAGAATCCACCCATTTTTGCATAGGTAACAATGAAGTTGCATAATCAATTAGTGAGCGCATCTGCAATTAGTGAGGGCATCTGTTCAGAGATGGCTTGTCATTGTCTACCTCTGTGTCATGGCCCTGGTATTCCTTGGAAGTATCCCATCCAAATACTTGCCAGGGTTGAGGCTGAGAGTGTGTGACTTGCTCAAAGTCACTCAGCAAGTTTCCATGACAGGGTGGGATTTGAAGCTTGGTTTTCAACATGTCAGCCACTACACCACACTGGCTCTCATGAAATAATAAGGATGAGAAAATGTTTCCTATTAGTATTGATGAAGGCTTTAATGGCTGGAATCAACCAGCTATTGAGGATTTTCTGGGCCGTGTCCATGATCATGGTCTGGTGGTTTTAGCTGCTAACATTTCATCCACATCTGTGACTGGAATCCTCAGAAACTTGTCACACATTACAGTGACATGTCTCTGAAGATGCCAGCCACAGATGCAGGTGAAACAATAGGAGCTGAAATCACTGGACTACGACAGCACAGCCTGGAAATCCCACAACACCCTGTTGTTTCCTATTTAATTTATTTTGATTTTTTAAAAAAATATTTATGTTCATCATTTCCAGTTTATGCTTTTTTGCTGTTAATTTGTCTTTCTGAAAAGGAATGGAAAACACTATGAAAACCATAGATTTAATTATTACAAGGAAATCAAAATGGGAATTCTCAGGTCCAAAGAGCAGGGACAACAAATTATTAATTATTCTGACTGAAAAGTGACAAATACATATGTCTACAGAGCAGGAGAACAGTAATTTTATGCTCCCCAGCCTAAAAAAAAAACATAGCTATAAAAGCAATATCAATATTTTTGTATGCAATTTGGCATAAGAGCTGAATCAATTTTGTATTAAAATAACCGCCTTGGTTTACTTTAGCTTCAAGGTTCAGTGTAAACAGGAGTAGAATTTTTTTCTTGAGGAGCCATTCCCAGGTCTCCTGCTTATGAGTTTTCAAATGCATGTGGGGAAGGAAAGGGCAGATAGAAGCTGCTGAGTCGATTTTGGATGGTGTATGCTTGCCTGACATTGATTATTACTCTAAGCAAAAGCTACTAAACAGCATCTCATGGAAATCCCTCAGCCCACCCCTCTTTTATGTTGAATCAGTAAAACAAAACACAGTTTCTTTCTTACATTGAATGTATGAGACATTTTCTGAAGCCGTCTTTGAATTAGGCAACATTTCCTGCAGCGAAAAACCTAACCAGGGTTTATCTCTTGCATACATTAAATATGAGATGTATTTTTTTAAAAAGAAATCTGTGGGAATAACTATAGGCAAAAAGAACATAAACTTGAAAACTATTTCCAAAGTTCCAAAGATACTGACTGCACATTTAAAATGCCTCGAGTGTGACATAGAATTAGGGAGCTCCTCGGAATGAAGAACATGCTCCTGTTGAGGTTCTTTACAAAATAAGTTTAATTCAATTTCTATTGTTTGTTTCCTTCTTCAAAGGAAGGGGGTGTCAAGCACTGGATCTGAGACCAAACAAGACTCCAAAACCATTGGTTCAAAAGACTTTATTGGAAAGTATCAATGGCCAGCAGAAGAAAAGCCAATTCTGAATTATCTTTTCCCAAACCCCCAATATATCACCCCAGTGCTCATTTTCCCTCCCATCTTTTCCTGCACTACCCAATTAGAAAGGAAAGTTATGAAATGGTGAGACAGAACTCCAAGGCCAAAGATGAGATAAGCAATCATCTGGCCTGGACACCCCTACTTGTTATAGTTAAGCAGAAGAGAAAGTAACTTTTCATCCAGACTCCTCGCTCCCCTGATGCCAGGCTTCCGCCTGACAGGGGATGGATTTCTAAAAGTGTTGGGTGGGGACCATTTGTAAAATACAGCGGAACATTCTTTGCTGAATTCTCCTTTTTGCAATCTAATATTTTGTGTAATTCGGGCCAAAATAGTAGGCCCAAATGGGCAAAGCAGGCAAATGAATCAATAATCCAGATGCGTCATGCAGGACCTGAAAAAACTGAAAGGACAAAAACATTAAGCATGCGTCAGTGGCCTGATGAGCATCTTGTAGGCTGGGGAACTCCAATGGCTTAGCAATTGGATTTGCTCTGCTGACCAGCCCAAGGAGGCAGTGGTGGAAGCAGTGGAATGAGTGTACCCCGGGTGGGGAAGATCACATGATTATTGGTGTGTCACATGCCCATTGATGAGTTTTTGACCACCACAGCAAGACATGGAGGACATGGAGGACCTGACCCGAGATGCTAACGTCCTCTAGTGCCAATGCTCTTGCGCTAGTGTCGGAGCAGGATTCAGTGACCAGCTCACTGCTCCACAAAGTCCCAGAAAAGGCCAAAGTAAAGACACTCTTTAAAAGGAGCATTTTTAGCATGATCTACAGACATGAGGAAGTGTGGCTATGAGCTGCGTGAGTAACGGGAGCAGGACGGGGCAAGACCCATCTGTCTTGCATGAGAAAGCCCTGGACCAGCCTTTTACTGCTTGCTGGGCCACAAAGAACCATGAGGGGTCAGGTAAGGAAGAGGCTTTACAGTCGAACAGTACAGCAGAAAGAAACAAACCTAAGGTCTTAGCTGAGCATCCCGCTTGATGCAGATGGGCCAAATAGTGCAGGATGGTCTCCTCCCTGAAGGGTGGCCAGCCTCTGTCTGAAGATGCTGCATGGAATTCCAAAAAGGTTTGCAGGGCCCTATGATAAGCACAATGTGTTGATAGTGCCAGCAAGTCCATGACTCCTTGTGATACTATTCGCTGCCAAGGTTCCCAGCTTCTGTGGGAAGGCTCTAGGTTAGCAGCTGCCCTGGGGGCTAAAGTCTGGAAACTCTTGACTTGGAAATGGGATAGTGCATCCTCTGTGCCGTTGTCAGCACCTGGCATATGTTTTGCTGAAAAGAGATGTTATGCAACAGACAAAAAACAACAAATCTCCTCACCAGACACATGACCCACTCAGAGTGAGATGACAGTTTGTTAATGACCCTCACCACAGCTGTGTTGTCGAACCAAAAGAGAACTTTCTGGTTCTTGAACTGCTGCCTCTAGATGTGAACCGTGACCAGGATGGGAAAAAATTCTAAGAAAGTTAGATCCCCCAGGATACCTGAAGCAGCCCATTCTGGTAGCCAGCACTGAACACACCAACCACCCTTGAAGTAAACTCCAAAACCCAAGCTCCCGGTGGCATCTGAATGAACCTGGAGACTGGAATTGGGGGTAAGCTGGGACTGCCATAAGGAAATGCTGTCGAAGTGCATTAAAAATTCCACCTAAACTAACAAATTTATGTCTTTAGTCAATCTAATGAAGGGGTCTGCAACCTGCGGCTCTCCAGATGTTCATGGATTACAAATCCCATCAGCCCCTGATGGGATTTGTAGTCCATGAACATCTGGAGAGCCGCAGGTTGCAGACCCCTGTCCTAATGTAATGATGAGGGGCAGAGACACCCCTGGTGGACTGAGCTAGGTGAGCACAAAAGAGGTGACCCTTTGGAGAAACTCTGAGGAGAAACACCCAATGGAGAAACTCTGAGGTTAGGCAGGGAAGGGGCAGAGAAAGGGCCCGCTATCCTCCCTGCCCCTAGCTCTTTAGCAATTTTGGGGGCCAAAACTAGGGGCATGTCCCTGGAGGACTTCAAGTTGTTGCAATCAGTAGGAACCTGGGGACCAGAGTAGGGAATCTGAAAACCAAAGGAGGAGGTTAGCCCTGGATAACGCAGTGTCTGAGGTTGAGCGGCCCTGAGGCAGGCCCAGACTAAGGTCATGGCGCCTTGGGGAAAATGACTTACAGGTGTGCAAGCAGCTTATGTTAATCAGGAATATGCTATAGGACTTGGATTATATTTGTCATATGTTACCTGGGACCACAATTTTTTGGTCTTAATTATTGGAGAGGCACTGCTGGCAGGGGGCTATCATTCCCAAAAAAGTAGACTTAGAAGTAAGACTTGCCGGGCAGCATCGCATTTTGTCATTGAACATGCGGGGAGGTGCGTCACACATTGGGACATTACTCATAGGTTGGAACCCCTCTACCACGTGGATGGGGTGCCCTTGTCGTCTTGGGGTGTGAATCTGTGGTTGCATTGGGGTGTGGATCTGTGGTTGGGGTGAATTGTGTGATTGGCTCAGGGTTTGAGAAGTTTTTGGTGGGAGTTGGGTTTCACCCTGCTCTTTGGCGGATTGCACATGGGGGCCTGATCTCATGGTGTGGATAAGTGGGTGAGCTACCCGCTTTGATGGAACCTTCTGAAAAGGTTTGGGGTGGAGCAAGCCAATGGGTAGGATGCCCAGACATGGACTACTATGGCTTATGCCCTTAGCAGCAAAGTGACTCTTCAGGCAGTGGCCCACCACCCATCTGGAATCTCCCATTGCTGCTCCAGCATGTTGTGGTTTTCCTCAGCAGGTGGACTTGAGGAAATCTTGGGAGCTGGGGGACAGCATTTGGGCTGCCCAGCATAACACATCAGACCCCCATGCTGCTCCTTTTGCTTCGGTTAACCTTGAACCAATAAATAAATAAAATCCTATGGCCGATATGTTTTACCACAAAGAAATGTGTTTGTATCAATGGTATTTAATACTTTTGGGGCTGTCAGTTACTTCCCTCGGGCGAAAACGGAAAAATACAGATGTTTTCATAAATTGTATGTAACTATCTGGTTATTTGGTTGTCATCTTGCCAAAGGTTATGGAGAATTCTGCTTTTTACTGTCTTCTAATAGATTTCAGTACAGCTCTGCAGTGAAATTCTCTTGGCACGATGACAAGACCACATACAACCAGCCTACCAGGCAGTCATGTGCACCCCATGATAAGTTACGGCTCTTCTGTATTATTCACCTTTATCCAATTCCCTGTCCTTCTGTCTGTGCCTCTTTGCTTCCTGAAGTTGCTTGAGGGGAATGGAGGGAGGAAGACAAGCATTCATAACAAAAAACACACTCCCTCATTCTCTTTGCTCAGCTCTCAGTCTGCTTCAGGCAACACAGCAGGAAAGGAGAAACAGAGGAAAAAACAGTTGCATGGGTATCGGATGTTATCCTTCAGGAGATTCTGTTTGGCCCAGAAGCTACCAGTTGCCAGGTCTTACTAAATTTGGTCCAGCTTGGAAAAGCAAACAAATGAAGAATGTTTTATGTACAGTTTCTGAAATTCAGGTACTTTAATAACAGAACTCTTTAACAAAATCAGGAAACCAAACAAGACAGACAATGGAAATCAATTGTAATTTCTGAAGTTAAATGCAGGGGAAATACTGAGACACATGTAGAATAGGGGAAGCAATATATCTGTTTGTGGTTGTCTAGACATATTTCAAGTTACTAAAACTACTTTGAGATTATGCTGTTGATTGCCTGTGCTACTTTGAAGACAAAGTGCAAATCAAGTTTAAAGTTTGTTTTGTTCAGCTCATAGAAGAGAGTAAATTATCAAAGTACATGTTAGCTACCCTGACAATTCATACCCATTATAGAATAAGAACTGATATGATGCTAGTGGTGGATCTGCATAATAGAACTCCAAGTCTAATGCCCTGTTCAGTTATGAAATAAACTGGATGACTTGAACAAGTCTAATTTGTATTTCTTTACAGGGTTGCTATAATGTAAAACAAACAACACAAAACCAAAAATCAATCTAATCTTTATAGAACACCTGTCCTACAATGTGCAAACATCTCAGTTTTATATGAACAACATTTACAAAATAAAACACTAATGATGCCGCAAACTCCCCAGAAAATGCTTTTTAATATACATGATTGTTTCCATAGGGCAGTGGTGGTGAACCTTTGGCACTCCAGATGTTATGGACTACAATTCCCATCAGCCCCTTCCAGCATGGCCAATTGATAGGCAGATAGAAGTCCATAACATCTGGAGTGCCAAAGGTTCACCACCACGGCCATAGGGGATCTTCTTATTTTGTAGCCATGCCAGGAATGCGTTCCACAACCATCTTCTCATGGTGGCCACTGGAAATCCAGGTAAAAGCCTTGCAGGCATTGGTTTCCTGAATGCTTCTAAAGACATCATGTGTATAGTAGCATCACAAGCAAAAGGTTTTTCCTTGAAAATATGGTTGCCCCATAGTTTTACTTGCAGTGAAAATTTGAGATGAATTTGGAAGGTTCTTCTCAAGTGAGACAACAATGCAAGTTTGAGAAAAGGCAGAGTTTATAAGACTAGGAGAATTGTATTGTTGAAGGCTTTTACGGCCGGAATCACTGGAATGCTGTGTGGTTTCCGGGTTGTATGGCCGTGTTCTAGCAGCATTCTCTCCTGAGGTTTCGCCTGCATCTGTGGCTGGCATCTTCAGAGGATCTGATAGTAGGAAAGGAAAGCAAGTGGAGTATATATACCTGTGAGTAAAGGTATATATACTCCTTTACTCACAGGTATATATACTCAACTTGCTTTCCTTTCTTACTTTCAGATCCTCTGAAGATGCCAGCCACAGATGCAGGCGAAACATCAGGAGAGAATGCTGCTAGAACACAGCCATACAGCCCAGAAAACACACAGCACCCGACTAGGAGAATTCGTCAAGCCCACCTCTAGACTGCCACCTTTCCCCTGGAAAACCAAGCTCCATGGAACAGCTGCTGTTGGTTGATGGGAGCATAACTGCAGACATGCCTTAAATCCAGGCGATAGGTGAATTTAAAGATAGGCAGGTAGAAGTATTTAGCGGGGATGGGTTTGGGGGATGGGCATGACAGAAGAATCTAGAATAGTAGGCATAGAATCAAGCCTTTGACTACAATCTGTAGACATAAGGTTAAGGGCAATGTGACAAATTTCCCTATGGTATTTTATGACACTTTATGGAATTTTTATAACTCAATTTTCTGCTCATTGTGGTCCACTGATTTACTAGAAAGAGTTTAAAATATTTATGTGGGCAGAAGCGTAAACTCACCAAAGTGAGAGGTGAAATAATCTAACTGAAATAATCTAACAGGAACACAATTGTTTGCTTTTTAACAATGGCAAAGTTCATTGAAAAAGAAACACACAATTGAATATTTGTACTTAATCAGGATGTCGTGGGATGTCAGGCTTCAAACTGTAAGTGCTTAGTGAAAATCTTCTGTCAAGCAGGTTTAAAACATATGTAACCTGCTGAATGAGGAACAGGTTGATCTGGTTTGTTTGAATGCAATCTGGCTGGATACCTCTGATGTGGTTATTCTGACACAGCTCACACTGGCTTGGTGTAAAGTTATTCACCAACCTCAGTTGGCAGGATGGAGTAGAGTGGGGTAGCCTTTCTTTTCCATACATTCTCCACCAGTAGATACCCGGTGCAGATGGAGCCCATCTTCCTTGTTGGGTCAGGTTCAGGATATCATGGCCACCATGACAACCATGAGGCTGTCTCAGATTATAATGGGTCCAACACATGAAAAAAGACATATGCTGGACTTTCTTTTCTACACTGAGTACCGGTAGTTTTCCAGTGATCTGATCATGGGGCTGGAAGTTCAGTCTTTTGCATGATCTGATTGCCATCTTCTGAAGACATGGTAGACTTTGCTGCCTTCTCCCTGAATTCAGTGGACATATTTGGATGGTCCACCATCAGAGGACTGGAAGACAACTAGAACAACTGTACAATTAGAACTGCTGGAAGATCGGGATAACTCAGTCATAAAGCCAATTTGCAGGCTATCAGGTAGGCTGATGGGCAGCAAAGATTTTCTTTGCCACAATTGCATCAGCAGAATTTCACTTAGTTCAATTGTTCAAAGTGGTTCATGACTTGATAACACCTAAGTCCAACACCAGAGCTGTAACTAGATAACTCTGAGCCCGAGGCAAGAGTATAAAATTGTGCCCGCCTATATTTTCATAGTAGTTATTTTGGTTAAAAAAATGTAAATATGCAAATACAAATAATGATTGAATAATATTTATTATAATAATGAGATCTGCATACTTAATCAACTAATTCATAAGTGACTATTTAATTTACAACATACAAAATACAACATTAAACTACATCAAGTATAGCCATGTTTTACAACTGCCCTGTCAAACTGAATTAAAATGTTGTTATTGTAAAAGTCTACTTGTTAAACAGCTAGGCACATTAAAACACAAACAGCCTAGCACTGATAATTTGAAATATCTTAACCATTTCTCTGTTGCCTGGAGGAGGGGGACAATATTCCCAAGATCCAAGTCAGATGGAGGGCCCCTGAAGCCGGCATCACAATCACAGAATGCATTTTTAACTTCTAATGTAGCTCTGCATTGCAACTACTAGGGGTGCAAAGAAAGCTGAGCATGATAAAAAAATTGTTCTGAGCCTATTGGTTGGGCCTTTCTGCAACATGCAACAGGAATTTAAAGGAAATTGTTGATTTTCAGTTCCTGTTAAACCTATCAGCCAAGCAATGGAACAAGTCAAGACCATCTAGGACAAACTACAATCCTTGCCAGGATACAGCTTGTTAATAAGGTTATCTGCAGCAATCTATTATTCACTTCTTCCTTTAGTTCTACCCAGCTCCATAGCATTTCTGCACTTCCAGATCTTGCAAAGAGGTACCCTTGTTAGTGTGTGGCAGCAAGCACCTTCCATTCTCTTTCTGTTAATTTCTCTAATCCTTCCTGCTAACTTTTCTCCTTTGTTTTGTTCTCTTCCTTTCATAATCTGCTATTCCTCTATCCCCACATCTAACTTTTCTCCTCTTCCCTTATTTTTCAGTATTAGTCTCATCTCCTCATCTGTCTTGATTGTCAACTTAGAATATATTTAATAGTGGTATAGCAGCAAACCTTTGTTAATGTTATGAACAGAAAAGAGTTAATATTTCCCCCTTCCATCATTTATACGCATGATAACAGAATGATAATCTTCCCTAGTGGTATTAAGTGAGGAAAAGAAGTTAGAACTCAGTTTAGTTTTCATTGGAAATAGAATGAAGGTCATTTGGAAATAGCCCCGGTCAGGTTATTTGGACTCCTTTAGTTTTTGGCCCTGGAACTCTCAAGAGCATTCTGAAGTTGGTGGTCAATGTTGAGATTCTTAGTTTTATTTTCTGATAAAGAACAGGTGGGTGGACATGCATAAACTTTTATTATTATAGATGCATAGTAACAGCCGGCCAAGTGATTTGTTTTGCTATGATATTTGGTTTGGATCATGGTCATATGGAGGAAGGGAGTCAGATAGTATCTTTACCTAGGATCCCATAGTTGTTCTTGGTTGCTGGGATCTGATGGTTGCTCTTGGAGCCCTGCTTCTGTAATCCCCATGCCCAGAATGGGTTGAACCAGTAAGGGGGTGGAGACTCAGAACAGCAGAAAGGCTGCAGAGCTCTTTGGAGAAGACAAGGCTACCAGACTCGGACCTTGATTTCTATAAGCCCTTAACACCTTGTTAAGGTAAACTGCAATATTATTGGGAACTACTGGGAAGGTAGTTGTTTGTTTTTGCTATGTTGTAAATGTTGGAGTTTATTGTTTCAGGGCTTCTTTTTGTGGTTGTAATGAATGAGAGTTCTCCTGGAAACCTTCACCATGTTGCATCCTGTTCATCAAACCCTTGGAGTCTTCAGGAGCCAACCCACTTGCAAAGAAGAATTGGACTTGGCAGTATCAGTAGACTGTAACTAGAAGGACTTGAAATGCAACCTGAACAGGACCTTGAATTGTAATGTTAAATGTTGATGTTTAATGTTATTTGTAAAGAGAAGTAAACTGTTTTGTTTAAATTTGGTTCTTTGCAACTCCTTCCAAGTACTGCCCCACAGAACCCACAAGCTGAGGTTACACTTCCAGGCACAGACCAGACTTTCTCAGCTTCACCAGTGGGTAGGGATGTGGTTCAGTGTATCAGCTTTGCATTCAGAAAATGCCAAGGTCTCAATTTTTTTAAAAAAGGATCTGGTAAGAGATTATATGAAAGACCTTAACCTAAGATAGTAAAAATGAACAATACTGACCTTGACAGACCAATGGCAGCTTTGGGTATTCATGTATACATTCATGACAGTACCATGAAGCCCCCAACTACACCCTAGGACACACTGAGTGTTTCTTAGCCAGTGCTGGTCAGAAGTGTGTGGCAATGTTTTAGCTTGATTATTCTGAAAATCAGAATATCTCTTTCAGGACCCTTCCACACATGCAGAATAATGCACTTTCAATCCACTTTCGCAATTGTTTGCAAGTGGATTTTGCTATTTTGCACAGTTAAATGCAGCTGCAAAGTGCACTGAAAGTGGATTGAAAATGTATTATTCTGCATGTGCAGAAGGGGCCATAGAGGGCCAGTTCTATTGCCTACAATTCCACCATGCAAATATCCTGATGGAACTGATGTAGCAGGGAAGACAAGCTGTGTATAAGTTTCATGACCACAACATTCTGCCTAATGGAAAACGTCATGGTGATCATGGATATCACTGACAAAACGAAATAGTCTGAATATATTTACAAAATTTCTGTAATTGTAAACCATTTTAAACATGGCTCTGAATTTGTCTTTACTGGGTGAGATCACTTTGCCATTAATCCCAATATTACCTAGTCCAACATTTGTCACAGTGGGTCTTCTGAACTGTGGCAAATGCCAGGAATTGAAATCTAGTCCTTCTATTTGCAAATCCAGTCATATACCACTGAGCTCTCATAGTCAGGGAGTCAATGCATGTGATATTTTAAGCAAGCACCATGTGTCCAGATGATTAATAGTGTTCCACATTTATATGAGATGTGTTGTGCTCAGCTGTACACCGTCAAATACAAGACATGAATATAGAAAGTAGGATTGAATAGTACAAATGACCTTAACTCAGAATGTATACTGTGGCCATCTGTATTTAGTAGTCTTTGACTTCACTTTACAGTATGCTCTCTTGGATGGCTGTTTACCTTTTTAATCCTTAAAAAGTTTCATGCATTCCATTGCTTCAGCCAGAATGAATACATCACTCATGAATATGAAACTGTACAAACAATATTTGTTTTCTAAGCAGATGAGACTCATGGATAGACCAATTATGTATAATCAAGTCATAAATGGACAAGCTACTCTATACAAGTGTGTTGAGCCATATGGCAGATGGGGGGAAAACTCATCAAAACAGATAGCACACATTTAATTTAATTTTTGTTAAGCATACTACCAGGATAGGATTCCAGGACTGGCATTCTTTTCACTCGTTGATCCTTCTCATATTTTTTTCCCTTTAGCTACCTTGTTATTTCTTCTTGAATACACAGTTGGTAGATTTCAGTTGAACATTGGAAGAAACTTCCTTACGATAATAAGTTTTTGACAATGACCCCATTACCTAGAGAAGTAATGAGTTCACTCTTGCTGGAGGTCTTCAAACACAGACTGGACAGCCATCTGCTGGGGATGCTTTAACTTTGAATTTCCTGCAGTGAGCAAGGTGTTGGCTTGTAAGCAAATATGGTGGTCACTAGCCTGTAGACTTCTCCTAAGGAAACACAAGCCATTTTAGCCACTGTACTGCATAACATCTAAGCAGTCACCCTGTCTCTCTATATTCTCATTATCCAAGATACTTATCTACAACAGTTAATTTACTGTATTTGCAATATGAAAATACTGTGTATCACAGTGGTTCTCAACCTTCCTAACCCTTTAATACAGTTCCTCATGTTGTGGTGACCCCCAACCCTAACATTTATCCATTTTACAGATAAAGAACACTGATGCAGAGAGTCTTAGGCGACCCCTGTGAAAGGGTTATTCGACCCCCAAAGGGGTCCCGACCCACAGGTTGAGAACCACTGGTGTATCACATGGTGATTGTTTGCAGTAGTCTTAGTTGTGCACAACATTCTTGTTCAAAATTGCAGATATCTTTCTAAACATTCTTAATTGTGGTCTGATCCAATATCTCATCATATATGTACTACTGATCTAAATAGTCCAAGGTCAAGAGGAGGTTATGTCCTCATTTTTTTCATCTATTTGCTACTCCCCCCCCCCAGTAGATCCTACAATATTTAAAATTGTATGGGGCAGTTACAACAACAACAAAAATCTTTATTTGGCATTTAAAATAGGTTCTAGAGCGTCGCCAGACATTTTTGAAATACAAATCAAGAATACATTCAAAACGCAGACAGGAAGACTGTATATAGCAGGTATGGGGCAGTTCAAAGGCATTCAAAAAGTGTACTTTTGCTTAGAAAAGCACAGTAATCAGCATAATATTAGGATTCTGCCCCTCTACTCAGTAGACATCTTTGTCTTTAAATATCTCTGTAAGGACCATTCCAACATGGTACAATCTCTTTCCCATTGATCATTTCAGTGACAACTGAGATTACATCTCCTCATTTTTGGAGGCTAAATTTGATAAAGAACTCTCAGAATCAATTATTTCATATTCATTAAACCAAGATCCTTAAATCACACACAGGAAGAACGCCTTAATTTTTTTCTACCTAGGACTAAAGTCTAAGTTTGTTTCCAGTGGCATTTTAATACTTTTTGGCTTTGCCCCAGCCATGTCTTCTTCAAAAATGTGTGAAAAGTGTTTTTTTTCTCCAAACAAATATATGCACAGTGTTCTTATTAGTGTCCTTATCATTTTCCTGTCATCATAGTTCTCAAAGAACCTCAAACTTTCCAGACCTTAGGAAGTTGGCCACATGAACACCATTATATTATAAATATGTTGATTTTCATTGAGAAAATGACTCATTATCATTTATATTTCACAGATGTGAGCATCATGAACATCATGCCCTGCTGAGAATCCAGGTGTGTTAAGGAGCACTCTACAAAATGGGCTACTGAAAATGCCATCACATTTCAACACAGTGAATCTGAAGGTTCTTGCTCAAGAGAAATATTCATGGAATCAATGGAAACTCAAAGAAGTTAAATAAGACTGATGACATTTTTTTTCCTAGGGATTCTTTGTATCCCTTTTTCTAAACCAGTTCCGAGATCTTGTCCAAGCAAAACCAGTTGTTTTATTAATGTCTTCCTTTTGGTACCCCAATGACTAAATGGAGGCCTGTGGTGAGTTGAGACAGAGTCTTTTCCATGGTTGCATTATGATAGTGAAATAGACTCCTCTGGCATCATTTTTATTGTCCTATCACAGACAAAAACTTTTTATGTCTGCTGACATTTAATTTCACTGGTTTGTTGGATGATATTTATTAGTTCATTTTGGCCCTAGTTAGCGTTTAATTTCTTAAATTTTTTGTAGTACTGCAAATTGCTACAGTTAAATCTGGATAGTGTATGTGGCGGCTATGTGGTGAGGGAGAGAGGAAGACTGTGAGGCTGAGGAATGGCCATTCTCCCCACTCTAGCCTCAACTGTAGGTTCTTGAAATTCCAACCACCCACAATCAAATCAAAGTGAGGGGATAAGCTTTTGGACTGATAACATATAAGCTATGTGCTCACTAAAGGTCTCTTATTTGAAAACCTTTTAGACTAAGGCTGTAACTATGAGGTAAATAGAAATCACTTTTTAAAGATGTTTAACTTGACAGACAAGACATAGGCGGATTCTGCACAGGTGAGGGCAGCAGTGTTCCCAGGGTCGTTCACACGCTGAGGTGCGAGTGGTCCCAGAGTGGCCCCAGAGTGCCCACGGATGTGCCTCCATTTCTTTTCCCCACACTCACCTTCTCTCCTTGCTGAGCTCCACAGGGACAAAGAGGCATGCCCAAGCTGACCTTTGACACCCAGGGATTGAAGGGCAACGTGGGCGTGCCTCCCTATCCCTGCGGAACTCAGCATGACTAGAAAGGTGAGTGTGGGGAAAAATGAAGGTGCTGAAAAGTAGTGCCAGGAGGGAAATTCTGTTTCCCAAATGCCTCGCTCATTAAGCGAGGCAGGGAAACAGCATTTCCTCGGGAAAAGCACAGTGCTGCTTCAATCCAAAGGCAGCAGCCATGCAAACAGCGCCCCTGGAATGGTGTTTTTATGATTCCAGGGGTGCTGTTTTTCACCCATGCAGAATCCACCATAAATAGAGATGAACAAAGTTTTATTTAACACAAAAATTTTAATAGGGTAACTGTTACATGTGTATGGTCTCACTGTATAAAGTAATAGTAGCCCTCAGGTAAAGTACATTAATTCTGAACAGAGATTTGATTCCCTTATCTCTGGTCAGGTTACTTCAGTGGTTTCAAGGCTGCTCTTTTCCTACAGATATTACCTTTCTACTAGGGCTGAGCTCAAAAATTGGGCTTGGTAAATTTTGTGTTTGGGTGATAAAACAACAGAAATTTTCAGTAAAGCCGAATAAAGCTTTATTCAGCATTTACAGAATTTTGGTTTTTAAAAAACCTGAAATGAAAATGTTGTTGTCTCTGCTGTTTCTTCCAAATGTTAGCCTGATATGCTAACCACTATGCCACACTGACTCTCTTATTCCTCTACCATTAAAAATGTAAGGTCTTTGTCTTTGGAAGCAGGGTGGGGATATCAGCAGAAAGGAATAAGAGCAGTATATATTAAACCATTTATTAAACGAATTAGGAAATCCCTATATTTTAAAGAGTTTTCTTCAACATTCAACAGCCAAACATTTCATATCAAGACATCACATTTATTTTTCAAAATCTCAGTGTTAAAGTTTGTGCTCAGATTTTGACAATAAAACCTGAAATGTAAAATGTTGTGTTCCAATTTTGATAACAAAAAAACCAAAAACAAATGTACCCCCTGAATTTCTGTTTTGTCATTTACACACCACCTGTCAGCCACCACCAGACCAGATGCCATTTTCCCCAAATACCAAATGTCATTTTCCCCTGGACAGTTTTACTTTTGTCTTCAAAGTTTCAGCACATAATATTTACTTGTTTAAATACCTTTAAGTATCACAGAATAGATTTTATTATCAGCCAATAAGACACTCAACCATGTGCCTTTAAAATGTGTTCTGGCTCTTAAAAGGGCAATATATTTTATCTCAGTAACATATCAAAATTACTGAAGGTAGAACATGTGAAATCAGACCTTCTTTGTTTTATTTCAAAAGCATTATGTTGAAAATTACACATTTCTGATTGTGGGTGAAAGGAGCAGGAATCAGTAATTTAGTTTTACTTAGTAGCCTGAAAAATAACTTCACTTTTAAGTCATAATTTCAGAACATGGTGTTTAATGCAGGCTTCTCTCATAAAAAAAAATCTATTCAGATGCCTCACGACAGCCCATGGCAACATTAATAGTCTAATTTCAGAACCTCTTGGTTTATATATGTCTTTAAAGCACCAAGATTGCATTTCAGATGAATGATAGAGACTTCAAATCATACCAGTGGCAAACTTTCAAGGTAGTTACTTTCATGATAGTTAAAGCAAAAAAAAAAGTACAAGATTCAAGCTCTTTCTTACCGGAACACATTAGTGGTGGGGATAGGAAAAACAAATGAGTTCTGCAAAAAGGATTTGCAATGAACCTGGGGTAGATCCAGCAGATTCATTCTGTTTGTAGTAGAACTTTACTTTAGTGCTTTTCAAGCCTCCAGTATCAGGGAAGGATCTGAAAGTAGGTGTAGTTTGTTATTAGTATATAGACCAGTAACAGATGAATTTCAGAAACAACAATAATGTATGTTCATTACCTTTGTACTGCAATGTGTAGTGATGCCTTGCTTATGTTAATAGACCTGAGCAGAACTTTCACACTACCCCATATGTCAGTGATGGTGAACCTTTTCGAGACTGAGTGCCCATATTGCAACCCAAAACCCACTTATTTATTGCAAAGTGCCAACACGGCAATTCAACCTGAATACTGAGGTTTTAGTTTAGAAAAAATGATTGGCTCCAAGGCGTGCGTTACTCGGAAGTAAGCTTGGTGGTAGTCGGTGGCTTTGCTTTGAAGCAACCGTGCAACTCTTCCAATGGGTGAATTACGATCCTAGGAGGGTTTACTCAGAAGCAAGCCCCATTGCCAGCAACCAAGCTTACTCCCAGGTAAAGGATTGCGCTTTAGTACTTTGCATGAAAATCAGTGGGGTTTAACAGTGCTTAACAGGGTTACCTACACTGCTTCCCCAAAACTAGGTCTTAGGTTTAATGCTAATAATCGAGCCCAGTGGCCCAGGCCAGCCTAGATATGTCTGGGGGGGGGGCACTCTGTTTGCACGTGCCCACAGAGATGACTCTGAGTGCCACCTCTGGCACCCGTGCCATAGGTTCTCCATCACTGCCATATGTAATGCTCATCAGTGGATTCATTTCATTCAAGCAACTGCTAGTTATCAAGGCCCAGTTAATCTAGTTGTCAGTTCTTATCCTATCAGGTCATGTCTTGTTGCTGGAATTCTCATGACTTAGTGGGACTTGCATGAATGCTTGAATAGGTGGGGTCACATGTTCAAGTTTTGCACAGATTCATGAAGTTTTGCACATTATGAACAATATGTATATCCTGCCTTTCTGTCCAGTTGAAGCCTCCAAGACACCTCTGTAAATCAACTGACTATCCCAGCTCTCAGTTTTGGTCTCCAAAATTAACAGTGCAGTCCTAAACAAACTTATAACTTTTTAAGTCCTTTGAAATCAGTGGGCTTAGAGGGCTTAGAAGAACAGCTACTGACCTCCAGGTGGATCCTGGAATTCTGGAATTACAATGATCACTTGCCATAAAGAAAATGTCTGCTTTAGAGATGGACTCTATGGCATTATACTCCACTGGGGTACCTCCTCTCCTTAAGACCTCTCTTCAGAGAGTCCACCCCAGAGAGTCCAGTCACAAATCTCCAGGAATTTTCTATGCCAGAGTTGGCAACCTTATTAAGAAGGGTGAAACTCTGCTTAAGATTGTACTGTTAGATCTTTCACTTGCATCCTGGTTCAGTAACATTATGTGACCTCAAAAAACAAACACCACTGATGAACCAATAGTAGTATTGGTTTATAGGAAACCCCCTCTCCCTCCCCCAGCATCCTATGTAAAACCTATAATTAATCATAATAATTATGGATGTCTTCAGAGTTCATTACTAGGCCAAATGTTTGTTTGTTTGGGGGTATTGCTTGTTTGGGGGTATCGTTTTGGGGGTATCGTTTGTTTGGGGGTATCGTTTTGCCTTTAATGGGCAAAGTGCAGCTGATGGGTATGAGGATGAGTCCTTGGCATGCTACCACCCTATCACTGAAAATAGCAAATACAAACCTGGAGTTGAAAGGCAGCCAAAATAATTAGCAAAATTTATCCACCAACTTTGAGTCTCAGCAAATAAGTGATGGACTATAAATGAAGCCTGCAAATAAATAAATAAGCTTTTGAAGCAATTATCTTGTTTTATCAGCTGGGCAGGAAGCCATATTCCATGTATTCTGGACACAATGGACACATCATAGGTTACAATGAAACACAGATGTGCAAGGGATTCGCAAGGACAATAGCTATGCTTCCTCCAAGGGTGAGGCCACCACATTTCCTGGTCAGGCTAGACCAACTGGTGATCATTGTGAGGTTATACATATGCCTAGCCATTTGTATGAAAAAATGTAGATGGGGACCTCTGTCAGGTGAGGAAAGCGAAATCTTGCTTCCCACTGCCCTACCTCTCTGTATTGTGAATTTGGTTATTTGAAGTCAAGAATCTGACTAGGATTTTTAACGAACCAAATGAGTTGAACTGAGAGTTTCCTACCTCCTAGTTCATCCTGGAGATCTCCTAGACTTACAACTGATCACCAGTCAACAGAGATCAGTTTCCCTAGAGGACATGGCTGCTTTGTCAGGTGGGCTGTATGACACTGAGATTCCTCCCCTCTTCAAACCTCACCCATCCCAGGCTCCACCACCCCTCCCCCCCCCAATTTCTAGGAATTTCCCAACTTGGCACCTTTAGCTGAACTTGAAGACAAATAAAAATTCTGCGCAAGTTTTGATCCTTACCTGGAAGTTGTTACAATCTTCCTAGAACTATGGAATAGGTTGCCTTGTGGACTAGCACCACAGTGGCACTTGGGCATCTTAGAGAGTCAACAGCATTGGAGCAGTTTTTCTTAATGTAAATACTGATTGAGAATGTTTTCAGTCAATTTGAACTTCAGAGGGCATTGTCATGTATGCTTTCTACTGGTCAAATTTTCATGAAAGCTGCTCTTGTTCTTCTCCTTGGTCTCTTGTCCTTTCTTATTGCTGGTAAATTAGTTCACACATCCACCATATTTATAATTCTGCTTAACTTGTATTTCCCCTAAATTACAAGACCATTTATGAGTGTGAGCTAATTTTAATCATTTCTTTTATGTTTTATATTTTGCCATGATTTGTGCTTGTCTACCTTCATATTAATAAATATAGTTCATATATACTGAAAATCTCTCTGTTGGTAGGCGTGAAGTTAGTTATTGCTTATTGCAATCTTGTTCTTGCAATCAACTTCACAGAATGTTTATGGCTATTAAAGGTTAATAAAGATAAAGATAAAGAACTTCACAGAATGCAACTTAGCATGCATGGGTTTTTTCCCCAATTCTGCTAACAGGAAGAACATTATCGCTCCAGGAATATTTTTTCTGAAGTCCCAAGTGACTCATTATAGATGCAGAAAAGCTCAGATTAGTGGTTAGAGCCCTGGAAATTCTAGACATGCAGCTACTAGCTGTAGGGGTTTTTTTTGGGGGGGGGGATGTTGAAACCTCTGCAATTATTTCAAAACAGTAGGGAAATGTACTGGCAATTATACAATTAAGTTGTTTAAAAACTATCTGCTAGTATATTTTATTTACAGGCACACACACACACACACACACACAAACCCCTTACCCTCTATAATGTCACAAAAAATTAATTCATTTTTTTAAAAAAAACCCAGCTAAGCCACATTTATCTTTGCTTCAAAATATAATGCAGGGCTTTTCCATCTAATTAGCTTAGAACTTGATTGCTTTCACTTGAAGGGAAGGAAATAAGCTATTCATAATAGGTCGAGGCTCGAATTGTTAGGAACATCAATACTTGGACTGCAATTTTCACAATAAATCTGGGTCCCTAAAGTCTTATGCATGCATTTTGGAGGTGGAATGTGTTTTATATCCATTTACATGGAGACAATGCATTGATTGCCTGCTATGGCATTATTAAAATGAACCAACAAGGCCTGTCAGAGGAGGGAATACACAAAGTAGAAATCCCCCCCCCCCCCCGCGCAATCAATTCAAACAATTTTAGATCTAAACTATAGACACAGATAGATCATTTTCTAATCTTGATTACAAAAGGTGCAATAAAAGATAAAAATAATGCTGTCATGGACAGTGCAAGTTCTTTAATCATCTGTATGTACGGTGGTTTCCATCTTGTCAATAATATTGACCTTGCCGGCAAATGTCATTATGTCTACAATGGATGGAAAATGCAGTGACTTACGACTGGCAAAGAATATCTCATTCCTGGGACCAATATGATTCACAATCTGGGCCAAATTCACCATCATGCAAAGTGTGCTGCAAGGAAGAGTCACACTTAAAAACGGGCCCACTCTTATAAAGAAATTCAATCCAGAGGGGAATTTTCACCTTTAAAAGTCTGGGGGACTGCATCTGTATCACTTTCCAGTAGCTATCATTTATCATTGATTTACAGTGCAGTCCTATTGGTGTGCGGGGAGGGCTGAAGCCAGTTGAGGAGTTGGTATAGAAGTACATTGATGACTTTGCTGGTGCAGACTGTCAGCCCCCCCCCCTCCCCCGTGGCTGACAGCTCATCTGAGGAAGACTTGCCTGAACCTTGAAGAGCCACTGTGTCAGCAGAAGAGGAAGAATTACAGCTTCCCAGTTCAGGGGTTATGAGAAATACCAGGCAGCATGAAAGCTCTTCTGATTCCTCAGATGTTACACAACAGAAACTGTGTAAGAGCAGAAACTGAGGGAGGCCTTGAAGCAAGCCTGGTGTGGATTAGAGTCCTTGCAGCAGCCCTTCCAAGGAAACAGCCCAGAAGCATATAATTAGTAGCTGTAAGAGCAACAGGTGTGGATGCAACGCTTGAGTTTCTCAGCAACTCCTGAATGCTACTATTCTGAGTTTTTAGGCTGTGCTTTGACCTTGGACCGGCTTTCCACGACCATGCTTCTTGGTTATTCCCTCCTGGTTTGTCTACTCTGTGTTATTTGACTCCCTGGACTGTTTTGACTCTATTTTCTGGACTCTCCCACTGGCTGATGTATTGTGCCTAGGCCTGACATTGATTAAACTGACCCTGTTGTAGCAGCACACCCACCCCACCCTGCCAGCACAGGGACTTCCACCAGTGGAGGGGGCAAGTGTGTCAATGGGCATCCATCCCTCTGTTCTGCAGTGGTGAAAAAAAGAACTTAGAGCTGCTGTGGAGCTTATTTTTGTTATAGCAGGGCTATTTTCTGAAATCTTAAACTATATAATTGACTGAAGGTTTGTAATGTCCAACAACAAACCCTTAACCAGTAGGCCCATAAATCTGTCCTGCACACTCATTGGTTTAGTTTCTGTTGTTGAACATCCCCCACTCCCCCGAAACCCAGACCAAGCGACCACCCTCTTGAACACCCAGCACACCCTACTCCCTCCCCAACAAAAAACCTTTGGCCCACCGTCGGAAAGCCTCCCCAGTTCCCCCCACACACCCCACCCTCCCAAATCTTAAAAACCCCTCCATATACAATTCCCCACAAACAACTATTTGTGCTATTATGTGTATTCAGAATGTGCCTTGCCAGCTTCCAGGTGGGGCCTAAAGATCTGGAATTACAACTGAGCTCCAAACAGAACACAGATCCCCTGGAGAAAAAGACTTCTTTGTAAGGTGGACTCTACAGCTTTCCAACATCTTGAAAAGTTTCTCCCTCCTCAAACCCTGCTGTAGTTAGCCTCCTTCCCCAAATTTCCATGAATTTTCCAAGCTGGCAACCTTACATCCCAAATCTCCAACAATTACTTAAGGAAAGCCACCTCACTTCCTTTCCCCCACTCCCTCATCAAACCTAACTGTGCAGCCTGTTTCTATTCACATCAACAAAGTCACACACACACAAATATTCAGTACCAGGTTTCCCAACCTCCAGGTGGGGCCTGGAGATCTGTGATACATGTACAAACTTCACAATAGATGTAAATAAGGCACAAAACATGAAAACATAATGTTAAAAATTAACATTAAAATGTAAAACTTAGCTGAAGCAATTGTATTTGTTTGTTTACAAAGCAATTTATTATATATTTACTAGATGGGAAAACAGATCTGTAATATTAACAAAGTTAATATTAATTACAAGTTGAATGAAAACATGTTTCTAAAGTAACATGTTCCAGAGAACCTTAAGTGCTTGGTGCCAAGTAGCTCTGTTCTCTACTAATTTAAGCAGATGCTGCCTCGCTGCTGCACCCTGCACCAACAGCTATCTAGAGCCCATTGTATTGTTCAGCACAAATCTAACTATGTGATCACTTTCCAGGTTGAAGGAAAGAAGCACTGCTGTCAACTGAAACTATTGTGACTTTTACATAGCCAAATTTAATTGACTATGCACTGACATCATCATTTATCATCTTGCATTTCATGATTCCTGATTAGCTGGCATCCCTCAATAGAGAAACTGTAGGGAAATGATGCTGAACTAACAGAAGAGAGGTAAAAAAGGGTTGATTATAATATCCCCCCAATTCCTTGTTTTGCTTGGAAGGTATTCACAAGCAACCATAACTAAAAAATAAAGGACCTATGTCTTAGATAGTATAGTTAGTATAGAAAAGAAATACGTATTATACAGCCTTGATAAATGGCTCACAATATCTACAAGTCATTTATTTATAGCATATTGAATTGGTTCACTCATAGTGGAATTTCCAGTTATCTCATTTGTGTGTAGGATCCAAGCCTTTTGGGGCCTCAAAGATCAAAACCAGGGTTCTAATTGTTTCGAAAAGCAACTGAAAGATAGCATAACGGATTCCAAAGATCTGGTGTAATATACTGCTGGAAATAGTTAAATATATCAACAAAACACATTCACCTCTGCTCATTGAGAATTTCATTTTGTAAAGCAGTAAAAACGGTCTGCACTTTGTGGCAGATGCTCCATAGTCTATTTTGTATAACAGCCAATTATCCAAAGGTCATTAGCTAAAAGTCCCCTGATTTCCATAAACAAAACTCATATTTCCACATCATAAAAATGAAGAACTCATATGCAAAGAGCAAAAGTTAGTAAAGTTACAAATGTTGCCTTGAACATCAGTGTCCATAGAGCAGAAAATAAAGAAGAAAATTACTCATCTGGCTAATGTATTTTTAGATTACAATAGATGCCCATATTATATTTTAATGGAATTGAGGCTTGTACATAGCTGCACAATCTAATCCTAAATTTATCTACTGAAAAACACATTCTCAGTTCTATGGGGTTTACCCCAAATGCATAGGATTAAACCATCATCTCTAGTTCTCCCTACAACAGAGATGTTTGATTTTTTCCCCCTGAATATAACTGAAAAAGCTCTTTGGGTTTAAGAATATGGGATAAAATGTTTTCCCTTTGTAACCATGCATTTCATAAATGCACCTGCATCTGTGATAGTCTCAGTAGGGCTTATTATTTCTGACCTTCCTCTCATCAGTGTGGACTACACAATGCTACTGTTAGATGTATTTGTAATTGGTTGACTGACCAAACCCAAAAGGCTCATCTTCATCCTGGAGAGAAGTAACTAGCGGAGTGCCATAGGGTTCTGTTCTCATCCCAGTGCTATTCAACATTTTTATCAGTTACTTGGATGGTGGAATAGAGGGTATGATAATCAAATTTGCAGATGACACCAAATTCGGAGGGGTAGATAATACCCCAGAGGAAAGGGTCAGAATTCTAAATAACCTGGACAGATTAGAGAGCTGGACCAAATGAATTTCAATAGAGATAAATGTAAGATGCTACACTTAAGCAGAGAAAATTAAATGCACAGATATAGGATGGGTGACACCTGACTTGACAACAGTACATGTGAAAGAGATCTGGGAGTCTTAGCAGACCACAAACTGAACATGAATCAGCAGTGTGATGTGGCAGCCAAGAAAGCTAATGCAATTCTGGGCTGGATCAATATGAGTATAGTGTCTAGATCAAGGGACCTAACTGTACCACTCTATTCTGCATTGATCAGACCTTACCTGGAATACTCTGTCTGGTTCCGGGCACTGCAATTCAAGAAGAATTTTGACAAGCTGGAACAGATCCAGAGAAGAGTGGCCAAAATGGTAAAATGTCTGGAATCCATGCCTTACAAAGCGAGATCAAGGGAGCTGGGCATGTTTAGTCTGGAGAAGAGAAGGTTAAGGGGTGACATGACAGCCATGTTTAAATATTTGAAGGGATCTCATGGTGAAGAGGGAGCAAGTTTTTTTTTTTGGCTGCTGCAGAGACTAGAGACAAGGAGAAATGGATTGAAGGTAAAGGAAAAGAGATTCCACCTAAACATTAGGAAGAACTTCCTGACAGTACGGGTGTTCATCAGTGGAATACTTTGCCTTTGAGTGTGGTGGATGGAGTCTCCTTCTTTGGAAGTTTTTAGACAGAGGCTGGATGGACATCTGTCAAAGGTGCTTGGCAGGGGCTTGGACTTGATGGCCTTTGTGGCGTCTTCCAATTCTATGAGGAAATAGTGGAGGGAGAGATGACAATGTAACCATCCCAGGAAGAAAGGTTAGATAATAATGTAGATATGTATGGTCCAATAAGCATTGTTTCCAGAACGGTTAATTTTTTTAAAAAAAACTTTTTTGTAGCCATCTCTAAAATGTTGCCAGAAGAGGAAGCTTCTTGCAGCACTGACATAAGTGTTCCCTAATGTTGCTTTTGCCTTTTCTGGCTCAGTTCTGATTCATTAATTGTTATGGGGGTGAGTACGTAGGGACCTCTGATTCATTTACTGTATCAGTGCAAAAGTACCATGCTGATCACTGACAGCACAATTGCTTCATGTTGCAGTTCCTTTTTCTAGGACATTCAATTTGTCCTAACCTTGTGTCTTCATTCTGCCCTAAGAAAGAGCATATAGTTTGGGCCAATGCATATTTATATATACTTAGCAGGTCAGTAGAATTGCAAAGATACATTTCTTGGTCTGCACCTGAATTCTAATATTTTATACATCTTATTAACCACAACATAAGCACAGAGCAAAAAACCTTCAGGCTGTACAGTTGTTAAAATGATAATTTCATTTCCAATTAGATTTCACATTTAGTTCAGTTAGAAGTTCAGTCTAAGTTCAGATGTTGAGTTTTCCACTGAGGTAATCTACGCCTAGATCCAGTAGCTCAGCAGGACTGGCTGCAGTTAAATAATGTCAGCTTTGTCACATATTTGTGAGAAACTGGAAGCATCAAGTTTTCTCCATATCCAGAGGGCGGAAAAGAACATTATCAATGGAGGAAAGAAACCAATGATAGAAAATAAATGAACATTCTCCTCATGTTCAGCTTATTTCTCAATGAATTGAGTGTTTGAAAAGCTGTGCCAGGGGCAAGAGAATAATAAAAAAAGGATTAAAATAGGAAAACTTTCAAATTTTGTGAACATAACATTTCTATTTGAAAGTTCCACTTTCTGCCATGGTTTCTTCCTTCATAAGAAAAAGCAGCAATAATCTACAGTCAGTGTGATATGTCAATTTGAGTGTTGGTCTAGGACAGTGATGGCGAACCTTTTCGAAGACCAAGTGCCCAAACTGCAACTCAAAACCCACTTATTTATCACAAAGTGCCAATACGGCAATTTAACCTAAATACTGAGGTTTTACAGGTTCTGGTGTGTTTTCTGGGCTGTGTGGCCGTGGTCTGGTGGATCTTACTCCTAATGTTTCACCTGCATCAGTGGCTGGCATCTTCAGAGGTGTATCACAGAGGGAAGTCTGTTACACACTGTGATACACCCTGTGACTTCCCTCTGTGATACACCTCTGAAGATGCCAGACACAGATGCAGGCCATGGACCCTGTGATCCATGGGCAGAGAAAGCTTCATGGGGGTGGGGGGTGAATGGATCAAAGGCGACTGGAGCACCATTCTCTCTCTCTGAGAGGTAGCCTCTCAGAGAGGAGTGGGCTCCAGCCCTTCCTCTCAGAAAGAGAGGGGGCCTCCAGCCTCTGCATTTGTTTGGTGTTTTTTAATGCCGTGAAAGGGTCCCTTTCTTGGCTTAAAAAAATGCCCAGGCTGGAGTGTTGGAGGCCACCGAGCAGGTCGCCAATGCCACAGGGCAGAGGGGGTTGGCTGCTCGCCGCTGCCGGCTCCTGTGCCGCGAGAGCAGGCGGCCCCAAGCAGGTCGCCGCCGCCATTTCCCCCTCTGCCCCAGGGAGAAAGTGGCTGCCTTCTCCCTTGGGCAGAGGGGGAATGGCAGCAGTGACCTGCTTGGGGGAGGGGGAGATTCGGGGACTTGCGTGCTGGACGAGAGGCCTCCGCGTGCCACCTGTGGAACGCGTGCCATAGGTTCGCCATCACGGGTCTAGGACTAGGGAGACCTGTGTTAATCTCCTCAGTCATTATACTCACTAGTTATATAGTCACTGGAACTCTGCTGGTGATCCTTGGGAGCACTGGAAGGTATAAAATTCTGGGACATCCCTTTCTGTTTTAGAACAGGAAATAATATCATGATTAGGGGTGTGCAAAAACAGCTATTTTGGGGATTTGGTTATATTGGATTAAAAATATTGGTATGAGATCACTTCCTCCTACAAAACAGTCATAGATCAATGCCATCATTCCCATTCGTCCTCCCCCCAACACTCAGTTAAGACAGAACAGGGGAAAGGAAGCATTGCTGGGTGATCTTCTTCCAGAACAAGGTGAATGGCAACATACTGGGTGCCTTTGGTTCACTTGCTTGCTTTCAATAATCTACCTTATAGGATTATTGTGAGGTTAAAATGGAGGAGGCAGGAACCATGTATTTTACTTAGAGCTCCTAGGGAAATTGACAGAAATTTCATAGGCAATTAGTCATATATTTTACTCTGTCCCAATAGCAGGTTCTCTTCTAGTTTTTCTAATCTATTTATCAAAGTTCCCACATCATCGTGTTTAGGGGATAATGAAGAATTTAAACTTGGCTATTGCTCTTCTCTTGCTGTTGAAACTGCAAAAATGTGAACATCTCATTTATTCCACTCTTTTCAGCAAGTTATGCTGATAGATAATGAATAATTTCAAGGTATAAGCTTGAGCAATGAACTTTCTAAATCAAGTCTATCCATTAAGCAAAATTGCTAAAGACATGTACTGTCCAAGATACATTGAGGCTTTTCAAGTTAATTCTGTACACAAGCAGGATTTGTATTATATAATTAACAAGTACAAACCTGCAAGCAGTGGTGTACCACTCACAGAGGCAGCTGGGGTCAAATGACCCCGAGTGCAATGATGGGGGGTGCAAAATCGCCCACCACCCCTTCCTCACTTGCACCAACCCGGCTTGGAAAAGCTGGGTTGGTGCAGGGGAGGTGCCTAAAGACAGAGCTGGCCTGCTGCCATAGCGTCCGTCAGCGCCACCTCTTTCCCTCCCCAGGCCCTCAGGGGCAGGAGCAGCTCGGACGGGCTTCTGCCTGCAAGAAACTTGAGGAGATAGGTAGGCAGAAGCCCCTCACAATGTCATGGAGAGGTTTCTCCCCTTCTCTGACCCCTCGTCTCAATGACACATCAAAGCTTCTCCCCTTCCCTTTCTACTCCTTTCTCAATGGCACACGAAAGGACTTTCCCAACCCCCATTCAATGGCAATCCAAGGCTTTGATCCTCCCCCACCCCCAAGCAGGTCATCTGGAGCAGTCAGGGCAGGAGTGCCAAGCCTTTCCCCACATCCACCCTCTTAGCAGCTCATCTATGCCAAGGCCTCCACTGGGAGCCACTGCCACTGGGCCTAGCAGGGCTTCTGAGATGTGGTGCCACCACCAGCCTGAAGTAAGTGTATTCTCTGTGCTTATGCAAATGACACTTTTAAAAGGAGGAGTTTAACCAAGTTTTTTTTTTAATGTCAGATTTTTTTGCAGACCTAAATGGGTCCCCCAGGTCTGCAAAAACATCTATTAAGGTAAGTATGCCCTTCCAATCCACAGATTTAGCTATCCACAGGTAAAGGGCAAACTTTGAAATTAGATACTTAGGTAGCTTTCACATTCCTCAGCCACCTAATTTATACTTGTTTCATTTCATCCCTGAGCTGCATGCAAAGAAAAAAACCCTTTCCCCCGAATAACTTTTTCACAAAAATGAATGAACTGCTACAATGCTGCATTTGGGCTGCGATATAAAATTAAAAATCACTAGAGAAACATGGCCTTTCCACTGGTTTCCAACAAACCGTGGGACATTGCCCTGAAGTGACATATTCTGGAGCATGTCAATTGATTTCATGTGGATTACCTCAGAGTAAGAATTTGAAGAATGAAGGCTTAATATGCCCTTCATCCTCAGGCATTCAAAGAACCGGCAGGGACGATTCTGACTTAAATATGAAATGCCTCACATTTGCTGGTATGTGACAGGCCATTAACTTTTTAATGCTTTTGTGGTACAACTTTGTATAATGGATCTGTGGAGGAGTCAGGGAATGGGGAAATGAATTCCTTCATTTCAAGAATTCAGCAAACAAAGATATGAATGTGAGATATGAATGGATATACTTGCAATGAAAAAGAGGTTATGCTGCTAACATTATCTCATTATGACATACAATTGCTGCTCTCTTCTTCTCTCTCCCCTGTATTCTCAGATCTCTGGACCTGTGTTTTTTAATAGTTGACCCAAGTGAAAAATGTGAAAGATCAAGAACAAAATCTATTATGATACGAATGTTAATTATTTACCATTGCATAACAACTGAAAATCCATCAATATACTGTTGAATTATGTATTTCTGGTAAACATCAAGCTTAGGAATGCTGTACGAATCTGTAAAATTCCATTCCCCATGGAAAAAAAAATACTGATGAAGAAAAGCTTATTGAAGTCACAGCAGATATTAAAAGAAATGTTGCCACATATGCACAAAAAAAGACAGCTGGATTGATAAACTAATACACAATGAAGCTAATAGCAGATGTAGTATGAAATAAATGATCTGTATATGCTAGTGCTTAGTGTTAGTGTCTTTAAATGGAAAACATGATGTGCAATTAAAAATGCAAGTCAATTTTCTGTCCTGAATCGCTGCAGGGGATATCATTTCTTCTGTTGCCTCCATAGGAGATAGGATAAAATGCCATGGAGATGACACTACAGAGCTTCTCATGTGCCCTAGTCAATGGATAACAGAAAGCAAGGGGGTATATAAGGCTGCCCTACATCTTCTGCACAGGTTTCTTGTTGCAGTTTCTGCCTATCCTTCAAAAGGCAATATGGAACTGCTTGCTTAGAGGCCCTGTAGGGATTTGTAGTGCTTCCATCTTACTGGTTGATAGGGGAGACTTATTTTTCTGGCCTGCTTAACACTCCCTCAGCATATGTGGTAGTTTTAGGATTGCTAACTTTACATTGGGAACTACATTGGAGATTTGGGGGTGGAGCCTGGGGAGGAGGAGGAGGAGGAGGAGGAAGAAGAAGAAGAAGAAGAAGAAGAAGAAGAAGAAGAAGAAGAAGAGGAGGAGGAGGAGGAGGAGGAGGAGGAGGAGGAGGAGGAGGAGGATTTATATCCCCCCTTTCTCTCCTGTAGGAGACTCAAAGGGGCTTACAATCTCCTTGCCCTTCCCCCCTCACAACAAACACCCTGTGAGGTAGGTGGGGCTGAGAGAGCTCCGATTAGCTGTGACTAGCCCAAGGTCACCCAGCTGCCATGTGTGGGAGTGTATAGGCTAATCTGAATTCCCCAGATAAGCCTCCACAGCTCAGGTGGCAGAGCGGAGAATCAAACCCAGTTCCTCCAGATTAGATACACGAGCTCTTAACCTCCTATGCTACTGCTGCTCCTTAACCTCCTATGCCACTGCTGGGAGGGTGCTCAGTTAGGGTTGCCAGTCTCCAGGTGGTGGCTGGAGATTTCCTGGTATTGCAACTGTTCTCCAGGATTCAGAGACCAACTCCCCTGGAGAAAATGAATGGTGGACTCTATGGTGTTATACCCTACTAAAGTCCCACCTCTCCCCAAGCCCCACTCTCTGAAGACTCCACCTCCCAAATATCCAGACGTTTCTCAACTTGGAGCTGGCAACCCTAACTTCAGCCCAGTATCATGTTATTGTGGGAGGGGGAGGGGGGGATCTATTCATTTATTTGTGGGAGGGGGAGGGGGGATCTATTCATTTATTTATATATTTGGAATATGCTGCCTCTCTAGAAAAACTATCTGAAGTGATGTGCAGTGCAAAAAAGAATTTAGCTGCTCAGTAAAAGTAACCAAACCAATAATGAAAAACCTAGTCCATTTTAACAGCCCATACAAACCAACAGTATATTTGTAATGAAACAACAGAGATGAAATGAAAACAAATAATGTGCATGCAGTTAGTGAGACATCCATTGTGAAAATCGTATATCTACTCTTGCAGATGTGCCCCAAAAAGCCTGCAGAAATGAAGAAGAATGTAAAAAATATAAAGGGGCCAGATTTCATGCATCCTTTACTGAGACATTTGTCATGACATATCGGGGGGAGGGGGGCTGCTAGAAAATGTAATTTGCACTCTTTCCGATGACACTGTTAGTGCAAAAGATCAATTCTGAAAAAATAAAAAGTTCTGAAATATATTCCTGACTACTGTCATTTAGGGATAAAAGATCTTCTAATCATACCAATGTGTTATGCAGAATTTATATAATAAAAGTACCATGTATACCTAATCTCCTTTACAGTCCTGCTGGTCATGAGCCAATCACTTGAATCTCCAAGGGTTAACTACTTTTATTTAATGTGCGACAAAGAAAAAACCCAAATTGAAAAAGCCTCCATGAATGCTGCATGTCTGAAATGCTGAAGTTACATAGCTAACCAATGAATCAAACAATCAAAAAACTAAACAGAAAAACAGGAACAGATGCCAGTTTACCTGGTCTTTCTGCATAAAAAAACCCCTCAGTTACGAGCCAATTAAAATGGATTTAGCTAATAATACAAAATGTGTCTAATATAAGTCCAATTGTTCTTTTTGAGCTGCAGCAATGCTTTTACCTTGACTGAAATGAAAATGGCGACAAAGAGATAAAACGTCAACTTTTGAGCCACATCTTCCTTTACAATATCCATTGTCAGCAGCTGTAGGAACTGTCATGAACCCCACCATGCCTTCCATCACTGTGGCCTGGTTCTTTGAGGATTTCTCTTTTCCTCTGACTTTTCCTCTATCCACTCTCCCCTTCTCCTTTCCGCCTCTAACACCTTCACCTTTGCAGCCCTGACTTTCTACTGCCCATAGGTACATGTAGTTCTCTGCCTATAGCTTTTTGGCAGATGAAGGAACAACATCGCTCCGGTCCAGAATTAGAAAAACTTCCAAAGCCCGAGATGGTACAATGAGTGGCAGAAAATGGAAATGTGCATCAGTAAGAATTATTCTGTTTGGCAGGAACACTGGTAAACTCTTCTGGTTGGATGACAACTCTAGTCTGCTCTCTCCTCACTGTCCATTTCTCCTTCCCCTTCTCCATACCTACACAGAGAGCATTCAGATTACTTTACTCCAACAGCAGATAGTAGAATAATGGTCATGTTTCTGAGTTTTCATGATGTTTGGACATAATTCTGTCTAGATTCAGAACATTTATAACACTAAATAACATACACAATTCCAATTAGGTTTTGTTTAGTAAAGTTTCAGTTTCTATCCCCAAAGTAGCAGCTTTATGGAACTACTTCTGATGTTTCAATCCTAAGTATATCTATCCATTGATAAGCCAGTTCAGTGGAACTTCCTTCTATGTAAGCAAGCTTACAGACCCTTCTGAAAATGGCCACCATCTCCCCCCAGTGGTTTCTTCTTTTTGCTTTATGAATTAGTTCCAATCAGTTGACAATACAATATTATGCAGCCAATCAGATTCGGCTACCTGATGACATTGCTTAGGCAAATGAGGCAATGGAAACATTACTGAAATGTTTACAAAAAAATGACAAGCAACTGCAGCTCAGCCCAAGTTTAATACTGCTAGACACCTGCCAAAAGTTCTTCAGTCAAATACACTTGGTGCTTTATACTTTGGAAACCAATGGATTTGCTCTATATGGCATCATCCTTGGATGTCTGCAATTCTTACAAGAAAACACATTATTGCAGTGATAAATCTATCCAAAGGGAAATCACTTGAATGGTTTCTGACAGCTCAACAGTTACTTGTCTTTTGCTAAGAGTTCTGAACAGGTACAAGAGAAGTTGTCATTTACTGTATGTGACAGAAGGACTTTTCCCTACAAAATCTATTTCATACTATTAGAAATGTATGGGTGTCAGATTTTTCCCTCTCCCTGTATGATTTCTCCATTACAATAGCTTTGAAAGACTCCTTTTATACTTTTCTTTGAGATGGCTGTGTAGAAAAAGTAGTAATTTTCTATAGAAACTGAGTTCTTTTCCAAAAAGAAGGTGGGAAGAACTTCCCAACCCCTATATTTGGTCTGACAGCAGAAAAATGGCAATGTAACAGAGTAATAAATGTGGTTATAGCATCTGGCAACCTGAATCAGTGAATACCATTCTCATTTACCCTGTTAGATGACTAATGAATGTGCAGATGCCCTCAATAAAATTAGAGTCAGAGCACTGTAAGACTAAAGAAGCAAATGGTTTCATATGATCATCCTAACTCAGCCTGCTTGCATTGGCAGAGTAGTAGCCTAACTAGCAACCAACCTCAACCTTCACAGGATTCTGTGTAGTCATGTTAAAAGGAAAAGGAAGGAAAGCTAATACTCCCTATAGTTTTCAATAGAATTTGCAAGCTTCTTTGCCGATAAAATCTCGCCTCTCCACCATGACCTTTTGGGCAATCTTGATATAGTTAAGGAACTGGAGGCCTCCTTGCTTTCTTCCAGTCGAGTTTTGGATTAATTCAGTCACTTCTCCCAAGCCAATGTTGGCAGGATCTTGGCAACTCTGAATCCCACCACTATCTCCTTGGATCCATTTGTTTGCCCTTTTCACTGATGCAGCCACTGAGTTGACTTTTTCATTGAGATATCTACTACAACCTCAAGGTCTTCTCAGGATTAAATTTCAGTTTGTTCACCCTCATCTAGCCTTTACTGGCAGCAAACACTGGCTCAGAATGTCAACAACATCCTTCAAGTTAAGCTGGAAATAAAAAGCTAGGTATCATTGGTGACACTACAGCTCAAACTTCATAATGACCTCTCCCAGTGGCTTCACATAGATATTAAATATGTAGTAGAAGAACTGTGTGGAACCCCATAAGTCAATGGCCATGGCACAGAGCAAGAATCCTTCACACCACCTTCAGAGACTGCTCCTCAGATAGGACTCTAACTACCATAACATGGTGCCCCCGAGAGATGGCTCAGTGGGATATAAAAAATCGTATTGAAAACTGTTGAGAGATACAGCAGAAGTAGCAGGGTTCCATTCCCCCTGACTAGGTAGTGATCATCACCAACACAACTGGAACACCTGTCAAACAAGTTTGCACCAAATTTTTTCCACAACATTTGTGAAAATGCTGCCAATCCAGACAGGTCAATATTCATTAATGTTATGAAGGACTATTTGTAAATACTAAATGGTGGGGTTTTTAAAAAAAACACGCACAACATTTATTTATGATTTATTTTTATCATATTTTCCTGATTTACCTTGTTAGTTAAATACTTTTTCTCTGATTGGAGAAACAAAGAGCGAGCAGAACTTAATCAGTTAGTGTGAGAACACTCTTATGAAAAAAGCCAATTCTGCTGTACTGTTAGGAAGGACTATAGTAAAACAACAGAAATGGTCTGGTAGGCAGATAAATAGTCAGCAGAAAAATTGACTCCCAGTTTGTGCCTGGTGAGCAGGAAATTAGCTGAACCAGCAAGTTTTGAGTATCCCTATTCAATAGAGTCAAGTTTGGATTCAAATAACAGAAGTTCTCAAAAGACTGAGAAGAATAAGAGCAGGAAGAGCAAAGATTTACTCTCTGTGTGATATATATCACAGGATTTTAGGTGCATTACTGTTTTTAGTCTCTCCAAATATTCACATATCCCAAAGCCTTCTTATGTTGAAGACTGCACTATTTACAAAAGACTAGAGCATGAAAAAGCTCCTACTTCACCTACAGAGAATTTGTATTAGATAATCTGCATGGAGCTATGTCTGAGACTTAACAGCAAAGTCAATACGAAGTCTGGGCAAAGAGAGCTGCTGCTGTAGGCAATTCTGCCCTCCCCACTCCCATTGTGCCTGGACACAGCTTCTCATATCAGCCTCTATTTTACTTTAATTGTGATTGCCACCCTCCTGGATCCAATTCAATTGCATTTGTCTGTACAAATAGACATCCTTTTCTTGCCAAAAGGCAAGCTTAAAACTGCAATGAATCTTTCTCTTCTAAGCTTGCTGTAAAAAGACTCCTCAGCCAGTGCTGCTTAATTATGGATCCTTCACCCATTATTACTGCCTCATTTAAAGCAATGCAGAAATGCAGAGCAAAATTCAGTGATTTTTTTTTCTAAATAGCACTACTCCAGTAACTCTGTGTTTCTTCCAACCCAGCTGGGCTGGGGTTTATGGGTCTTAAACATCCAGCGTGGGGAATTTTTCTCAACATGCAGGACATTGTCAAGTGGCATTGTGAATGATATGTTTTGTATACACTGGTGCACAAGAGGAGATGAGGCAAGGTCAGATCATTTGGTTTCACTCTGGCTCATTCCGCACATGCAGAATAATGCACTTTCAAACTGCTTTCAGTGCTCTTTAAAGCTGTGCAGAATAGCAAAATCCACTTGCAAACAGTTGTGAAAGTGGTTTGAAAACACATTATTTTGCGTGTGCGGAAGGGGCCTCTGATAACCATTTAGCATTTCTGACACATGGAACGTTTACAAGCATTGTGTTTACAATTTGATACCCAACTTTTTGAGCAATCTTACTATGTGGAATGCATGGTTGATGGATACAAAATGAATGCCTGCATAGTCCTTGACATTTCAGGACTCAGATTTGAAGACTCTGATATATCTGATATATCTGATATATCTACAGAACCATGGATTTTGGGTACTCAAAGGGTACTTCTATGGCACAAAAACATCAGGGGGAAAGAACATGAGCTGGTACCTGATATGAATCTTTTGAATTCCTCCTTCCTGGTACAAATACTGGGTTGGAGAGCTAGGTGTTTCATTCAATTTCACTGAACTCTACCCCCTTACTATAGTAATCACCCTGACCTGGATGGCAAGGGTAGCCCAACCTTGTCAGAAATTGGAAGCTAAGCAGGGTCAGCCCAGTTTAGTACTTGGATCGGAGACCACCAAGGAAGTCCAGGGTTTGCTGGGGAGAGGCAGGCAATGGCAAATGTCATTTTTCTCCTGAAAACTCTACACGGTTGCCACAAATCAATAGCGATTTGATGGCACTTCCTATCACTACCACTACAGTTTCTATCCTATGTGGCTTTTGTTAAAAATTCTTAGCATCACCTTTTTGGTGTCCAACGGGGACTTTTCCTTCCCTTTTTACCAAAAGAAAGCCTGTTTGGATCCAATCCACTATGAGTCTACCCTTTTGCTTTAGCCCGGCCAATGGAGTGCTATATTCATCCAGCAACCAGGACTGTGGAAATCCTAAGCTGTGACTTGTCCAGTACTGGATTTGGCCATGACCCTCTAGAATCCCAGTCTGACCCTAACAGCAGTCCTTTGGGTTCTTAGTTGCCTGCTGCATTCTTCTACCATGTTGCCACCCCCATTCTTTAATTTAATGTGCCTGTCTCAAAATAGTTACCATGATGGGGGGTGGGGGCATTTTGCTTTAAAATCAGTACTCTAATCAAGCAAACCTGTGAAGCGGTAAAGCCTCTGCTTTCTCAAGTGCATATTTATGGCAGGGTACCCATTCCTTCTTTTTGATACTTTGCTAAAATTGAGCCAATACAACAAGTTAGCAACTTACTGAAACAGGTCATAATTGATGTGACATAACAGCAATCACATGAGATTCATCAAGTAGGACTAAAATATGCCAAGAAGCCACTTCCAGGTAAGAGCAGACAATACTGCCTTTGATAGATCAAAGGTCTGACACAATATATGGCAGTTTTGTGTGTTAAATGCTCACCTGTGACACTGGCCTCATCAGCCAGCAGGGTGTCTTCCTGACAAGAGGAAATCAGGAAAGTAAAAATATGTACTATAAAGCAGAAGAATAATTGCAGACCCCCCACAGCCATTTTTAAGTTACCCTATGCTGGTTTGAAGGGGAGAGATTTGACCATGTATCCCCAGGTATAAAACAATCAATTCTGATACAGTTTCAAGATTATTTATCCTTATTAAATAGTTACATGTTATCTTTTCCTTCTACAAAACGAGCATTAGAACAATTAAAAGAAAAAACCACACAAGCATATATATCCACAAGATAAGACCATTATACCTAGCTCCTGCCACAGCTGCAAATACTGATACAATTAACAAAAACAGGGCAATTTTATACCAACTGAAGAATTAGGCCAACATGAAAGGCCTCTGTCTTCTCCTTTCCAAAGGGCTGGAGTCACAGCCAAGGGAGACCAAGTTGAGACTGTGACAGCTGCAAGAGACTGGACTGTTAGGATTGCATATTATGAAGACCCAAGTTTATAAGAGTTATGTTATAGGCACTATTGTTTCAAGAAAAAGTGCAGAGAAGGGCAACGAGGATGATTGAGGGACTGGAGCAGCTTCCTTATGAGGAGAGGCTGCAGCATTTGGGACTCTTTAGTTTGGAGAGGAGACGTCTGAGGGAGGATATGATTGAAGTCTATAAAATTATGCATGGGGTAGAAAATGTTGACAGAGAGAAATGTTTCTCTCTTTCTCACAATACTAAAACCGGGGGGGCATACATTAAAAATGCTGGGGGGAAGAATTAGGACTAATAAAAGGAAACACTTCTTCACGCAACGTGTGATTGGTGTTTGGAATATGCTGCCACAGGAGGTGGTGATGGCCACTAACCTGGATAGCTTTAAAAGGAGCTTGGACAGATTTATGGAGAAGTCAATCTATGGCTACCAATCTTGATCCTCCTTGATCTGAGATTACAAATGCCTTAGCAGACCAGGTGCTCAGGAGCAGCAGCAGCAGCAGCAGCAGCAGCAGCAGCAGCAGCAGCAGCAGAAGGCTATTGCTTTCACATCCTGCATGTGAGCTCCCAAAGGCATCTGGTGGGCCACTGTGAGTAGCAGAGTGCTGGACTAGATGGACTCTGGTCTGATCCAGCAAGCTCTTTCTTATGTTCTTACGTATTAAGGGATATTTGTGTGATTTGGGTCTCTTCCCTCAGCAACCACATCGAATGATGAATTCTACTTCCTATGGCTGTTTTTGCACAGCCGGTGGGGTGTCAGGACTTAAATGAAGCCGGTGGGGTGTTGGGACTGCTCACACGGCCCCTCGCAGGCAGTCCCAATGCCGCCGCTGCCTGCAGGGGCGGCTCCGCATGGAGCCACCCAGGGTGTGTGCAAGGGACTTACCTTGCCATCTTGTTCAGGTCCAGGCGGCTACACACACATGCCCACGCTGTCCTCTGACCCCAGTGGGTCAGAGGGCAGCGTGGGCGTGTCTTTGCAGCCGCCCAGAGAGGGGCCAGGCACCATAGATTCCCTGAATACTGTGGTTACAGTTAAGAAAACCAGGCACGCATTACTCAGGAGTAAGCTTGGTACAGCAACCGTGACATACTTTGAATGGCTGCCTCGCGCCCCTCAGAGGGTTTCCTCAGAAGCGACACCCATTGCCACCAACCAAACTTACTCCCAGGTAAAGGATCATGACCAGCCAGCCTAGATGTGTGGGAGGGGTGCCTTTCCATTCCCCCCCAAGGAATGCAGGCACACACATCACTGACATCGCACAGTATCAGGCTGCGTGTTTGCCTGAGCACGTACTGCTGGCCTCTGCAATTGATTTGCTGCTACTTCTCCTTTCCCATTTCACCACAATAAGCCACAGCAACGTGTGGCCGGGCCCCGCTAGTTATTAATAAAGTATCAACTTTCCAACATTTTAGCACATTAATTGTTGCTAAGATTGTTTACACTTAAACAAAAATATATGTTTGAAATTGGATATGTTTGTAGTATGCACAAGACATCATTATCTACAGTTGTGAATTGCATTTTTAAGTAAGACAATGTATGCATTTTAAGAAAAACCTTTGTCTTACATTTCACCCATTCCAAATGGAATAAAAATCATCACAGTTTCTTTCAGTGTTCCCAAAAATTTCAGCTTTTTTTTTTTTTGGAAGAATTGAGGAAGTCGTCTTCATGCTATACATTTGGAATGAGTGAAATGCTTTTTAAATCAAAGTTTTCCTCAAAAATATAAGAAAATATTTCATATGAGTTTTTTTCCAGTGATCTCCCAAATTTCCCCCTTTTTTCCATTGGAAAAATGGGGGGAAAGTCCTCAGGAAAAAAAACTATTTATTCCTATGACACTGGGAAGCTGAAAGACAGGAAGGGGTTTTTTTAATGAGTTGTGCAGAGAACATAGCTGAAGGCCATAAGCCAGTAAGTTGAATATGGCCAGAAACATGCCAACTGAGAAGGGGCTGGTTGTTAGGGCCTAGTGCTGCTTGGTTGGGGAGGGAATTCTCCTGGGGTTGAGAAATCACCAAGCCCAGGAGGATGGGGTCTCTGCCCAAAACCCACAGTCAGGGGCATAACGAGGCAGCCCTGGGCAAACTGTAGCCCTGGGCAAAACCTGAATTGGATGCCTCCCCCCCATGGGCGGCCACTCTACCACGACCAAATTTCTTTTTGCACCAGGACATTGGTGCCTGCAGGGGGTGCATTTTTAGACATATCAGCACCAAAATTTCAGCATATCATCAGGAGACTGTCCTTATGCTACTCCCCAAGTTTGGTGAGGTTTGGTTCAAGGAGTTTAAAGTTATGGACTCCCAAAGGGGGTGCCATCCCCCATTGTTTCCAATGGGAGCTAATAGGAGATGGGGGCTACAGTTTTGAGGGTCCATAACTTTGGCCCCCCTGAACCAAACTGCACCAAACTTGGGGGATGCCATCATCTCCAGATGATACCCTGAAATTTTGGTGCCGATACATCCAAAAATGCACCCCCTGCAGGAACATCCTAGAAATTTGCCCAAGAATCTTTGTTCTGCATTGAGTTTTCTGCATTGCTGTCAATGGGGGTTGCAGGCTGTGGGGGGAACATTTCTGAAGACACAGTCTCAAAACTTTCAGGGTCTCATCAGGAGACTGCCCTAATGATACCCCCCAAATTTGGTGCAATTTGGTTCAGGGGGGCCAAAGTTATGGACCCTCAAAACTGTAACCCCCAATCTCCTATTAGCTCCCATTGGAAACAATAGGGGATAGGGGCACCCCCTTTGGGAGTCCATAACTTTGGACTCCCTGAACCAAACCTCACAAAACTTGGGGGGTAGCATAAGGACAGTCTCCTGATGATACGCTGAAATTATGGTGCCGCTAGCCTAAAAATTGCGCCCCCTGCAGGCCAAAAATGGAAAACCACTAAAATACCCCAAAACGACCCCAGCATTCTGATGCCCCCCACAAGGTGATGCCCTGGGCAGCTGCCCACCTTGCCCAATGGGCATTATGCCAGTGCCCACAGTTGTTAGGCTGAAACCTGGGAAGGATTTAAGAATGGCTGTAGAGAAGAGTTGAGTAGTGTAAGATCAGACAAGTACATGTGCCTAAAACTGTGAGTGGCAAGGACAAGTGTGCAAGTGAGGAAAAAAACAGGAGGTAACTGGGAAAGGGAATGCTATAAACTGACCCGGGAAAGCCCAACTAGCTGTACAAGTCCTGAATAAAGAGTTTGCTGCTGCAATCCACATTCCATCTGTGCCTTTCTCCTGTTAGCTGCCCCTCCTGGCCTTGCAATTAGTGTGGGGATCTGGAACACAACCTACACAATTTTTCCCCAGGCATTCACATCTTTATTTTTAAGATACTTTGTGTATCAGTAATGGTGACATAAACCAGCATTAAAAGCAATACATGCACATATAACAATTAAAAACATCAACTGGAAGGAGAATAAAAAACGGAGTGCCAAATGAAACTAAGGTCATTTATGCATATGTTAAAGAGTGGGAGGAACTACCGTGGTGTGGGTGGGGGGTGGAGTGAGAAAACCCTAGGAAAATGTAATGCATAGTGATCTCATTCATTTTCCTTGCAAACCAAGGCTGATTCTGCATGGGCCAAAAACAGCGGTGTGAAAATGGCGTGAAAACAGTATAAACCCTTTTATACCATTTTAAACCCTTTTACACCATTTTCACACCGTTTTCACACTGCTGTTTTTGGCCCATGAGGAATCAGCCCAAGAGACAAAATTGAACTTAAAGAGCTTTTGGCATTCTCTGATCTGAAAGCTGGGGTGAGGGGAAAACACTTGTATAATTAAGAGTCAAACCCAAAGGGAATGTATGCTCAAAGTGAAGGAGGACACAAAGTGTAAATGGCCCACAAAAAGAATTACACAGTGTTGTTGACACAATCAGGAAAGCCCTTTCTCAGTTTGCTACCTGATAACTTCCGATATCAAGGGTTTACAAATCAAGGTGATCGCTGCAGTTTGTACCAGCAATTTTGAATTTTGAACCCATTGAAGGCTCTTACAGTCCAGTCCAAATGGTGGGGGTTGAGTGTTCACAGGGAGTGACGAAGGACGTTTGCCCCCTTTTCTGGTGCAAGGGGCACCTCTTCTGGGGGGGGGCAGAGGTGCTGGGGGGGCTGCCCCTTGCCCTGTTGAAAGGGGCAAATACTATCATCTGCTTGGATGCTGGCATGGGGGGTGTGGGAGTAATTTTGAGTTTCCCTCCTTCTGCACCCTCCAAAGCCCCTTTGGAGGTGATGCAGTGCTACCTTTACTGAGCTGCCTCCAGCCACTGCAACACTGCTTGTTGAACTAGATTGCTTGGTTAAAAGCCTTTTAAGGCAACCTGACATAAAGCACATTGCAGTTGATGGAGGAAACTATATGCATATTTGCACTGCATGGTAGAGCTATGAAATCTACAAACAGTAGGGTTCCTGATCATTTGGACATGCCTGTATAGGAACTTATGTAGTCTAGTAACATAACCAACTGAACATGCAGAGGCTGAGGTAGAACCTGCTGCAACAACCTGCTCCCTCATATGTGTTCATTGTAAGCTGACAGATATGAGAACAGGGCTAGTGTGTGTGAAAAAGCAGAGAACCATGGAAAGTCAGCCTCCTAGACTTTTCAGTTTCCTCAGACGATCATGTATGGCAAAGTCCAGGATCTTGTTATTGTTGGTTACTTGTGTGGTGTGATGGTTGGTGAAGTATTCTGTAAGGCACAACTCCCCTCCTCTCATTAATTCATAAACAACACAAGATGAGTTCATGGTAAATAATCTAAGTTTTTTAAGTTTCCTGGAATACTATTTTATTTCTTTGAAATTTATTTAGCATTAAATATTTAGCATTCAATTTATATAGCCTTAATTCACTGCAGGGGGTTATATCATTGCAGCAGAATGCATTTCAGCAGTTACTGCAACATTACTGCAGCCATCTCCCTAGCCCACAGGGGAAGGGTATCCACAAGTAGACAGGATGCCAACTTGTCATCCTGGCAAAGGTTTGATTGGTAGTAAAGGTGCTGCCCATACACGACAGTCCCTGCTCCAAGCTGCATGCACATCTGTTCAATGCATGATTGCTCCATTAGTGTTCATCTCCAAAAAAAGGATATCTATTCCAGTTCTAAAATGAGACATTAGTCACACTGTAAGGAGATATGCTCTCCCTTTTTTGTGTAAGTTCTAAGTGCTCCTCTGAAATATGAAGGGCCCCCATCTGTGAATTTCCCAGCACCAGTACGAAATGTTGTGCACCATAATGGTATATTGAGAGATCTCAGGTACAGAGTCCTGTGGCATATGCCCTATCATTAGGGTGTGCACCATTTTTTTCATTATTTTGGGGGTTCAGGTTTAATAGTCCTGGAAATTTTTTTAAAAAAACAACAGCCCCAAAGCTGAATCTCCATATCAGCGTTGGGTATTTTTTGGGTTTTTAATTTTTTAGAGGGTTCCATTAAACCCAAATCTGAAAAAAAAATCTGCTGCCTTCTAGCTCCACATGGAGCTGGGAGGCAGTGGGCACAGGGATGGATGTTGGGCTCCTGGAACTCAGCATTCAGCTCTGCAGTGCTGCTGCCTCTGAGTCCATGTAGAGCTGGGAGGTAGCAGCGTCCATGGTGAGTTGAAGCAGCTGCTGTATCATGCCAGAAATATCAGTATGACAGTCGTGATTCAGGACCCACTTTTCAGATACCTTTAAATTGCTGTGGTTTTTTCTTTTGAGTGAAAAAAAAATCTGAAAATCCTGATTTTTTGTTTTTTTTCCTGTTTGGCTTTTGCCGAATTGATACCCTCATTTATCTTCTGAACTATGGGGTTGTTTATGTAGTGTATGTGTGTGCGATTGAATTGGAGAGAGGGGGGTGCCCACCAGAAGGAAGATGCAAACTGCATCCTGTATTATGATGGGACATGGGGGTGGGACCACACACATGAGGGGAAGGGTCTTTGGCTTTTTCCATTGTGTGGGTACCTTTGTGCTGTGCTGTGACTTTGACTGGCTGGCAACTTTAAGCCACTTATGGAGTGGGGGGAGTTCCCAGGTTGGGGCAGCTTAGGGAGCCAACCAACTC